>NC_052143.2:16629855-17839337 GCF_016086655.4 Lepeophtheirus salmonis
GGTCCATGCTACATGTTAATCTAATCAATTCCATGATAAAAAGACATCGTAGTTTTTCATTAACTTTAGCTGATGTTTAGTTATTTTACTTCAGGGCATTACATGTAAGCTAAAATGTTTATTTATGGTTAAAAGAAACATAATTGTCCTTTTGTTTTTAATTTATATGATCTACTTTTATATTATTTACAGTGCTTGTTTGGTAGAATATATATAAACTATTTTAACCAAAAAAATAAAAATAAAAGATTAAATAATATGTTTATTCTATAAACAATTTACATAACTAACCTCCAAATCAAGACTTACCTATGTTCCTTGTCTTGTAAAAGTGGAAACACTTTAGGTGCTATGTAAGGACGAAAAAATGATAGCATCAACACTGAAAATATAACAAATATAGTTTTTTATACCTATAATTAATGAATTACCTTTCTATACAATATACAGGGTGTATAACATAGCTTATTTTTCTGTAATGTGTAGTACTTAGGCAATAAAAATAGTAGAGTTATATCGTGGTTCCATTCCAGAAGAGGAATTTTTAGGGTTATTTTTGGAAATAAAGTCAGTCACTGCATGTGTTGGAATAATGAAGAATGTGCATTTGCCGTCTTAAATTAATATTGTCACTAAAGGTTTGATATAGTATGCTATGAATTACAATTAAGCTCCTGAATTTTTAGTGGTACCATTTATTTAAAATTCTAAGAAATATACAGCTGCTTGTAAGTATGCACCTTTGCACACTTTTGTTTAAATGTCATTATAAGGTTTAAAGAATAAATCAAAATAGGGAGAATAAGACATAGGTTTTTGACAATAATATGAAAGTTGACCAAACCACAGTTCAACTTTAAATGTTTTTCTTGTCAAAGCTTTATAATCTCATAATTTTACGATCTCTCTTTTTTATATTAAGCATATGAGTTCATAATCAATTTTTATTTTTAATATCCCAGGTAATGCTGGATAAACCTATTCTATATAATAAGATAGTGAATTGAATTAAAACAATAATTATTAAGGAACTAATAGTTTTTGCTACATGATAATTTTATTAGTACTGTCATTGTTCTATATATTTATGCACCTAAACATATCCAATATTAAGGTAAAAATACACCTTTATCAATATCGGGGGATCCCAAAAGCTGCATGACTGCATGGGGACAAATCGTGGTATATTCGAAATAAAAAAATATTTTAGGCATGGCATTTACTATAACTTATAGACGTGACTGTGAGACTGCATTTACTGGTTTCATAAAATGTCTGGATTTAGTTTATATATATAAATATATATTAAATAATTTTATTTAATTATACAACGTACTTGAAGGTTGCATTGCATTTTATATGATTTAGTATTAAGATGTTTTGAGAAATAAAGATGAATCCCTATTGTTAAGGGAGTCTTTGTTCAGAATGTCACACACAAAAGGTTAAATATTTTCAAAATATTATAAAATATTTATGTTACTTAACCTTTTGGTAAATGATACTCTTTAAGTTCAAAACTTATAGTATATCTTAAATCATCCCACAAATTTGACTACAAAGCTTATAAGTAAAAAGAAATCATGAAATTACCAATTGGAATTGTCTCTTTTTTTTATTTTTGTTCAAGACAGTTATTATTTGTAGTTATACTCATGCGTATAAAGAATTTTGCCACAAAGTTTGAACTAGCTTTGAATTACGATTTTATCCCGGTTATTTTTAAGTATGAGGTTTCATTATGCACTAAACGATTCTGAAATGATACAAGTTCATTTTTTATCCCGTATCTCTAAGTGTAAAAATATCGGAGTTACAGCATTATAGGCAAGGCGTGCGCAATATCTTCCACGCCGGTGTCAGTGCTGAAAAAGCTGAAGACACCATTGGCAACTGAGTTTGCACTGTCTTAAGCATCAATAAGTCATAAAAAATGTAAATGGTGCTGTTCTCTTCCCGACATCCAAGAGAACCAAAACTTAAGCAGCAACAATATGGCTGACTTTTGGCTTTCCTCCATGAAGCCCTCCTCCTTCCTTAACCTAAGACCCCTGGAGTTTCCACTTAGGGGTATCTAGGAAAAGAATGCTTGCTGCACCTTTCATCCTAATTTGGACTAATCTTGATAGCATGGTACGCCATGGTCACGGGTATCATCGTCAAAAGCTGCCAATCTTTTCGCCAGCATGTGGAGGCCGTTACTGTTTGTGAAGGAGAACATTTTGAATAAAAAATATATCTAAATATAGTAATTCAAGATATTATAAATTGCCTTTGAGTTTTTTTACGATTTTATAAAAATCACATTTTTCGTAACGTAATCCATGCTAAGTCCAAGTCAATTTTACTTGAATTTTTGGGCCCTTGCTCTGTATATACTATATATATATAAACCAGGGCTGAAAAGTCCCGCGCTTAACAAACAAAGCTCGCTTTTTTTGTTCAAAATTGGATTTTAAAATTATTATTTTTCTTATTCGCTTTATGGAGCGGAGTCCCAAGAAACTTTTCAAGCCCTTGGTTTAATTACACAGTTTTTTTTTCACTATAATTTTAAAGCACGAAATTGTATTTGAAGAGTTGAAATAAAACTTAGAAAAATAACCCTTATGCTAAAGAACAGATTATCATCGAATTTTAACATCTGTCTTTTGAAGTTTGGAACAAAATGGTAATGGGGTATAAATAGCCCCTTCTTTATGTGAAGCCCCGGAGTTTTCAGACAATGTATTTTATATAAATACAACAATGAATCATTAATGGGCTTCACAGTGATAGTCTTTTCGCTAATTAAATCTTTAATATAATGATACCAATAAAATTTACGGAATAATATTTCAATGGCCATAATAATAAATGTTTATAAACCAAGTTCATAACACGATGAAAGTTCATTAGTTTTTTAATCTTAATAAAAATATTAATTCCCTTGGTTATTGGTAATACAGTCTTTCCTTCCTCAAGAACTCTTAATCGTTTTATGGAGTATTTCTACTCATGCTGTTAATAATTATATACAATAAAAAAAAAGGGAACGCATCCAATTATTTTGAGGAGGCTGCGAGTTTGTCTGTTGTGTAGCTTGTTGCCAGTGGTGGGGGGAGTCGGTATTGATCCGCTGACTAAGGGATGATGCTGGAGGAGATTATTAAGTAAAACACTACGTCTTTTTCTTATCAACCATAAATCATAATAGTAAAATTATTTCAGGAATACATTATACGGAAGTTGTAGTGTACTTCTCAGGTATCCTTAAAAAACATTAGGATGTGGAGTTTTTTTTTTTTTTTATCTTTGTAACTCTCCTTCCAATCCCAATGTGAATAAATTCCTAAAATTTTTCAACTTCCTAATACAAAGGATCTTATTGTGAACATTTTTTAAAGTATTTATTCTAAGAAAATATTTCAAATCAATGTGTGTGTATTGATAAACGCTATAAACATTTTTCAACAATGTATCTCATCTATTTTTCAATAAAAATGTAGTTATATTAATGAAATATTGCAGGTATTTAGGATGCAGCATAAAACGTGAATACAGGGGGGCACTGTTATAGTGCTTCTTGATGTATTTTGTATACATATTTTTGGACTAAGAAATGATAATATAGTTATATTCATGAAATCTCGCAGGTTTTTTGCATGTAGCATACAGCCATGTGGTTAAGGCTCAGACAGGTAGCACTATAGAGACTAAACTATTTCCTGGATTATCAGTAATAACGTCATATATATTTTTTTCAAACTCTTATTATTATTAAGAAGTAAACATTGAGTATTGTCTAACTGAGTGTGAGTGTGTTCATGAAAAATGGGGAATAATATAGAAGATTTCTTGTATAGTTACCTTATATATTTTTAGGTAAAGTTTGTCTGTTCGACAGCGCCTAATATCTACAGGCCATGGCGAGTACCACCGCTATTTTTTTAATAGGATTAAACTAGAGGCTATCCCTCTGTATTTAAAGCTTCAACATCCAGAATTACAATTATACAATGCTTACATATCTGTTTCACCAAACTTAAATCCAAACGAGCTGTAACATTGATTAATTGAAAATACATCCTCCAATATTGTGAATGAACTAAAAAAAACTTCAATACATAATAATAAACGTACGGAATTGTTTTGAGACTCGATCTGAAAATCTAAAAATAACGAGATTTTGTCGAGACAAATACTGTATACACAAGGCATTTAGAATAATTCACAACCTACCCATCCATATATTAAAATATCAAATCTTTACCATAAATCAAAAATGTATGATAATTTTAAATTGATATATTTTTGTGATTTGAAAATTTCTGAGACCTATAATCATTCTTAATTCAGAAGACCTGATTAAGTGAACTTCTATGTTCTCCAAGAGTTCGAACACAAAGAACAAATGGGAATGAAGGAATATACGAAAATAGGAATGTACTTATAACTTGATCATCCATCACATGAGATGCTCGAATTCGGAGTTCCATATTCCAGGACGGACAGCGGAATGAAAATTCCTTCGAGCTATCTCTATTTAAACTAAGTATGACGTCATGTACCGCATTTACTATTTGAAAACACATACGCTATGATGTCTGAAAAAATTTAGACTTATAATTATTCTAAACCAATTTTTAAACGAGGCTTACTTTTTGGGAACGAACTAGACCAAATTTTGCACCAAGTCTAAATTTTTCTAACAGACCGGTATTGATCGAACTTTTTAAAGCACCGAATTAGTTCGGTACAACAAAAATCATCACGGTCTCAAACCGGTATAGGATTTCCAGAACAAAACTTAAAACGTATTTTTATTTTTGTTTGTACATGTGAATAGCTATTATATTTTAGCGAGAAATGATTGGAAGCAATGCCGAAATAAATACAGAGAGAGAAATACTTAAGCAGAATGTACATATCTCCTCTTCTTAGAACCTTAAAGTTGGGAAGAATCATTTGCTGTTTCCAGATTTGTAATTGTCCTCAGAGTCTTTTTTTTTTGTTTGGCCTTCTTCTTCTTAATTGGGTATTTGAGGAACTCCGTTTAATGCATTCCTTATTGAACTTTATGTACACATTGTTACTAGTAGGTATCAAATGATTCGATTTGAGAAAAGGCTTGATCTTGAAGCGTTTCTTGAACTTTTTTTGTTCATAAGATTCGTTACTTTACATGGATAACTGTCCACAATCGCGATTAGAGCATGTTTGAAGAGCTTATCGCCGTTTCCCGCATCCGGGTTTCGGACAATAATGGCTTTGTGACCAGCGAAGTGTCCACTGAGAATCGGATCTCATAATTTTGCAATCAACTCAATACTAGTATTTACGATGATGGAAAAAATCAAAAAAAAAAAAAAATCCTGTGAACAAGCAAATATACACTTTATGTAAAAATTGGGGTTTAATAGACCAAGGAAAGTATTCGAAAAAAGAAACACTAAATTTTTATTTTACATTATAAATAGTAAGTTATTACAATATGTAGTATATATACTTTTTATATATTTAGGCAATAAAGAAAGATAAACACACTATAATATATATTAGGTATATTGAGCATACATAAAATAGATGTAGATCAAATTTATTTCCTAGAATATATCGTAGCGGATGCGATTCTCATATAGATGAAAACTGATTTATACAAGAGGATATTCTTTTTTGTTTATTATATTTTTCTCGTACATTCCTAATTTCAAACATATTACTTTAAGATATAATATTTTTTTGTAATAAGTATGGCAAGTACATTGAAAAAAGAAAAAAGTACACAATATTGTAATATTTGAATCATAGAAACATGATTTAGTGTTCAGATTATTGGCAGGAATGGGATTTTTGTAGAGTAAAGAAACGATTTACAAATTAGAAAAATAAAATGTTTTGTGAATGTGCTTTTTTTTCTTATTTAATATATTGCCGTTATTATCATATCTTTCTCTGAAAAAAAAAATACTTTGCATATGTCGTCTAAGGTAATGATTTGGGATAACATTTTATCTAATAAAACTAGTTTGAAGTTTGATCTCAATTTTTTTTTATGCAATATATGGAAATAAGTAATTTACTTCAATTTATAAAATGCAAACAACTATTTTTATAGTTCATACCAATAATTTGAAATTTGAAAAATTATTTGAACGCTAATAAGTGTAATAATACCTAATAGCTAAAATTGGTCTTGTGTGGTGTGTCAGAATCCCGAAAGCTTCTCCTTGAGGTGTCTAGAAATACCAAAGAAGAGGTTAACAGTCCGGGCTGTTGGGAGACCAAGAGTTTTGCTTTTCAATCTACTGGAGTAGGTTTTTGGAAAGGGTCACACGCTTTACTTGATCCAAAGGCTTCAAATCCTGAGGATGATTTTTGTTTTATGTATTAAGGCTTAAGTCTTGTTTCGATATGCCGTACATGGTGGTATAGCTACTTTCAAATTCACGAGTAAGGCCATAATGGGACGCCTAGCATCTTCTGCATTTAACTGCCTCATTCAATGTTTTTGACCTTGATCTGGACCTTTTGAAATCTTTTAGTAATAGTGGTCACTCGGTTCACAATAGAGCAGTTAAAGTCAGCACTTTAAGGATCTGTGATGGTGATTTTACAACAGAGATAGATAAGTCTACATAGAATTTGATCTCTGCGTTGCTTTATGTTTTTGATTATGACAGTCTTATTTTGCGGTTGACTTTGAATATTTTTGTTAAGTCATTCTTTAGACAATAGTTTACAAAAAATAATAAAGGTTTAATATCAAAATATAACAGGTAGGACAATAGTTTGCCTTATTAAATAACGTTCCATTTTAGACGGAGGGGCCTGTATTATTTTTATTGAATAGAAGCAAGATAATAAACCTATTGCTAACTGGTGAAAATTTATTTGAGTTATTACACAATTTTTGAGAAAGTAATATAATATTTTAGTATTATGCTGTAAACTAGTTCACTTTTAGGTCAAAGTATTCAAATTAGAGGTATTCAACTTCTATTGGGATAAAATATAAGACAAATATAACTTTCTTACACAAATTTATCTAATTAAAAATATAAAACATTATTAAAGAAGTTGAATTCAAGAAACTTATTTATTTTTCTCTTGAAAGTCATTATAAATTTAATTAAATTTGATCAAAATACGCTGGTAACAAAAATATTAAAGATTGCTAACTGTTGATAAAAAAATATAATTAAAGAATGACGTCAAGGTTGAATGCCTGTAGAAAATTCTTATCCTAAACAGCAACTAATTATAATAGACTTATACATATATAAAATTACTTATTACCAAATTGAATAATGGATTGCAAGTTTTTTAAGAAGTTTCCGGTAAAATAATTTGGGGTTTGTTCTAACGAATATTCAATATTTAAAACTAAAAGCGATCAATGGGAAGATAAATATAAATGGAATTTTATTTATATAAAATTAGAATAATTATTGTTACTTTTAAATCGACATTTTATTGTTAATATTTTTCAGTAAGCTCTTGATAAATTAAAAATGATAATATGGATTTTTTAATATATTTATTCATGATTTAGTTGTATATTTAACAGTTTGTAATAAAGGTTTTAGGTTCCTTTGTTTTTCTCTTTGATATCTTTGATTATTTATTTTTTCAATGCAAGGACTGAGTCATAAACAAAATACATAAATTTTAGGTATTATTTTTTATAATACATGAAAGTTTTGATTATAAGAATAACACATTATATTTTTTGAAATTCTTATAAAACTCATCCTTTTAAGATTATTGTAAACAAAATGATTTATATTTTTTATATTTATATTTATAAAGTATTTTTGCTTTTTTATTAATATTTGAAAGTGCAAAATGGGTGCAATAGTTTAAAGAAGGATACAATATTTAATTGATGTAATTATGCCATTCCTTCAGCTGTTTATTAAATAATAAAATACGTTCAATTTTTGATAATCCAAGGTATCATCGTGACAGTGTAGTTTACCATAGACTCGAGTTTGTATGATAAGTGTGATATACATTCTTACATAAAATTAACAGAACAACTAGGAGTCGAATATACCAAGGAATATTATGAAAAGGAGAACACACTTAAGTAGCGTGTAAACAAATTCAAGCTTATATTTTATAAGAAAAGGGAGGTAGAAAAAAAAAGAAGTAAATAATTTACTAAAAATAAACTACTTTAATGTGTCATTATTTACAGAATGATTTTTAATTAAAAAAGTGTAATGAACTAATATTGGTTTGCTGTATTAATAAATTCCCATTTATGGAATAATTTTTTTCTCTGTTAGCCTCCTGGCCTTAAAAAAGGCCAGGAAACGGAACTTTAATACAAAGAGCAGCATATCTTGTAGCAGCAGCAATAACAATTACGCTTAGCTCCTGAGGATGCAACACATAATTATTTGTTACTCTGTTAGCTATTAAGGCATTAGAGTAAAGTAAAGCAGAATATAAAGCCTTGGTTTCAGATGCCACTCTGTTCCTGTTGGAAATCTCGAACAAAGCCAAACCTTTTGCAACGTTAGTATTAGCATTTTCTAATCCTTTTATATTTAACTTTACCAGGGACTTTAAAATACCCACATCGGGATAATCCACGAAAGCATGTAGAGTATCATTGAAAATTTTACCACAATACTTGCATGGCATAAAACACATAATTATTCCAGTAGAGATTTGGAATTGAGCAGTAAGTTTTCTGCCATCCTTAAGTCCTCTCAGAGAATGTAATATCCTCTTTCTCCAGTTTACCGGGAGCCCTACCAGCGTCTAAGAAAATTTCCCCTACATCTGATGAATTAGGAACTTTCATTTTAAGATGCCAAGGGCAAGTTATAATGTAGGTATTGACTGCTCTTGTTAGGGGAATCTTCCGTCCCTAAATGCTACAAAATTATCAATATCATGAATGGTAAGAATTCCATTATTGATTGCATATTCCTCTAGGGATACAGGATCTTTGATGTTAGTGAAAAAAGACACTTTTCCCTAAATTTTGCCGGATAATATCTATTAATGAATCTCCCTGATATAAAGGCTTGCATTTCCAGATGATTCTTTGTGCAGCAGCCTAATCCTGATAAATCGCAACAAAGGTTGTATTCGTGAGATCTGTTCACATCATTATTTTGGAATATTTATTCCTTGTTGTAATTATGCTCCTCTATTCCAAGGTAGGGTATTTTTCCATATTTATAATTATGTTCATGTAAATTTTAGGGATTATTTTTGACAGAAGAAAAATTTCTCTACATAGTTGTGTTCTGGGTCTTTCAATAGCTTCCAAATAACATTTATGAAACAATCTTGGTTACAATATTTTTCTTCTAATATGGCTTATTGAGCAACTCTTGGTAAAAAAAATAATTCTAAAGTATCGAAGGTATTACCTGGATATTATAAAGGTCAATCCTCTGCTGAAGATTAAATCCAATCAACTTACGCAAATGAATTCCATCCATATCCCACTCATTACTGCTTGTTTTTACCATGTAGGTACTTATACTGAGACTTTGATTAGGGATTCATCTTACTATGTTACTACAGTACAATGATAAATTGTCCCATATTTTAGGTAAAACTACAGAATAAACTTTTTATTACAACTTTGAAAAATTTTCTTTTAAAAAAAAGATTGATTTGGATTAATTATTTTCAGTTCAATTCTTAATTTGTTTATAGATTAAATAAGTACTGTAATTTAGCTTATAAATGTGGCAAAATTGAATATAATTAACCGAGTATTTCATTAATTGAAATAATTAATTAAAATTTTAAAGGCAAACCATTTAACTCAAATTGAAAATGTTTCACATTCAGTGTATTTGATAAGTATTCGAATAATCAAATTATTTATATATAACTTCTGAGCTTTTCCTACTTTGTTTAATTTATTAATTTAGTTTTCTGGTGGGATGCGTAATGAAAAAATAATTAAACAATCTTACTTTTTTATAGCTTTATTTGCAATAATATTAACATAAAATAACTTATGTCACGTACAAATAAATAGTAAATGTGTATTTGGAATTAACCTTAAATTACTTTTTATATCAAAATATTTATAGCTATTAACAAAAAGTTGAAATCATTTCTTTTTCTTGAAATAACTTTCTGACAAAGTTAACAAATTAGTTTATCGGTAAAATATGTTTAATAAAACAAAAATGTATATTTTATGAAGAAACAGTATTGTATGATAAAACATTACCGATTTAATCTATTCATATACTCAAGTGCAATTCAATTTTTAGGTCACCTTATTATTTTTTTTTCTATTATACTAATATATTTTATTGTAACCAAATATGTTAAATTTAAAATCACATAAAAATGTGTTTTTTTCTTGTCAGCAAATAAACACTTTTTAATCCTAATTAGACATCACAATCTGTTAAAAAGTTTTTTGTTTAAATTATTTTAATTGTAATCTATAAAAATAAACTTCTAAGCATATTGAAAAATCCTTAATTTGAATGGTTTTAAATATGCAAGGTTGTTTAAAAGTTTTCAAACCTCTCATTTTACATCTGTATGAACCAGAACGATTATATTTCAAAGATTTTATGACCTGTGGTGCTTCTATGGTATGAAAGTAACCTCTTTTTCGTATTCCAGCAAGGTGGGGCTGCCATACTTACTGGAAACTGAACTCAAGAAATATTGGAACAAGAAGTTTAATTTTTGGACAAATCAATGTGGCCATCTTAAGTCCACATGCATATGCCTGTGATTATTGTGTATAGTGGTATCTAGAATTGAATGTGAAAGTTTGGTCCTATCTAAGTTTTGATACTCTGAGAAGTACCATCGAACCTGTATGGGACGAAATACTCGAAAAGTTGAGAATGATGGCATATATATAGAATAAGTCATTAAAAAAATATTGCTTTAAATATAAAAAATAAATATAGATATTATTATTGATAAATCAATACTTGAATTAATAATGAGAGTTAAAATTTTTGAACAACCCTATATATATTTAAAATTCTTCAACTCTTTGTTTGTACAACTTGAATAAAAATAAATAGTTTTTTCTAATTCAATTCTCATTTGATTCTCAAATTTTGATATTATGTTGGTACACATGTCCACAACGTGTGTTGAAAATATCCACTATTTTCCAACATTAGTTTGTTTTTTAACCAATGAAACCGTTAGACATATTTTGGTGTGCTTCTTCAATTTTTCCATTAAAAAATTGAAAGAAAAAATAAATTGATGTGAAGTTTTTTTTAAACTTTTAAATAATTGTGTATTCTTTTAAATAGTGATTTTTAACAAATTGTGAAATTTTGAAGGATTAACAACGTTTGAAAAGTTTTTTAATGAAATTTATGACGTAATTAAGCTCTAAAGTTTATCTAAAATAATTAAAAATATTTAACTGCCTTTTGGACCCATTTATGTAGTACTATGAGTCAATTTAGTGATGCAACTTGCCATCTTAAATAAAGGTCTATAGGAAATTGTACAATTAAAGTGATTTTTACTTTTAATAGCAGTTAAACAGTTTCACTATTTGTGAAAACTTTGACTCTTGTGATTCTTTATATCAAGACAACGATGGTTATAAAAAGCATAGAATATCTTTACCTCAAATAAATGTGACCAATATTTATTATTATTGTGGCTAAATATGCGGCCTTGTTGTATAAGAACATTAACATTATCTACAGTATGTTCTTATGAATCGCGAACAAATTTTCTAAGCCACAAACTTCTCAAGATTCTCAAACGTAAAGGTAGTAAGATATTAAGACTTATATACAATTATTTTACTATATATCATCAATTTGATCTCAAATTAGCCCCCCTTGGCTACCACGTGGCCTAAATCGTAGTCTTAAATGCCTATGATGTTCTCAGACATGTCGATCTACTTTTTCTCCACGTCAGCCTTTAAGGAATCCCCTAAGACAAGGGATAAAGCAATGGCCTTCCTCTCTATGGCACGCCCGTTCCCATAGACAGGGTTGCAGCCTCGTGACGGCAGAGTTAAAAATTTTCAGGACAAGAAATTCGCCAAGTTGTCTTCACACCTTTTGAGACTTTGCCTAGTGGCTTACAGGCTTCCCCTCAAGTCTCTTATCATCGTCCTTCAGCTAATCTTGGAACTGAGGCCCTTGCAGTAGACAAGCTGCTGTCCCTGCTGGGACAAAATACTATTCATTTTGACTTTTTTATTACAAGTTTTTTTTCAATGTTGAAGATATCAATGTTTTGATATATTCTAACCCAAAGTGAAAAAAATAGAATAAAATTTTTATATATAGCTATATATTTTTTGCACAATTATTTCGATTTTATTCATTATGTATAATTGAAAAAAGTATCAACTGAAAATTGTTTGTGGTGATTCTCTTATTTTGTATTTAAAAAGTTAGTCTTTATATTTGATTAATTTTCAATCTATGTAGTTTGTTAAATATGCAAAACTCTTCAATCTTTTATTTGTAAGTTATTTTTATTTATTATTTCCCCCCTTCAAATATATTTTCTAAGATCTTTCAAATAAATAGCAAATATAAAAACATTATTTAGTACATGTTTTACTATTTAAAGATAATTCTAGTCATTAATTATTCTTGACAAAAAATATCCTTTTTCTAAGTTCTGAAAAGCTACTCCATCAATTATAATAAAACTTCTCTTACTTAAAATGTATTTTTTTCTGTCAATTTAGTTATTGGGTAGACCAGGGACGATTGCCAAACTTTTTGCTGTTACTTGCATTAGCCAGATTTAGTTTGACTCACACACGTGACAAAAATATTTAATATATATATTTTTTGACCTAATATGTTTAATTTAAAAACATTTTGATTTTTTTTTTCAACATAAAAACACAATGATATCCTTGCAATACACTCCAATTTATTAAGATTTGTTTATAAATAAATCTTTTTCAAAATAATGGTCTAATCAAATTCTAAACATAATGTAAAAATCTTCAGTTTCAATGGTTTTGCATATTTACAGGCTGAGGATTAAACAATTAGAAAATATTAAAAGCCGTTTTCACTTCTACATATAGTTATTTTTTGCCATTTTTATGATACTTTTGATAGAAGGTACTTTTTGTTGAAAATGGATTGTTAACTTACACCATATATGGAAACTTTCATAATGTCTTTCTTTGGTTTAGGGAACTAATTTTAAACTAGAATTTTTAATTATATACAGTTTTTGTATGTAACTTCTCTAAACAAATAAAGTTATTCAAAATAAAAATAAAAAAAATCATCAGAAACCGTTATTTCTAATTCCGTACGATTAACAAATTATTCATTAATTTTGTTGGTACACATGTTTACAAGATATGTAAACAATATTTTTATTTTATATTATTTTTTATTTTATTTGTCAAACAACAAGGGAGAAGGACCTATTATCTATATGTAATCCTTGGCCCCAATTTTAGCTCCCAACTTAAATAAGCAAGGGGCATAACTTTTTCGTCAGACAATAATACTCAAAGGATCATTATATTGGTTAGAGTGGGGCATTCCTGGGACTTCCTTTCTTGATATTGAAAGCCATCTGTTATTATGCTGAATCATATTGAAAAACTTTCTTTCAGAAAAAGTTTTCAAAAAGTTAATATTGCATTAGACCTCTCGAATCTTTTCTTGATGGTAAATGGAGTTAATAGATGTATGGGAGACTTTTAGTTTCTCCAGAGTCCTAGAAACTTAGTTTTTGCCCAAATGGTTGAGAGAAACACTTTCAAAACTCTTGAAATTTGGGACATAAATCCTGGAAGCTACATGGCCAAAATTTACAGAAGGTGTGAAGATAATATGCCGAGTTTCTGAACCTAGTCAATGTGGCCTCTGTCCTCTACAGACTGCAACTCTCTTGACTGAGGGCTCTGAGGTGGCATCGATAGTAAGGCTTGTGCCACTTCCCTTGTGAATGTTTACGACTTAAGGGCTGTCCTGGAGGGGGGTGTGGACTGACATGTTGGAGGAATACGTGAAAAATATCTCGAAGAATGCAAATTCTTAGCAGAGTCCGAAAGTATCTACTCTAAATTAGCCGTATTCATCCAACCTAAACCTTGGAACCGTTTTATATTGTTATCTACATCTATTTCATTCTGAAGCCAATTCCTGAGAGGACATTTTATATTTACCTGATACAATTAATCTCTTTTTTAAAAGCTAATATACCTTTCTAAAGAGTTCTGTATTTCGATTGGTTCACCCAAAGCTATTTAATTTAATCATTTAACTCGTAAATACTTTGCATTTTGTTCTCCGCCTACGTATTCTGGATAAAATGATGAATGTACCTTTAAATTAAGTTCAGCAACAAACGCTTCTACCCTCATCCCCAATTATCAAAAAGTAAAGATATATTTGGTTATAAATCCCTAGCATTTTAGCGTGTGAATTTTGTAATTGTTGGCAACATGAAAAAAGTTTTTTAAATTTGCTGAAGTTGTTAACATTATTGTGAAAGGAACAATGAAGTAATAACATATTAATGTGGTCATGAAAAACTTTGTAAGGGAATTACCTTTAATATTAATGAAGAAAAATTTGCCGTTTTGTCAGCATAACTCCAGACAAAGTCAGATACTAATATAGTTCTAAATAAGAATACACCTCAAAAATTGATTTTTGATAAGCTTATAAGAATAAGGACATAATTTACGACAAAAGCATTGAAAAACTGATTTCCCTTTTATACAAAAAACATTGCTTTTCTAAAAATTCTTTTGACACTTCAGAGTCAGTTTTTATCTAATATCTCACAAGAAATGAAAGAATCTGTAATTTACTTCATATTATGTCAATTTTTGTATAGTAGCTTTTTGAACGTTTGAAAATAATTGACACGTGAGAAACACTTTCCGCTTTTCTCTCATTTTAAAATAATTTAGATACAGGGTAGGACAGCAAAACGTGGACTCGAAAAATACATCAACAATTTGATATCTTCAATAAAAATAATGTTAACAAAAATGTAGACAAGGTTTTTGTTAAGCTTATTTAACACAATATGGCCACCTATATTATCAATCACATCCTTTACACCTCGCCTGAAGGCCATGCAGTAGTTAATGACAAACTCCTCTGACATATTGTCCCATGCAGCCACTATGGAGGACTTCTGTGAATCCAATCTTGGATGTGAGGTTCTTTTTGTTTCCCTCTCCAAAGTGCCTCGTATATAAAAGTACAGTAGGCTCAAATCTGGCGATGAAGGGAGCCATATCTCTTTGGACCAGAATAGAGCCATGTTTTCAGCACATAAACTTTTGCTCATTCATGATGATGAAATTACCAAATGTTTAGTATAGTTTGTTTATGTAAAAAGGACGTCTTTTTTTATGTTTCAAAAATGTATTTTCTTGGAATTGTTCCCAAATTTTTCAATTTTTAATTAAGGTATGGTGAATTAGACTAATTTGTTTGCTTTGAAGTAGTTATTTTGCATTGTTGATTTTCTTTTTTTCAAATTAAGGTATATGCGTTCCTATAACTGTTATATTAGCTGATATTATCTTAAAAAACATTTCTAGTAACAAAAATTGGTTAAAATTAATTTACATGTCCTAGAAATTTGTAAAAAATAAAATTATAATGTTTTTAACAATAATAATCTAAACTTTTATATTTTTGTAGCCCAAATCTTATATTGATAAGATTAATTAGCGTTTTGATTCTATGTCGAATGTGTATCATTTAACAAAATATGTGCTTTCTATTTGGGTTAACTTTTCCAAAAGTTATGATGACTAACTTTGGGTAAATTAATTTAAAAATTTGTTAGAACAATTTTGACAATAATATTTAATATATAAGTGTATAAAATTAATTTCTACATAAGTCCGCATAGAAACTTATTTTCATATACCTAACAAAATTGATTTAAACTTGAAGCATACAAAATTATGGTTTTTCAAAAACAAAACAAATAAATATGAAATCATCAATTTTTAATCAGAATAAATAAAAAATCTAAAAAGCTTTTTATCTTACATACACTTGTATTTTGACTCATTATACCACAACAAAGTGTGTTAAAAGTCTGTATTTTAAGATTTATTTCCATCTACATGAAAGTTAATTTTCTTCCAAAATAGATAGAGATACTAGTTTTCTTTTATTTCTTGAAAAAAAAAAAATCTAGTCAGGAATTATGCAAATCCTTAAGAAATTAATCTAGATAAATGATCCTAGGAGTTAGAGATATATAGTTTTTTTAGTTTAGGAGTTCGGGTGTATGTGTTTAGAAAATTAGAGAGAAGTTTATTTTTAAAGACAGTTTTAAGAATCTCCAAATGTTAAAAATATGTATATATTACTTAACATCTGGATCAGCTTATCACTGTAATGAATCACACAACTTTTCTGTTATAACTATGACTGGTTGACTCAATGAACTATTTTATTATTTCAATTAGATGATTAATTAATGTAAAGTAATCTATAGATAATAAAGTTCTAACACGAACAAAAAAAACTACCATATTCATTCTCACACTTTTTCTATCACATAGAGCACGGAAAATATTCTCAGGAAAAGATTTCAAAAGTAAATAGCTCGGTCATTCATTGCCTTAGAAGTAAATCCAAACAAAATGATTAAGCATGTTTCTAGTATTATTATTGGATGTGAAGAGAAGGACGCATCATAAATTTAGAGGCAAAGGTTCGACAGACTTTGTATTAGAGATTTCATGGAACATGCGAATTCAATCGTCATTTTGAAGAATCAATCCACTGATTCACGTCAAAAATGGTTGAGGTACAGACATTTGAACGGCCTGTATTTTTACAAAAAAATTCCCGGGTAGATCCTCAACATAGTGTTTGTTATTTTTGTACTGAATAACTCTTTTCATTTATTCTGAGAATAAATTATCCCGATCCTAAGGAGTGGTGGAGTAAGAAATTTGTATAAACTTTGATGTAAGACGCAGTCCTTCAGATTTGCTCATTGTAAAGTCCTCACGGTATAAGGAGAGTTGGAAAATTAAGGGGCTTATCTCCAAGGTGCAAGATATAATATATGCTGTGAAGCACAAGAACCAATAGTTCCTTTCGTGGCTCAATGATTGCGTCTCTAAAGCGATTTAATCCTCAGCTCCCTCTCCATCGAAAGGAATTACTAATAAGTATGACGCATTATGGCCACAGTGTGTTTACTAACGCTATTTGTGAGAACTGACTCGAGAATCTCTCTGCTTGATCTGATTATTTATCAGATCCCTGGATCTGCCGGTGTTTCTACTTTCTTTTTCTTCTTGTGTCATTAACCTTATTTTGATTAAACATATGATATTTCAAATTCTAACACTCTCTTATGTTTTTTTTTGTATAATAATTATTTGGGCGTAGTCTGTTTTCTGCAATCGGATTACAAATTGTTATGAATTCGACTACACTTTAATATTTATATGTGATTCATTGGATGTTAATAAAGCATTTAAAAAAGTGTTTATATACAGGCTTGTTATATCAAGGGGTCAAGATATATTGGCAAAACCTTTGAATAGTCATAACAAACGAATTAGATAGGATAAACCCATAAATTCTTTATTACTACAAAGCTACATTTTATAAAATGTAATAATTTATAATGAGATACACCTTTCTTGATAACCTCGGCCACATGGGGACGGAAACTTTGGCAGGTCCGCGCGAACTCGTGCGTATCCAATATTGACATCGTACTGTTTTTTGTTTTTCACTTTTAATTTACATTCCTTGGATGTATAAAGTAGTCCAAGGAAGAAATTTCACCCTCCAAAAAGATATTGCACCGGCCCACAAGGCCAAAAAATTGTAGGATGAATTACCCATAACAGGTCCTCATTTTTTAAGCTTATATTTCTGGTCTGCAAACACACTTGACTACCATGCGATTTCTTTTTCATTAGGAGGGTTGAACATGAGACATGTGACAAGTATAATTCTCTGTGGAGGCCCTGAGAAGTACATTGCTTGTGCAATGGCAAAACTTTAAAATTTATGTGTGTGTGATGTATGTCCCACTTAAAAGAAAGAACGTATGATAGATATGAATTAAGAAAGGTAATTAGGACGAGGGTGAGCGAGTTAATCTTAGTATGTATCTGCAATCTTCATTATATTTATGGTTGAATAAAGAACACGGCAAGTTAGCAATGGCAAGCCAATAAATAATTGTAAAGAACAAATTTTCATGGAATTTTTACAGCTGTCTTTTGAAGGTTGGTACCAACAGAAGATGAGTTAAAAGTAGAACAATCTACGTACAAAGCCCGGAACTTTTCAGCCAATACGCCATAAACAATCCAAATAAGATAATATACATTTTAATGACAAATTGAAGTCAAAAGATAATAATTAATTAATAATAAAAAATGAAAAAAAACCTTATAGTACCTTTTTGCATTATTTCCAGCCTAAAGAAATATCGGTACATCTCTATTTAACTTTCTCTTTAATTATCTTGATTTCATTGTAGAGTCTGTTGGCGATCACTTGTTTTTCAAATGAAATTATATGAGGAAAACATTAAATTAAATTAATTTATTGTATAAGTTGAACGACCTCTCTATGCCAGAATAATTAACAAATAATAAAAAGCATGCTGAAGCATAGCTTATGCATACCTATAACAATTATTCAATGATAATAATTCAATATATAAAGAATAAAAATGGGTTGGTTGAACAAACCTTGTAAATGCAATATCGATATATCGATATGTAACAAGTAAGTGTCTTTTTTCCTTCATTGTTTTCTTTTTTCTTGTTGCCAAGACTAAGACTTTGGAAAAATATACATGCTTGTCTAAAAGAAGAAATATCAGGATAATATCCCTAAAGACACAAACAAATGTAATCAATATACTCTAAGCCTGTAATTATCAACAATTTTTGTGTGGTGGGCAAGAAAAGATTGCACCAAAATTGGTAAAACTAATATTTAAAAAAACAAAACAATTTAACTCTTGAGTTTTTATAGGTACAAATTTCTGAAAATCAGTCAATTGCTTCTTTTAATAATTTAAAAAAAACGAGTATTTCAATTATTTTTCATAATTTGAAATTTGCAAAATTATTTAACCATAAATGACTCCTTGAATAATGATGCAACTGAACTTAAATTGCCGTCATCAGATTTCTTATAATAGAAACATTCTAAATTAATGCAGTTTGTTCAAGTCCGGTAATTGGGACCAAATTTATTTTGGAAAAACAAACATTTGTAAGACACTTGGGGAGTTGTATGTTAATAATTATTTTATAAGATAATTATGTATAGTTATTAAAAATTAGACGTGCTCTTAATCAAATATTCTAACTTTTTGTATAAAAAAACTATTTCTTCAAAATCTCCTTATGAAAAATTATTTAAAGAGTTATTAAAAAATGACTGGGTATTCAAATTCTGAAGTTCTGTTTATTCAGTGTATGGACAATGGGGGACGTCAATTATCTTTAAAAACTTGTTTTATTGCCTTTTGGGAAAAATGAAGTGATGTTGCTGCACTCTGTACGACCATTTACTGCAATGGTTTGATTTTTAATTAAATCTTATAAACAAAAACAAGCTTTATAATGTAAAGTCTGTCATTTCCATTATTTATTAATATTTGTATCATAAAATTATGAAGTGTTTTGAAAATAATTGATTCTTTTTATCTATAGAAGGATGAAATATAGAAGTATAGTTTCATATTGGTTTGCTCATTGACGTTTTTAATCACGAGAGAAAGGGGTGAGACAAATCATAATTTAAGTGACGTTGTCGGTTTTATAAAAAATAAGTTATAGTCAAGATGCTCAAAGACATCATAAAAGAGTAACAGAAATACAATAACTGAAAACACACAGCTACCCTGAAGCTTTTTGCTAAAAATTACTAAATGTTCATACTTTTTTTTCCAAAACTCACGCTATGTAACCCATTGATCAAATTTTGGGAATGCCATCACATCTCTGTGAGACTTGATAAGCTTTTACTAAATAAGTGGTGTGGATCATAAGAAAATATCCTTCTAGGATAGAAGATATATCACTGATAATTACCAAAAAACGTATAAAGGATACTTTATAGCGAGTTAGTGTTCTATAATCATAATTTATGTCAGAATAAGTAGTAATAATTTATTCTATATTACTTTTTAAAAAGTACTTTAATGATAAACTTTCCTATGAAATTCATTTTCTTGATTTTTTTAGGATAGATAAATGATTATAAAAATATGATTTTTTTTTGAATAGATAAATGATTATCGAAATATGATTTACATCATTAATTATTAAAATTGTGAAAAATGAAATAATCTTATGAGTCTAAACTTTCCAAGTCTGTAGCAATTATTTTAAATATTAATTATTATATTTTTGTTATGTTTTCATAAAACTTTATATATTTGAACATTATAAATTGATATTTTTTCTTGTGCAATTAGTTAAATTTCGACAATTCTTTTTACCTGTGGATACTAACATTATTCTTTGTTTTTAGAAAAAGTAGAGCATAAATTGTTTCTGTTCTAAAAATCAATTGATTTTTATATAACAGTTAAGTTTTAGACAATAGTTCGCTATCACCAAATAGTTTTGTTAGATGAACGTAAAGCAAAATGTTCGATTTATCCATTCGGAGACTTCAATCATTTTAATATCATTTATATCCGCTAAAATAGTCTAATTTAGTGAACAGTGCTATTATTGTTTCATTTAAATAGTTTTAAGTCACAGTTAAATTGCCATTGATTTTGCATTCTATTTTTTTTTTTTTTTCAAAATAATGTAAATGTTTGCCCCAAGGATTTAAAGCAAATTGTAGTCTATAATTTTTATTACTTGAATCACTTCAATACGAATATTATTAGTAATTTAATAATTTGCTTTTATTTTATTTGGCTCCACTATCCAATTAATCAAGAAAAGTACAAATAAAGTCAAAGGTAAGACCATGATTAATTTGAAAATTTATTTTTTTGGCATTGCTTTCTATTACGTATATTTAATTCAACTGAATTTAAATAAAAATCATCTGTACAACAAAGGATATTATGCTAAAATAAACTATCATATACCAATTGATACACACTGATAAAAAACTCATTTTACACCGAAAAGTACAACAGTGTCCCATATAATTGAAAAATAAATAACAAATAATAATTTCAACTAGGGTGTTGTTTTTTAGATTGTCTTTCCTAAATAATAGAAAAGCATACAATTCTGTCATTTAAACATTTACTGGCTGCTCTTTATTATACATCCTGAGATATTTTGTGTCCTTGAACCTCAGAGCCCTGGAAGATGTTGATTAAGTTTTGATCAGTATAAGACTGAGTTTTCCAAAGTAAAAGTACTGAACTTTGCTATACTTAATGCTTAAGACAAAGACATGCTTCCATTGCAAAGAGACTTACAAATAAGGAATAAGTATTTAGATGATACCTAAGAGTTATATTTATTACCATATCTGAGTGGTATGCCACATGTAACGTCGGTAATGGATTTGATACAACGTTAAATATTGTGTGCTAATAAGCTATCGGATCAATCCAGTTTCTAAGAACACTGAATCACATTGTCGAAATATTCTTTTTTCGGTAAAGATAACTTTTGCAAATAATGTTTGTTATCACAGAGTATGATTTAAGGCGAAGCAGAGTTGTGGGGTGCATGTCCACAAGCAAATCTTTCTCTTGAACTTCTATACCGTATTCTTCATGTAATTTTCCCCCACAATTTTCAACAAGGTTCAACTCTAACACATGTATAAAACAAGGATAGAAGATTTTTTCATCCTCACCGTTTCTATTCCAAACTTTACCCAAGATCTCAATCTTCCTTATTATTTCACAGGAGGCCACTTTTTGATCTTGAGAAGGTTTCCACAGTCCAATGGTTGAGATTGCAGTTTTTTTTCTGTTAATAGAATGGCCCAAAACCTTCTCAAATCTTTCAATAAAATTTAGTAAAACTATAATTCTTTTCACAAGTTGTGGCTCAGAATTACCCTTTATTGTTAAAAATGGCATCTTATCGTAGAGATCTATCACGTCATTCGATTTTGCTAGCTTTATTCCAAATCTACCAAATTTTCTTAGAAGACCTCTAATCTTGTACCAGACTGCAGCAACGAAAAGCAGTAAGGCTAGATTTTTGTAAGATTTTATCTAAGATTAAGCCAGCTTAAAAAAATATATACATTTATCTTTATGAATTGGAAGGAATTTTTAATTTTTTCTTATATTGTCCAGGAACAAAAGAATAGCAAATTGTTGACCCAGCTCAAAAACATGTTATCGTGACAAAAGATTGAACTGAAACATTTAACTTTGAATTTTTAGCTTACTTTTAGGTGGTTTATTTTTCAATATGTTCGAATTTCGATAACGGATTGTTTGAAAAGTGATCATGGGGTATTTAAATATCATTTGCAAAAAATTTTAAAGAAGACAAAAGTTATTTATTTTTCCATTATGTTTAAAATCCTTTCTGAAAATGTGAAAAAAATATGATGCACACTATACGCACATTTCTCTTCCTTTATAAGCTTAGAAGTTAGAGCTTCCACGTAGCAATAGCTATTTCAATACATGTAAAATAGGAAACTTTTAAATTTTTAGCTTTTGACACTATCAAGTTGACACTTGTTGTATTTTAAAGGCACATGGTTCGACACAGAGTAAATTAATTGTACATCACAGTTAGTATATTTTTGCTATTGAAATATGGAAAAAGAATAATTTTTTACAAATAAAAAAATTATAATGGGAAAATCAGGATTTCCATTTATGGTTAGCCCAAGGATAATATAAATACAAGGTTAGAACATCGTGTGATCGGGCTTGCTAGAATTTTCAACCTGATGTATTGTACCAACTGCTTGGCAAGACAGACAGATTTTGACAAAACACACGACCACTCATAGTCTATGACGTCACTATTGCTATAATTTTCAATTTAATGTATTATACCTACTGCTAGGCAAGGCAAACAGATTTTGACTAAACACGCAACCATTCATCTACTATGACGTCAATATTAAAAGAGTGGTGGAAGTGAAACATCAGTCGTATAGGAGTTGTGGATAACCATGAATACCCCAATAAATTATTATTTTAAGTTTTTTATGTCTTATTTTTTGAGCTGGAACAATAAAATACCAAATAAAAATCCAAAGATCCAATATTTAAAGATAAAACGATGTAAAGAGAATTGGAAGTAATTTTTGATTAGAAAAATATTAGGGGTAAAGATATTTGAATAATTAAATAATGTATTTTGAAGCTTTTTTTTGAGAAATTGGTGCAAGACCTTCTACCGCGTATCAGCGTTTATATCATACAAATCATCCTTCCCGAGAGATCCCATCTTTTTTTCGCCCAATACAAAAAATTATAATATTACATTGGGGGTTTAAAACGGATAAATGAAATATCAACTGTTTTACTGAATATTGGAATATCCCTGAAATATATTTAATAATTTGAACATATTTAACAAACTAAACTATTGTTTATATCCCAAGTACAAGTTGTTGGGACTTTAAAGAATTAATCAGAATAAGTAACATTAAATATAAAATATACCATTATCCATCAACGTCAAATATTTTTTCTATCCCAACATCTAAATAGCCTAAAATAGTAGAAATTGATTACTTGATTCTAAATGTGGTCGTAGTTTTTCTCAAGCAATCTCAAATTCTTTCAAAAAATATTTGGTATTTTTTTATAATTGATATGAAGCTGTTTTAAGCATTTGGCGTTGAAAAGCCTGATTAATGATATTTCAATGCCTAATAAGAAATTTATATATAGAAATAAAATTTATATTTTAAATTATTTAGACATGTATTCATTTAAACATAATATTCGAAACATAAGACTTGATAAAATTTTTGTTTTAGGATTAAAACATTTAAGAAGAAAACCTAACATAAATAAAAACAATTATTAACCTTCTATGATTAAAGGTTGAGTTTGCGTATTATTATTATTTTCCTTCCCTTTCTCTCTTTAAATAAATATATAACATATATTATTCTTGTATTTGTGATATATTATATGAATAATCATTGTTATTATTTACATATGTATTGACAAAATTAATATAGAGATGCGTCGCTCTATTTACAATTATCAAACCTATAACAACTCCCCTTTTGATTTGATCAGTATTTTGTTTTGAGTACCCTCCGATTTTCCAAATACATACGTTCACTTTCACCCTTGACAATACATGATCGATAATTTTCACGAATAGAGTCTATAACCCTAATAGAATCCCATTCTCCCTTAACAGGATTTCGAACTTGGACCTGTTGTCCTACTTCAAGCATTAGTAAATCCCGAGCACCCATAGAATTCCTATCTCCAAACTGCTTACGTTTTCTCTCCGCGATCTTAATTATAGAGTGACATATTCTTCGATATTGTAATTCATCTGGAGGAATCAAACTTTGGAGTTTGCTTCCAAATAACCACTCTGCAGGTGATAGACCACCCCACTTTGGTGTATTCTTCCACTCTAGTATTACTGAATTAAATTTATCAATGTAGAAATTTCCATTTCTCCAGCATTTTTTTACGAGATCTTTCATTCCTTTAGCGGCTGCTTCAACAGCCCGTTACTTTGGGATAATGTGAACTGGGTGTTTTATGATTAATTTTAAAATAATTACAAAATTCCATGAATTCTATAGATTTGTATTGAGGTCCCCCCTCGTTTCTCAAACGGATTGGAATTCCAAATATGATCTTGTGACCTTTTAACGCACCGACCATATTTTTGTGTTTGGAGCTTTGTGAAATTGGATCACAGTGGGCCATCCACTGTATCGATTGACATAAACTTGGAAATATTTTCCTTCATATTCGAAAATATCTGCCGATGTCGCTTCATATGGTCTCTTTACAAACTTCTCAATAATTGTCTCAGTAGGCTGACTATTTCGACATCGTTGACATTTTTTACAAGTCCGAATTTTTTGACTAATGTAATTCTGAAAATTCAGCCAACAGTATAGTGTTTTGGCTCTTGACATCCCAAAATGGGCTTTATGAAGCCTTGGCACTATAATTCTAAAATTATCCATTTATATTAATCTTCCTCTAGTTCTTTCTCAATGAATAAACGGTTCCACATTTTCTTGTAAAGATGCGATGGATAGTTTGACGGTAACTTCCTGACGCCCTGTTCTTCTAGTAAAATGAGTCTTCCCCTTCATCCATTCTATATTGAAGGTGTATGTGACTAATTTTTCCATAAATCTCTGTATATGTGAGTTATTGATTGCTCCCATACCAGTTCCATTAATAATACCAATCAACGGTTTGTGATCCACTTTGATTTTAAATTCTCTTCCTAAAAGATATATTTTGCATTTTTCGATGGCCCAAAGTATAGCAAGTAGTTCAATTTCATGAGTTCTGTATCTTGATTCAGTCACACTTATAAATCTTGACCCACATAATACCAATTGTTGACATCTTTCTTCTCCTTGCATAAGTGCATATCCTAATCCATGTAGTTTTGATGCATCGGTCATTATTGTTATTTGCTTCTCTGGATCATAGTGAGTGAGGATTGGTGATGTACACATCAACATATTTTTTAGTTCTTCGAATGCCTTTGAGTGATCAGGTTACCATTAGTATAATTTTTTGGAACTCAATAATCCCCGTAATTTACTCATAAAACTGAGTTAATTGGTTTACCAAAAAGCTTCGAAGCTGTGAAATATTCTTGGGTTCAGGGAATTAATTATTGCTTCAATTTTACACCGGTCCGCTTTAACAACGTTTTTTCTTACTATGAGACCCAAAAATGTAACTTCTTCTCAAATTTGTATTTTATTTGGATTCAACCTCATCCCATTTTCTTCACATCATTTATTCAGAGTTTTTTTGACTTCTTCCCATGTCTCTTCATATCCCACAATATCACCAACTATTTTATGAATGATTTTTATATCACTCTTTGCAGAATCACGTCGGAGGCAATATTCATCTCTTGAAGCATATACACTTATTGGAGATTTAGTGAGTTGTTTTCTTCCCCAACAAGTTGGGAATGTGGTTAAAGCTTTACTTTCCTCCTCCAAAGGAACTTGCCAGTGGCCTTTGATGTAACCAGATTGTAAAATATCTTTGCATTTGAGGGAATGGAATTTGCTACTTGATTTGCTGTAGGAAAAGAGTGAATTAACCTATCTACAAATTTGTTTAATCCTCTATAGTCCACCACAATTCTCACATCACCCAGTAAACAATATACATCTGACTTGTCCATTCTGTCGGCTTCTCAACTGATTTAATTATTCCTTGCATCCCCATTTTTCGTAGCTCAGCTAAAATGTATATATGCATGTAGAATTGGACGTGTTACCAGTGTTTTGATAGGTTTAATTTCTATATTCTTTTTAAAATATATATGCATTTTCTTCCCCTACATTGGTTTTAAATCATCTTTTGTATTAAATTCAAGTGTATATTTCTTTTTGATTCCTATAATATGTTCTTCAAAATTGCTTGTATTTATTAATTGTTTTGAAAAAAACACGATCATTAATTTGTTTAATGCTATTGGGAAAATCCCCTGATATCACAAAAAGTGTATCAATAAAGGGCATGAAAGTAACACTTTGTCGATATTAGGAGACGCAAATTCTTCTGTTTTTACCTTGTGACCTTGAAAATTGACCATCATACTCACAGCCCCTTAACATTCAAGGCTTTGACCTCTTGCTGCTAAAGTCTTGACCATTTGACTTCGATCTATTTTCACCTTGGCTGCTTTTACAATACTTAATGAAACTAACATCTCCGTTGCTCCAGTATCGGGTATTGTATTTATTTCAAATTCTTCATTTACAGTTTTTTGCGTTAGAGGAACTTTTATTTGAATCATTGCATTCGGATCCCTGAATTTTGTTTGGTTAATTCCAATAGTTTGTATTTTAACAATCTCAGTCCTTTTATTTTTTGAAATCAGATTTTTTACATGCATTAATTTTTCTTATTTCTACGTTCTGATCCAAAGTGTCCTATTAATTTGCATAAAAAAACATTCTTCATATTTTGCTGGACAATCATTTTGGCTATGTCTCTGACCTCCACATCTATGACATTTTTGCACTGATGTTGAAATATATTTTTCTATAATTTTCAATTTTGCCGTGTTAATATGGCTTTGAGTGTTCAATTGCTCTTGTTTGATATGTGTAAATTCCAATGATAAATACTTCTCACCTATATCTTGTAGAGTAGGTTTCTTCAATTTAAGTATTTCTTTTTGGAAATTCTTGTCTTGTAGTCCTACAACAAGACGAATTCCCAAATGGTCTTACGTTGTTCAATTTTGGAACTCTGCTTCCTGTGCTAGTGCTTATGCTCAGTTAAAAAATGAAGCGAAATTTTCCTCCCTCGACTGGATATATTTATTGAAGTCAACTCTCCGATTCAAGACGGAGTATTTTTCTTGGTAATGTAAACTCAACGCATCTAAACAAGCATCAATACTTTGAATGTCACCCGTATCTAAGAACTGTTTCCTAGAAGACGAAGAAAGACAGTCTTCTAGATATCCTCACTGCTCATCCAACGGTAATATTGGCATTAAATTCGAAGAATAAAATATACCAAAAGCTTTCATCCATTTTTTTAAATCTATAAACCTATCGTTCACTCTAAATGTTCTGGTTTTAATGAAACATTTAGTCTGGTTCTTCTACTCGACTCTGTAGTAATATGTTGAAGATCATTTTTCCTATTTTCAACATTATGGTTTAATTCCAAAAATGTTCTTCGATGAATTTTAATAGATTTTTGTAATTCAACACACTTCTTGTAATTTTGAGATTCTAAAAGATCTCTTAGTGCCATATCCTCCCATTCTCTATTTCCTCTACGAAGTCCTTGCATTTATTTAATTTAGAGCAGCCTCCCTAAGTCCATGCTCATAAGCAGCTAATGTAGCTTGAGTACCCTGATCTGCAATTGGGATACTTGTAACCTCACTACTAATTTCTTTAAGACTCGCTATGGACATTGTGATCTGATGACATCCCTGTCCAATCTTCCAATCATGAGTCTTGATAGATTTGGACCTTTGGTTGTCCGTCCTTGAGTTCTTCTCTTCTTCTCCAACCATTATAATTATTATTTAATTTATGATTAAATAATAACACAATTCCTCTGAATTTTAATTAATAAGCTTCTTCCTTTTCGACTGCACCATGTGATAGATTATATATTATATGAATAATCATTCTTATTATTTACATATGCATGGACACAATTAATATAAAGACGTGTCGCTCTATTTACAATTATCAAACCTATTACAGTATTTTAATATTTAAAGAACTCATTTTTCATTCTATTAAACTAATAAAGAAGAAATACATGAATAACGACATCCTCAAAACGAAACATCAAATAAGGGAGAAGGGAAATAAAAACTGGTAGATCTCATACGCAAGCTACTACGCTACTGAAGAGAAAAGAGTATTTCGAACTAATTCTCATGAATAATTATTTATAAGCATCATAGTTCAAAACGGTTAAAGCACACACAATTGTCCGTGTATGAAATTATCGAGTCCTGACATCTTTATAATAGAGCCCATATTCCAGCTGTTGTATAAAATATAGATAATTTTCGGGATGATTGCTTAAGCCTTTAGATGAGCCCGAGTCGTTGTTACCATAACCACCAGCTAATCTTCTTTGTTTATTTCTATTCTGAGTGCATCCCTAATGTTCAGTTCCACGATTTCTTTTACAGGTATCACTCTACTGTATTTATAAACAAGATGGAAGTATGACTCCGTGCGATCCTTGCAGAAAGTGCAGAGACTCTCCATTAATTCTTTTTTGACTTTTTGGTGAAGAATGTTGACGTAGCGAGGCAGTTATCGTAGCCATCTTTCTTTTGAATCGGTGAATAGATTTCTCATGACCGATCTCCATCCCACTTTGTCGATCCCCATATCCTTTTTATTTAACTTTTGGAGTCGTTTGGAAACTAAATGAATTGAAGGTTTGTATAGTTTCATTATCAATAGCTTCTTTCGAACATATTGTATCTTAAGAACCTCCAACGTAATGTAACTTCCTTTTTTCCTGCATGGAAATGATACGGCTGGTCGTAACAAAATTTTAGAATACAAGCATAGGAATGAGTTTATTTGCCCGAACGAAACAATTTCCAAATGCTTCATTAGTTCATCTCTACTTTTGAAGATGCCAATAAAATTTACTGGTTCATTTTATCCCAACAGTAGAAGAACCTCAAACAGAAATGAGAATTAGAGAGTAGACGTAACAATTCAGAAAAATATTAAAATAATTTCCTCTTCAGAGTGAAATCCTGAATCTTGGATACGTATAAATAAAGCTAAAAGTAGGGACCCAAAATATACAGGATCATTTAATTATGATGTTATTCCTTTTATTTTTAAATAAGAGGTTATGTAACCAAACGAAACTTAAAATAAACACAAACAAGTTTAGTTTTTATTCTATGTCATGTGTAAAAATGCCCAAGTAAGAACAAAAAAGACAACGCAGATGCTATATCTTCCACACCGATGTCATTACGGAGAAGACTACAGAAACCTTTGGGTTGTGCAACCAGACTACCTAAAACATCAAGAAGTCCATTACAGACCCATGCAACCAAGAAGAAAAAACGCTTTTCCAACAATATGGCCAACTTCTGGGCTACCTCCGTGTGGGCCTCCTCTAGTCCTAACCTCAATAACATGGAGGTATTCAGCTTAGGATGTCTTGGAGAATAATCTCTGCCGCACCACTTATCCAAATTTGGGTTCACTCCAAGCTGCCCTCACACCAGTCTGGTATCCTTTGGATTCGGCCTTAATCGTCAAGAACTGACAATTTTTTTAGTTGTCTATTCTTGATTAGATAAAAAATATTTTTTTTGTAATTTATCTACAAATTTTTGGTCCTCACCAAACTCAGTATATTTGAATCGGGTTGTGTCAAAATTTACAAAGTTCAGCTTCTTCCGATCTTAGAACATTTTTAATATTTTTGTATGTTCGATCAAATAATCAATAAGACCAATAGCACGATCAATAAGGCCATCTTTGGAATGGGAGGGGCAAAATTTACAAAGTTAAGCCTCATTCGATCTCAGAACATTTTTTTTGTTGAATACTTTAACTAATTGAAGAATAAAATTATTTTAACTTTTTTTATTAAAGTAAAACCAATTAAATTGGATTTTGTATTAATAGGGCATACATGTAATAACAGTTTTAATGATTTTGACTTACTAAATGGTATAAAAAAGATTTATTGATGTATTATCTATTTAATGTTGTCAACAGATTTTTACGCAATGTATGTTTTTATGTTTTAGTTTATTTTATTTATAATAGAACCAATGAAATTTTATATTACCAACATATATATTGAAAAAATTCTTTTTGCTAACAAATTAGTTTTCCTTTATAAATTTACGTACCTTTAGATATTGAAATATAATATGAACATTATATTTATTGAAACTATATTCTTTTTTTTCTTTTTGTAAAAAATATGTATTTGTTCCACCAAAAATTATTATAATAGGTTAACAAAGCCTATGTGTAACAAGGTACACATCATTTCCCGCATCTGTGATATTAAATATAAATTTAAGTGTTTTTACATACTCATTCGATTAAATTGTAATGTAAGAGCTTGTTAACTCTTTTTGAGGACTTTGGCTGCCTTTTGACTGCTTTGATCTTTCCTTTTCTTCGTTGGAAAGTTATCGAGGGATTTAAGAAGTAATATACAACTGTTCCTAGATTTCTAGTATGTTTAATAAAATATAATGTATATATATATACATACATTGAACGGAACCATTCGGACTTCAATACCGCTCAACCTCTCTCTATACAAATATAATTTATAACTAAACATTATTTTATCTATAATTATAGAAGATGTTTTTGACATCGACCCAACAATAATGAGTATGAAATGGGAAACCATCACCTACAGAAAGTAGGGTAACTACGTAAGTCGTCTGTCTGCACCTATTGGCGACCTAACTTCTAACTACCAACAGTGTCACTATACCAATAAAAAAGCGGTCATTCAGTAAATAGTTATGTTTTTGGACAATATGTCCGACAAAGCATAACAGCAAATACAACTCTCCTTCCAACCTCTAGGGATGAAGTGGAGCTAAATCAAAAACAACTTGTGTGACTAGCAAAAAAGAGAATACTAAAATTAATAAAAAAACAGAGATTGACAGTGATGACAACAAATCAATGTATGTTGATGGTGCCACTAAGGCCTATTGTTGAGAAAATGAAGGTATCAATGAATATTACGTACCAAGAAAACAAGTAAAATCCCAGCCATGTACTGAAAAAGCCGAGTTGTGTGTCTTACCTTCTGAGTCTATTTCAAGTTTTGAGTTATTTATTTTGTGATCAAGTCAAGTCACAAGTCCTAAAAATAGGAAATCGAGTTTGAGGTCCTACATCTGGTATAAGGTCCATAGTATCAAAAGAATCCTCAAGACTGTGAGAAATTAGGAAAAATGGATGCTAAATGATCAAATTAAATTTGGTGTCGGAACGTGTGAAGTTGAAATTTCTGGTCTCCATTCAGTTGAAGAGGATAAAAAAATATCTTGGAGATATTTGAGATTTCATTCTGTTGTTTCTTAGATTATTCTTTGCCTATATATTTAAAACCCCAAAATCGACATAGATCAATACTTATTTCGGCCTTATAATACATATAACCTTGTACGAAGAATCTTAATTATTTGAATAATGAGCAAAAATGAATCTATTTTATTTTTTCGTAGATATTTAAATCATTTTATAATACATATATAGTTATTTATGTAAATGTTGTAATTTTTGAATGGTGAAATAAATAAATCCAGCGAAAGTCAAAAGTACTACATAATAATATTTAGTCTAAATTAAGTTTTTATTTAAAAAGTATAACTACAGGATAAAAAAATGGGAAAATATTTTAAAAATTAATTGATAATTGCCTTTTCCCATCCTCTAATTACTGGAGAAGCTGAGCATTTCATTGTTGGACCTTTATACATTCTGAGCTACCAAGATGTGAATCACTACTTTACATTTAACGCTAAATAGAATGTAAGGCTCCCTATCTAATTAACCCCTTTCTCAACAACGTACATAATTTGTGACATGTATATTCATAAAATAATGACGCAATTATACCATAATAACTCTACAAGAAGACGTCTAGTGGTGCTGGGATATTAATAAAAAAAAACCATGCAACATAAATGGCTTTAATAATAGAATAAAACTGAATGTATTATCCTCTTAGTGAAGGATTAAGATTTGTCGATAATTCTTCTCATCCCATTCCACACCCTACATAGTTTTAAATTACTTGGGTTCAAAAAATATTTGAAAGTATTTATTAATTTTTCCTCAAAAAGAATAAATTGTACCAAACAAATGAGTACTTAAAAAAATCAAAAGTCACTGTAAATGTTTTGGAAGATCTATAGGAACTTTGAAATATCCAAATCATGTTTAGGAAGCTTTTTGAAAAATCAAATCAATGTTATTAAAGAAAAGAATTATTACTAATAAAAATTAGTTTTATTTGAAATTGCTCAATATTTAGTTTATTAAACGGATTCCCATGTTAAACCAAACAATTAAAATTTAAAAAAAGAACTCTTAATTATTGAGAGAGATTCAAAATAGAAAACTATGAAGAAATATTTTGTTGGAAACGCAGAAATTGTTATCCAATGAGGGCGTTGGACAAAAGAAAAAAAATGAAACATAGGTATATTCGAATTTAAAAAAACACATCATATCCCTTGTTTTCTTTTTCGTATTTTTTTAGAAATCCAAATGTAGATAAAATATTAAGTGTACCGCCTCTACAATTTTCCTCCTCATGTAAATTTTCCTCATGGACAATTTTCATATTATCACAATTATTGGAGGTATAACGTAGAAAATAACATTGATAATAAAATTATCAGAGAGAATACACTTATAAAAAACAATCTTATATCCATGAAAAATTAGGACATTCAAATATCCATAAGATATGTAATAAAAATAAGTCTATTATTTTGCCAGAAGATGGCTTTAAGAATATGTAGCTTGTGTTGTATAAGTGCGATTGGTTTTTTAGTGTTAATGGTCCAGATACTGTAACAGCCAATCACGCTTTATTTTGGTTTCGTCGATTACCTTTCGGTAATGTTGCACCCAGTACACTCTGGAAGGCCAATTGTTGAAAATATGGATAACACAATGGAAATTGCGGAGTCCAACCGTCATGTTTTGATTGCCATGGAGAACTAAAAGTTTTTTCTTCGGTCAATTTTCTTAGCTCCAGTCACAATATATATTTTCCTTAAACTTTAAAACGATATCATAAAAAAAACAAGATCCTTAAGTTAATAACTGAGAAATCGGCACAATTTAGGAGAGCAATTGCCGACTTTTTCCCATTTCGTTTAATGTAAATAGTACCATTGTATTTTTAGTATATAAATATTTTAAATTCTACTTTAATCTGAAAGAAAAATAATTTCATTATAAAGGATTATTAAATAATAAAATGTATTACATATTAATTTTAATTTTTATCATTTCACTCATCAATAGTGGTTATATACTATATAGTAGACTTCTTAGAATCGTACAACTCAAATAATATTCAATCAAATTTAATGCCATTTTTTAAAACATGTAAAAATACCTGTATTAATTTATTAAAGTATTTACATGTTTGGAATCTAAATATTATAATAAATATTTTAAACAAATATAACTCATAGAGGTTTTAAGATATTTCTGTGGTATATGAATAGTCAATTGTTAAAAAAATGTTTTTATCCATTACGAGCATGGAAAGCAAACATTATGCTGGAATCAAGTTTTACTGCTGGGGAAACAACAACTCATAGATATTTAAGGCCTTAAAGTTCATGAAGATTAACAGAACCTTCATAAAAATCACCTTAGACGAATAACAAGGACCACGAATAAAATAAAATCATACGAGAGAGGATTTGGCGAAGTCCAAAGGGGAGCCTCCGCAAGATGGCCATGAAGGTACTTATGGGCCACAAAACTATAAAAACACTTGTAGAGAAGGACCTTAAGATGTCCCCTTACCAATCATCTGAAGAGACGACTCTTTTCGGTCAAAACTAAGGGAAAGAGAGAGAACTGAATCAAAAAACTCCTCAATCTGTTGAAGTCTTGCATGGCTGCACATATTATTTTTTAGTTTTTTCTTTTGAGACTAATTATAACTATTACAATGATCAAATTATCGGGAAAAAAAGGAATGGGTATACCATGTATAATCTATTGGACGCAAAAACCACATTCAGTAATGGTCTAATAAGCCGTCAGAAGATCCGATAAAGCACCCCTAGTACTTATACCCTATGGTGTCAAATTTAAAATCTTAGAGTACGTTAACGCCATCCTGTCGAAAAGTCTTCTTGCATGTTCATATTTTCACTTCAAAAATGTACCTTAGGCCTTCAAATAAGATGATACTCCTTTTCATATGTCCCATATGACGCAAGGGTTGTGCTAGACTCATCTCCCTACATTTTGGAGCCGTGACTTGAACCCAATTGATTTTGGAATCTAGTTCGAGAATGAGGCAATATTCCCATCACGATGGTCCGTGCCACTAGAAACATGATCAAATTTATTATTTTTATACGAAAACTTATTCTCGATAAAATTTTTAAAATATATTGATTATTTTATGAGAATTTTGGGAATCAAATTACTACCCATCAGTTTTTGATGAGGTTGCTTGAAACATATAAAATAATAGGTTGTACACCTCAGTCATCACATTGAAAAGAATAAGAATTAAAAAAAAATGAACAAATTTTCAGTAAAAAGTTTATGAAATTCACAAAACCTCGATTAAAAACGGCTAAATATACAAATAAATTTTAAACAAGGTATCATCTAGAGAAATAAAGAACTGTATATAATTTGAATGAATTGTTTTAGGAGCATACAGACAAGACCGGCGATAAAATATAGCTTCAAAGATATAAAAAGTAATTTTATTGATCTTGGGCTTTATAATATCGCAATGCACTAACGGAGGGTTAATCAATAGTAATGACGGATTAATTTACAATTTAAAAAAAAAAATGCAAAGTATCCAATTTAACTCAAATTAAATTTAAAACTTGAAATTCAGTAAAAAAAATTAATGAAACTCGAGAAGTATAATTTTTAATGTTTTCTCTACCATGTTAGTAATAAACCTAGAGTATACGCTAAAATTATATAGAATGATAATATGAAGAAGAAGTTGACCACAACATTAAAATTATAGTAGGTGTAAATATGCAATGAACATAAAATATGGTTGTAAACAGCACAGAGAGCGAGTCCATTTTTTTTTTTTTATGTTCAATTCTCATTTTATTTTATATTTAATTATATTTTTCTTTATGGGACTCTTTTGCTTTTATAGAGGTATACAATGATTCCCTACGCCAATGGTCCCTAAGCTCCGGTCCAAGAATCAATCAGTACCGGGCCGCACAAGAATTAATTAGTAATTTATATTTCAATTGATACCCAAGTCTGGGATTGATGTACCTAGTGGTACATTAAAATCTGAAAACTTTGAATTTTAAGCTTTAATAAGATATAATTTTATTAATTAACAATAGAATTTCAACAAAATTAAGTACTATAAATGGAAGTGTGCCTCAGGTCTTTTAATTATTAATGTAACCATCCTTAGTGGCAATGATGGCTTCCAAGCAGCGGCGGAAGGCCTGTAACCCTCTGCAGATGTAGTCCTTTGTCATGGTGTCCCAACGCTGGCTGATAGTGGCTTTGAGGCATCGGTGCTGGGATGGCAGACACAGGCTTACCCCTCTACAAGCAGCCAAAAGGTGTAGTCCAGGGGATTGGCATCAGGACTGTTGCAGGACAAGAGTGTCAAAAAAGAGTCTTGAATGGGAGGAGACAGGTTTTTTTCTGACCAAATTTGAAAAAAAACATTAAGGTAAAGTCCTTAACCTTGATGTGGATCAAGCAGCATTTGAAGATCTGCTAGCTATTGACTTCACCCTAAAAGTAGCTTCCGCAGGAAAAGTGCGCTTCCAGCAACCTTGGAACGCGCCCTTAACTCAAGAAAGGGAGGAAACTGTGAAATTGTGAACCCTGTGTTGATAAGTTTAATCAACACAAAACAACTACCATTGTTTATGATAGTGCAAGTAGTTGCACGGAGGAAATTGTAAATGTCTGTATTGATGCTGGCACTAATAAAAATAATTGTAAAGATACTCCAAAGTCCAAGCAAACTGGGAGTTTCCAAGAAAATGCTATTTAGGACCACAGAATACCAAATGAGCTAGGAGAAGACTTCTAAATCAAGCAGCAGCTGTGAAACTCTGTCAAAAATTCAAATATTTATTCAAAAAGTCGTGATGGCAAAAGGCAATGCCAAATAGTTCTTCGGGTTGGCTGCCCAAACACTTTTATGTGATAAACTCAAACAAAATAAAACAAAATGATAAGCTGCTCTTACATCAACAATCAACACTGCAAAGTAGCTAAATCCAAATTAAAACTCAGAAATTCTCAAACACCTTTTATATATGGCATATTATGCAAGATTATCCGAACCAATTGCAGACCTCTTTACAAAGATGTTAAATGGCAATGGATTAAAAGAAGTGTTTTAAATAATTAAAAGAAAAGTTGTAATCTTTATTAGACTCTCCCTACTTTTTGAAATAATATATGATAGAAAACAGAAGCTTTGAAGTTTACCATTGTAACCATGCTAACTTAATTAAAGGATATTATTAAAGAACATCCTATTGCTTGCAGTAAAAGTCCCTTGATCAGTCACAAAAAATTATTCTGCGACGCAAAAAAGTTAGAACTAGTATTGAATATTTTGAAATTTGACAATTAGAGTTTATTATAACTATAAAAATAGTTTATGAAATAAGTGTCCCTTCTGATATGTTAGACATATGAAAGAATAGCTTATCGAATTATAATGAAGTATAAGCAAGCAAGAAAGACTCAAAATGTTGATGCTTTGAGTATAAGAACCCTACACCGAGTAATGTAATGGAAGATTTGAAGGAGCCAAACGAAATTGATTTCAAATTTATAGAAGCCTATGACAAATTCATTAAAAGTACTTATATTATAACTCGGCGTAGAAAGAAAATATTTGATTAAAAGAAAAAATCAAGGTAATAGAGAAATAAACGACTGAAGTAATGTTATAAGATTCAACAGATAAATTTATAAAAATTGAATTTTCTAGGAATAAATTGATGAAAAATGTATTAATCATATCAGGTGTTCGTTTACAATAATAGTAATAAAACAAAAACATTCAAGTAATTCATACACGGGAAAAAGTAAACTTTCTTAAAATATAAAAATTATCTTTTTATTAATTATTTATATTTGAAGGTAAAATATTAATAACAGATAGAGCAAACTTTATTATAAGAATATGTTTTCTGGGGAAAATGTCATGCCTACGGTTGTTCTAACCGTACATGTGCATCCCTTATCAGGACATTCTTGGATGATAAAGCTAAACTGTTATCCATACAGTATTCCTATTGGCATATAAGAATTGAAATATTGTGGATGAAAATAAAAGTTGTGAGGTCTGTGTTTGTGCAAAGAAAGAAAGCAACGATATAGTGATTATAATGGGGTGTGAGATGTAAAAAACCTAATTCAAAATAATTCAAGAGATGGTGTGTCATACTGGGACCCTAGAAAACTAAAATACATATAATAAATATAATATATTCATCAAAAAAGTGTAAATACTCTCTTATTAATCATTGCAATACCGTAAAATTGTAATAAATTTTATTATTTATTTAATTTGTAAAAAGCTGTAACTTTTTAAAAGTTGTTCCTATGTATAAAAAAACATACTTGCAACGTTTCAGTACGATAGAAAACATATTTGCATAGTTCCAGAAGCATGAATATTCATATTAACATTCTTCTTAATAATATGATTCTTAAATGTAAGGATTCAAATATTGATTTTGAATATCTCATCTATTAAGCTCATCTGAACAGATGGACAAATGGACAAGAAGTGTTCACGATGAAATGGTTGGAAAATTAACACCGGATTTTTTGTTAATTCAGGACGTAAGAATATATTGGAGATGGGAAAAAGGATAAATTATGATTGATCAATCAGTCCAGTTTAAAGTTAAATTAATGGAAATTTGTACCCCTTTACCAGTTCAACTAGAGGGGACAACAAATCGATTAAACCTGTTAATTCCATCTAAGGTTGTTTAAAAAGTACAAAAAATATGTTTGCTAGCATTGATTAATGTAAACTTAAAATTAGCCAAGGGACTATGTGACATAATGTTCAATAGGTCGGACAACGTGTTTGTGTCTTAAATCAATCATAGAAATGTATTGTTGATGTACAAAGAGCACAAAATATCAAGGCATTGTGTGATGGTGCTTCAATATTAAAACAAAACATGAAGAAGTACTTGATGGATTCTAACATTGGAAAATAGATACAATGTTAGAATGGAGAAGTATTAGATTAGATCAACATCATGATGAGGACTATGGAAACAATGATTTTGGAGGAAGGGAAAAATGTGATTGTTATTTTGATCTACATGAGTTCGATCTATAGTTATTGATAATCAAGCTTCGAAAAGAAGTTGGAGTCATAAATGGAACTGTATTAGCAACTCTCAAACTGTATAAGTTGATAATTATGAAAAAATCTGCTCTGATGGAAAAAAAAATGCTTCGGGATTTATGGTATAGTTAGTATTGAGACTTTACTATTTCTTTTAATTTCAGGATTAGTTAGTATATTGCTCTGTAAGATAAAAGCCAATAGGACTATGGAGGAGTGAGGCTGAATCCTGATGGACCGTGAAGAAAGGAAAAAAAATACGAAGTCGTCTTTTCCCCAACAGAGTATCATCTGTAGTGTCATTCGAGATCGTCGTGATCGGGATCAGCAATATTATATTGTTGTTTATATATTACTTGTATTAACTTTATTTGTAGATATATATAACATCTAAGTTAATTTCAGTAATACGGCAATGTATGTATATTATTAATGATTGTATTTATATGTATATGACTACTTTGAAGGGGCCGGTTTATAGCTGAATGAGAGGTTTTGTATCATCATGTAGATGAATCATATCTAGAATGGAGGCCATATTATCATGTGTGCGTATCGCGTATCACATGATTAATATGATCTTGAATGTAATTAGTAAGACAGTGCTAAACCAACACTCTATTAATGCTTGATTACATGTCCATGTTAAGGTAATCACAATATTACCTCCCAAAGTATTATAATATAAAGTGCATTGCACAACTATAGGAGTCTCTTCTCTTATTCACAATAGACCTATGTAAACAACTAAATCTAAGGTAAGCTTTTGGCACCTAATACACATCCTAGTGTTAGTAGTCTCCAACGTAATTTATATCCAAAGATAGAATACTTATTAAACATTTTCACTACATATCCTTTTCAACATATAAGTAACATTGTAGAAGCCTTTTCCACGATTGCAAATCGCTTGAATAGAAAAGGAAACTACTGTAAAACCTCTTAATAGGCTTTAATTATTAACTCGATTATATTAAATTATATTTATATTCTCATACGTATAATATACTTCCGAAATAAAATAACCATTATAATAATTTCTAGCCAATTTTGTATAGTCAAGAATGATTACAATATTAATCCATTATATTAATAAGTATTTGAAAAGGTTGAATGAATTACCAAAAGGTCATATTTTAAGAAAATGATCCAATCCCGATTCATTTGTGTCCTAAAATAACATTTTTCTCAATAAAAACATGGGGAGAGTTGACAATATGGCTCTTTGATATTACAATATTAAATTGCCTTTTCCTCTCAATATTGAAATCATATCAGCCTCTTAATTAAAAAATTATTATTGCCGAGAATCGCATTCATTATTATGTAAGACCTGAAAAGAAAAAAAAATCATCATTAACAACAACAAAAAAAAAAAAAAAAAAGACAAACCAAACTGTTTAATTGTAAAAAAAATTTCCAAAGTTTGATTAAAGATTACGTACAAAATTAATTTTCATTTGATAGCTTGTAGTCTTCCTTAATGTAAAATAAAAAAAATCCATATGTATAAAATATAATGCGTATATTAAAAGTAGTTTAATTTTTTTAAATGTATTTATGCTAAGTCTTATTGAACTTAAATCCCTTGAGTTCTTTAATTGTACCTACAATTTCAAAATTACTTTTTTTCTTATAAATAATTATGATATGTTTTCAACAGAATATTTATTCATGTAGCAAGAACAAATAAATTTGACTATTATATTTAATTTTTTAATATTAAAAAATATTGAATTTCATTATATAGATATTAATTTTAATTCGTTTTTTTGCCGATAATGAAGGATCAAAAGTCTAAATTAATAGCAAGGCTTCTAGAACTTTGTCATGGGGCCTTTGTGATTTTGGAAACCAAGTTTATAGAAAATGTAAATTTTCGAAAGGATTATCGAAGTTGAATTCACCATAATAATTTGAAGATTTATTTTAATAATATAATTGAATTTCTTATAAATAATTCTAACATGTTTTAAACAAATTATTTATGCATGTACCAAGAACAAATAAATTTAACTATTATATGTATTCAATTTTTTAACATTAAATAATGGGGTTTAATCGTATGATAGTGTAAAATGCAGCTATAAAAAATATTGCAAGTGCTAATTTTGTTCCTCGACGACTAAGCTAGATCGGATCAACTAGTTTTTCTGTAAGGAAAACTCTGTTACTTTTAATAAATATTAACAATTGTTTGCAGCTATGAATATTACCAATTATTTTCAAAAGGTCATAACAGGGCCAATTAGAGTCATATTAATTAATGGAATACTCTAAATTATAGTTAATATTTTTAAGTATCTCATGCCAACCCTCATACAAATATGTCCATAACATTTTTGATTGTTAATATTTATTAAGTAAATAAATAAAAAGGGAATTTCTCAATCACTTGATTTTAATGCAAGCGTCATTTCCAGTTGCTCACCACATATTTTATACGTAGAAAATTCTCGTTTTCATAGCAATAATTCATTTTATTCCCAAAAGTCATATAAAAGGCAGGTGATATTATCAAAGTTCTTTATTCAGGTTACCATATTTATCTCTCCACCTTCTCAAAGTAGTTGATTTAAAAGAAAATTACCAAAACTCTAAATATTCATATTTTGCATTAATGTTTCTTTAATTTTTTAGGATAAATCTAAAAAATATGTGTCTATATTTTGTTGTTCCGGCATTTAATATAATTTAATGAATAATAAAATTGTTTTTTTTTTAAACAATATAAATACATATAAGAATATATCTATTATATAATATTATTGAGTTAAAGTTTAGAGGCTATTCAGAACTTTGTACACAATTTTAAATGAAAATATACCAATCCATTAGTTTAATGTAATTTCTAAAAGTAACTTTACATATTATACTTGTATTGTAAATATTAGTTAAATATATTAATTTTTTGTTTTATTATACTTTAAATTATTGATATACCTTTTGTTTTAGTTTAGAAAAATAAGTGTGAACAAAAAAAAATCAATGACATTAGTAAGAAACAACATTAAAGAGGTGTGTAACCTAAAAAAACATCTGATATTTAGATATTTGAAAGAATATATTTTTAATATGGGCAATATTTTGTATGTGGACAATTCCTTTTAAATATTTTTTTTATAAATATTTGTAAAATATTCATTCATTTTTTGTTCTTGTTTTTTCTATTATTATTATTTTGTTTATGTACAACTTGACATTCACTATTTCAACATTACCATTTTTTCAGGTTTTTTTTTGTCACAAAAGAAATCCCTGTGTTAATACTCTTAACATTCTCTTGATATACACTGCTGTGAGTATCATTTCCTGTTTCGACTTCATTTTCTGCATTATTTTTGTCTTCAGTCTTTTCATTGTTTATTTCTTTTAAGTAAATTTCTTATAGTTTGAATACTTTTAAAATACATCTCGCTTAATCTTTGTAAACTTTCGACTGTTGATTACATTTAGTCTTTCAGTGACCAGAAATAAAACAAATTGAACTATGCTTAATGCCATATGCAAATTTCATGTGAAATATCCTGGCGCTTATAGGAAGGAATGATGGAAGATTTGTGGGTGAGCCCTTTACTAAAACGTTAAATGAAGAGCTCAGTTCTTTTTGAAGATGGGGAAATTGTTTCTGAATTAAGGAACTTCTATGCTCCGTTACCTCATTAATTTTATGCTAAGCTACTTTATTTCTTCAATTTTAACAAAAGGAGCTATATGATTAGCTACTTCCTTCTAAAATAACTTGCCCCAGACATTCTTCCATCTATATGGAAGTTTTTTTCTCTTTGGATCATGTCAGTAAAATGACGACAACCTATTTTTGGAATAAAGGGATTGCCTTCTTTGTCTTTAAGCTCTGCCGTGAGAGGGAAACAAATTATTTCCCCCAGATGACTGATGCATTGAGGTTTCATTAGAATAATTTCAGGTTTATAGGGGTTTTTACAGGAGAAAAATCTAATATCTTTTAGATTAAGACCTAAATTATCCTTTCCAATGACAGCAGCGTTTTCCAAATTCATCTGTTGAAGGTTGTACTTTTAAGACTGTTTACATCACTAACAAATAGTGATAACTAAATCCAACCACTCTCATAATTTTTGGTTTTTATGGTATCAATGCAAGGCAAGTCGCTGGATCTGAAACTTATTTGTCCCGTCTTAATCTTCCCGGTACCGTCATCATGTATGGAAGTCAGATCCTTCCTAAGTATGGTTTAGTACTGTAGTGTCTAAGCATTTTACCCGCTTGACCCCTTAATATAAATCTACTCTTTTATTTACTTGATTATGTGTACCTTATCTTGCTTTTATGTTATTTTATATATGCACTTTCAGTGTGTGAATCTCCATGAGGATGTTGCCAGTCCTCGTGTTTATTGTGTCTTCATATATAATATATTACCTCGTTTGTTAAATCTCAATCAATCCCCATTCTTTCTTCCCGACGTTCTTATCTTCCTGGCTCCTGGACGAGTTTAGTAAAGAACACCACAAATAGTACGCTCACTTTGATCCCATCCATGTCGGCATTTCTGGTGTATTACAATTAACTTAATTATAAATTATACTATTATGTCTCTTCGCCTAGATGAGGTGGCAGTGAGGAGTAAGGAATACACTTGGCAAGGGATAAAGATAAAAGATGACACTATTATCTTGAGCACTACTAAGACACTAGTTTTAGCAAAAACGTGTACATACAAAAAAAGGTAAAACAATAAAATGTAGACTACTAAAAGTATTGCATTAATACATCAGATACACACGGGATTACATTTACCAGTCATTTCATTAAAATACAAAACAGTTTGTACAATTCCTTTCAATCCCTCCCACTATGAAGTTACTTCTTAGGACACCAATACCAGAAGGAAATTTTTTTTCTAGCATTGACTCCAAGAATGACTGAAATCCTATACAATACCATCCAATTTTCCAGGTTTGATTTAGAATATATATATTACCATCGGACTATATCTATGTAATTACACAACATCTATACGGACCATTAGAAATACTTATATTGCTTCATCTAGGTATGTTAAAAACGTTATAGGATGCGATTCGAACACACAAAAAGGGAGATAGGAATAAATTCCGAATTTTCATGCAAAAAAATAGTAATATTAATTTAAGACTTATATTTCCCAAGGTTTTTTTTCAATCCATTTTCCCACTTTACTCTATTCAATTGAAACTCTTATCTATCACCTGACAAAATTTCATGAAGCTAAGACATACCATAGTTTCACTATTTAGCTATCCAATTTATTATTTTTATAATTTTAGTTATAGTAACTTTTATAATTCGTTTATATTTCTGAAGTGGTATTTTTAATCTATTTTTCCACTTTACTCAATTCAATTGAAACTTTTATCTATAACCTGACAAAAATTAATAGAGCTAGGACTTACCACATTTGTGCAATTTAACTATCTTTTTATTATTTCTCCAATCTTAGTTACAGTAACTTTTATAATTCCAATTAATTATAATTTTTAGTAAATCAATATTAATATTTCTGTATATATATTATGTACTTTAATATGTGTGCATCAATTTATGTTACTTAATTATTGTTATTATTTTTCTTTTCAAGGTATTAATTGATTTCCCAAGAATAAATAAATAAATTATACATAATTCAAGACACGGATAATCGTTTATTTTTCCGAAGTGGTACTTTCAATCCATTTTTCTACTTTATCATATTCAATTAAAACTCTGATCTATTACCTGAAAAAATATGAAGCTAGGACATACCATATTTGTATAATTTAACTATCCAATTTATTATTTTTACAACCTTATTTACAGTATTTTATTATAATTCCAATTAGTTATAATTTTTGGTAGATATTAATTAATATTTCTATTAATATATTATGTAGTTTAATATGTGTGGTCAATTTATGTTTTATTTATTGTTATTATTGGGCATAATTCTAGTCTAATCGTTTATATTTTGTATTGGTTCTTTTCTGTAAATATATATTCTGTAGTTTGAAGTGGTACTTCCAGATTTATTTATTTCGATACTTTAGGTAATGTATATGTGAAGTTTTAATAAAACATAAATAATAATTAAAATTGTTATTATTTTATGAAGAAAAGTGTAATATATTTATTAAATATAATGCAGTACATTCCTCTTTACTCTATAAATTTAGAATGTTTAGAATGCTCTTTCTTTAAACAATATAATTTGACATATACATCGATTCAAATTAAATAATAATTATAATATCAAATATCTATGAAATATTTAATAATTATATTATTTTATAACAAATTGGGGTATCCTGTATAAGATTGATCATACGTCATACTTTCTCATTCTATCTCCAAATTGGAGACAGCGAGAGAGGATAGCTGTAATTCAATTCTTGCAACCTTTTCATAATAAGGAAATAATTTGAATAGGTCAAGCCTAGGGACACGAAGTGAAAAGAAGAATATATTGACGGATGAAAAGGAAAAATGTCTCAACTTTTTCGAGTTATTCGTATAATTAGGACAATTGAAGGGTCACGAAGTTAGATGGAATAACGTGGATATGCTGAAAATTTGAAGATTGTTCGGAAGGAGAGCAACTTAGCTGTCATTAAATTTTATCAGATTAGCTGCAAGTAGGCGTAAGAGGAAGGAAATAAACACAAATCCCATCCCTTATATGTCAAGGAAATATAGTCTGGAATTAATTTGATGTCGATTATCAATTTTATTTCGAATTCAATAAGGATTACACTTATAACTCCTGAGCAAAACATCATCGTTACTTTTCTTCATTCATTCAAAATTGAACCAAGAATTCAATTGATTTGATAGGGCTGTGTATAGGCAAAAAGTGTTGATATAATTTTGAAAAGAAAGCTTAAAGTACATATCCTTGAAATTATATGTACAATTACATAAACAGAAAAATCGATTTGTATAATCAAATAAAAGTAAAAAAAATCATAAACAAAAGTTAAAATAAACATTTTATCAATCTTCATATGATTAACAAAATAATATTGAATTGTTTCCTATAACTATAATAAAAGAAATACTTTTCAAATATTTAAGGCATAGTATAAAAAATCTTTTAATTTTTTATCTCCTTTGCTATCAAAACAATGCTTACATGAAAGAGGACTCGAAGATGTCCATTATTTTATAAAGATTTCAACAATTAGTCTTCTAAACCGTCAAATAAGGAGTAGGATTTGTGCTCATTTCCTTCCTTTTTCGACTGCTTGCAGCTGATCTAAAAAAAACATCATGACAGCTACTGCACTATTTCTGAATATTCTTCACATTATCAGGATAACCACATAATATTAAATACCGACAGAACATAAATTTATCATCTTTCAAATCAAAATTATCGGAAAGGAATAGGCAAAAACACAATTGGGCATAATTTGCTGCTACAAAATCAGAACCATAAACAATATTCACATTTTTAGCTGCCTGGATAGTGTTTTCACCTTGTTAAAAAAACAGTATAAAATATAGCTTATTTTCTCTTTGATCGTGTCTATATTTGACACCTGTCAAACCAATCACAAAAATGTCTACAAAGTTTTTTTAAAGTACAAAATCGTATTTTCCTAACTCCACGCCGGGTAGACCAATTGCACTTATAAAACAAAAGGTACACATGACTAAAGCCATCTATTAGAAATATAGCCGAGTCCTTTTTACTACACTTATTATATATGGTTAATGGAATAAATTTAAATTATACTTTTTTTGTCAAAGGATCCATACTTTTATATCATTTCGTTTTTTCACAAATACATTTCTTCATTTATTATCATTATTGCTGGCTATATATAAATGTAGGCCCTCTTTTTGTAAATAAATACTTTAATTTAAAAAATATATATTCTTTTGAAAGGCTAAGAGTTTAAATATAAAATAATATTGAATTAATTTTTTGTTTATAGCAGGTTAGAGATAAATTGATTTATCTTTCACATTAAATGTTTAAAAAACTGTTCTTTTTTTCAGTTAAAATTGCTCAAAAACCATTACTCCAAGGAATAATAGAAAAAATCCAATTTTGGCTAGTTTAAGGGGTTTTAAGTTATATTATCCTTGGTACAGGGTATTCTAATTGTGCACACTACTTTTTACAAATAAAAAAAGTACGATTATTGAATCATAAATTCACATTTGAGGTTTAAAAATTGACAATTTGGACTAACATTCCATTTATCAAGTTAAGTTGTCTCCCAACAATGTCTCAACAAGCCTTAACCGTTTTGAAATTTAAATTCTCTCCTGCAAAAATATGATTGTGCAAAAGAGTATTTTATAATCCATCCAAAATGGTACAGTCTACCAGGCTATGCTCTTAGTCAGTAAATAGACTTGCAGTTGATAAATAAAATGAAATGAAATTGAACGTGATAATCCTTACAATTTGAATAATGTTTGCGAAGAGAACAGTTTAGCCATCATAACATCGTAGTGAACCAGGTGCAATCAGCTGTAAGAGAAAGGAATGGAGCACAAATGCCACTTCATATATAGAAAGGACATATAAATTATAAATGGTCTTTAAAAAGTCTTCGAATGTTATTAAAATTTCATCAACCAGGCTGTATTGAGGGTCAGGAAACGAATTGAAGCTGGAGATAATATTAAAGACAAACCTCGAAGGGATGACCAATCAAAATAGCTCCAAGGACCTTTATCCTCAATCCTAGAATGAAAATTACGGAGCTGGAGAATTGATAATTCAAAAGTGTTAAGAGTCGTAAAAATTGCTACTGCTAATTTCCTGAAGCTTCAAGTAGTCCCAAAGAAAAACTTATTCACGGCACCGTAAATGAATCCTGAAAGATTTTCAACTTCATAGAAACAAGGTTATCTTCTTCAATGATGATAAAGCAATTTACTATTGTTCCGGCTACTAATAGGCAAAGTTATAAATATAATAACCCTTCAATCCGGTTGGTTGCTAACTGAGACCATTTCATAATGTTGGTATTGGTGCGAGCGGCACTAAATATAAAGGCATCCATCAGTCCTTCGGATAACATTTTCCACTTAAGAGTATCTAACTTTAGCTAAACAGCTTACTTTTTTTGTAAAAAAAATGGTACAAAAAGTTCGAACTGGATGCTTAAAAAAAAATTCCTAAAAAGTATCTTAAACTTTCATTTTAATAATATTTCAAGACTTTTCGTAGACCGGTTTTGTATATCGAGTAAATACTATTTTAAATTGTAAAAGAAAGTAATTTTATAAACAGTCAAAGATTTTATTGATTTTAACACCATTTTTTTATATTACTAAAACAATATTCTATAGAATATTAAATACTGTATTTAAATGAAATTAAAGAAAGCATAACATACCTTCTCTAATAGTATAATCACTGTAAACAAAAATTGAAGTGCACTGAATTAAAACTTTTGAATTAGGTTTAAAAAATTTTGCCTTCTACTTTTGATACAGTGGCAACTAGGACAATGCTTTTCTTTGCAATGAAAAGCTAATTATGTGTTCTACAACATTGTTCATCGGAGAGTTAAAAAAATGACTCTGAACCTTTCAAAATTTGAATAATAGAGATGAGTAAATAAAAACAGTTTGCCCGGTATTTAGGTAGCAACGGCAAAATACACGGCCCTCTTCCATAATAATATTATTTTCATTTAATTAAATTACTTATGCCTATAGTAATGGTATATGAGTATTAGGGAAAATCTTTTATTAGAAGTGCAGAACAAGAAGCTGTGACATCATTCAATGACAAACAGACGTAGTTCTGCTCTCTGTTTTTAAACCATATTATCCACATATTTTTAAGTTTTTTGCACTGCATCCACATAATAAATGATGTTTTCAAGATTTACTTATTATGATAAATTAGTCATTAACTCTATTGTTAAGGAAACAAAGTAACTTGACTTAATCCCCACTAATAAGAGTATAAAAAAGACATATTCTCCGCGTTGCTCTCTGTCATTCATGATCCAACACATCTGTAGTTAAATATATACAATATAGTACTATATGTTTTCTCCTCAACAATAAAATACTTATGGGAATAGCTTTAAAATAACACATATATTCCGGTTTGAACTTCAAAAACTGGGGCTGTTCCATTATATTATTATTTTCATCTATTCCAAAGCAATACTAAGTACAAAATAACGGCTATTACATGGAAATGAAAAAAAAAAGGAAGCTCTCAAAATTAAAACCAGCAGTCATGGTTAGAAAATAGTTTTAGCCCACGTCAAAGTGGCCCTTTACAGCCCTGAATCTTACATGTTTGACATTACATTCTGGTTGCATTTGGAGTTAAGGGATCATCGTCCCCCCGAACATTGCTGCCCTGAAGTCATCCGTAAATAAGTACTGGGAGGAAATGAGCGAAGATACTATCTCCGACAGGCTGCAGTTTTTAGGTGCTGCCAAAAGTCCATAATCGTAGCCAAGGGACACCTCATTGAATAGTATTTGTTGTCAAGAAATGGATGAAGACAATTGTACATAATAATCTACCTCCACTTATTTGTTATTTGAAAGTATTTTATTTAAATAATAATTGAAAAGTGTAATCCTTCCATGTAACACCAAGTATTGTTAAAGTTTAACATTGACTACAATGTAATTCCTAAAACCAAGATATATTGATGGTAGTTTTACTCAAAAGCAAAAGAACTATATTTTAGGTATATTTGAAATTGAAAAAAAAAAAAATATATATATAAAAGTTTGGATTTTTACTTTTACAAAAAAAGTGAAAATATGAATATTTTTTTAAGGGTATTATTAATATTTGATTTTAGCAAAGTTGTAGGTAACGTGTTGGAGACCAATATACACGTAAATGCCATGTTATATCCGTAAAAGTAACTCTGCTACTGATATAACATAATATATACGTATACGCGTACAATCACAATTGATGTGGTAACTTAACTTATGGAGTCTTTTACGTTTCGTTTCATACAAAACTATGATGGACGCTAAATAAGAGGAAATCGTATTTACAGGACCTTTGGTGCCTTTTTATTTACAAATATAGTATTTAAACCGAGTTATTATTTTTTTCATTTTCAGCTCTTTTGTGATCTATAACCGTTCTTTCTCTACTGTAACCATCCAAAGTTAACACCTTTTCTTGAAAAGAGTTGCTCATAGCGTTGCCGTTCCTCTATTTATGCTATTTCATTTTTATTTTTAGAGTGGCTATGTCCCAAGTGTTTGGAAAGTGACCAATGTTGTTCCGATTTTTAAGAATATAAATCCACTTGATACTTATATGTATCACAAACAATGTTTCAATTGAATTAAGGAAAGTGGAATAATAGATTAAAAGTATCACTTTGGAAATATAAACTAATGATAAAATTTGCAGTAAATAAGATTGTGAAATAGTAAATTGGACAGTTCAATTCCACAAATATAGAAAGTCTTAGTTTCATGAAATAGAGGCTAAATTGAATTGAGTATATTGGAAAAATGGATTTAAAGAACCACTTCGGAAATATAAAAGATTATCGTGACTTGAATTAATATTATTATTTTTATTATATACAAATTCTGAATTTATTCCTACCTCCTTTTTTGTGTGTTCGAATCGCCCCCTATAACAGTTTTAACATACCTAGATGAAGCAATATAAGTATTTCTAATGTCCCATATAGATGTTGTGTAATTACATCGATATAGTCCGATGGTAATATATAGATTCTAAATTCAAAACTGGAAAAATCGGATGATATTGTATCAGATTTCAGTCATTCTTGGAGTCAACGGTAGAAATATTTTTCCGCCGGGTATTCGTGTCCTGAGAAGAAAACTCCATAGTTGAAGGGATTGAAATGAATAGTGCAAACTCTATTAAGTTGACTTGGCCTTCAATGATATCTTGGGATGGCTTGAGTTTATTCATGAGGAAGATCTTCCTTCTTCGGGAATACATCAAGACTAATACTACATTCAGACACACATCATATTTTAGGCATTGTATTAGACCAACAGACAAGACTCAATGTTATTTTTGCGTAGAATGTATTAATTAGAAGAAAATTTAAAATACTACTGAATACTGAGGAAGCGGTTTCTTTTCTATTGTACCCCGCGATCTACACTTTTCTTTCATTTTTCAACTAGTTTAATTCCATGTATAGGTATATAGTACTCATCCATTTATTCAACTCTTTTAAAACAAATTAAAGATTTTAGGAACAATATTTTCCATACTAACAGAAGTTTTGATTTTTTTTCAACAAATTACCTAATTGAAAAAAAAGGATTAGTTACATCATTTAAATAATTATTAAAATGTAAAAATCAAAAAACTTCGCAATTATTTAATGTTACTTTTTAATTTTTTTTATTTATAAGGAAAATTCAATTTAAGTTTCAAATTTGAAAATATGGAGTCGTGTTTATGTCCTCACGTCTGGTATGATGTGTACCGTATTTAAAATATCCTTCAGATTTTCAATAATGAACTAAAATGGATGCAAAATTCAAATTTAATTTGATGTCGGAACATGATAACTTGAATTATCTGTTTTCTCTTACTGCTGAAGAGGATGGAGAGATGCCTATGAGTAATTTGGGAATTCATTATGGATTTTTTTTTTCAGAGATTACCTTTATATATTTGAAACTTTATTTAAATTTATTTTTAAATTAGGTTTTAAAAAATGCAACCTCTTGTCAGTAGGGATAGCATAGTAACTTATTAGTACATATTGTTCTAAAAGATATATCTTACTGTTAAAGATATTTTAGATTAACTCCATAAAAAACATTAGAAAATATAGTTAAGTTATTATATATATTCTAGTTAATATGAATCTATCAAAAGTGTTCTGGGAAATAAAATAAGACTGCGTACAAAGCAAAGAACAGTTTCTTAAAGATATTAAATATCCTAAGGCAAGAAGTTGGAATGGACTTCAAATCAAATATGTGAGCCTGACCTTTCGTTATAGTTTTTAAAAAAAATATAACATACTGTTTATCTCTTGGATGCAATTACAGCCGTCTAAAGAGAGCATTTTTTTGTCTTATTAGAGTATGAATATATGCATGTAAGTGAAACTAATATTGAAGAAAGTCATTGTTAAATTTTTATCTAAAAAAAAAAAAAAAAAAAAATACTGCAAATATTATTTTGCTGACAGATCCCTAGTTACTTCTATTTACATATTTAAATATCACTTTCTGTTGTAAATCCTAAATGTCACAAACGTAAGTAAATTATACGTACAGAAAACTTTTTTTTTTTTCATATTAATTATTTGTGTTTATGCATACATTTTTTACCTATAATATTTTCTTCATTCATGTGTCCATGACAAAATTTTATCATCAAAATGACAAAATAAAATAATATTTATTTGATATTAATTATATTTATATTTCGGTGGAAAAAAAAACTGGGTATAAGGGTTGAATATTGTATTACAATGTTCCTATTTAAAAAGAGGAATATAAAACAAAAAACAAATGAGATAATTTAACCAAGAAGTACTGCAATTTAATTGTAAGATATAGGATAGGAGTGACAGCGCATAACGTGTGGGTATGCTATATAAAAAAGGAGAAGACAAACCAAAAAGTGAGCTTGAAACATTTTTCTCCCTAGTCTTTATGATTATTATTTTACTCTTGAAGGGAGAAAATCTAGGAATAAAGTATTCTATTGTCTGCGTTGGACTCCCTGTTGAATTGAATACCGGCATCAGAGTAAATCCTGGCTATATGTTAGTGGGGTTGACGGGAAAATGTGTCCAAAGAATTTTCACCCTGGGAAGTTTTTCCCATATTTAGTATAAATTTATCTTTGCACTTTAAATGGGGATTTTTTTTTTAACAATTCTTTGTTAATCTATTTTTTTAAATGGAATAGCTTAAAATGAGGGCATCTTAATTCAATTTTAATATATTTAAAATGGAAAAATTCAGACATGAATGTTGCATAGTTTGACAATGAGTTTGAACCAAATTTTTTACTTGTGTTAATGTTTTGCTTAAAAAAAAGGAAAAGATACGAATCGAGAAAGTTATGTACCTTCTTATTCAATTATTAATAAATAAGTTATAACAAAGTAGATTTGAACTCATAATCCAAGGCTGTAACATTCATGCTTGATATTTTCTATTTTAAATACATTAAGAAATAACTTTATGCACTCGTTATACACTAGTTAATACAAAAATTGCATAACAAATGACTTGAAGTGGAGTGACCCATGCAAACCTCAAATTATATATGAGAAGATATATTTTTCGCACAATAAATATACATGAGCGTGAAACATAGTTGTTTTTGCATTATAGAAGAAATAAAAACTATGTATATACCAATCACTAGTGCGTATGCTCATATAAAAATGGAGAATAAAATTCGACAATTTGTTGGGGAGTTATAAGTGTAAATCCTTGCAGGATTCGGAGTGGAATTTGGATCGACAAGAAAGTAATTTCTGCATAGATACGGAGCGGAATGTATATTTTCTTCCTCTCATAGATGGTTGTAACTACTTTCATTGAACTTTATGACAGCCAGACAGCTTTTCTCCCAAAACATTATTCCGTTGTTAGGGGTACCACATCATTTTTCGATTTCTATTTTTAGGATTTCTACAACTCTGGACATAGTTTGGAGGACTACGCCCTCTAGAACAGATATTTACACAACCCAACGTCGTTGCCCCAAAAAAAGAAAGTATACATTCTCATGTTTATTTTGAATTTCCTTCTTAAACTAAATAATTTAAAAGTCAATAAAAAACAAATTCAACTTATCCCACACATAAATATTTAATATTCCTTCTTATCAAGACAACAATTCCGTGTTTCCATCTACTTTTCACAATAACGATTTCGTTCCTCCTCAACTTCATTTCTTACACAATCTATCAATTTAACCAAAGATAATTAATCAGTGTTATCTTTAACAACAAATTATTTAGTACAAGATACTTCCTAGTCATTTTGAGTAGAAAACTTCGCTATAAATTAAAAAATGATGTGTTTTAACCACAGGAATAAAAAGAAGCTTGCATAAAAAACATTACAGAAAATCGTGCAAGAAATGTATTTGTACAAAATAAAATTCATAACCTATATAAGAAATTCGAAGATTATAATTATTTGAGGGTTTTTGTTATCTATCTCCTTTATTGAAAATATTTTTTTATAAATAATGACGCGTTATAAAAATATATATTAATTTTTATGTCCCATAATTGATTAGAGATGTTAATAAACCAAATATTGATTTTTGTAAATTATTATATTTATGAATAATTTTGTTTTAATGTTAATATATTATCTACATATATTGTTAATTAAATAAATAATTTTATTCTGTATTATAGTCTAGATAAATTTAGTTTTATACAAAAAAAGTCTGAGAAAGCTGAACTAACAATCCTTATCTCTTACATTAAGTTCCATAATATTTAATTTTTCAATCAAAACCCAATGTTAACACTATTTATTGTTAAAATAGAGCGAAAATACTTTATTAACTGATTAATAATAATAAAATAATTATCTTTTGAAGCATAAAACTAAATCAATTTAATAAGGAATATAATAGTGTATAATAAGAAATATTGTATTATCGAAAATAAAAGTATGTATTCATTTATAAAATTGATAACTTTGTTTATTTCAAATTATAGGACGATCTAGTTCTAATATTGCAAATCCTTCAGCAATGCAATCGTCCTTTTCAACTAATATATACTGCCTTTTCATGGTTAAAGTTTCATTAACAGCCTGGATGTGGTAAGTCAGTAAATTTGTATTTCAATAAAGTAAGATATTAAATCAGATTAAATATCCAATATTCCTTTGTAAGATATGTAGAGGAAAACAATAATTTTTGAAACCTCCAAATTTTTCTTTATTTAAGGTAAAAAGTAATTCAACAGAATTGCAAAAAAACATTTCAACTTTTTATCCACTACCGTATATACTTACACTGTATTTGGTAGCCTCTTTAAAATCTGTCTGGTGTTCTTTTGTCATTGTTTGGGGATAAAACTACTTTTTTAGAAATTTGATAACAATTTTGCAAATACTGTTTCGCTCAATGACATAATGCAACTTTTTAACTTTGATTTAGTAAAATGAAGTGAGGAAGATAATTGAAAAAAATGAAGAAATGACGGCGCAATTCACAGTTTACATTTTTGCGTTTTCTTAATATTGTTCATGTTATAGTGAAAAGTAATTCGAACTTAATCCAATAAAAAAGTTTCAGAAAAAAAATGATCCAGACTTTGAAATTTTAGAAGAAACATCTTTTCACCTTAAATATTTTGATCAGCAAAAATTAAATGGTTTAATACGTGATTTGAGATTAGAAAAAGAACACATCTGAACTTCACATTTAAATCATTAAAAATTGCTTTAACACAAGCTAATGTCTCAAACATTCGAAAAATATGAAATAAATTCATTGAATACGGTGTGTTTGATGTGCTGAAATTATGAGAACTCATGAGAGATGAATAGTTTATCAATAAAATGACAAATTTGGAAAGGAATGCTTTGATTTTTTTTTACAAATATATGAATAACTTCCTGGGGAATTACGAAACAACTAATTAAAAAGAGTAAGTGCATATACACATGGAGGCTACAGAGCAATAGGATGTTAAATGAGTATCAAACATTGAAGTGATAAATGTTATATCTATTAATAAGTGATAAAATAAAGTTATTTTCTGTTTTCTTCTTGCGATATTACTAAAATCTCTAATGCAATAAATAATCTGGACGACACCGGCATTCGACGAGGAAATCTCTACTTCGAGGATGAAGGAAGAAAGTTGGATAAGATGAATGTTCAAAAAAGTTATAATAATAAAAATAATGATGTAACATCAAAGGAAGACGTTGCATTAACTGATCACCCACAACTAAAGGGGAGGAGAGTAATGCATTTTCTTAGTCTGATAATGTTGGAAGAAAAAAAAGATCAATATATCAAAATTGTCTCTCAGGTGTTTAAGCATGATAGAATGGACATCATGAAAAATTCAGAGAGTGGTTAGATTTAGTTCTCACTATTTGTTAATGATGTAAACCTTCAACAGATGAATTTATAAAACGTTGATGCCATTTTAATGGATACTTTAGGTCTTAATCTAAAGGATGCTAGATTTTATAAACCTGAAATCATTCTAATGTAACCTCAATGCCTCAGTCTTTTGGGGGAAATAATTTTTTCCCCTCTCACGGCAAAGCTAAAAGACAAAGAAGGCAATCCCTTTATTCCAAAAATAGGTTGTCGTAATTTTACTGACATGATCCGAAGAGAAAAAAACTTCAATATTAGATTAAAAAATGTCTGGGGCAAGTTATTTTAGGATGAAGTAGCTAATCAATCATATAGCTCCTTTTGTTAAATTCAGAAACAATTTCCCCATCTCTAAAAACAACTGAGCTCTTCATTAAACGTTTTACGTAAGGGCTCACCTAAAAACCTTCCAATATTCCTTCCTATAAGCGCCAGGATCTTTCACATGGAATTTGCATATACCATCAAGAATAGTTTAATTTGCTTTATTTCTGGTCACAGAAAGACTAAATGTAATTAACATTAACAAGGTTACAAAAATTATGCAAGATGTATTTTAAAAAAGACTTCAAACTAATAAAAATAATACATTCGCGGAAAATATCATCAATTAAGAAATATTTAATGAAAAGACTTAAGACAAAAATAATGTAAAAAATTAAGTCGAAACAGGAAACGATACTCACAGCAGTGCATGTGAAGAGACTCTTAAGACGAACAGCACATAGATTTCCTTAGTGACACACCCTCATCATCAAGAAAAAATAAAGATTGGTGAAGACTTTGTAACTGAGAGGGGATGCAACAACAGTGTGCAAATGAAAAGAGAGCCAAGAGAAAAAAGTTACATTCCAAGGTAAAACTCAGTTTAATAGTAAGAATCAGGACAAGACAAAGAAAATTAAAGCAAAACTTGAAAAAATAAAAAGCTTGAATGTTTAAAGGAAGTCAAAAAGAAGATACTTGGCATACAGGACAAGGTTGTTGAACTTCTAAGCAGTCCAATGAAATACATTTACTAATTTAATTTAAATAAATAAATTGAAAAATCCAAAAAAGATTCGAAGAGCACCTTCCTATGGAGTCCAATGTCATAAATATGGATACAATTAAGGAAATTAATGAACTTTCTTTGGAGTTTGTTGAAAAGAAAAAATCAATGAAGGAGCAACTATAAAGGATTTTACTCTAGACCTAGTCCAACAATGACTTTTTATCATACATAATCATAACTTACAACCAATGTTGTATAGCCATGAATGGTACAATATTAATCGACTATATTACTCTTTGTTTGACAAGGTTGAATGAATTACCAAAAGGTTATATTTTAAGAAAATGATCCAGTCCCGGATCAATTGTGTCCTAAAATAGCATCATTCTCAATAAAAGCATGGGAAGAGTTGACAATATGGATCTTTGTTATTACAATATTATATTGCCAATTCCTCTAAATATTGTAATCATATTAGTCTCTTAGTTAAAAAAATTGTTATTGGCAAGATTTACATTCAATAATATGCAGGACATCAAAAAATTTCCTTCTTCATCATCAAGAAACAAAAAAAAAAAAAAAATGAACAACCAAGTTGTTTAATTGTAAAGGAAATTTGCGAAGTTTGCCAAAAATTATGTATAAAATTAAGTTCCACTTAACAGCTTGTAGTCTTCCTAATGTAAAATAAAAAAATTACATATTTTTAAAATATAATGCATATATTACAGGTAGTTTAATTTTTTTAAATGTATTCATGCTAAGACTTATTGTACCTAAATCCCTTGAGTTCTTTAATTGTACTTATAATTTCAATATTACTTTTTTCTTATGAATAATTCTAACATGTTTTAAACAAAATATTTATGCATGCACTAAAACAAATCAATTTTACTATTATATTTAATTTTTTAACATTATATTATAAACAATTTCATAATACAAGTATTAATTTTAATTTCTTTTTTTTCGCCGATAATGAAGGAGAAAATTCTAAATTTATGGCTAGGCTTCCAGAAATTTTTCATGGGGCCTTAATGATTTTGGAAGCCAAGCCTGTAGAAAATTCGTATTTTAGAAAGCATAATTGAAATGGAATTCACCCTAATAATTTGAAGCTTTATTCAAATAATATAATTGAATTAAGGTCTGATATTTTAATTTTATATCGCATATAATATAATCACCCTATGATAGTCACCAAATCTTGTACACTCATATCTCTGAAGTAAAAATTTTGTTTCCTAATTCAGACGATCGTGCGTCGAGCACTTTTATTCAGTTTCAATAATATGAATGAATAAAGTGGTGGTATAAATAAATCAACAATGCTAACGTTATCCATTCATGCCATATAAAATCTCAGTTATACATCAAAGTGTCACGTCATGATGGAAAGGTCAAATATCAACATACGAGGCGGAAGAAATGTTGTCGGAGATCATTCATAGAGTTTGGAAACTTAATAATAATGGCGTCTAATCGTATGATAGTTTAAAATGTAGCTATAAAGTGCTAATACTGTTGCTGGACGAGTAAGTTAGGTTGGATCAACTCGTTTCAGTTTAATAAAAACTCTGTTACTTTTATCAATATTAACAAATATCTGAGACTATGAATATTACAAATTGTTTTCAAAAGGTCATAACGAGGGGTCGGGTCAATTAGAATCATATTAATTAATGGAAGACTCTAAGTTATAGCAAATACTTTCGAGTATCTCATGTCATCCCTAAAATTTCAACATAAATCTCATAATGGAGCAAATATGTCCATAAACTATTTGGTCGTTGATATTTATTAAGTAAATAAATAAAAAGGGAATTTCTCACTAATTTGATTTTAATGCAAGCGTCACTTTCCGTTGCTCGACACATATTTTCCATGTAGAAGTTTCTCTTTATAGCAATTATTCATTTTATCCCCGAAAATCATAAAAAAGCAGGTGATATTATCAAAGTTCTTCATCTCACCTTCTCTTTTAATAGAAAAACGACCAAAACTCCCAATATTGATAATATGCATTTACGTGTTGTTGATTTTTTTTTTTTTTTTCATACATCTAATAAAGATGTGTCTACATTTTGTTTTTCCGCCATTAAAAATAATTTAATGAACAGTAAAGTTGTTTTTATAACTAAATTCGCAAGTAAAATATATATATAAGAAAATATCTATAATATAATATTATTGAGTTAAAGTTTAGAGGCTATTTAGAACTTTGTCCACAATATAAAAAAAAATTGACAATACATCAGTTAAAGGTAATTTTTTAAAAATAACTTTATATATTATACTTCTATTGTAAATATTAGTTAAATATATTCATTTTTTGTTGTATTAAGCTTTAAATTATTGATATACCGTTTCTTTTAGTGTTTGTGTACAAAAATATTCAATAACGTTAGTTAGAAACAACATTAAAGAGATGTGTAACCTAAATAACATCTGATATCTAGATATTTGAATGAATATATTTTCAAAATAGGTAATAATTTATGTATGGACAATTTCTTTTGCGTATTTTATTTTATAAATATTAATAAAATATACATTCATTTTTTTATTATTATTTTGTTTAGGTATAACTTGTTATTCACTATTTCAACATTACAAGCTTTTCACTTTTTTTTTTTGTTTATTTAGCTCTTAGAACACCGGAACAAATTCCGGTATCAGCGGGTAAAGGTTCATCTATGTGTTTCTGACTGTATTATTACAAAAATTAAAGTTACATAACATATTTAAAATCCTCTACAGTTACTCCTCCATTGATTTTTTCTTTTCCTTATTACTTTGCTCTCTTTTCCTTTTCACACTGTTGTTGTATCCCCTCTCAGTTACAAAGTCTTCACCAATCTTTATTTTGTCATGATGATGAGGATGTGTCACTAAGGAAATCTCTGTGCTGTTCGTCTTAAGAGTCTCTTCACATGCACTGCTGTGAGTATCGTTTCCTGTTTCGACTTAATTTTTTACATTATTTTTGTCTTAAGTCTTTTCATTAAATATTTCTTAATTGATGATATTTTCCGTGAATGTATTATTTTTATTAGTTTGAAGTCTTTTTTAAAATACATCTTGCATAATTTTTGTAACCTTGTTAATGTTAATTACACTTAGTCTTTCCGTGACCAGAAATAAAGCAAATTAAACTATTCTTGATGGTATATGCAAATTCTATGTGAAAGATCCTGGCGCTTATGAAGGAATATTGGAAGGTTTTAGGTGAACCCTTAACTAAAACGTTTAATGAAGAGCTCAGTTGTTTTTAGAGATAGGAAAATTGATCTGAATTTAACAAAAGGAGCTATATGATTGATTAGCTACTTCATCCTAAAATAACTTGCCCAGACATTTTTTAATCTAATATTGAAGTTTTTTTTCTCTTCGGATCATGTCAGTAAAATTACGACAACCTTTTTTGGAATAAAGGGATTGCCTTCTTTGTCTTTTAGCTTCAGAGGGGAAACAAATTATTTCCTGAGGCATTGAGGTTACATTAAATGATTTCAGGTTTATAAAATCTAGCATCCTTTAGATTAAGACCTAAAGTATCCCTTACAATGGCATCAACGTTTTATAAATTCATCAAATCATTAACAAATAGTGAGAACTAAATCTAACCACTCTCTGAATTTTTCATGATGTACATTTTATCACGCTTAAACACCTGAGAGACAATTTTGATATATTGATCTTTTTTCTTCCAACATTATCAGACTAAGAAAATGCATTACTCTCCTCCCTTTTAGTTGTGAGTGATCAGTTAATGCAAAGTCTTCCTTTGATGTTACATCATTATTTTTATTATTATAACTTTTTTGAACATTCATCTTATCCAACTTTCTTCCTTCATCCTCGAAGTAGAAATTTCCTCGTCGAATGCTGGTGTCGTCCAGATTATTTATTGCATTAGAGATTTTAGTAATATCGCAAGAAGAAAACAGAAAATAACTCTATTTTATCACTTATTAATAGATATAACATTTATCACTTTGTGAACCTCTTTAGCAACTATAGTTTTATTTAATTTTTTGACAAACATGAACACAGGGATATTTCAAATACACTAATAACAATATAAAATATAATTTTGAAAAGATTACAGATCACGTATTAAACCATTTAATTTTTGCTGATCAAAATGTTTAAGTTGAAAAGATGATTCTTCTAAAATTTCAAAGTCTGGATCCTTTTTTTCTTCAACTTTTTTATTGGATTAAGTTCGAATTACTCTTTACTATAACATGAACAATATTAAGAAAATGCAAAAATGTAGAAATGGGAGTTGCACCGTCATTTCTTCATTTTTTCAATTATCTTCTTCACTTCATGTTACTAAATAAAAGTTGAAAAGTTGTGTTATGTCAGTGAACCAAACAGTATTTGCAAAATTGATATCAATCGACTTTTATCAATTTCTAAAAAGTAGTTTTATCCCCAAACAATGACAAAAGAACACCAGACAGATTTTAAAGAGGCTACCAAATACAGTGTAAGTATATACGGTAGTGGATAAAAAGTTGAAATGTTTTTTTGCAATTCTGTTGAATTACTTTTTACCTTGAATAAAGGAAAATTTGGAGGTTTCAAAAATTATTGTTTTCCTCTACATATCTTACATAGGAATATTAGATATTTAATCTGATTTAATCTTACTTTATTGAAATACAAATTTACTGACTTACCACATCCAGGCTGTTAATGAAACTTTAACCATGAAAAGGCAGTATATATTAGTTGAAAAGGACGATTGCATTGCTGAAGGATTTGCAATATTAGAACTAGATCGTCCTATAATTTGAAATAAACAAAGTTATCAATTTTATAAATGAGTATTTACTTTTATTTTCGATAATACAATATTTCTTATTATACACTATTGTATTCATAATTAAACTGATTTAGCTTTAGTCCCTTATAATAGAAGACAAGTATATTGAAATTTAAAAAATGAACCAACAGAAAATTATGAGTTATAGCTTCAAATAAATTGTTCAAAGATGATGAGGAAGTATCTTGTTCCAAATAATTTGTTCTTAAAGATAAAATTGATTAACTATATTTGGTTTAATTGATAGATGGTGTAGGAGAAGAAGTTGACGGATAAACGAAATTGTTATGGTGAGGATTAGATTGAAAAACAAAATTGTTATATTGTGAAGAAGGAATATTAACTAATCTTGTGTCGGATAAGTTCAATTCGTTTTTTATATTCTTCAAGAAGAGTTTTTTTTTCTTAACCATAAACCAACGGAAATACATTCTTTATTAGGTATTCCATTTTTGTTCTGGTAAATTATTTTTTGCCAAAATGTATTCTACCGGAATAGATAATAGCAAATCAGGATGCAGAATTATAGGATTTATTGAATTTATAGTAATAGCTTTTTCACTATCGGACCGTTTTTAACTTGTAAACCTCCAGAAAAAGCAGGGGTAAAATTAAATAAGTTATATTTTTTTATTCTTTTTAGAGGGTGGAATAATTGTCTAAAATGTTTTCAAATTATATCACGAAATTAGTGGTTATCTGCTGATTTTGGAACATATCACACAAAATTTAAAAGATTTATTTCAACTACTTCCACTAAATCTACAACACACTCAATGTTATGGTGATTATAGTATGTTTTTCTATAGCTTCAAAAATGCAGTCTGTCGAACACTTTTTATGATTTTCAGCAAGAAAGTCAATAGAAATTTCATCAAATGCACTTGATATAACCATATTTGCTACAAAGACAACTATAATGCAATTTTTAAAACCTTGCCTCTGTAGAGGAAAATCAAAAGTGGAAAGTGGAAGAGCTTAATAACTAATTTATATTTTCTTACCCAGAATTATCACATTTAATTTCGAGACGTATAGTATAAGAGAGATGCTAAACAATACGGCCCTTTCTTAAAATATTTTCTATAAGTATTTTAGAATAAGAATATAAAAGCTTGGGAATGTTAGATACAAAATTGTGAAGTTTAAGCCTCTTGAAACATATAAATATCCGACATACTTAATACTTTCTTCACAACGGCAATAAGATTAATTTATAAAGAGAAATAAAATTAGCTTTTCCCAATAATATTGACGCTTAAGGAATTGATTTAGCTTCAGAAAAGTTCATAGTTTATGGTGTATTATATTCTTGATAATTTTTGCCGTATTCAAACCTCGAATTGTAATCTTTACGTTCAGTCTGTACATGGTCCATGTGCTCCTTAATACTGTAATTGATATTTAATGTTCAATCTTGGAAGATATTCTCTGAACAACAAATCCAATTCTAGATAGTGATCATAAGAAATATGACAAACATCGCTGCGGCTTCCTATGACACACAATTCAGGACATATAGATTTCCAAATAATGAATGAAAGTTTGTCTAGAGCACTTTTATTGTAACCTTCATCCAAACGGGATGTTTATATTTATTGTATACGACTTCCCTATTCTAATTACTCGGGAATAATAATGAGATACAACATTTCTTTTTTCAAAATACCAAGATCCTTCATTATGTTCTTCAGAAAATGTTTAACTATTTATCTTCTTTCATTTATGTATATTTCGATTTTGAGAGCAAATAGATGGATGTTTAGTCATTATATCATGAAACCAATTCGTTAAATAATGCGTGTATAGTTTCTTAACTGTAGATCTCCCCATAACCAAAGCGAAAGAAGAAGTTGTCAAACAAATTCTCTGTCCACTAAATTAGAATTTGATTTTTTGATCTTCCTTATCCAGGCAAGCAAATTGTTCAAATACATATGCTTCATAACTCAAAAGAAAAATATCAGACATTTCTAAGCATTGACTTCGCCGATAAAAAACTTCTTCGTGGTTATACAAATTAAAACAAGGAGTTTTATTTTCCATTTTATCCAAAGGTCTCAGAAAACAAGAACAACCCCTTTTGAGGAACGTTTTAATTCCTTGTCCTTCTTTCACAACCACATCACGAAATGTGACGTTTCCATTCTCTGAAGATTGGATCTCAGAGATATCTGTAACAGATGAACAACAAATAAGGGAATTCATTATAATATGAATATAACTAATCAACAGAATGATGGCGTCAAAGAAATTGAACAAAATTATAGAGTAAGAACTTCATTTCAGATAAGTCAGTTAGGAACCTAATTATACCAACATCAATTTTTTTATTCTTTACCATAATCCAATTTCATCATTTGCCATCTTTCAGAGGCTATATTGGCTTCATCGATGCATTAACTCTTATTAAATATCCATTTAAATTAAACTAAAGATTCTAAGCAATAATAAGATGTTGTTTTTTTTGAAATTTTTGAGATGAAGTGGTATTATTTATGGTTACAAGAATATCCTTTTCTTTCTTATGGATCAAAAATAGCTAGAAAAATGTAAATCAAGTTTCCCCTTTTCCTTCTATTTCTTTTACATTATCATAACTTGCTTCTAATAAAAGTCAAGATAGATAAACTGGTCACTTCTCAAACATTCTTCAAGTTATAAAGTTAACATGTTCATTTTTTGTAGCTTTGTAACCTTGAAGCGGCTGGAACTGTACGAAATCTTGCTTTGTTAAGGAATATACACAAAAAATTGCGATGGAAATCGGTCAAATGAAAAATGAAATCGCTGACAGAATCGATGTAGCGTCCTGTTCAACTGTCTATCGTGTAATTTTGTAATATTTTTTTCAAAATAATAAACAAATAATTAACAGATTCATATTATGGGACAGTGTCCAAGCACTGGATAACACTTTCCTCCTATGTAATGTCTATGGAAGAATAAGTTATATTTTTCAGATCAATGCCATTTGTTTCAATTATGGAGGAGCATTGAGTAGTCCTTCCATTGATGGTACAAGTTCTCACCACCTTAGTTAAATAGAGTATTAGTGAGGTCAATGACTGATAGCTTTTCCATTTGTCTCACAATTCATATTTTCAATTACGTTTCTCGGAGCATGAGGACTTAAACATATATTGAACTCTGTGACGACTTACCTTAGGCTTCAGAAGTATCATGACATGCATTATTTCGGAGTCAGAGCATGGGGACATGGACTCAGAAAAAGTATGTGTGTGGCCAAATATTCCTGTGTGATTGGAAGAATGATGTATTGCATACATTGGAAGAAAGTAATTCCTGTAAAAAGGTCTTTGTATGTATTATTAAGTGATAAATGATTTCATACCGTAATAACAGAATAATAAGTCTGTAATTTTCCTTTTATGATATGTCTAGGATTATTACATATATATATATATATCAATACCTAGTCCTTTTGAGAAATTTATTTGAAGCTATAACATATCATTTTCTGCTGTTTATTAACTAATTAATAATAATAAAATAAATATCTTTTGAAGCATAAAACTAAATCAATTTAATAAGGAATATAATAGTGTATAATAAGAAATATTGTATTATCGAAAATAAAAGTATGTATTCATTTATAAAATTGATAACTTTGTTTATTTCAAATTATAGGACGATCTAGTTCTAAAATTGCAAATCCTTCAGCAATGCAATCGTCCCTCTCAACTAATATATACTGCATTTTCATGGTTAAAGTTTCATTAACAGCCTGGATGTGGTAAGTCAGTAAATTTGTATTTCAATAAAGTAAGATATTAAATGAGATTAAATATCCAATATTCCTTTGTAAGGTATGTAGAGGAAAACAATCATTTTTGAAACCTCTAAATTTTCCTTTATTTAATAGTTTCAAATCTCGGGCCCAAACAATTCGATTTATGGGAATTTTTTAATTATTACAATATTTATCAGAGATAAAATAAAAATATTAGGATTTCATAATCCTGGAAGAGATGATAAATGCTAATTACATTAACCATTGCCTTCTTGTATTACATGATTTTATTTTAATTAAAAATCACAAGATCATGGATACTACGCAAATATCATTAGTCTAAATAATTTAGGCGACTTAAAAACGATATGTTACTCAAATAGAGGCTCAATGAGTCTTTGTCAAAAGTAGAATAATATTTAGTAGAAGTGGGAAAAAGTTTCTTAAAAAATTCCCTGTTTGTCCAATTCATTAAATATTTTGATCTGATTTATTTCGAGAGCATTTCAAGTCCATAATTATAATGTAGGATGTATAGAGTTTAGGATTTTCGTAAGTCCAGTATCAACTAGCTTTTTAGTCGCTAGTCTAGCTATATCTGACCTCCACACTCTGAACTTCACATTTTGAGCGTCTTGTACAAAAATGTATGCCTTCCTTCTCATATAATTTGAAACCACAACGAGCTACCATCATAGTATTCTAGTTCGCCATAGACGCGGTCTACGTCATCAAAGGCTCGCTATCTGTTCACCAACGTGCTGAGGATGTTATTGCTTATGAAGGAGGACATATTGAATTAATAATATGGCAAAATACAGTATTTAAAAATATCATTAATTGATTTTGAGCTGACTTTTTTTATATAATAAAAATCACATTTTTCCTAATTTAGCTATGCTACAACAAGTTCCGAGTTCAAATTTGTATCCTTGAAATGAAATAATTTATTTAATAAAGTAAAAAAATACTATTTTAAATTAATTTTGATCTTATTTGTATATTGAAACTTTTTGACAATAAATGGACAAACTTTTAGTTATTTAATTGGTTACAAAATAAGACAATTTATATTTTTGTAAATTGTCTACGAATAGTTTTTTTTTAATTTTCAAGACGTTTCCTTCAATTGCCTACTTAAGATATAATCAAAAAGAATAAAGGTGAAACGAATAAAAGTTAATATTTAATATATGGCATATGTTAACCTCTTTTTCTCCCTCACAATTGGTATTTTTACAAACTTTTTTTTCTACACAACCATTGTGTTTCTCAAAATTAGAAAAAGTTGAGTTTTTTTTAGGAACTAGTTGTTTATGTTTGTTAAAACAGATGCTATATGGGGAAAAATATTTCGTTAAATAATTATATGGACTGAGTATTCAGATGTATTAAAGTTGGAAAGCTATCAAAAAAATGAATTTTTAGTTTAAAAGTTTTATAAAAACAACCAAAAATACATAAAACTTTACTTTATCATAGAATCCTTTAGGCTACAAATATATATTAATAAAGCAAAGTTTTTATATCCAGATATGGGCCCGTTCCTCACTTTTAAGTGTATCTTAGAACTGTGTGACAACTTGAATGAAGAAATAACAGTCTTGGATGGAACGTGCGTGTCATATCTAAAAAAGGAACTACATATGTATGGTTGTTCATCCTTAGCATTTTCAAACGTATGATTTTTTGGTTGTTGGAAGCTTAAGGAGTGTTTCAACTATCTCCACCAAAAAAGTTATCTTTTTGCCTCTGTTTTTTGTTAGTCACCAGTATTGCAGCAAAAGTTTGATTTTGATTTTAAGTACAGATGAAAAATTAAACCCATATAACTTCGCCATCGAAACCTCATTTTTGTACTTCTTTTGATGATTTTATGATAATATCAAATATATTTTCAATCGAATACAGGTTCTATTAAGTGATAAGTTAAAATGTTGGTGATTTATAATTTTACTATTATTTGAAATTATGGACAGGAGTCATAAAAATAAATTTTATTCTAACATCTCTTTATTCATATTTTTGAAAGACAAAATAAGACATTGCATGGATACGCTTATTAAACTTTTTATTAGTTTTATTTAATATTGCTTTTTTTTAAGTTACAAAAATAGATTATGGCTTTTATAGTTTTCATGAGTTACACAGTGTTAAAAAAAAATCCTATACATATTTTTTTTAAACTGATCATTACTAATTATTAGAGCTAAAAATGAAGTCAATTTGTCTTTATTAATGTAAGATTTTAACAATTTTACAAATTATGACCGCCCAATCATCCATCTTGTGCAATTAAGATTATTGACATCAGGAGGCCAATAATTCTGATCCAGAAATAATACCAAAAATAGTATAGGTATATATTATTTTATCTAAATAGCCTGAAGGTAGCATTTTAATATCATCACTCTTTTTCAGCTTTTAAGTATTTAATAAACCCGATAGATCAAGCTTCCTGAAGTCTTCCTTATAAATTTTGTTAAATATTCTCTTTTTACTTTTTTTTTATTGCATCTTATAAAATATCGTTGCAAATATTGATTTTTTTTCCAATATTGATACGATGTAGATATTGCATATTTTTCAGAATATATATGTTTTCCGATTTTTGTCCAATACCGAGTGGTCTATTAAAATCTGAATATTTTGAAATTTTAAACTACAAAAAAGTAAAATTTATTAGAATTTCAACAAAATTAATATTATAGACAGATAGTAGATTTGAGCTCTCTTAATCATTAATGTAGCCGCCCATAACGACAATCATTGCTTCCAGGTGTTGGCAATGTAAGGCCTGGTACCCGTTGCTTATGTATACATATGTGATGGTGTCACAGTTCTGGCTGACAGTGGCTTTGCGAACCTTGGTGTTTGAATAACAGACACAGTATGCCTTGGCAGGGCCGTACGTCAGTATTGCGCTTTGTCCGCTTCAGCTATTTGCCCTGTTTAAATATCCCACATTCACCACTGAAAATCAACCGTTCACCCTTGTAAAGGGGACCAAAAAATATTCCTGACATACGGCACTGGGCCTTGGTGTCAAAAGTGGCCTCTCCACCTTCAAGTTTGGAGTTTTGCCTTTTAGTCATAACTCTTCTTCTTCTTCAATGTTACGGACTTCTTTATAGAGCTTAGAGTGCATGAATAATATTTTTTGATCACGTTTAAGTGTCATTTTCTCAACTTGTACATAAGCTAGAGGGTTGATGTTATTTTTTTTTGTATCTAACATTTATGCTTTAATATATCGAGAATTAATTTCCATCATTCAACCTTAATTAATATAGAATTAGTATGTGTTTAAAATACAATCAACCAATCTGTCTATCAGCCCACGTTTAGTGCAAACCTCCGCTGAAATATTTTTCTATAAATATTAAGATGTGTTTGAAAGTTATAGTAGATGTTTAATATTTTGTGTAACTTTGACCTCTCAAAATATAATGACCTTTCCTGTTAAAATACATAACTAAATTACAAAGTTTCCTAAGCGTAACATTACATTCTTAGTAATCCTGCTTACAAAAGAAGAAGTTTTGTTAGACTTAGAACCAGATAGATATCAGAGTCCCCTGAAATACAATCTTTGGTATAGATCCTTCTTTAGATATTGATTCACTTTAATGACAACAATCAGCCTTCCAAAAAAGCACCTTTTAACTTTCCAAAATTCAATTTTCAGGGATAAACTTCATACCCCGAAAGAGTCTATTGATAAATTGATTGCCACTTATAAAGCAAAGAAAGCTTATCCTGCTTTGGGTGAGTGATTATTTTTTGGTAACTTAATAATATGGTAATTTTGCCCAAATTTCAAAATTGTGCAAAAATATTTTATTCAAAGTTAGTCATGTTACGACATGAAGCAACACCATTAAGATTTTTTGTGGGGAGGTAAAAAAAGCAATGATCTTGTTGAAATACTTTAACTTCTATCAGATTGTACATGATAAAAACTCTTTCAAACATTGTAAATACAAATATTGTCTTTACAAGTACAAAGTGGAACCAAAAACTTGCAATAGTATTCATACACAATTTTATTACCCATATTTTTATTTAAAACGTTTCCCAACTCAACGACAGCTGAAACAAATATAAACAAGTTTTGTTCTTATCCTATGTCTATAAGTGTGAAAATGCAAGAACAAAAAAGAATATAAATTTGTGATCTCTTCCACGACGGTGTCAGTACCGAAAAAGCTGGAAAACCCCTTGGCATCTTCATCTAGACTGCTTAACATAAAACAGCAAATAACCCATTACAGCCCCATGCTGCCAAGAACAACCAAAACGTCCGCAGCAACAATATTGCTGACTTCTGGCCTGTCTCCATATTGCCTTCCTCCAGCCCTGACCTAAGCTCCATGGACTTTATAGTTCAGAGCATCATGGAAGCGAATGTCTGCCACACCTTTCATCCAAATTTGGAGTCGGTCTGAGCTGCCATCATAACAGTGTAGTACGCCATGGACACTGCCTTCATCGTTAAGGGAAACCAATCTGTTAGACAGGGTGTTAAGCCTATTTTTGCTGGTTTCGGGGTAAAAATCAAATAAAGTAATATAGCTGAATATAGTATATACAAATGTATCAAGTTAGTTTCAAGTTGTTTTGTGTTGATCACATAAAAATCATCCTAACTATATTTTAAAAGATAATTGATTTATTAAAAATATATATTTTTTTTAAATTCAAGGAATATAGTTGTATTAATTCTTAACAGTAATATTATACAGACCCTATTCTTTTAACTTTCCAAAATTCAATTTTCAGGGATAAACTTCATATCCTATTAATTACTGTTAATTCTTAACAGTAATATTATACAGACCCTATTCTTATGTTATCTATTCTTTGGTTTGCTAGAAAGCGTCATGCAAATTATATTTATATTTCAGTGAATTTTTATGAAAAACATTCGATTATAATAATAGCGAATTCCTCATCAAACAACTTTGTCAGAAGGTGAAATATATGAAATGGACTCGAAACTCAATGCTTACTTAAAGTTTAAAGAATTTTCCCACATCTGAAAATTACAGTTATTTCCTACTCCTGCAATCAACTATAAAAAACTTTATACAATAACTCAATGAAGTAAGAAGTATCTAAATTATTTTGTGATGTTATCATTTGGTTACATAATTCTTATTTTTACAATATATTTATGTACCTACATAATACATATACATGTAGGTCCCGATAAATTGAGGAAATCTTTAAAAGCTTATAACGAACGAACTAGACTAACTAGAACCATAATTTTTAATTGTTACATTTATTTACATTCAATTATTTAAAATGAAATTCCCTTTTTCTTGATAACCTCGGCCACATGGCGTCGGAAGCAATGTTAGGGCCGTGTGACCTCGTGCAGATCCAGCTTTATCGTTGTACGGGTAATTGACTTATTCAGGTCCTCCATCGACGAATTATATTTGGGACCGGCCTCATGTTCTGCACTTTTTGGCATTTTGGGACAGTGCACTATCTTTTTGGAAGGTGTAATTTCTTCCTAGGGATACTCCATCTATGTAAGGAATGTAAATTACATAAAAGTGTAAAACTAGAACCAGTACAATGATAATTCTATATCTGCACAATGTTGCCCGCGCCTGCCAAAACTTCTAGTGCTGTGTGAGCGAGATTATCTAGAGCGGCGTATCTCATTATGAATAATTAAATGACTGTATAGCAAAAAAAAAAAAAAATATACCCTAACTACTTAGTTCGATATAATCCTTTTAAAGATTTTCCCAAATTATCTGGCCACCATTTACAGAAACTTTAATAATACTAATTTATCCTTAAAACTCCTCTAAAGTTTTAAACATTTGATTTCACACTAATCATAGAATTATAGATATATGAAAGTCTATTGACATCCTTTTTTGCTATTAGATCTATTTTTGTTACATCTTTCATAGAACAGTTCTTAGTACATAATTTTTATTGAGATACATTTGTCGTAGGTGATTCTTCGGAAATAAACATTTAAAACGATATTTGTGCTAAGTAATAAGCTTTTTCTTGATTTTTTTTGTTCAAAATGATTATTGAGATTAAAATTTGTTATTAAAAAAATATCAGAAAAATCAATCTCTGTTCAAATTTGTAGTCAAAAAATTAAAAGTTGTTAAACACGACATCGTTAACCTTTATTTTCCTGTATTATATTGTGGTATATAATTATAGAGAAAATTACTTATTTGAAAAAAGGAAGAATGCCGACTTTATTCCAGGTATCTAGAACTTTATACACAAGGCCACAAATTTTGGCCTTCCGGTTGAGATAGTCTTTTTGTGAATGTTATTACTTCGAAAACTATAGAAAAAGTCATATTTGGTACTTAAAAAGTATTTTCTCCAATTCATAAATAGATTTAAAATAATTAAGATATCTTTAAATCTGTAAACATGTAACAGCAAACAATATTTATATGTTTTTTTTCTTTTATTTAGATTTTTAAAGATGATAAAAAACACTAGATCATGTTGATGTTTCATACATTTTTCTAGAAAAAAAAAACAACAACCCAAAAACAGCGTATCCTAAAAATAAAATTAAAATTATCTTGAGTATTAGCATTGATATACTCGTATACATAATTAAAAGATATTATGTACAAGGGAGTCCAAGAATAACCCAGCCTGACTATGAGATGACAGTAGCAGTTTAAAAAAAGTCAAAAAGAGGCTGTAACAGCAGCCAATACAAGCATCGTAGTGGTTGACCAAATGAGGTGACGACTCCAGAAATTGTGAAGGAAATCCACTAAGTGGCGTTGTTGGATCGTATTTGGAAAGTGTTAGTAAACAGACATTGTAGCCATTTCAAAATTTGCTCACACTGGAGAAAGAACATTATTTTGATTAATTTTCAATTGACTGTTTTACAAAATTTTATAATTTTGGAAGCATAGTTCAAAAATATATAAGCAAGGAGGAGTTTATAAATCCGGCAAATTTGAGGATAACGTATGCAGGTGTGCGCGTTTAAAACTGAAAGCTCCTTAAAATTTTACGCCATGCACATATTCGTGACTTTATTGAGTTGAAACCGGTTTATACTTCGAGGCAAGGGTCTGGACTAGTTATAAACAAAACTCCAGCAAAGCTAAATAGCAACAGTGAAACAACATCCGATAATATGGAGAGACGTCGAGTCAAAATTTGGGAAAACCTCCCACTGAAATTGCCAAGGTTCTGAACTGCAGCCGCGCCACCGTTTACATCATGGTAGCCAAAGAGACTCCTGAGGCGACCACAAGATCTAAGTCAAGGCCTCAAAGGTCGTACAAAATGGTTGCTACCGTGAAAAAGTTTGTACAGGATAAGAGAGGCAAGGTGACCGTCAGCGGCCTCTCCAGGGAGTTCAACGTCAGCAGAAGGGCCATGGACCGGCTAGTTAAGAAAGATCTTGGCCTTAAGGTCTGCAGGAGAGCCTCTCGTCCAGCCCTCAAGCCTGTAGACAAGGAGAAACGCCTCGCAATATCGAAGATTCTTCTCAACATGCTTAAGAAAAAACCACCCGAATAGCCTGATTGTCCACTGTCAATAAAATTTTATTAACATTAAGATAATTCCTATGAAAAAAATTGTATTATTATAAATTACTTTTCAGAACCAACTGACGTGGGGTTATTTTGTAACCACATAGTTTTAACTTAAATATTATATTATTTTTATTAACTATATTTTATTTAAATAAAAATATAAAATATGAATGAAAATGAATTCTGATTAAGAATTATATTAGTAAGTTGGAGGGCCCAATTACATAATACTTGACATCATTAGAGGCATCAATATTTGGAAGGGGGGAGGGAACATTACTGATGGGGTTTTATGCGTATTTTTACAAAAAATTGCGAACTTTTTTTCAGGAGGAGACTAAATCATTTATTGAAATATTATAGAGACAATTTTTTTTGGATATTGTCGCAATGTTTTCATATTTTAAAAATTGTTTTTCAATGTTAGATATGTTTCAAAGAAATACAAAAGGATTGTGAGCTATAATTATAATTATAATGGGTATTAATAAACTTTAAATTATAATGTAGTTAAGATATTTATTTTCGCATTTTCTCTTAGTTTTATACCTATGTCATGATAATGTATGATTGAGATATTTTTATGTGAGTGATACAGATCCATAAAAATGAACTTACTTTAAAAAAATAACAAATTTAAGAAACAAAATTCCGCATATTTTGACACTTTTATTTTATAGGCTAGACTATTTTTTATTGTTTTCATCATACTAAAAATTTCACAAAAGAGAGATAATAAAATAGAAGACAAGGGTGTCATTAAGTTCAAGGTACAATAGAGTTGTTAATAAAAGTTGGGTATCACTTGGTTTAAAAACTAGAGGCTTACCTACTAGGACTACGTCAACTGTTGCCTATTATATTTCCTCCCAGAATTTAAAAATAAAGTAAACCTACAATAAACGTTGTTACCCCCACAAATTTGGAAAAGTTTGGAAGGACAGCAACTTAGTTAGTATGATATTTTATTAGATCAGCACAAGCAGCCATGACAGGGAGAAAATAACCACAAATCCCACACCATCTATGGTAATGATATAGGCAGAAATTATTATATTTATATCCTCAATTCTACTTCTAGGCCTATTAGGTAGTTTTGTGTCAGTCCTTCTTTAGGACTGAAGACTGCAGTCCCGTCCAGTTAATTCCTGTATATCAGTCCTAAAACTTGTTAAGTTTTGCCTTGATAACGTCAATCAAAATTATTTTTTTCTTTTTACAATCATTTACAGTACTGACAGTGTGATGGACTATTCCTAAGAAACCCACATTGTATTCTATGAGTACACGCTCTAGTTATGACATATTACTTAGATGTTATGTCTCCTAGAATTAAAAAAATTTGAGAACTGCTAGGAGAAATACAAAATCTTGTTCAGATTACCTATTAAAAAAAGCTGCCCCACTTTCTATGACAAGTTTTATACACAACAAGCTATGTCCCAGTAGGATATACTTCTTGCACAAATAAGGTGGAGTCTGTATCTTAAATTTTCAAAACGTTAGACTTAAAGGGTTGCAGAAATTTTATTTTGTTTCAAAAATAGATTTTTTTAAATTAGAAACTTTCTTGATGAACACTGAAATTGTGCTTCTATAATGTTTACTTATACTTAATCAGTGCAACTCCATCTTTATAAATAAAGGACCATATGAAAAAATCATTTTTCATCGTTGCGAAGATCTCAAAATCATTATTAGTATCTGTGTGAAAAAATCTTCCTCTTTTTTTACGTTCCTTGAATTGGTCGAATGGAGTTACACTGATTAAGTATAAGTATACATTATAAAATTAAAAATACTTTAACTGCACTTAGAATTGTGTTAGAGGTCAATTTATATTAAGTATATTACCTTCTCTAGTAACGACCGAGTATCGAAAATTTTAACTTTGAGAAATACAAATTGTTAAACCTACATGTTGGCACATACTCCATTTTTTATATCACTCAAATTTATACTGAGGGAGTGATTTATGTTGCATAATATAAAAACGTATTATTATGTGACATTGAATATATGATAGTTTTGATTTAATATACATGGTATAGTCACAAACTTTTATAGTAAATCTTAATACCATGACGAATTTATTGAACATTTAATTTATTTTCCTGTGGAAGCAAAAAAATATAAACTTGTCCAAGTGTTTGAATTTTAAGTTGTAAATACAAAGTTTTCAAATAACCATAAAAATATGATCATTTGATTTTAAAATTGCTGAATACTTTTTTTCAAGCATTTATCATAATTTCAATTTTTTTTAATGTTATTAAAGTAAAAATTTAAAATGTTTCTTAGGCATTTTGTGTAAACTTTCAGTTCAAACTATTTGGTGCAATAGTTTTAAAAATAATATAAGATATTTAGATCAGATTAAATACTCGTAAGTAAATAATGGTACCCAATAGAAAGAAAGTGGACGTTTTAATTCGTGTCAGTCACACCAACATCTTTAACATGCGCTCCGTCAGCAACCAGATAGTCTGTGGGTCAGAAAAAGACTAAAAGCTAATTAAAAAGCCAAAAAATGACATTGAAGACATCCTTTGAAGTAGCTTAACAAGCAAAATAGATCTAGAGGAGACCCCAAAGGTCATTGAAGACAATCCAATAATGAAAATGACATAGCTAGCCAAAAAAAAAAATATTGCCAAATTTACTATGTTAAGAGTCGTAAAATTTATATGTAGCAAGTACATAAGGCTTCAGTAATGTCTTCCGCTAACACACATAAAAAAACTGAAGTGCTGTAAACTGATCCTGAATGATCTTAAACATCATGAAAAAAGGATCATTTACTTCAGTGTTGATTCTTTTTTATAAGAGACAAAATTATAGATATAAAGCCCTTCATATATCCCGTGAGATAAACCAGTTTACTGACCCTCCAGAGCGTCTGGTTGCTAACAGAGAGTATATTCATACTTGATTTGTTGCTGTGACCTTTACCTGACCAGAACTGTAATCTTTTTTTCTTTTTGATTCCATTTTCCACTTAAGAATATTTAATATTTCTGAAATAGCTGACCTCACTCTTAAAATTAAAGCGACCAAAAAGTTTGTACCGGATTTATACAAAATAAATACTTTCACAATCTCTTAAAATAATTGGGGGAGCGTAACATTCCCATCGGACGTCATAAAGCCAACAACTAGTATTTGGGGTATATATATTGAGTAAGAACCCCTGTGACCTTTTTTCTATTTTAAAAGCCATCTGTTATTTTGACAATCGTGAAAATATTTTTGTAATTCTGATAGCACAGGGGCTGATAAATCCCTGGCTTAAACAATGCAAACACGTTTTTTTTCTTTCCAAAGAAGATTTTTTTAAATTATCATTATTTTATTTTTTTTATTCAATTGATGGAGAAAGGTCCCATAACACTTTTAAGGTCATTGCTTAGCCTGGACAGCATTTTTTGCTAGTCAAGAAGCAATGTAAAATGAAAACACGAAATTGTTTTTGATCCATTATTTTGGAAATAATAAGAGGAGCTTCACACTTACCACAATAACTAACAAACTTCATAAATAACAGATAGTTACAAAATTTTGACAGCTATCTTTTAAGAGTTCGTACTAATGACGTGATTTAAAGAAATAGTGCAATCTATGTTTGAAGTATGAGACTTTTCAGCTCATATGTTACTTGAACGGGTGATAATTTAATCTTTTACAAGTTGATGATTTTAAATCAAGAGTTTTAAAGACAATGTAAATTACAATTTATTTCCCAAAATTAATCCACAATTTGTTTTTTCTAACATATAGGGGCTCAAAGTGAACTAAATAACTCAAACCATTCACATATTGCTTCAATCACAGCCTTCAACCTGGTCTTGCTCATGGTACCGGCATTGATTGGGAAATTCATGTCCATGTTAGCTACTGCCTCTAGAATGGAAGCTTGGTAGGAGTCAACAGTTCCTTGTATTTTCTTACCGACATACATAGTAATCCAAGGGGTTGAGATTCTGTAAGCTAAGATGCCACATTTTCTTTGCTCAAAACATTTAAAATATTGATTTGTCCGAGAAAATCCAGTTTCAATTACCCTATTTGTACAAAAAGTATTAATACAAAATTCTAGCATGACCCTAAATCTGTTTATATCAATTTAATTTTTTATCATAATTACTTTTGGAGTTATTTGCAAGTTATATATTGTCCAATTGTCTCATCCTTTTATAATTATAACTATCTCAAGTTATCCTCGTTGTGAAAAAATGTTTTAATTAGTTAGGGAGCCTTATTGTATAGACTAATTATAATGTAAATTTTGTGACCATAGATTGCTTTACTAATTGCCACTTTATATACAACAAAAATATTTTTAGCATAACACACAACTAGATTATTTTTTCATGGTATATGTTTGAAAATTTCAATGATAAACATAACTGATATACATTTTTTCTAGCTTTCTTGAGCCGCCAGGCTTGACCAGCAGAAGCACTACTTAATTATTAAACCACTCTTTCTTTCATCTAATGATCCCTCTATAAACAGAGCACAAAGTGGAAGAAAGAAGAATATACACAAAGAAGGTCATTACTTTTAATAAATCAAAAATATATTTTTCCTTCCAAAAATTATTCAAGTGTTTACTAAATGCTTATTGTTTTTTTCCTTCTATTCTCCTTAAAATAAAAGCATTTCAATAGAATACTATTACATTATTAAATCAAAAAAATTAAAATATATTCAAATACAATTATTTTAAATATAGCTCATTCAATGTAGCCTTTGTTGGCCTCACTTAGGTCCCTTAACTATACACAGCCCCTGAAAACTAGAGCCCGATCTAAATTATTGCAAACAAGGACTACTTGGTTGTGTGATAACCTATGTTGACTCAAGGTACCTCCAGGCAAAATTATTCATCGTATTTAGGTTGGGGAGCAAATAGTATGTGCTCAGGCTCTCCTTCATTGTAATTACTCCTGTAAAGTCCGTGGTCTCCACCAGGCCTTCATCTACTCCACAACTCTTGTCATGTTGATCCCTGACATATTTGAGACCTCAACATTGCCAATATGAAGGTCGTTGTTCATCAAAATTATCACAACCAAATATGGTTGTCACCAAAACCTAATTAGTTGTAGAATATATTATCATCACAGTATTTGTATACATAATCTAGTTCCTTTACGATATTGATTTGAAAGTAAACTATAGTAAATATTTTACAAATAAATTTTTACTGATCTTTTTAATACAATGTCAATACAATTTTAATAATTGGTTTTAAGTAATTTTTGTAAAAAAAAAATCAACTTAATACAATTATTTGCAAAAGTAAACCCTATGAAATGCATTTAATGAAATGAGTTCATGGACTACATTGATACATTGCAAACTAATCAATTACATATATGTTTGATTAAGTATATATTTAGTCAGTTTGCTGAATACATATTTTTAATTTTGAAATATTGTAAGCACCATTCAAATTTGATAATAAGTGTTGTTATGAAAATAAAACAAATGCAGTAATTTATATTGACAGTTTAAATATTTAAAGTGCCTGATAAGTCCACGTAAAACAAAAATTGACCAATACTTTACTTCTTAAAATTAATTTTTACTTTTTCAATTATTATTATCTTGCTGTTTTACAAAAATTACAAAATTATATCCCAATAATGTAACCCAAGAAAGAACAACATCTATAAAAGGTTCATTTTAAAAATACTTCTAAATGTATTGCTTCCTGAATAATCAACTTATTTAAAAAAAGATAAACTTGACTATAAGTATCTGTTAAATATGTACGTATATAACCGACAACTAATTATATGAATAAAAGAACAAATTTTTCAAACACACACACACAAAAAAAAATCCCAAAGGACAACCAAGGGGGACTGTTTATTATAGTATAAATAGTTTAGCAATAACATAATATACTTATTAAAACAAAAAAGATTAAGAACCAGGAGATACCAATTTAAGCTACATTTGTTTTTTTTCAACAACTTTCTGACAGTTACCGTGTTTCACGAACTTTGACTTATTAAAAGAACTACTGACAAAAATATTAATAGGTTTAACAATTTGTATTTTGTACAATTACACTAAAAATATATAAAATAAATGTAGTTTTTGGTTTCTCGTATATATTGGCTTTTATTTATAACCAAAGTATAAATTATATTGATAAGTTTTATGAAAACATTTTATTTATAGGCCCGTTTGATCTCCAATGGGATAAATTGACCTTTCTTTGATAAAATAACTTACATTAAAGATACTTTGTAACATGGTTCATGTAAATAAATAAATTGATGTGAAGTAGATAAATTTATGTATTCTTTATCAATTGAAAATTAATAACACTGTTCAACCGCAATAAGGTTACAAGAACAGCATATTTCCAACTTAGTACAATGTGATCCCTTGATTGAAAATATGGTACTTTTTTTTCTTTGTTATCCCCATGGCCTTCAAACAAAAATTGCATATGTTTTGGTTATTTTTGGCCATATTTAGGGTTCAAAGCTTTTTCTTGGCTTGGTGATGAAGATAGGGGCAAGTCATGTGAATATTTTTCTGAGCCTAATGTTCAAAAATTATATTTAGAATGTATATACCATGCATATTAATCAAGTTATCGCTGTTTAAAGTTAAAAATAGACACTCATTATTCAGAGGGTTAGAACTTCAAGACAAATATATTCAAATAAGATTACATTTATCTAATTTAAAAGCTTAAAAAATCTCAACTTTAATTTAAAAAAAGAGCCTTCCTAAACACGTTCAATATTGTTGTTAATTGTAAATAATAATACTGAAATATTTCAAAAATAAAACTCATTTTTGAATTGATCTCATAAGAAAAACCCATATATTTGAATACCTTATCTAGGAAAAGAAGAATTTTTTATAAACCACCATAAAAATCTAATAGAAGGGAAATTACGTCTTTTTTATTCAATAAAAAATCTTAAAAAAAATACAAAGTTCATTTTTATATAAATAAAATAGCTATAACAAATAATAATACTTTTGATTTCCTTAAAACCATCAAAAATAATAAACAAAAAACCCATCTTTCTGAAGCCCATGAGGTTAAAAGATGAAAAAATATAGCTATATTTGGAATTAAGAGATAAAACTCTATGAAGTTGAGCATATCATATGATGTTCAACCATTCCTTACTTTAAAAAAAAAGGCAAATCAATAAGTTTCATATATCAAAATAGATTTTTTTTATATCACAGTATTAAAAAATAGTTGAGGTCCTCCTTCACCCGTACACTGAATAAACATACATCCGTATTTTAATACAGGGTGATTTTTTTCATTTTTGTTTCTCTTTAAATAACTTTTCATAAATAAAATTGAGCAAGACATATATCTAATACGAAAAAATGAAAAATTTAATCAATAATATAAATTTTTAAATAATTGTCAATGATTAGTTGAATAGATAATTAATTAATCATGGGGAATTCTGCAAAGGTCTTAAAAATGAGGGATTTAAAAAAAATAAAAATCAGGTTCCAATTATATAGGTTTAACAAACTTTACTAAATTAAAATTTTTGAACCACAACGGAGGTCATATTGTTTATTTTAGTTGTTAAGCATTTTTATTCATGAAGTTATTTGCATTCAAAGAATTAAGGAAATTTCAAATTATTGAAAAAAATCATTTTTGTATATTGAAATAAAAACAATTAAATGATATTCATAATTTTATATCGGAATTCGATTAATTTCATAATATATTCTTTTAAATCTTTTTTTGGCCATGTTTACTTTCCACAGAAAAAGCACGTTCCTCACTACTCCGATATATAAGACCAACTGACATTACTTTCAAAAAACTATTGAATCTTGTCTATAAAATTAAAAACGGCGTAGCCGCCTACAAATTTTACAACCTGGTCGTCACACATTATAAAAAAGAAAGTTATGTTATTGTATATTGTTATGTTACAATACGATGTGTGGTGTAAAATCGTGAACTTGCCATTAAATCAATCTTCATTATTTAAAGGTGAATATTTTAAAATACTAGGTTGTGTTATTAAAATAAGCACTTTTCTGGTTCATAAAATTAAAAAAAAAAACTTGAAAAATCAACAGCTGTCAGTATGGAGACAACGAAAAGGCATGGGATGTCTCATTTTCTCATCTCCCAAGTGAGTGTCAAGGAGAAAATAAAGATCGTAGAGTGCTCTTGGAGTCTTTTTTACAAAATTAAAAGCATGGTGGATTTAGGTCAAAGCACATTGAGAGATACCTTGGTTAAACATGCCCCCGGAAAATGGGGACGATGAACACCATAATGACCATAAGCAGCATTCCAAGGCTCTCATTGTCAGTGATTGACTTTGATGAGCTATGTAAAGGATTTGGTGGTATCCCAATTGGGTCAAGAGATACCACAAATTAATGACATTTTTAAAGGACAATGGGTCAACAGTTCTCATCTTTTCACAGAGTGTTCATCGCTCGACTATTCAATTTTGTGCGTAGTCGAGAAGAGAAGTTGTACTACTCCTCTGAGGTCTTCATCAAGAAGTACTCCAGCGCATTTAGTCTCCGATTTGAGCCCATTCTCACTGCCAAAGAAAATCATTTCAAAAAATGGAAAGATACAGTTGTGCGAGTCTAAAACTGAACCCTCCTTTAAATTTTACGCCATGGACATATTCGTTATTTTATTGAGTTCAAACCGGTTTATACTTCGAGGCAAGGGTCTTCAGCAACTCCAGCAAAATCTAAATAGCAACAGTGAAAGAACAGTTTTTAATATGGAGAGACGTCGAGTCGCAATTTTGTAACTTTCCACGCGGGAAAAAATTTCACTGAAATTGCCATGGTTATGAACTGCAGCCGCACCACCGTTTACAGCGTGGTAGCCAAAGGGACTCCTGAGGCCACCACAAGATCTAAGTCAAGGCCTCAAAGGTCGGACGAAATGGTGTCTCCCGTGAAAAAGTCAGTCGAGGACAAGAGAGGCAAGGTCACCGTCAGCACCCTCTCCAGGGAGTTCAACGTCAGCAGAAGGACCATGAACCGGATAGTTAAGAAAGGTCTTGGCCTTACGGTATACCCGAGAACCCCTCGTCAAGCGCTCAAGCCGTTAAATTATAGGAGTGTTGAGTTTTAGACGCGCACCCCTGTATATCATTAACTAAGTCTGTGATAAACTTTTAATATTGTACACTTTTTAATTTTTCCAAAAGTTTACCCTGTTTGTTCTTTATCAAAAAGTCCTTGGCTTTGTCTCGCACCCTATATATATAAGGTACAATTTCAAATAATAGTTATGTGCAGTTATATCAAATAATTATAATATTTGAAGAGGATACTTCTCGTGTATGTTATTCAATGTATATAAACATTCAAAGTCAAGAATAAAGCATACTATATTACCTATATTTTGTATTGATAAAATGCAATTTATATAATTTATTATATTTATGAATGGTGCATCGACTCTTTTCTCTCATTATAGGTATATAGTAAGCCCTATTTTATGTATCATACATACATTCTCATTTGAATCTTATATAAAAATGGAAAATGGCGTCCTATAAGCGCACCACTTCCCTTATTTTTGTACGTAAAGGGGCTTTCAAATTCTATGTTTCCTTCTTCTATGGAAAGACTTATAGTACAACACACTCACTACTATATATTTTTCTATGCCTGTTATCAAATATAAAGTCAAGGCTCAGTTAGTGTTTAGACCTATAGGCGTTCATATATACGTAGATAATACAACATATTATTAATTGTTTATTTAACACCTTTGTGCGTGAAGTTATAGGTAAATAGTGGATCTTTTGAAAACGTCTGGAACGTCATAGAATTGACAATATCATATTTTCAGTTTATTTATTTCTCTTAGTTCATTTATTTATATTAATCAAATCTCAGGTGAGACTCTCTCTATATACTTTATCTCTATTTAATCTGAGTATCCAAATATATATATATTATGTTTTTATCATTAGGAAATAATGACGTTTTAACATTTAAAAAAACAACACAAAGTGCCGTACCATCTTAATTTTACAGTAGAGAGATTTCATTATCTATACCATTGACTTTCATCATATTAAATACACAATATGTTTCTAGGCTTGAGAATTATCATTTTCTGAGGACTTTTGTGCAAACAAAGAGTGCTGAATCATATGTTTACATATATATTATTTTATTTTTTTTCAAAACGTAATAGGGTTTGACGATATTTTTACAAAAAATAATCATATTATTTCGACGAACTTTCTATTGTTAGAAAGTTATAAGTAAGTATATGTCGTGTACCCATAAGGATTTTTATATTTCAATTGAAAGACCATGGGATTGTCATAGAAAAAGAGTTTTGGAAGTAATTTTTGTACACTGGATTTTGGATAATCCTACGATCAAAAACGGGTTAACATAATATGTTTTCTAAATGTTATATAAAATATATGAGTCCATGTTTGACATGCATTCAAACAATAAAAAGTCTAGCAATTAATTTTTTATTTTTTTTTAATACGAAATCAAATTCTTCTAAAAGTATCTGTTGTAAAACGATGGCAATTAAACAACGAAAGGTACACATGAATAAATCCATCTTTTGAGAAATAATAAATTTCTGTTTACTACACCTATTGTATTGTAGATGTTTCTGCTTGTGTACTAGTTATGATAATTTAAATATGAAAATTACGTCCATCAACTTTACATTTTCAATTCTATAGAAAGGAAAAAAAACTTCGGACAAAAGAAATAAAATAGATTTTTTTAAATGTCTAAAATAAAATATTGCGCATTATTTCCTGAAAAATACTTAATTCAATGAGGGAATCTAATTTAAAAGAAATGCAATTTAATTTAATGTCTAAAAATTTCTCTATAAGTGTTGTTTTGTTTACATCAACTGTATCTTTGTTTTCAAACTTTATCGTTACATATGGATTTCTAAATACTTGTTCCGTTATTTATTTATTTCTTTTTGGATCAGAAAATGCACAGAGAAAGATATTTTATAAAATAGCAAATTTTTATATTCAGACTGAATAAGATATTTGTGAACCAGCTCTTGGTGAGTGATTCTCTTATAAATAAATTAGATTTAAACATGAAGCATCACATTCTGTGTATAACTACAATCTAGACATAAATACATACTGGACAAACAACTAAGCCATCAGAGTAAAAATTGTTTTAGTTCAAAGAGTAACTAAAAATGATATTATAATGATATCAAGCTTTAAATATTATATTATTAATCTATAGTATACACAAAATGTAAGCTTTATAAGCTTGTTTACTTGAAAATTTTGTCAACACATAAATTTAGGGTTAGTATTAGAAACTAAATATAAGTTTAAAAATCGTCACCTGAATTTTCTCGAAAAGGTATGTTTTTTAAACTATGATATTTTGTAAAGTTTTTATATATATTTAGTATTGCGTTATACCAAAATTCTTCAAAGTACACCCAAAAAATATATGGAAATTATCTTGTAACATAAATTATTTGTCTCTTTGTCAATTTTCTAAGAAACCTATGTGAATTGCAGATTTAAATTCTTCGGTGTCATATAAAGAAAACATTATTATAATAACCTGTCCAAAGTCAAAATTCGCAAAAAAAATAATTGTAAAATATTTCAACCTTATTGTCCATACATCCAACATTATTGTTTTAATACACAGTGATATTTTTTTCCATACAAAATTGAATAAATAGCATATTTTATTTTATAATTAGTGATCCTGTTAAGGAAGTTATTAATTTTTTGTGACTTTTTATTGTTGTTAAAAACATAAGTTTTTCTGTAATATATTCGGTTTAAATTCCCGAATTATACAAAGAGCACTAATTTATAATCATTATCTGAAAAAATATAATTTAAAGAATCGTTTTTTTGGATATTAAACATTAAAGGAAGTAATTGATTTTCATTAATCAGACTATACTAAATTAAGGAGTACAATTAGTTTCATTTTATAACGTATTCTGTCAAATCATTTTTGACAGACTGACTGTATTTCCAAGAAGAACTATAGAATCTCGCCTCTTGAGTGAACCATGCTAACCAACCTGATTACTTGCACAATAATATAGCACCCTGTACACTCAAAAAGTTTGTAATATTATTGTACATTTAATTCCTAGGTTAATGTATTCCCTAGCTTTCTAAAATTATAACATTTACCATTTTTAGAAATAAACGCTTTTTTCTTAATTATTATAATGGTGTAACAATTTTAGAGTGTGTATTCGGGCAATAGTCTTTAAATACTGAGAAAAACCTAATGTATATTTTTAGGGTAGCTAGTTAAAGCAATTATTGGAAATCAATGGAGTTAATTTGCTATATATATATTTTTTTTTATAATTAAGGAAATTAGTATTCTCTGTTAGTAAAGAAAGCATGACTTGTATCAAGTCAAAAATTTAACCTGGAATGATGGGTTCTTTATATATGAAAAAACATTGTTTTTGATATTTTGATATTTTAATGTAAAAAAAAAATTAATACATTTATATTTAATCATATGTTTTTCCTACATTGTAAACTGGAAGATGCATTTTGTAATATAAAAAAGGCTGAGGATATTAATGGAGTTGAAGAAGAGGAAACATTTTGAACCTATTCAAGTTTTATATGTTTGTGCAATGTAAAAACAAAATTTTTACTTTTTAACAAATAGAAAGGTTCCTTTTATAGGCTCCTTATAACGTATTTGTACATAGTTAGTTTACTTAGGTTAAAGGTTATACCAAATATAAAGCGAATTTTATTATATGGTACAAAGTTGACAGATAATATTTTTTTTGTGTTCATTTTATTTATAAGTAGCTAGCAGTAGTAGACTATTTGGATGTCGACAAATGTACAATCTTTGCTTTACTATTACATAACATAATTTCTGAATAAATCCTGAGAGTTACTTTCCATTCTTCATGAGAAAATTCACACGTAGTTACTCAATAGATAAGAGTTCTCTCATGGAATTCCGTTTTCCAGCCAGTCCTTCCTTTAATAGGTCTGCAAGATCCATTAAATCATAATATTAGACACCTTGCTAGTCACATTTTTTGTCTGATCAATTTTATATTGTATATTTTACACACACGCGCTAGCTTTGTGAAATCAAAATTCAATCTGTTGTTTTTTTCTTATTTATATTTAATTATTTTACGTAAGATTCTTTGAAGTTTAACATTTCGTTGTGATGTTTTAAATTATTATCATTCAGACAAAGATAAATAAAACACTTCAAAAAAAGTTATATCGTCAATAATATGATAATGATGATGAAAAACTGAAGAAATATAAGTTCATTGTTCAAGTGGCCAATATCAAAAATTCTCGCTTGCTTCGAAATGCTTATGATTTACTATCATAAATAGGTGTATACTTTTAAATAAGAGAGATGGTACTTTAATCACACATGCTCGTGGCTAAACTTCATTTTTGTTACTTTTTATTAAATATATGATCTCGCATTTTCTTCTTTAACAATTTTACTCATTTTGCACTAATAAATATCAATTAAAATCGTAAAAATACTTGCTTGAAAAGAAGGCAAGGAGAAAAAGTACATTCTTTTTAAAAATAACCCTCAATACCATTATTACGAGTTGACAGCCTATAATGAATTATCAATTTTGGTTTGTAAAATATTTATAAAGTTTTTATCTTAAATAACTTTTTAATACAAAAGTTAAATCATATCACAAAATATTATAAATTTGACCAACAAACAAATTTTTTTTGCCAAATAATTTTTTTTCTTTTTCAAGGGTTCTGACAATAAATTATTCAATTTTTTTTTAAATTTCAAAATTTATTTTTGGAATCATGTTTCTTTTTGTATAAAAAGAATGTTATAAAAAGTTATTTTGATAATATTGTTTCATTTTTATACAAATTTTTAAAAATACTAACACAAATCCTTGTTTTTTACAGAAACATCTCGAGTCCTTTGTTGTACTTGGAGTTACAATTTTTTTGTTGGTTGTTGTTGGGGGGGGATAGGTTCATGACAAAAATGTTGATCGTTTTGACTGATTGTTTTCTTTTTTACACAAAATTTGTTACAAATTATAAGCTACGAATAATGACAAAGAATAATCATTGTTTAAATAAAATTATATAGTTATCATAAATTTACACAATTACCAATATATTTCGATAATTTTTTAAAATAAGGGTAGTACCTAAAATTGTCCGGATTAATTAGAAATCTGCTATACTACTATAGAAAATAACTCCCTTACAAATCTTCTGTGTTATTCTTTCTTCTTCTTGAGTACAAAAAATACTTGAATCAATTCATATGTGTTCTTTTCCTCCAGAATGAAAGAATATTACGAAGAGTTTGAATAGAAAAGTTCAATATCTAAGAAAACCTTATGAATACCTTAATATATAGATTGCTCCAAAATCAAAACAAAAAAATTCATTTCAAAATATGTATTTAAAAATCTTTATATATATAATTAGAACGCATCAAAATTATTATAAACATAAGAGACCAATAAACAGAAAAGTGGAAACAATTATCTTTTTATTGATGATCACACCTGCATCATTTAATTAATACGAGTGCATGCTCATTTCTTATATCAACAATATTTAATTTACATTAGGGAGCACTACATAGTAGTACCTCCAGTAGTTCTTTAATACAACTATATTGTTATTTCTTAGATCAAAATATGTTTATGATATACATCATGGAGTATCACATAAAGTAGACCTGGTATTTTGTTTTGTATATTCATATGGTCAGAAAAACACAAATCCCTTCTTACCTCTCCCCCTCCACTCAATTTATATTCCAAAAATAAAATTTTAAATCATTACATTCAAGATGAAATTAATGCAAAATCAATTTTGCAGTTATTAACATATTATCAATCATTTATATCCTAAGAAAAAAAGGAAAAAAAAAGATCAATGATGTTTAATTAAATTAAAATTATTAATTCCAAATAAAAATTAAATTTTATTCTAGTTAATATATTTGATATTGAAATAAATGTCTAGGCTTAAAATAAAAAATGTAATCCTTATTTAAGCTATATAATAAGACTAATAATTAACTTTATAGTCCCTGTTTATATTTATTAAAAAAATAAATAATTACCTAAATATATAAGTTGACAAAAATTAGGTATAAAAACATCTTACTACGAGACTATTTTACATTCATCTCATTTCACGTTTTTTTTTTTTTTAAATTTGAATATGAAAAATTTACATTGGTAGAATGAAACAGTATGTAGTCAAAACGGATGTGTGTTACCATAGACCTCTACAAAAAATAACTTCTTTAAATTTGTATATGTTTCCACATTTTTCTCCCTGCTTTAAGATGTATTGACAACTTTGAAGATAATTTTTTAGCAATCTAAATATGCCCTTTACCCTGCCTTATCAGAATTAAAGTTTTTCACATAGCTATGTTTGATGAATGTGGGTAGTTTTTGGACAGATAGTATATATATAACACATTATTCAATGTCAAAAAAAATACATTATACTAAAATATGATCATTTTTAAATAATACTTTTTTTTTTAATATTTTATTTTCCCAGTATTATGATTCCACAATACAATGAAACTAAAGAGAAAAAGCTATGTACTCGGATGATACTACTAAAAATAGATATTCTCATGTGCTTTGTTATTTTCTTTTATATTTAGACATTTTTTGGGTAAAAAATATGAATAACTTCGAATGATTATTATACCTTTGCATCAATTTTATATTAACAAATAACTTTTCTAGGTTTTATATTATTTTTTCTTAGACTTCTATTAATAAAAACTTAAAAATCACAAAAAAATAGATAACAAATTTCATTTATCTATTATTTGAAGATATTTCGATAAAATTTTATAATTGTCAAACCCTTTATGTTACTTCGACTTAAAAGTGCAATTAAATAAATATTGTTTCAAAATGTCCCAATATGCTATTTATGAATATGTACCATATTCAATTCATGAATTACAGTTTTGTCATTTAAATGTTTCAATTCTACATATATTTTGATTTTTTTTCAAAATTTCTATAAATATTGATATATAGCGTTTTCATATGACATCACTGTTTTGACGTTAAAAAAAAACCATTTTTATTAATATTGTTATATCAAAATTGAAATAACAAATGAAAGAACTTAAACCTAAAATTATATACAAAATTTAATACTTAATTTGCATTGTATTATAATATAAATGACCATAAAGTGTTTCAAAAATGTTATTACATCGTTATAAAATATTATACATTGAGAGTATATAGAAAATAATATACATTTTGTCAATATTCTAGTTTTTTCGTCCGTAATCGATCAAAAAAAAAAAATCTAACCATAATAATAAAAAAATATATATTATTTTGATTTAATCCAAATATTATTTATTATCAGTAGTATCATGTGGTACTCAATGCAAGTGTTAAGAATTTTTGTATTAATAAAGCCATTGATGAAGTCTTATCAAGATTTAACATAATTTTTTCTATTTTATGTACTCAAAATATCAACTTTGACCCCCAAAAATAGCGTCTCTTTAAATAATGATGCAAATTATGACGTATGTGAAAGTGCTCTCTACAAACAAAACAGTTTATTTATTACTAAAATTGGTAACTTAAATGTACATGGTATGATTTGAAATAAAACGTACGGTGTCGCCAGTTGAAGTATTCCCCCAAAAAAGAGAATTTAAGGACCTTAATTTGATTTAATAAAGCTAGACTGGGGACAATTGTAACACTTTTTGTTTTTGGGTAAATTACTTTGAGCTGGTTTGATTAAGACTCTCCCAATTTTTAAAACAACATACTTACAAATGTTTGGTATTGGTGAGTATATTTAAAAGTTATATAAGTTAATAGTTTATCCACAAATTGCATTTCAATGTAACATTTTAAATTTTGCAACTGTTTTCTATATTCAGGAATGGATGCAAAAGTTAAAAAATGTCATATTTGAGTAAGAAATTTCAAAAATTAAATCAATAAATTTTTTTTGATAAATAAACAGGTAGACTTTTCATGATGATGAATTATTAAATTTCAATGTTTATAGTTAGATTAAGATATTATAAGAATTATATTTGATAATATTTATCAGTATTATACATCGGATAAATTAACTTTTTTTAAACTATACAAAGTCCTACTCCGTTAAAAAAAGAAAATGATTGAACCAATGTACCAGTTGTTCAAAAAGTCTAAAAATATATATGTATTTGAAGCCTCAGGAACTTACTACCAAAAAATTTAATAGCCCTTGACACTGTGAACTTGGCAATGACTATTTCCTGGCCTATACCGTGATTATTGTTATTGGATTGGCATGAGATGCCTCTTGGGCATCCGTTGGAGCAAGTTTGGTTAGTCTACTACTTTTAAGTTTGTTTTTAATGTTATTTCTAGCTTCAAGTTGTTTCCTGTCCCTCCAGAATGTATGGCTACTGACTGAAATTTAAAAAAGAATAAATACGACGAGGAAAGTTGCAGTACTTGTTACAGCTGTCTATTTTGTTGTAAAAAAAATTATGAAACATAATTTTTTTTCATAGAACTGAGTGAATTTTAGAAAAATGATTATCAATCATTAGCAAAACAACTATATTTTAAGGTATATCAGTTACAAAAAAAACCTACTTGCATTGTTTCAAAAATAGCGATCATCAAAAATACTGCTACCCATAAAAAAACAGACTGTTTGAATAAAAACCAGCTACCCTTACCTTCAAAACGATAACAACACATCTTTATTTTAATTAATTTGGTTTTTTATAGTGATACACATATTTAATTAATAAAGCTTTAAATAATAGTTAATTGTACCATTACAAAAACTTATTACGAATTACAAATTCGTAGCTAATAACCATATTATTTTCTTTCTATGGGTATTCTAAGTTAACTTTTTATAATTTAAAAAATATTAATAATTTAATTTTTTTATTGGTCTTTTTAAAATAATTTGAAATTTATTGGGATTGATGATTAAAGTGACTCAAAAAGACTCTGTAGGATATAGTACATACCTCCCAGCGTGGATTTATAGTCGATCAACAAATACAAGATATCCTTGTAAACCTAGATACAACTTTTGATAATTTGGCTAATTGCACCATATTGACCGATGATTTTAACTTTGTATCACATCTTCACATTATAAAAGCTATGAAAATCAAATGATTTAGAGAATTTAGTATAAGAGCTACAATACCTGTTAACTCTAATAAATTTACGGAAAATACAATAAGTAAATCATGTATATCAGCAAGAAAATCTATTAACTCCATATGTTTTTATAATTTGCAGTGGATCCCTTGTTGTGACGGATAAAGGACAACGATACATTTAAAAAAAAGGAAAAAACATGAATTAGTACTTGTGAATCCATGAATGCTTATGTAGATAATACTTCTACGAAATAATATAAACATAATCAATTCAAAAAAGAAAATTGGTTGTCGCCTATGTCTTGGGCCCACTTAAAAGCAAACGGAGTCATAACAAAGTTATGTGTATATTATACTTCAATCAGGCTATGAGCTCAATAATAATAATATCAGGACTCAAGAATTTTGTTCATAGACAGCTGAGGGTGCTTCTACCGTTATAAATTAAAAATAATTATTAATCAAAACTTGCTCAACATCCTCTATGCCCTGCTATGTTGAATTACATTGTTACTTACATAACAGCAGTGATGTAATTCACTATCAAAGACTTTACTTCTTGTCCTGAAGTTAATGAACCACTATGTTCTTTGCATTTTTAATACAAGATATCCACAAACCCCTAAGGCCATTCGCTCATTCAGTCTTTTTTATGATGTAATGTCTTCATTATTGTCATATTTAGCAATCTTTTCAATTACTTATTATGTATAAGAGGTAAGCATGAAGTAATCTTCAATCTGACTTCCTTAAAAACAACCCAAAAACATCTACTTTTGAGCAGATTGTGCTGTCAAAAACCCAAACTTAACTAGGTACGTCTCAGATTTCATATTATTGGGTTTGCCTGTTGCTTATATGACAATTCATGAGTATGCGTAGCTTTCATATTATCCTCATTAATCTCCTAGTATTCCTTGCTATTAAAGATAAAGACTTGCATACCCTTGTGAACCCTTTCTAAAAAAGAATGTCCTTCAAATAACAATAAACAAAATTCATTTATCTGCATCAAGAAATAACAACCATAAGGAAATATATTATTTTTCTGTACTGCAGTCGCCACAAGAGTTTTGTAGTAAACCATGTTTAACAATAAGAATATAAACGAAAATAAATCCATTGTCAATATTTGTTCCTACATATTATGTTACATAAACCCATATGTATGCACTAATAATGGAATAATGGACAAGAAATAATCCACTTACAAAAGAATAACAAAGAAAAACCTCTAATGTAAGCTCTAAAAAACATTTATTTTTATTTTTGAGAGCTTTATATTCTGTTGATTGACATTTTTACATCAAAAATATTATATAAATGGATTTTCCTTATTCCTCATTAAGTGAATTTGAAAGGGAGATGAATGGTTGAAGTATACGTAATGACAACATTTGAAAGCATCCTTCTCAGTCATTTAGTTTTATGTTGTGAAGGGCGTTATAATTATGTATTCATTTCCTTATCATTATTATAATTAATGATAAGGAGAGGAATAGGTTAAATAAATACGGAGAAAGTTTAAAAACGTATAGAATATGTATTTGTTTATTGCTATAAAATACATTTGTGAAACTCCTTCTTTTTAAGTCTCTATTTGTGACCTGTGATATTATGCACCCATAGATTGATCAAAGATTAATATTTTCTTTGAATTTACATTTTATTGACGTAATTTTTTAGTATGACCCTCAAACATTCAATTTGATTATATGCCATTCTTTTTTTATCGAGATAATGCCTTGTTTCGGATTTATTCGTATATTAAAATAATTTTTAATCGGGGGTTATTTAACTTTATGAACTGTTTTGCTTAAAATCTTTGTTTTTCCTCTTGATTTCTTGCATTTTTCTTTTTCAGTTTGAGAACGACAGCAAACGTTGTAATGTTATAGTCGTAATTTTATTTCCAGATTATAAAAACAAAATCGGGGGGATTTCATCATTTCTTAACATTTATTCAAAAACCGAAAACTGAGCAGTGAATAATATCATTCAGAATATATTTCATACAATATAGCCACTGTTGGTCTCAATAGCGTCCTCGATTTGGGTACTCAACTGAATGCAACGAAACCAGCGTAGAATCTAAACTTTTGCATTCCAGTAAAATGAAGTTGATCAGGGACTTCTTTGTGGTAGAAGGGCCTCTATTAACCTTTGATTCAAGATCGTTTCATACAAAATAAGCCATCACATTCAGGTTGAGGAGCTAGGAGGCCAAGGGTCCTCGGGCATATAGTTGTAATAGTGCCCTAGAACTAATTATGAGTAGTTTTATTGGTTTGAGAGGATTCTTCAACTTATGATATATTATGTCTCTAAAATAATCACAACAGCACGCTTGCTTTCTTCGTCTGAAAATTTACAATACTTGAGATCTTCTTTTGTTGGCTCCATGGCGGAATATTGGCCACTAAGTAAACGTTTATATCTATAGTTCAGAAAAAAAACAAAAAAACATATATGGCGGAAAAATCCGGAAATCTGAAGTGTCAGATTTTGTTATTCGATACTGTAATACGGGCAACTTCATGCAAACGGATTTGTGCTAATAGGATTTCCTAAACTCGCAACAAAGTAATGAATATTTTATAGAAATATAATTTGTTTTTACTATCATTAAAGCAAACTATATCGTGTGATGACCCCAAACTCATGTTGCTTATATTATTTTCAAATAAGGATGTATTTTTTTCGATGCATTATATTCATACAAATCATTTTAGTAATTTCATAAATATATTTATAAGTGCACAATGGATGAAATGGATAAAAATGGACATAATTATTATATTCATTCAAATGTTAATAATATAATTATGTATGTATCGTCTTTGGGTTTTCTTTTTTTACGGAGTAAACTTACTACGTTATAAAAATAATTTTTATTGTAAGTGGGTTAGTTATATCAATCTAAAATGCAAATATGGCATATTCAAAATAATTTCTTATTATTTTTTTTTTGAAGAAAAGGCTTGAAGCAACTGTTTTTCTCAATTTATCAAAACTTATAATCTTGTTTTTTGCACTTTAATAAAATATATCAATTTTTTCTCAGTAAAAGCTATTACATGGTTCCTATATTAATTTATTATATAATAAAGTAGTTTTTCATTTATTTTTCATCAATCTCATTCGTAAAAAAGCTAAATTTTTTTATTTTCATTTATTGATTGCATCTCGAAATACTTCTTATTTGAAATTATAAATAGATCCGATAACAAAAAAAAAAATGTTAACACTCACATACATCACAGATCATATAATACACGAAAATGATCCAAAGTTGGAAAGATTGACAATTGTTTGCCCTTAAAGTACCAACTAGTCCATTCGAATATTTTTTCTAACTCAATTATTTGTCCTACTTGCCTTATTGGTACCAAACAATAAATTAATTGTGCAACCAAACGACAGTTCAAACAAAACTAAACAAATTTTATATATCTCATGTCCTTAAGTGTAACAACAAAAAGGCAACATGTATGATATGTCCTCTAAACTGGAGTATTTGTCGTGTAGATTGTGGTGACACTAGGCATCTCCATTCAGACTGCAAACATAAAAATCCATTACAGTCCTATATAGCTAAGAAGTATCAAAACTTATTAAGCAATAATATGGCTGACTTCTATCTTTCCTCCAAGTGGCCTCCTTCCACCCTTGACCTGAATCTCCCACACTTTGCAATTTATTGCGTCCTAAAGAAGAATATCTGCAACACCTTGTATTCAAATTGGGATTTGCTATCAGCTGTCATCATGACAGCATTGTATGCCATAGGCTCAGCTTTAATGTACAAGGGGTGTTAATCTGTTCGTCAAGCCTGTTATTTCCTACAAAGAAAGATATGTTGAATTAAAAATAGAGCTTAATATTGTAATTTATTGTAATACAAATTGGTCATGAGTTGGTTTTCCTTGATTCCATAACAATAATGTTTTTTTGTAATTTAATCATGCTACTGCAAATTACACTTTGTATTTATAAACTCAAAAAAATATTCTATAAAACTATTATCATTATAAAAAAACATATTAGCTTTTTACAGGGAAAAAAATGAAACATTGCAATTACCTTTTTTCTTATTTCGGAGAGGTTTTGTATTTTTCTTCAGAAAAAACAATTAATTAGAACTATAGCTCATAGTATCTGAATCAAAATTATACTCTAACAAAATACAAATGTTATTTTAAAAGAAAAATACAAATCCCTAATCATCTACAAATAATATTTATATTCGACATATTTGGATGAAGTTACATGAATCTTGAACACTTTACATATATTTCAAATATCTTGTCTCCGTTTTATTTTCTTTAGACTAGATGACGTTGTTTAAACAAATTAAAAAAATAGAAAAGAAGGGAGAGTACATAGAAAGATTTTACAAATTTGCAGGTTTGTACATGAACTATACTTGAACTAACTTATTAGAAATAACCACATTTTTGTGTCCCCATAAACTATTATTGCATCATAAATCATTCAAAAAGTCCGTAACGGTGCACTTTGGATTGATCTATTTAATCTAAAACCATTAAGTAACTATTTCACTAATGATTTATTTTTGTTAGTTCGTTGAATGATATTACTTATAACCCAACTGAAGTCAACTCCATATTTTCAAAGTCAAGTTGGAATCATCAGTTTCCGTCCCAGATCCATTAAAAAAAGACACGAGTCTGAGCTCTAGAACTGATTTATACATATTTCAATTCCTAGTGTAAGCATATAAAACTCAGCTAGGAACTGGAGACAGTTCAAGACTATTTGATCTCATGTGGGCCAAATCAGTAATATCCATAGAAAATAGCCTTTTGCCATTGTTGTAAGTATTTTTTTATTTATAAGTGAAGCAGTTGACTTTAAATATCTAGTAAAAGAGAGGCGTCAAACTCCCAAATATGAGCCAACTAAAAATAAATTGACTCATATACACAGAGAGCAATTAACTTTTAAAATTCAAATTTACTATCAACTAATTATGATTTATAGTTTGATGTATTTTTTTCCTATACATAATTAATATAAAATTAAACATTAAAAAAAAGTAAATAATTCTGTTATTTGTTTATGAATTTCCTTTACACATATTATGGAATTGGAATTGTTTATGAAGATGATATCGGAATCAAAAACGAAATCAGCTGAAAATTTGGTATCAGTACATCCCTAAATATAATAAAAGTTTTTGAAAAATTCATTCATTTTCACTGGGTGGGGACAATTATTGCTTTTAAACTTTTATAAAATCGGGAAAATTTAAGTAATTAATATAACAATTTCATTATGTTACAATCCAATGTAGAAAAAAAAACAAAAAATCTTTTTTTCTACCTCAAGCAACTTTATTTCATTAATTAAGATACAAGGATACAATGATCACATAAATTCCATGAAAAATAATAAAACTTTTGGAGGGTTTATATTTTCAACACTTATTTATTTTATTTTTTCTACAATAAACTTCCCTTGTCTGATAAAAACTAACTTTTATTCATCTTTTGGAAGATTTGCAAATCGTTTTAATTATTTGTTGGATGTCGAATTTTTGGTAGTTATCTCTACTAGTAACGACCACTAGAAAAACGCCTTTCTCAACAAGGTTACTTCCTTTTCAATTCCTATTCCTATACTTTCATAGGGGTATTTATTCAGAATAACATGGAAATTGATATTTGATGCTATTAAACTTAGGTACTTTGCCTTAGTAGTTGATTAAAGATAAATATTTGTGTTATTATTTACCTCCCCTCCATCCCCCCCCCTGCGATTTTTTTAAAGTCGGGAAGCTGAAGAATACATTTTCTTTTCGTAAGCTGATGTTATTATTCTTTAATTTCGGAGGAGCTAACATTCTTATCTAATACATTCAATTATCTTTTAAGTCTGATAAAACCTAGGTCTGTGCTTATAAAAGCAAGGAAGCTAACCTTGAGGATTTTTTGAAGAGCTATAGGTAATTGTAAGTCCTTGTTGGACTCTGAGTTAAATTGAGGATCAATATCGGAGCAATTCTTTTCTACGTACTTGTTTTTTGTTCTCCTCTCTTCACAGCTGCTTGTAGCTGGTCTAATCTACGTCCATGATTTATTTTAAAACATTGTTCCGAATTATCATCACTATATAACATATTATATTATGTCATGAAATAGAAAAAGGAGGAAATAAAAATAAATTTTGTAAATATACTGTATATATAATTTCTAAATGAATAAGTTATCTTCAAAAAATACATATTGTATTATTTAACTCCTAAAAAGGGAACTTCCAATCTTACTGAACTCAATTTAATTCAAAATCTAGCTGAACATTTATGTGTGGTCATAAAAGACACAGAGTAACCTTAACCTTGTTGAGGAGTTATAATTCTAAGTCAATGTTGGACCCAGAGTAGGATTGAGGATCGACTTCAGAGTAATTCTTGCCAATGACCTTGTTCATTTCCTTCTCTCCCTCCATTTTCATCACAGCTGCATGTGGCTAATCCAATAAACTGTCATAACAGCTAAGCTGCTCTCTTTCTAAATATTCTTCAAATTGCTATGGTTACCTTGTTGATTTTTTTTAACTGCCCAAAGTACACACTTATGTTAGATAATCTTTTCTTCTTTTCTGTTGCTCTCTCCTTTCATTTGAAAGACGTGTAGCAATTCAAGTTATATATATATATATTTATTTAATATTTACTTCCCATGAAAACCATCAAACGTTGATATTGGATCTTTTGAACATTTTCTCTATCCCATCAGGTATTGCCTTTTTGATAGTTCTTTCTGTTAATGCTTTTGCTATCAAAGCTTCTATTTTGATATTTTCTGGGTGACTTGACAAAGTTGTCATTTGCCAAGTACACTTTGGGATTCGGCAGTAAAGTTTTATTCACATATCCTTATGATAAGTCAAATGTAAATATATATAACCTAAAGCAGATCTTGAAACTATAATAATATATATAAGATAAATTTTTGAGACTATAATGAACGAATAAAACAATGATTTATAATTTTGTGTATTGTGTAATCAAGCGTGTCTGGGATCCAATTCTCCCACCAGGGCCGATATACTTGAAATATCGTATATCGACTCGTCTCTTTTTTACAGAGAGTCGCTTCAAAGACGAGAGGCCAATCTGCAAAGAATTTAATGAAAAATACGGTATTGCATAATTGTTTTATTTCTCATTTCTTCTATCCTGTTTGCAGCTGGCACGCTTCAGCCTTCGCTTACAGATTTTTATTATATTTTATCCTCTTAAGAATTTTGCTCTTGCTCCTCGTAACGAGTTTTGTGAGGCCAAAGTTGGTCGAAGGGAGAAAAGAAGATAGAGTGAGAGGAAGATAATAATAATAATGGCATTAATGATAATGAATCTAGTATTAGACTACTATTGGCTGTCAAAACGGTGGTGAAGTTTGCTTTACTTGAAGGCCTCTGATATCCCAGTTAAATACTCATTGGCAGACTCTTTGACTGCCCAACATTTAGTAGTCTGATTCACAGGTCATACACTATAACCCCCCAGGGATTCAGATCCCGTGATTGAAGGAAAAAATAATCATATTGGAATAGATTGTAGAGTAGAACGTTGTGAACGTTGTCTTAAAAACTTTTTATGATCCAGTATGAGAGTGGCAATATGATAGTTGGACTGAAACTTGCACATCGAACCTGGAAAACTTGTACTTGGAAAAAGTGGACTTTTTATATGTTGCTATTCATTCTTAGTTCGCTGAAACAGTGACTTAATATTTGTATAATATATTAAAGAATAATCAATAACGTAGTTTATAGGCTCTAAATGTAAAAAAAATTATATAACTTTTGTGCATGAAAGGATTTGTCTTATATGATTCAAATAATTACATATATAAAATAGTAACACTTATTTTATTTCATTATTTCAACAAATATATCTCTATAATAATTTACTTCAACTTGATACAATAGAAAAATGTGTAAGACATATTACGAGTATGCATTGTTTTTTCTATAAGTATATAATATTCAATAGTTAGCTAAAAGACTAATAGTAAGTCTAAAGGATTTGTTGTAGAGTTATCAGTGTAAGCCCTTGTTGGACTCGGAGTAAAATTAAGTATCGACATCATTGTAAATCCTACTTTTATCATTGCGGAATGGGGGTTGTGTATATTTTCTTCATCTCATAGCTGCTTGCAAGTAATTTAATGAAGTTGTAGAGTATCAGATATTATTCTATACTTGAGCCATTTTTCCGATGATTCTCGTAATTAATTTATTATAACATTTAAGAATTTCCTTATACGGTAATTTATTGTACTTCTTTCCAGCTATTTAACAAAATGGTTCACATGTCGGAGTTCGAATGGATTTTTTAAGATTTGACATATTGGGAAAAAACAATCGAAGATGTATTGACAATGCAGGTCTTGTAACTGGTACGTAACTCCCAAAGGCTAAATTGTATTAATCTAAGACCTCATTTGTGTACTTGTTATCTAAAACATTGACAAATGAGCATTCTGGAAATGTTCGTCCGTCTAATGTTGCCCTATCGAGTAGGAGTTAAGCGATTTCAAGAAATTATTCGAATAGATGAGGGGAAGGTTACTATATTTCATGTGATTATATATTTGTCTTCTCCAATTATTTTTTTTTCTCATTTAATTTTAAAAACGTTATCTCCATCATGAGAATCTGTGTGGAATTTTTTTCAAAATAGGGAGTTACTTGTAAAACGTGAATCAATTTCGAAATGATATACTTCTTCCAAGCTTGAACTTTGTCCCAGGTGTAAAGATTGAAGGCTGAAGAAAGGCCACAACCCCCCTCCCAATCTTTTAGGTAATTTCCTCTAATTTTTTTTCAACACAATCGGTTCCAATCCAAGACCCTTAGGACTTCATGGTTTCTGTCGTGTTAAAGGCTAGCCATGCCTTTTCAATGATTCCATGATGTTGGCAAAAATTTTTAGTTTTCTCAGGTTGTTTTTTGGTACCGAAACTATGTAGAAAACATATACATAACTTAAAGTCCTCTCAAAGGAATTTATTATTTGTACTGGATCTCCCGAAAAAATCATGCTTAAGTCATCTGCGTAACAAAGACACTTTAGGTGGAACGAAAGAGGAGAAGATAGGGCAGGGGATCTATTGATGAAATGGTCTGCACTTTGCAAATCTCCCATAGGGATATTGCACGTAGGGCTTATGTCCTTCCAATTGCTTAGTTGGGCTAGAATAGGGCACTGTCTAGTGTAGGCTTGTACAATGAGTATCAATTTTTCTCTTCTGAGCTTGAGACACATCGACTTTCGGCTTATTAAGTATATTATTTTTCATACTTGGATCTTTTTTATATTGGTCACATCAATATTGATAGAAGAAGTCAGGAATTACCTTCTTTATGTAACTTGGAGGCATCCCAATAACAAACTGGTTTTTTCTCTCAGCACCCCTCTTAACAAGATGGTCTGAAAATTAATTTCCTGTAATGTTATAATGTCCTTTGCACCATTCTAGATGTGAATATTTTTCTCACTGATTCCCGTGATAATGGTTTCTTTATATTTTAAAACTTCTTTACTAGTAGTAAGTGGATTAAAGATTGTGGCAATTGGGGATTGGGAGACTTATCTCATCATTTTATTTTTCAGTGTTGAGAAGAGCTTCTACACCTTGTGTTATGGCGAAAATCTCTGCTTGAAACACAGAAGCCTCTTTATTCAATGAAACTATTGAATAAAAAATTGATGAATCACCCTTGGTGATGAGTAATCCAACCCAAGTGTTTTCGTCTTCGTCTTTAGACCGTCCCTATAGATGGATGCATAGGATTCTTAATCTGACTATTATCTATCCAAATACAAATCAACTATATATTTTATTTTGAATTTGGTTCTATTTAAAAAGGTATGTTATTCTAAAAAGTTTGTTTGCCATATATTTTTTTTTATCAGGTTTGATTAACTCTTCGTAATTTCTTCGAGTCTATCAATATTTCCCCGGATTTTCCAGCTTTCATCTTAAAGAGTTTTTGATTTTTAAGAATATGCTTTGAACTAGAGTATATCTTAAGTAGTCCTCATATCAGATATTAAGCTGATAAAAAAAGGTACTACACTTTAATCCTAGCTGAAAGGCCGAGAAGTGATGTGAGATAACATCTATGCATTGAGTAACAATGTGTGAGTGTGCCTATGAAAAACAATGAGTAATACAGAAGATTTCTAAAGTAGTTATTTTTCATATTTTTTGGCAAAGTCGGTTTGTGCGACAACATCTAAAATAATACTGTTACCTCATCTCTACTATACATGTTTTTAATAGGTTTTTTTGTGAATAAAAAGGAACAAATTAAACTTAATAACATTACATTATTTAGAAAAGATATATATTTATATCTTGACCATAATAAACAGATAAGTAACATTAAAATATTTTCTTAAATATATACATAACTACTATCCAGATAAATAAACTATTATCTCTTGAGCGTACAAAACGATTCCAAAAAGGGTATTCATACATGAAACATAAACATACACAATGGAATATTCATCTTTCTTAAAGAAAGTTTTTATACACAGACTTTCTAAAAAGGGGGTACATTTCAAAATGTATATGCAATAATACTATTTTTAAATAAGCTTTTGGAAAGATTACATAGTTAGCCAAAAGATAATTATTAGAGGCTTCTTGCATATTTGTTAATTCTCCGTTAGTAAATATTCTTTTTATTACGCTGTTAGTGAATTGGGTAAAAAAAGAAACCCCAAATGGGTCATTCCATGTCAAACCGATAATAAATATGTCCCCGACACAGATTTGGATGATTTTTGGCAAACAAGCTCAAATTCATGAGTAGATGAAGTGTGCCAAATTTCAACACACTATTCTGAGTAGTTCATGAGATATAAAAACACGTTCCATAATTTTGCTGGAACAAAATTTTCAACGACACTTAAATGTAATTCCTTATATTGCTTAGAAGTTGAGAAATATAAAAAAAAAATATGAGTAGTGTAGAGTATATCTCTAGTTTATAAAGTTTGATATAATTTTAAAATAGTGAGTTAATATTCAATACAATTCCAAACCTGATTCAATATTCTTATGTGCTAAAAAAAGACTAGTCGGACCGACAGTAGAATTAAGGATCGACATCAAAGTAATTTTTGCACATGTCTTTGTTTATTTCCTTCTCCCCTCCTCATTAGTCTAAGCTGAATAAAACAGATCTAATGAAATCTTTAGTAATGAAACTACATATAATGTCATTCAAATATTCATAATGAATTCTACTTCTCTTGATAACTTTAGTCACACGGCGCAGGTAGCTTTAGCAGGCTTGATCGACCTCATGCGGATCCAGATCAACCATTGAACTGGTTATGGTTTCTTCTCTTTTAATTTACATTCCCTCGATATTACACCTTCCAACAAGACAATGAACAGGCCCACCTAGCAAAATAAGGGAAGGATGTGTGGGCTACAAAATTCCCCTACTTTTGGAGCCCTGATTTTTGTCCTGCAAACAGCTTGGACCTGAACCCATGCAATTTCTATCCCTGGAGGAGAGTCGAGCATGATGCCAGTATCATACATTCCTGATACGATGTCCATCACCCGTACAACAGCAAAACTGGATCTGCACAATGTCATCAAGATCTGCCGAAGAAAGAGGGATCTCATTAACAATAATCGAATTTCATTTACTATGATCTAGTGTATGCAATTGCATTAAATATATTTTGATTCTGTTTGAACTTATCATGATTCAGTCTAACCTTTTCCTTTCTCTTACTTTAGGAAGATCATATACGTATCTATAAAATGGTGTCTTTTTCCTTGACATTTAACGCATCAATAAATGCTGGCCCCTCTATCTTTATGCAATTAAACTATTTTTTATTTATTTACAGATTTCTACCAACAAGTTGTATGACTAATTAATTTAATATTTAGGTTACAAATATTATAATACGTCAAGATTAAATTTTGTTATTGAACAACCTTTCTTGATAAAGTTAATATTCGGGTTAAAAGATGATACCCAGTTCACATTAACTCAAAATAACACAAATTAATCTTAAGATTTGAGTATTTAAATGTCCAGTTTATAATCATTTCAAACTGATTTAAATCAATTTTATAAAATTTGGGGTGCAGACAATCTAAACTAACCTAATAAATGAAGGCAAATAAATGAAATATCGTATTTTAAATAATTTCAAATACAGTTATTTCAAATTCAAAATGATGAAAAGGTCTATTAGTGTTTTTCTTATTTGGAAGATATGAACTCTGGAAGTATGTTTAATATGTTGATATCAAAATAACAAGATTTAATTCGTAAAAAAAAAAAAGGCTAGAAAATTTCATTCTATTAATTAGAACCAAGAGATTAGTCTCATGTTACCGTTCCAAAACCTGTAACCTAATAACTGGACCTGGAATAAATGATATAGGTATTAGACCTTAAAACAATGCTTAAAAACAATTTCAACGATTTTTATTAAAAACGTTTGAGATACCGAATGGCAACCTTTACTCCTCTTACTAATAAGTCGAAACAAAATGTCGTGTTTAAACTGTGTACCTTATCTAAAGAAAACAATGAGATCTTATATAATTTGTTTTACTTTTTACCGAAAACGGCTTCTGTTGTTAAAATGGTGTAGTGTAATATTCGTAAAAATTACGACCAGTTACTTTATACATTGGATTCTCTAGTATCAACATACAAAGAAAAATTGGAAATTGATTATATTTTTTTTAAAGTCCAAAGGATAATATTCGGGCTTAAATATAAACTCAAGCAAAATCAACCAAGGCTGGAAGAGTATGTTCACAAGATTAGTGATGCATGAAGGGATCTAGGATCTATCTTTTCATGATTTTCTACTATTATTATATTCTTTAAATGTTTTATATTTCAAAATTTTAAATTTGAGATGTACCTATTTGCCTTGCATTTGTTATACTGGGGCCGGATCTAAGAACAGGTTCATTCTTTTGCCCACTGGTTTGCCGCCTGGTTGTTGTTGTTTGGCAGGAGGGAGGGGAGGGGGACTAAAAAAGGATGTACTGCACGCTTTCTTACTCAAACATTTATCTGAGATAAATTACACATAATAGTAATAGTGTGTTTCATTTTGTTATTATTCTTATCCATGAATTTATATTCTATTAGGATGCTCATAATCCAAGACACTTGTGAAGCTCACTTTTTTCATTTTGTTACTTAAAAGTAACAGATAATGTCATTAATTATATCTTTGAGACTCGTAATAATTGAAAAAGTATTTTTCTGAACAGCAGCAAACCGTCCAGGTTCCTTATTTCTTCCCCTCATCACGAGGCAAATATGTATCTACTTCATTGTTTCCATATGGGATTCAAAATTTCAAATTTTTCTACGAGATAACTAGTGTATTTCCTGATAATTGTTTAGGATACCGAATATTAATAGTATACGAGTTTTCCTAATTTACACAATACGAGGGATTGACCAAATACTATACAAGTCACTATATCATATATTGATGATGTCTTTATAATTAAGCACGCTGAGATTTTGTTGTAGGTTATCACTATCAGTATCAGCGTACATAAATATGGGGATATATCATATAGGAATGGATGTTTTTCCCCAAAGAAAAGACACTGATATCATACTTGAAGAATGCCCACTATGATTTGAATCCCGAGTGGTTAGCTTCATCTTTTATATAATATACGAAATCTTGTCTTCTTGTGCAAATCCATGTAAAATATCAATCAAAGAATAATTAAACTAAATGAAAGTGAAGGCATTTGAGAGGAGATGCGATATGGGGCAATCTTAGGTTTTACTTCATGAACAGGCATATCATTCTAAATAAGAGTCGATTTTAGTAAACTTATGGATTTATTTAATATTATAATGATATTGTGCATAATAATTAGAAAATAAAATTTTTTATAAATGGTGAAGAACATTATCAAAATGTTAAACGAAATAAATTATAATTTCAATCCCCATCATTCAATTTCAGAATCCTTTTGTTTTCATTGTTATTCAAAATTTATTGTTGTTTACTGTAGACATACATGTGAGGAGAATATATACATATATATAAATTAAATACTAAGATAAAGAATACAACCACACATTTGGATAATTGTTCCGCTACAGCAGATCCTGACTGCTAGTTAAGTATGGAAATTGTTATCTATTTTTCTCTTTATTTTTGAACATTTCCCAAGTTTTAGAACAGGAATTTTCTTTTTCTTCTTGCATTACTTGATATTTTTCGTACGAAAGTGCAGTACATCTGTTTATAAGATGGTCTGCATTCTGTGATTCTTCTATACCAACATTACATATTGCATTCATATTTTGTCAATCACTCAGGTGGGAAAGAAATGTACTAGAAGTTTCATTTTCTCATACTCAAATTTAAAACTCTTTGGCTCTTTTAGCATGATGTATACATGTTTCATATTTTGGTCTTCTCTAAACTTCGTTGAAAAAACTACAATGACCCACTTAATGAAATTTTGAGAACTCCAACCAACCAGCCAACTTAGCTTTCATTGTAATATAAGTATTTTTTATATTTTTTTGAAAGTTATCATTCATTTAAGAAAATAATTATTTTACCATGACGTTGAAAATTTGATTGAAATATCGGAAAATCAAAATAATTCTTCCCATCAAATTTAATGTAAACAATTTCCAGGATATTTAGATCTTCTGCAATTTGTCTCTATATATTATAATTAGTGAAAATTTTCATGTGGATTTTTTTGTTGAAGATATAATCTCTTTTAATATTTATCTGGTGTTTTTTTTTTCTGAAAATATAGAATAACAAAACGTAACACACTAAGAAAAGTAATCGCTACAGTCACTTTTTTTAGACTTCGATGCCTTGTAACTACTACAGCATTCTGGAAAAGAACAATTATGCAACTTATTGATGGATTTTAATGAAATACACTTATAAATATACGCAAAACCAATGAGAGTAGTAAAAATTTTTTTTTTATGTGTTTACTACATATCTAGATGGTTAAAAATAAATTAGTGTAAATCTTAATAAATTAATCAATTATGAAATATATTATTAGGCTAAATAACTTAAACAAAATAAAAATATAGACTTTAATTAATAAATACATATTTACAAAAGTACATTGTACAATTGTTTACAATTGATAGTTATGAAAATAATTTAAAGTGCTACTGTCGTAGTAATATTTTATTTTAAAATTTTAACACGGGAGTGATCACAAAGTTGTAGATTGGAATACTTTGGATTAACAAAAAAATGATACAAAATACTAATTACCTTAATATATAAATATAATCAAGCCCTTTGCCATGATGTATAGCGGCACTTATAATAAATATCCCCCCCCCTAAGAATGAGACCTTGAAACTATAAGCAACTATATAAATCGTGTAAATTAATTTAATAATAACAATATTTTTTTTATCATATCTTTATTCCACATATTAAATCGTATTTACAAATATATAGGTATAATTTGCCCAATCAAATAAACACATAAAAAAACACATCAAAAGGGGCAATACCAGTGCCATGTCTTTTTTACCCCCTCTTCTTTCAAGCTTTACAAGTAAATAATTTCAATAAATAGGAATATCATCAACATATTAACGTAGCACTTAAAAAATGGGAAACAAACCATATCTCTCATTAATAATATTTAAAAAATATTATTAAGCAACCAACGGAAGCGATAGTGTATCTTCAGTGACCTAATTAATAGATTTTATACGGGTGAGTATCGTTCGAAAAACTAGAATATTATGTAAAAACTAGATTCTTTAAATCTTGCTCAATAAAACTAGGTCCTGGTGTTGTGAGATCATACTGACGTCGTATTGCATCAAGCCGACATCGAATCACCAGAGCCGATCTCTGGGAGCTCCCACGTCACCACCGTTACATTCCTTAGTTTATATTAAGTCTCTTCGCCATCACCGCAATTACTTTCATACGGAGTTTAAAAATGCATTTATTGACTAACGCATACCTCTCATTATCTACTATTAAACCATTCCTAATATAAGACTCTGATATGTTTCCCCATAAATGCCTCCACGCTCTTCGTAAGTGAAGTGAAGTGTGTTTTATTGCGTTAATATTTTCCTAGAAGGATACAACTTATTTTTTTTTATTGTTTCCCCTCATCCAGAACACTTGAACAAATTTCCTTCCTACGGTTCTAGGTTTCCAATATTGTACGATCCGGATGCAATTTTATATTTGTTGAACATTGGACTCGAAGTTAGATTCCTGCCATTAATTCCATAGCAGACATTTGTCTACTTGCCAGTCTCAATTCCAGTCCTTTTTAACAGATACAAAAAAATCGTTTTACTTCCTCTTCCCTCCAAAATTTTACCCCTCATTAATTGGTTAGAACAATTTTTGGATTTATTCCTTACCTCATTTTTATATCTTGAGTTTAATTGCAAATTCAGTAGTGCTATGCGTGGATCCGTTTTATTGTTTGATCCCATTAATTCCTCGACGGTCTTTATTCCTTTTCTACTTAACGTTTTAATTTTAGTGATAGTCAAGTAAATTAAATCTATATTTTTGAAGAGAGATTGCGGCTCCATTTTATTTTTAATTATGTTCTTCATTGCATCTCCCCATAATCCTTATCCTAAATTAATTCTCTCTACAAGACCCCATGATTTTTGGAGTTTTTTCTCTTGTCATCGAACATGTGATCAATATCCAGTGGGCATCTAAATTTATTACTCCAAATCCACCTATATATTTTCCCAAGTATATTCTGTGGTTTTTTTATATTTTTAAGTCGCCTTATGATTTCATTTTCACATTTTTGACCAATTTTCACAAATTTCTGACTTATCGTATAGATGTAGATTGTTACATTGAACCAATGGTTCAGTAAATAAATAAATTTTTGATTTAGCATTTTTATTCTGTCTATTAGGTTGAAATTGTTCTTTTTGGCGGATATTATCCGTTTTCGAAGAGCATTTTCCATATAGGTGATATCCCTTCATATGTACAGGTTTGTGTTTACTATAATTCCCAAAAGATCCACTTCTTCTTTTTCCTGCATTTCCATGTTATTTAAAATATCTTTTCCGGTATAGATGTTATATATATAGATTTGTTCCAATATGCAGTCCATTCAAGTATTTAAACTCCTTTAATATGATTACAAAGTTATTAATATTTTTTTCTATGTATTTTTTGTCAAATAGGAAAGTGGCGTCGTTTACATAAAAAAATACTTACATATTTTTTCCCATTTATGTTCGTGCCATCTAGTATGTCCTCAGTGGTCTTCTTGTGGGCATCCTGATTCCATATTCATTTTTACTTCTCCGCATAGGGAAATTTCTTTTTTTGATCCGCTTAAGATAGATGCCATCAGATTTATATATCCTAAAGGTATATTTAAAGTATGAAGCTGATTAATTTTATGACTGTACGATATTGTGTCGAATGCTTTTGTAAAATCAAGGAAAACCGCAGCCATTTTTTTATTCATTTTGTCTTGCCATCTTATCCTTTCTCGAATTGCTAATTGGTCTGATGTTTCTTCAAACAAACTGTGAACTATGTAAAACTTCTTCTAGAGTTGGGGATAATCCAGATAAAATTTTGTACATTTTAGAGTGTAATAGGTCTCAAGTTATATGCATAATTTGTGTTTTTGTTAACAGTGTTAAAATTCCTTCATTCATTTCTTTGGGAAAAGATTGTTGTTGTAAGATTTCGTAAAAGTAGTTTGTTAAAATAGGGATTGTATAAGGAAACTTTTTATAAAATTAGTGTATTCATATACTTTTTTAATGGTACATTCTTTTAATAATTTTTTGTTTGATAATTTAACCTTGAAATGAAATTTTGAATTTTTAGTTGCGTTTTCAGATATATCAATATTTTGTTGTAATAATCTTGAACAATCTTATGCACTGTATCTTCATCGTCTCTCAGTTGTCCTTCTTCATCATAAAGGGATAACTTGTTGTAGTTATATCTTTTTTTGTACATCTTGATTATTTTGATGTTTTTATATTGATATTTCAACCAATTCTCCTTGCTGTGATAAATGCCGACTTTACTTCTTTCTCCATAATGTCTCGTATTTCGATTTCTGAACTCACATCTCCTGACTGTAATAGTTCAATATGTTTTCTTTGTATGAACTTTGTTCTTTTGCCTTTCTCCTCCCTTCCTCCATGAGTATATATTTTGTTTTCATGTGCATTTTTTAATTGCATTTGATGTTTCCTCACCTTCTCCATCTCATCATGTATTTCTGGAAACAGCTCCTCTATTCTTACTCAGACATTTGAGGATTTTAGAATTCGTTATTCATTTTCCTGTATGGTCGGTATTTTTTCCTTTTCAGTTCTGCAATATTTGCAAGTAGAAATTAGTCATCAGATATACCACCACTTTTAATTACTTTTAAGTTTTCTATCATACATTATATTTCTTCATTGAATAGAAGGTAATTTAATCTTGCTGATGATTGAGTTTCTGTAGTGCAAATAGGTATAGTTTTGATTGCTTAGAACTTTTCCAATTTCAACAATAATGTTGTTTTGGATCTCGGTTTTAATGGTATCCTTATTTGCGTGGGTTCTGGCATAGTTTTCACGTTTCCTCTTTTTCCACTATTGAAACATAAAAGTCTCCAGTAATTATAGTTGATTTGTCATCTTTAGCTGTTACTTTTTCTAGAAGTTTTTTTAAATAAATCTCCTGAGGGTGCATATACTAATTTTAAAAAAGTACTGCAAACAAAGATGTCAATCTTCGCCTTTATCATATTTGCGTCGTCTGATTCTTCCAACTTTCTCGAATTCAGCCCTTGTTTGATAGTAGGGCAACTTTTCGACATGGTTGATTGTCTATGTCTTTGCATGCTTTATTTAAATAAATATTATATATTTAGTCATATATGCGCAGTGCGAATTATTTGTCACCCTGGTATCAAAGCAGATGACTATGTTATGTCTTTCAATTACCTTTTCTAACAAACTTTTCCTGATACTTTTTTAATAATTGGGGATCGAGGACATTAACAACATGTCTTATTTTAATCTTAAATTATTTTTCATTCTTGGTTCTAGTAAACTCACTACAATCTATGATGGCGTTTTTCATTAACACTCTTTGAGTTTCATTACCTTTGGAAAAATAATTATATCATATATTTTTGGCTAAATTTTGTAGGATTTTTGTTGTGAATTTGGGTCTAAATGTTAAATGTTCTCAAAAACTCAATTACTTCCGACGTATCAATTATAAATCCGTCTGTTGCTATATAAAATATATTAATGGGGTACATTACGATTCTTTTGCCTCATTCACCATTGCATTCTCTAACGACGTAGGGGATAAACCTTTTCCAGTGTGTTCTTCTTTTCAAATGTTGTACCATCATCTTTACTGTTTTCATGTTTTTCGCTCCTCGTTTCTTTTTTCTGTCCTCCCATAAAGACCAACGATTACTTATTGATGCTGACTACCGAGTTTGAGCAAATTTTCTGGCTTTCTCCCCCGATATCTTCAACCCTAGTATTTCTCAGAGGTTGTTCAAAGTTTTTAGTATTGACTTTTATTTCTTCAATTCTCCTTCTCCCACTTGGCAACTCTGACAGTGACATCCCTGGCCTCTTTTTACTCCCAAGATTGCTGTTTCCTACCTCACTTCTTCAAGAATAATGTCTTTATTACCATTTTCGGTTACTCCAGATTCTGAAGATAATTTTTTGGGTTTTCATCCCATCTACCCGGGATGGGAGAAGAAACTTAATTGAATTAGTGTCTCTCTCCTTTGTATAGTGTATAGGTATAAGTATAGGAAACACTAACCAAAACACTTATTCTTATATATTTTGGTAATTCATTATCAATAATTACACTTTTACACCTAAAAGTTTTTATTCACACGAGGTTCCGTGAAAATTCCAAATTATAACTATATACCGGGCCGTGCAGAATTATTTACCGATTTTTGTTCAGAACATATTGCTGACAGTAATGACATTTCGAATGACTTGAGAAACAATTTATCCATACATTTTTAGAATAATAAAATAGCTTGTGATTAAATTTAATCAATGTAGCCACCATTTGACTCAATGACACTGGTCAGGCGACGTCTGAAGCTGCAATAGACTTGCTGGATGTAATAGGCGTCCATGGAGGCCGAGGCCTTGTTGACAGCAGCCTTTAAGGCATTTATGTTCTTTTGCCGTTTTTTGCAGGGCTTATCTTGCACATCTCCAAAGCTCACAACACAGTCATTTTGCCTGTTGAAAACAGGATCTACCTTAAAAGTTTTCTCATCTGAAAAAATGATGATGTGGTCAGATGAGCTCTTGATATCATTCAAGATTTTCTTGGCACGCTCAAGTCTGACTTCTCGCTGACGTTCAGTTAGTAGAGGGCGTTCAGTACGCCTCAGACACTTTCCTCCAGCCCTTTTCAATACCCTTGAAACAGTTGATCTCGACGTTCCATGTCTTTCTGGCCATGTCAGCAATGGACCTGTTGGGAGTCCTCTTGAACACTACCTTTACTTGCCTTGTTGAGACAGTGGGCTTCCTGCCAGCCCCAGGGGAATGCTTGAGATCACCCCCAGCCTCCAAGGGCTTGGAAACGTTGTAAATTGTCTTCAACGGGGCCCCAACCTATTCCTTAATGTTGTTATGAGGCACTTCCGCTCGGAGGAGGGCTGCAATTTCGATCCTCTTTGTTTCCTGATTGGACATGGTCTCACGTGTGGAAGTTGTTACGCTCTCACGGGAAGGATTTTTGTTTATTTTAACAGTAAAATACGAGACAATCAGATTGGTTGCCACAAAACCTCTTAAAAAGTATATTTACATAATTGGTAAATAATTTTGCACGCCCTGGTACCTATAGCTACAATTTAATACGTAAGTTGTGAAAAAAAAAATAATAGTATTTTTTATTAAAAATCTATATCCAATCAAAATGCGTAGTTTCATTTTAATAAACTAAAAAAATTGTTGGAACAGATGTTAAAGAGCATAAAGAAACTTCTTCTCATCAATTTTTTAGGAAATATGGCAAACTGTTAGAAAAATAGAGATCTGTCATATCTCGAAACTAGAAGCTTAGTAATTCTGCAGGGTCGTATAGTTATATCCGGACAGGAACTCAGACCATTGCCCTCATTTTTCATCCAAGGGATCACTTGGTAAGACAAGAGTTCACAGTACCTGTTGGCACCAACCCTCTACTTTGGCTCAAGGAAGATGGGGGGAGAGAGATTGAACTTTCTTCTTATTTTTTTAAACTTGGTTTTAAAGACTTATCGGACATTTTCTCACTCTGTGGAGAACCATTTGTTGTTCTAGATGTTGTGGGTTCTGTCGACAATCCATTTCTTCTCATACGAATAGAAGATTACTTGTTCATCATAGGACTTCAAATCGTTGCACTATTTTCTTCCGTGGGCAGCCCAGGTGGCTTTCATTTTGTGTATAAGAATATGTCTTTTGTAGAGACGTTATGACTTTTTTATCAGTCTGGTTATAGGTTTTTCTCTAATATTCCCCCTCTTCCTTCTAGCAGTTGTTTATGTCATAGCTCTTTGGATATATGAGCATGTTCTTAATGTATGCTGGACTGTCTTTCCCTCAAGAAAATTAAATGATGGTGTTCCTCCGGGTCTCCTTCGTCGTAAATACTTGTATTGAATTAAAATTGTGCAACCAACTTAAAGCTAAGGCTCAACCTCTCACTTTAAAGTTAAAATAACCGAGTTAAATGCTTTCCAAATTGTTCAGTGTGTAGTTAAAGATGGTCCTGATTTATCTGAACTGGTATGAATGCATAAAAATATACAATAAAAATATATGTTTTATAAAATTAAACTCCATAATTAAATAAATATTTAACAGATTTTGAAATGAAAAGTGTCTATTAAAAATACTTTTTTTTCACGATTATAAATTTTCTTGAATAGATGTACACAACTAATCATCCTACTCCTAATTCAAAACATTTGTCGTAACGATACAGTCTATTTTTTGTATTAAAATATATTTCTTAGTCAGTTATGGAGTTACATTAATATTAGCTTTCCCTAAAATAAATTACAAATAAGGTACGATTGCATATCTGTCTTAATATTATAATTTATTTTCTTATTTGAATAATAACTTTCTAATAAAAAACTGCAATATCCAAGTAATCAAAAACATACATAAAAATGTTCATATGAGAAGAACAAATTGTGAAAGCATTTTATTTTATTGGACGTCAGTTGTTGGTTTGAGCTTTCAGCTTTAGTATTGTGTTTCATTGTCTATAAATTTTGCTTTGAATGTAATTTTCATAGATTATTTTTGTTATGAGAATAAATAAAAAAAAACACACACATTTTAAAACTGTAACGTATATATGTATAAATGATCAAATAAATGTTCTTTAAAAAGGGGTAAATTACAGTATCAAATAACTTATTGTGACGTTACTAAAAGATCCTTTGTTTTATTTTCTATTCTATATAACAAATATTTATACTTTTATCCAGAACTTCAAACTTTAGCAACAGAAAATTAATTAAAAATAGTTTTTCTTATTCATCATATTCATATACATAGAGTGTAGGGAACCAAGACTTGTATTGACAGTTCTTCATGATAAAGCCCTTGTAGATTGTGTACCACATGGTCATAATGGCAGATCGGAGCGAATTGAAATATAGATGAGAGGTGTTGGAGACAATTTTCTCCGAGACACAATAAGTGTATAGTCCGTGGGGTTGAGATCAGGGCTGGAGGAGGGCCACATGGAGGCAGTCCAGATGTAACGCTCTGTGAAGCGTGCAGAAAAAATCATACACGCAATGCATTGTTTGTCATCAAAACAAAGCTTGGTTTTTGTTATTCAGCTGTCACATTATTGCATAATTAAACGTCGTAAAATTGTAATTAAATCCTACTACAAATTTTTGGGCCTAATTCTGTGGATGTTGCTGATATAACGTGATTTAGTAGTAAGTGTAATTTTTAGCATTTAAAATTAGTAAGTCTTCTAATGTCTCATTTATTTATATCATAACCCATTGTTTATAAACAACTATTAATTGATTTTATTGTTGGTTGTTAATATAAATCACTCATTTAAAGAATTGGGAACAATTTAACGATTATATAATTTATAAATTAATTTTATTAAAGTAAAATATCAAAAATTAAACGATTATTTATCGTTTATACAATGAAAATGCAACAATTGAATTATCATAATTGGCAATAGTATATATATTTTTAATAACGTTTTTATTGTTACTTGTACAAACAAAAAGTATATATTATACTGTATACCTTTATACTTGTACTTGCTCAGAAATTTTCAAAGTGTTGAGAAACCTATAAAAGATGATTTAAAGTTATAGATACATGCTTTGAAAAATAATTCAAATATATGATTAAATCTTTGGCCATCCTAGACCATTTTGATAAGCGCATCTCCCTTTGTTAAAATCATAAAATATTAGACTTACTATGTCAACTTCTAACAAATTAAAAAATAAGAAGTTCATTATAAATTTTTTGGTTATAATTACATGGAACTTATGGAAATCAAAATAATCCTTTTAATACAACTGACTATCTATCTTATATAAACCATTTTAAGTAATTTTTTTATTGTCTAAATATTGCTAGAAATTAAAGATTTACCTTTTTTTTGACATGTTATTTTCTACAATATTTTTGTGCCATAGTATTAATGTTATGTCATGTTAAATAACTCAAAATTTATTTTTGCAGGCGTACAGAGGCATATTTTGATTGTGTCAGTACATATTAAAGACTAAGACACGTTTTTATAAAAAGTTGCGAGTTTCTGTGGCTTGTATTGTCCTTCACATCCAAAAAGACATCTAATGAATATTCAAACTTGAAATAGTTCGGATGTGTATAATAGACCTAAACAATAGAAACTTATAACTGAAATATATATTTAATAAACAAATCATTTCCTTAAAAAGTAAAATGTTAGTTCATTAGTATATGTGAAAAACTGATAATATTAAGAAGTTTATTAAATATTAAATACAAATTTTTTCGATGAATCATTATAAAGTATAAAATGTAGTTAAGTAAGAAGCACATATAATCCTCATTCCATTTGTTCTATGAATGTGGCAGTGTTAAACCTGTGAGGAGAATTTGCAGCAAAAAAATAAATGAAAGAATAATAGGGTGTATAAATTATGGCTTCTGGCCATGCTTCCCACAACTGTGGTCCAGCTAAAAGTAAAAAAAAAGAAAAAGTTTTTGAAAATTATTAGTATTACAGATAGTATTATCAGTCATTAAAAAAATGTGGACTTTATCAATAAATCATTTAAAACATTATAGTCGTTTTAAAACAAATACCTGGGGGCTTAAATAATCACGTTTTTTTTTCGAATGTTGGAATGATTTTGAGAAAAAAACGGAAAAAAAAACATTTTTAAAGATAACATACGACTAAAAAAAATATTTTATTCTAAATATTTAATTAGATGCATTGATTATTAACATAAAATACGCTCTATACCTAATAATTATAATATCAAATATTTTGTTTTTTATTGTAACTTGGAATTTAATTCTTAAGAAATTATTGTTTGTTGCTTTTTTATATAAAATTTAGTTATCTCTGAAATAATAAATAATTTTCCATCCCATTCGTTTTTAAATTTCAATATCATTTCAACTATAATAAAAATATAAGAAAATAAGCATATAATTTGGTTCTACTTTTTAGCCCTTAGAAACATCGGCTACAAATCAAGTGCCGTAATAATTATTGAAAGTATGAGACATTGGTATCCCTTGAGTGTAAAAAAGTAATATAAAAATGCATTATTTTAATAATAAATGCCCAGAAACTTCTGCGAGTTACAAAAAAAAAAATGGTAACATTTTTATAATTAAAGATAAGCATTTAACAAACAAATTAATTTAAAAAAAATTAAAAATCGAAAAAAAAAATGAAATAGGCCTGGAATCTTATGTTAATACGGAGATATGTTATAAAGCTTCTATGAAGACAGGAAATATCATAGAATATTCTTTATTATATATTAAAATTATTTTTTAAGCTTTCTTTAAAGTTAATATTTCTACTCTTTCCATTGATGGTGTTAGCTCAAGGATGAAATAAATTATTTAATGCCTTATTAAAGAATACGATGACTTAATAACTCATAAAGTTAAAACCTTTGATGCATTCATAATAACTGCAAAATGAGTTAATACGTACATCATATTTTATTCATTTTGATGGTTTAATATATGTCATTTTTTTTGCTAAGCATCTCTATAAAGATGTGGAATATAATGCAAATATATTTTATGTTCTTAATAACACATTAAAAAAAAAGTTTGATTTTTTTCCTACTTAAATGTGTTTTAAATTGGTGCAAGTTTTTGTAAATTCATGTAGGTGGTTATTAGTTTCTGAGTTATTCACAAACTCTAGGTTTAATCATGGAGATGTTAAATAATCTTTTTATTCGTTATTAACTCCATGTTAATGAATTGGTATATTATATACTCTGAGATTGATAGAAAGGTTTCTTATTCCTTCTGAGCTGACATTTTATAGCAAATATTTTAAACAGTATACTCCTAAAATATTTCTTTTTATGCCTTGCTTAGGTTTTATTTGTATATTTAGCAATTATTTATCAAAGTTAATTAAATTATATTTTTATTTTACTTCACAAATTTTGTTTCTTCTCTTGATTTCTTGTATCTTTTTTTTTTCAATGGTAGCTACAAAAAATTAGTATTTACCAATTAATTTTTATAATACACACAATTTTGCCAAAAATTATTTTATTATCAATTTACCCATTATTATAAACAACCATTTTAGAAAAATATTCAATCTTGTACAAGTGTTAACCCATATTTTTAATAAAATGATATTAAAAAAATATACAATCCGTAAAGGATTTCATAAAATCTAATAACAAATATACATGCTTGGTAGTGGTTCTTATATTTTTTTTTTTTCACTTTTACATTTATTTTACAAAATCATCTGAAAATAGTGCTTGGCACAACTCTTATAAAGTATATGAGACTTCAACTCTTATAATTGCCTCAATACAGGGCATTAATCTCTTGCAGACCTGAACTATGTAGACTGACTCTAGTATGACTCACTTCGTATTGATTGAAGCCTCTAGAGACTAGACACTAGAGAGTATCACGGGAAGCCAAAATTGAGCTATTACGCATTCTGGCCCATCAAAATTTGCAAATAGTAAATAGACATCCGTTTTACTAAAAAAAAACTTCAGAGAAAAAAATTTAACTCCTCCCCCTTTTTTTTGTCTGGAAGGTTTCTGTATGAAGTAAAAAAAATAATTTTAAAATAAACTTTTTTTTCTTCTTTATATAAAAGATTTATGTGCTTTAAACAATGATATAACAAATTTAAATCTCTCACTTCTACAGAGAGATAAACGTTGCTCTTCCCCAGATTTAGTGCGAAAATAGACGAAAAAGAAAGAAATTGTTGAATCCCTTTTAATTGTAAAGCAAGACTTAAATCAAACTCGTCTTGGTAAATGGTTTAAAAGAGAGGCTTATTTAACAACTGCTGGTTTAGTTTTGTCAATATGGTAGCAATTCAGCATTTCTGTAATGAACAAATGCTTTGTTGCTGGTAAATAAAAAAAAATATACGAAAAAGTTGACAGGATTTCTAAAAATGTGTTGAAAACTGATAGTCCTTTTGTCAAAAAGTTCGTTAATGAATGTGAGGAAATGTTTGATATCACTTCATGTCAATGCTATGATAATAACATTCCAAGATATAAATGCAATTGTCGAAGAAAAATCCCCCGTCAAGAGTGACAGGTATATATTGATTAAAAAAATAGGGTGGGGATGTTAGGACATATTAATTGTGTTACTACCAGAAATAATTTTGATGCTGCCACCAGGAGAGAATGTCGAATCGAGCATCAAAATAACGAAGAGAAATGGGTAATGGACCCAAATTCTTATAATCTGTCCTTAACAAATTTTCAGATGTGGAAGATTTCCCTATGCCTGAAAAAGCTGATTAGAACTAGGACTTTGAAAAATAATCTGTGTGACAAATTTAAAAATAAACAATAAATGTTTATATTATAAAAGTACAAAAATTATATCTTGTTGAAAATCCAAACATATAAAAGTATGTATAAATTTTAATACTTTATCTTAACTTATCATGTAATTTATTTTACGTTTTATTTTTGAGATTTATTCTTTAACCAGTTCACTAATAACTATAAATGGGAAGTAGGATATGATTTATTCTGAAAAGAACATGTCTGGTTTGATAATAACCTTCTACTTTAAATATGTTATATCCTTTCAATCTACAAAGTAACTCACGAGTATAAATCATAATTGTCCACTGACAGATAAGAACAATCACATAGTCCTCATATTCTATTGATATGAAAAACATCTATATAGTTTGTGATGAGACTACATATAATCTCAATAACAGAGACTCTTCTTTTTAAAGCTATTTATCAAATAAGTGATAGATATAAAAATACTTTTTTTTAAAATTAACTTTTATAAATGAAAAATTAGTTATTATTTTGTTGATTCTTCATGTATGTATACAATAATTCGTCCCTTACTGTAAATAAATACGTCGATAGAAGGGGCATTATTATTATTAGGGTGTTATAGGGTAATTATGAACCTTCAAGCGACGTGTGTACATAAAAAGTAAAAATAAAATAAGGGTTAAAATACTTTATTTAGATAAAAGTTCCAATTATATGAAATAGATTTACTGTGCATTAGATTGACATTTAATTCATATAAGTTTAGCATGTAATAGTTTGGGATCTAATTCAATAAAATTCACAAAATTCAAATGTAATTAATTTGCACAAAGGTTGGGATTTTTAAATTAAAGATTTTTGATTTAATTTTAATCATACATTTTCTTGTCATGTTACCGTTAATAAAATGTTAATTCGTAGTAATCTGTTACATTCGTGTAGCTAATTATACAAACTGTTCGGATTATTGTTGTACTATGTTTCCAGGCACATTTTTTCCTCTTAGGAAAATTATTGAAGATAAAGGGAGATTAGTGAGATTAACTATTTTACTAAAGAAAGAACAGATTACGTACTTTGTATGAATTAAACTTTTCTTTTTTAATTTCTAGAAATTTCGTAGCTTCTTCATATTTGATAAAAAATATATAAAAGGATAATTTCTATTTGGAGGTAAATATTATCAATTTGGGTTATTTTCCGATCCATAATTACAAGAAAATGTGGAAATTTACACGACAAAGAAAAAATAGATAAACAATTGATAGATCGGTGATTATTTTAAGAAATGTTTTCAATTTCAAAGATATTGATTAGAATAAGATTAGTTTTGATTGAGTACTTCTTGCCAATGTCCTTGTTTTTTTCCTTCTCCTACTCATCCCTTCTCAAAACTGATTGTAGCTGATCTCCTCCAATACCTTCATCAAACCATTAGTGTAACTATATTGTTCTACGCTTTGTTTTATTTAACCTTCCCAGTGTTCATACAATTTTCATCACCATTGATGTGGGTATTCTTTGGAATGCCCACTTAGACAAATACACACCAGGGAAAGAGTGCAACAAAAAGAAAATGGCCACCCACGTTTCATGACTGCAACCAACTTGAAATTATATGGAAAATCATGTGTGAAATACTCAACCACTATCTAGGAAGATAAATTCAAAAAATAAGAAAATTGTTACATTCACAACGTGACTGTTTCTTTCCGAATTTGATCTAAATCGATTCTAAAACCACAAAATATGATTGGAAGGTCCAGTTATGATGAAATTATACTTCAAAGAAATGTAACGTATACTGCCTAATTGAGTTTTTTTTTAGCATGAGTTATGGGATTGTTTTGCTCTTTATTTGTATATTTCAATTAAATATTTATTTGACTCATTCTACATTGTTTGAATCTTAACTTTAACTTATTTTCCGGATCTTATTTTGGAATATATTTAAAAAAAAAATTATTTTTCCTCCTTTTTTTTATGATTGTTCCATTTCTATTTATTTTCGACTTTTTTAACGTTTCTTGTCACTGTCTAAAAGTTATAAGTATGCCTGTGGCTCTAGAAAAAAACATAGAAAGTATTCAAAAATCTTTTTAAATATTAATCTTTAGTAATATTGAATATATGTTTACATAAATTTGTATGATGCACGAAAAAAAGATCAAAACAGTAACAAGTAATCGCAGTTAAGGTCCATAGTCAATGCCAATAGAATTTTACTTTCTAATTACAAATCGGTTATTATTATTACTATTTTTCTTTTTAAAGTCTTCAAGAAATTTTAAGACTTTTCCTTTTTTTATAAGTAACAAATCGGCTAAAAAGTTGTGGCTTAAAATAGAAAACTGTTTTTGTTGTTCAAAATAGTTTTTTTTTTGTAAATTACTTTTTTTTAATGTTATTCACTTTATAAAATGGAGTCCCCATAACACTTTTTAAGTTATTGCTAAGCTAAAAACGTTTTTTTTTTTTGATAAAAAAAAGTAGTGGAAAATTGAAAACATTTTTTTTAATAAAAAAAATATAGTGCGATAATAATATAGCAAATTACGGTAAGTTATGTTTATAAAAATATTGAAATGAATTGAATATACATTTAAAAGAAAATATCTAGGCATTTATTTTTCATAACATTATATTGGAAACATAAGAGCTGATAAAATTTGTATTAATACGCTTAAAAACACTTAAGAAAATAACATAATATAAATAAAAACAATCATTAACATTATGAATATGAAACAGATTGAAGGTAGAGTTTGCATATTATAATCATTTATCTCTTCCTTCCCCTCTTTAAATATACATCTAACATAGTGCTGTGTCGTTCCCGAACAATTTGTTCTTTTGATCAAATTTTTAAAGTGAACGTACTGAACCGACTCAGTTGCATGAGGGATTAAGTCATTTATACCGTAAGTTAAAATATATCACTTAACCTTAATGAAATATTTCTATCCATTTTGAATTTTTGGTTAAGCTATTATTATTCAAGTATCGCACGATAGTTAATTAGCTTGATATTTTGAGTGCACTCTAATTTGGGAACACGAACGATTGCAAAGTCACCAAGGAACCACTAAATTGTTTTAACAAAATACGGATTCATCAAAAGAACAAATCATTAAAAGAACTGAATCTTTATAAGAACGAATTTTTAAATAAAGGAATCATTACAATAACAACAAATCATAAAAAGAACGAATATTTTAATAAAACAACGAATCATCAGAAGAACTGATTCACTAAAAGGGCATCTTGTAATATCCAAAAATAAATCTGCGCCCACAGGTTCTGAATTGAAGTGCTGAACCCTAAGGAAGGTTAAAATCCACCGCCGTGGCGTTTCTAAGCATCAAAGATTTCTTCTAAACTGCTATAATACACACCAGCCACGGATGTGCAGGTGATCTGCACTTCTAATAATTTATTAATAATGGGTTAACTAAAGGACAAGTCAAAGATGTTATACCATTATTTGTGCGATATGAAAGTTTAAGGATATAAGAAATGTTGAACTGACATGTGAACTTTTGCTGAACTTTTGCATTAAGTTATCCAGTAAATAGGATAATATTATGGGATATTATAAGGGATTATTGATGCTCAGAGAAGCGTCTCTGCAAGAATTTAACCTGCTGTGGGCCGGATTGTGTTTTAGTATATAAGAATGATTTTTTTTATTATTCAATAGTTTGCCTGCCCAAATATTACCACTCAACGATACTACTATTGCGCTACTATTCAATTGCATCCCTAATCCCTATGCTTCAAGAAATACATGGCTATTGCAAGGTAACATTATCCCATTGAGTAGGGAGTTTTGGAACAAGCTTGGAGGTAAAAATGCGAATTACCCCAGCCCACGAACAAAAGAGCCCAATTTCCAAATATTATTTTATACAATATTGTCCAGAAAAAATCTACAGGAAGAGGGATTTAAAGCCTCTCAAGTTTGTTTCATCCCTTCTAATTAATGTTCAGTGAGGTCGTTCAATTTGAATTAGCTAAAGCTAGACTTTACAAAGTTATAATGCCTCTTCGGTTGCATTTTTAGAAGTTCTTACATTTATAGCAGAATCTTTATTATGAAGAAGTTCAGACCCTCTAGTCTGGTGGCAATGTCCATAGATTACAAATCCTAGGCTTCATGAGTTAATGGAAAAAAGACTATGCATTATTGCTACATCTTTCCCACCTGAATGTCTTTTCAGCAAGATAGGACAAATAATCTCTGAACACAGAAATTGTTTAGTTCCTACTAAAGTCAGTCAGCTTGTATAATTTAATACTAATTTGGATTAAATGCAGTTTGATCCAAATGAATACTCTAATGTAGTAATCAATGATTCACAATATTTTTATGTATATTTTATATATATCAAATAAATTTATATATAATAGTTTACAATTTTTACGTAGAAATTTAATATTTCAAAATTTTGCTATATAGATACACTGTAGGTTTTTTAAATATCAGTTTGAACCAATCCGAAAAATAGTAGAGAAATATAAGCCAGTAGATCTGTTAGGGAAGCTACCACTCAACTGAAGAGAAGAAATGATCTCCAACCAGTTTTCATAAATAATTATCTATAAACACCACTATTCAAAACGGTTGAAGCCCCTTCAATTGTCGGTCAATGAAATCATCGAGTCTTGACGTCTTTATTATAAAGGTCATAGTGAATAATGAAATGCAGATAACTTTCGTGATACCTGCTTCACCCTTTATGTGAGTCTGAGTTGTCGGTGGCATAGCAACCAGCTAATCTTCTTTGTTTAGTTCTATTCTGAGTACATCCCTAATTTTCAGTTTCACGATTTCTTTTACAGGTATCACTCTACTGCATTCATAAAAAAGATGGAAGGATGACTCCTACGATGTTTGCAGAAAGTGCAGAGACTCTCCATTTAATCTTTTTTGACTAGTTGGTGAAGACTGTTGACGTAGCGAGGCGATACCATAGCCATCTCTCTCTTGAATCGGTGAATTGAAATTTTATTCAGCTTTTGGTGTCGTTTGGAAACTAAAATAATTATACAATTTATTGAGGAAGGCCTCCTAGGTGACAAAAAAGGGCTGTTAACATTTTTTTATTTTTTACACATCTTAAACAATAATAATTGAAAATAACTATATTATTCCAAAGGAAATCAATCCATCTATTGCGTGAATATCCTTTTCATATAGATATTGAAAAATCATTTTATTAACTAAAAAAAAATCTTATTGCAAATAAACTCTTCATAATTTTTATAAATATAAGTGCCTTTTAGTCATCGGCATTTCATATATTTGTTAAACCTTTAACTTTATTGTATTGGGTAACTTTAATCTAGTAATCATTTATGGAGTAAACCGATAAGAAAGTTTATCATGGAGCAGGGTGTCGATTATTTAAAATACACCTTTGCATAACTTGCAAATGTTTTCGTCAATAAACTTTTTTAGGCTCAAAAAAAGTTACTAAAAATATAGGAAGTGGACATGCCAGTGATAGAATGTATATATCCAATTAGTGTGAAAACGAAATTTTTAGAAATTGCAGTTAATTTTCCGATTTTCTTTTTGGAGAATATGCCGCAACTCCCATTTATTTTAAGGTTTATCTAAAGTAATGGAGAATTAAAAGGGACCTTTGTTGATGCATGAAAAATTTTAATATACATTTTTAAACTTCCGTAAATAAATTGTTCATTTATGAAAATTTAAAGGCACTTTCGAAGATTGATACAAATTTTATTGAGACAAGCGAGGTGACTGACTTTTATGCATAATATTAAAAACCAAATCCATTTTTTAAAAGATTGTTGTGTAATAAATGATGAATACATGTAAGTAAAAATTTTCAAGAAAAATACCTTTGGATTTAAACCAGATAAAGATGATTTTGTAACCTTTTTTTTAAAATGGGATAATCATTAATAAAATAGTAAGAACCCAGTGTATGTTATGAATGAAAAACATACAAAAAAAAGAAAAATAATATCAATATAGCAATAGTGAACATTGAATTCTTTTTTTTTTTTTTATTCAGCATTTTGCGTATTTTCTTTAAAATTAATTTCTCAATTGTTTTTAAAACAAACATTTGGTTGCCCTAACATTTTTTTAAATTTAGTTTTGTTTTTTAAGTGCTGTCTAGCGATGTCCCTTATTAATATAACTTTGTTATGATATATTTTAAAATTAAATGAATACCACAAATAGCGTCTGAAAAATTTAATTTGAAATATTGTAACATTAATTAAACTTAAGTAAAATGACTCTGCACATTTTCTTTATATTGGGTTATGTTTAAATATGTTCTTAAGAAACATGTTAAAATTAAAACCACAAAAGTATTAATCATTTCTTTTTAAATTAGGGATGAAATAAGATGTCTAAATATGAGTAATTTTTTTTCATACAATTTTTTAAAAAAAGTGCAAGAATTATTTTATGTTTATAAAATTTTATATCTGAACAGAAAATGTTAAAGATACACTTTACTATTATGAATGTGAAACTTTTGATCTGTTGAATGTTTTCATTGATACTCGTAAATCACTACAATTATATTTTTATGTGTAATTTTTTTGTTATTACGCCCCTAAAAATTTGTCTTTTGAAAATTGAGTTTGTTTATTTCAATTTTTTTAATGTTTATATTCAATTATCATAAAAGTCCAGATAGTTTATTTGAAATTATTAATATAAAGATATTTATTCGATAGGCTTTAATGTATCAATTTATAAGCAATTTAAATTAAAATATATTTAAAAAAAAAACTAATTTGAATAAAATAATAATTTACGTAACATATAAATTATTTTTTTCAAATGTTAATATTATTAGATATAATACTGGCTTTAATAGTTAAATTAATAATTTGTATTCAATTACTTAAGCGTATAAAATCGGCTATAATATTTATTACTTCAGCACTATTTATGTATTTCTGGATATTTATATTATGAATGTCGATTTACAAAAAGATATGGAAAAGTGAAAGCTTTATGAATTTCAATTTGAACTTTTTTTTTTTTTTGAATTAAAATATTTGATTAATTGTTTATTTAATCGGAAAGCTTTAGAAACTAAGCTATTTCATATATATATATAATAGATGTATTTTTCAACCTGCCAAATTTTTATTATTTCTAGAAAAGGAAGTAGAAATTTTATTTTGTTAAACATTATGCCAATAGTATTATATGTAATATTGAGTTATTGCCAAATTTTACTTTTTCGATAGAAGCCTTAAAAAACGTGCAAAATTACTTTATTTACTTTTATAATAGTATACTGTTTTATAAACAACTACTAAATAATCCATTAATTACTTCTATCAAACTTTGTTATACAAGATAAATCTTTTTATTTTTCTTGGAATTAAAAGAAAACAAATTAAAAGTAATTATATCAGAACGATTCAAAAATATATTTTTTGTAAATAGTATACAATTAACTTAGAATTTTACATACATTGGTAGATTGATAATATGAATTATTATTAAAAATACATCAAACTAAAAGGAAAAATTAAGAGACACATTTCGAAGAAATTGTGAAAAATATTCATTTTCTACAACAAATGACTTATTATAGAGTGGTTATGTATAAATCAAGTACTAACTCACCGGTGTTAGTTAATTTGGATTTTCCATACCTTTAGATTTATCAGAATGCTTCTTATTTCTTTAAGAAGAAATTTTTTTTTTTTAGCGTTTACTGTCAATGTTTTCAATATGCGCATGAAACATTCAATCAGATTATACATATTTTTTTTTTCGTGATAATACTTTATTTAGAATTGTTTGATTTCGGTTCCTGTGTCATCTTTTTATGGTTCTGGTGGTTGAAGAGAGAAAAATGTGTAGGTATATGCCTGAGTAGTAGAGTACATACCTACCCGCTTGACATAACGTCGACATGATGCACTCCGTATGTGCTATGAAGGGTGGGCACACCTTCCCACTTGCCTTCCAGATCCTGTTTGTCTGTGAATCTCTTAACCTCCATAGTAGTCACTTCTTCGATGCTGATATTTGGGCATCTCTTTGCAGAGACTCTGTCAAAATCGGAAGAAGTGTGGACAATTCCCTGTCGTTGAACAAAGCTGTGCTAACAGATCGCTTTATCGTTCCTCCCAAACCGTCGAATGCTTCCCCCTCTCAGAGAAGGATAAACAATCATTATAAGCTCTTTACTCCATTCATAAGCTGTATTTCATAAAGTAATATTTATACATATTAGAATATTTATTTATAAATATGTAATTTTATCATGCTTGATCTTATATAACTAGCTGTATTGAAATTTAACGTCCGAAACATTCGAGGAAAAAAATAAGACCAGGATTGCCATTGTTACTAATATGTCAGTTTTGTAAAAGTTAGTTTTGCTTTGAATTTTTTGGTTGATATTGGTTCGAAAATGCTTGTTTTATGACAACTTTTCCTAAAAAAACGTTATGTACGTTACATGAGTTGCCCCATAAACGGGCATCATAATCCTAACAGAACGTTTCACCACCCAATAGAAAGACGTAAAGTAAATAACTAATTTATATATTGGCACAACAGCCCTTCCTAATGAAAAGTAAAGTTAGAAGACATCGGTTTTTTTTTGCCATATTGGACATTAAGAAAGTTATAAAATTTTATTCACTGAAAAATAAATGTTTACAATCTAACTTCTCATCCTTAAATGTTAGAAAAACATTTATTTTTATGAATATTGTGATCAGAAGTATTTGTACTTGTATATGATACATGTTAAGAAGGTTTCGTAATTATTATGGCAACTTAATTTTTCCATTGTGAGGTTTACATTTGCATGGAATAAAGCAAACTTCAATAAAAAACCTTCGCTGTATTCGATTTATCTCTCAGCTAAGCAAAGGTCCAATGTGTAGGTTAAACGCAAAATTTGAGTATTTTAGATTAATATTTGGCTAAATCTACATGGCTTTCATAATTATTGAAATTAATAGCAATTATATAAGTGGTCGTTATGATTTGTTTTTTTGAAATTTTGTTCAAATATAAACATATTTCAATATATTTTTCAAGATTTTCAACAATTTAATAAAAAAAATGTATCAATATCATAACATATGGGATGAAAACTTCAGGCTTCACAATATTCAGATAATGATGGTGCTATTATTTTTATAATTCTCCTTATTTTCATATAGTACCAACCTTCATAAGATTGCTGTCAGAGTTTCATGACAATTTGTGCTTTAGTATGTGAGTTATGTTGTTAAGTAGAACGCTATTTTTGTTATTTCCGAAACATTGGCTCAAAAAATTTCTTTTTGATTTGACACTGGCAAGAATACTGTTCAAACTTAGCAATAGCTTTTAAAAGTGTTCATGATACTCTGCTCTATAATGTGGAAAAAAAGGGGGAAAAGGCCAATTTTGTACGAAAAAAACTGTTTTCTTTCTGGGACTTTGTGGTCAATGTTATTAATCTAGTCTTAAATCTAAAGGCTACAAATTTCCGCGAAATTAGTTAATTAAACTTAATTAATTAAATTTTTACGAAAATAATTATTTCAATTTGAGTGATAATAAAGTCCTCCGGAATTTTTCTCAACTTTGCTAAATAACTTTTGCCTGTGATGGGTTAAATCAATAAAACTACAAAAATTAAAGTATTTTCTGTAAATGAAGATCCATTATTTAAGTTTTAAATTAGTTTTTGATTTAGGATCAATACGAAGAGAATAAAATATTAAATATTATTTTTTGTTGCCTTCAATTTAAACTTCACTTTCGTTTATCTTTTTTTGTTATATACTAGGTAATTAAAATATTTATTTAATCAAACATTTTTATTAATTAGAGATGTAATATAATTGTGCCAAGATAAATAATAGAAATATAGTACAAATACTTATCTGTTCTCTTCATCAACTGTCTACTTCGATACTCTAATTTTAATTAGAAGTGAGGGAAAAGAGAAATTACACTTTGAAAGGGAGATACTAATTGAAATAATAAGTAATATGACTTTTTCATCTTATACTGACATCTCTTGCTATTACTAGTGTAAATGAGTTTATACTATGATTTCAACATAAATCCTATCATGGATATTTTTACACGCGAATCAATAGTTATCTAACTTTAAACCGTTACAATCAAAACATGTACCCTTTTTTGGTATCAGTTCTGTCCAGTTTAGTTAAGCAAACTACATTAAATTTTTGTCTTTGATGTTGTAATTAAATTTTATTTATTCGTTTTATAAATAAATTTTAGTACTGAATAGGATTATTTTTAAGACTGGATTGGTTTGACAAAATAAGAACATAATAAATATAATATAAGTATAAAAAACCCAAAGGTATTTTTGTATGTTCGGTTTTGATGAAAATTGCAAAAGTTATAGCTGTTTAAAATTGTTTAGGACACTGGTATCCCACTGGGTTTAAATTTTTTTCCCCCCGTTTATTATCAAATTTCAAAAATTTGTTAAGGATTTGACTTGTATATTTTTTTCTCTCAATTATACTTAATTTATGGATAGATAAGAAATTTATTAATGTGATAAACTAATTAATAAAAAGAAAACAAAGAAAAATTTAAATTAATATTTTTAGCAGCACTTTTAATTAAGATAAAAAAATGATATATTTTTTTTGTTAAATTTAGTAAAATAGTAGAAATAAACATAATTAATAGATAAATTATATATGTAAAATACCAGTATCTAATAAGGTGGGTAAATCTACTAAAATCACCAATACTTTAATACTACCATTAAATTTATCTGGTAAACAGACTTACTTTTCAAAACAACTTGACATGGATTTCCAATGTTTGCTTGGTAAATTAGAAATCGAATAATATTATTGTTCTACGTTTTGTTATCCTCGACCCATGTCGACAATGCGTAGCAGATCAATTTTTACAATACATATTTTAGTATATCTTGAATGACAAAAATCTGGTGTGTATTTTAGCTCATCCATTTTTTAGAATTAGTAATCAAAAGAAAGATTTTTTTTCCAAATCTGGTGCTATTATTATTTTAGTCCTGAGTAGGAAATATCATTTTTCTACTTAATTAACTTATATTCAAAACATAATTAAACATTCGTTTGTGCTCATAAAAAGACGGAGAGTAAACTTGAGGATTTGTTGCAGAGTTATTATTGTAAGTCCTTGTGTGACTCAGAGTAGAATTAGGGATTGACATCGCAGTAATATTTGAAAATGTCCCTGTTGATTTCCTTCTCGGCCTCATCCCTTGTCACAGCTGATTCTAGAGGATCTAATGAAACATCATACTGCTGTCCTTTCAAAGAAAATAATATTGTCTCAGGTGATTATTTTGATTATCGTCTTCTTTTTTTAACATGCCAAAAAAAAAAAATGTTTTTTTTATATATCTGTATAACCAATACAGTTCAATTCTTTATTCTTTAGAGTAACTTTTTTACGTTTGTTGTAACAAAAACGTTTTTTAATTGTACTATATTCAACAAAAATTAGATGATGCGTTTTGCAACCCAAAAAACAGGTATTTTAATGTTCGAACTATCAACAACAATATATATTACATATGCTCAGTCGTGTCAGATCTGTCCTAGGACTGTATTCACAATATGGACTGGACTACTACGACTGCAGATCTATTTAATTTGATTAAATCGATCTTACACCAATACTAATGATAAATTTTTTGACATTATTTATGTAGCTTTCTTTATATTTGTAGAAGTATATGTTGTAGATTATTTTTTATAAAAGCACGTAGATCGACAAGATACAAACATATTTAAAGAAGTTGTGAAATATATTTACAATATTTCATCGATGTTTGCTAAAGTCTATTGCTTTATAAATATGCTTATATATATATGTGAATATCCGATTACATACATACTATATTTATTAAGAAACCCCAATTTTTCGTTTACTTTTTTCGTATAGATTTTCAACAAATGTAATGCATCAAATCACAATTAATAAATGTTATTTATTTGTTTTTAGGTAGCATTTTTTCAACAAACTTATTTTCAAAAGGTCTCATATATCGCTATTTTTCATATAATCATAATTGTTAGACTGTTACAACCACGCATAAACAAAGTTTTCATGTATAATGTGAAGTTAAAAAGTTATTTAAAATTGACTTTTTTAATTTTTTTTTCCATTAATGTTTATATTTTTGACAATAGATGTACTTTTGATATGACAGTTAGACTAAACATTTTCCATTATTTATCTACAATTCCGACAATTGGCATTCCAGAGCGTGGTGTTTTGCCTTCTTGGAAAAAAACCCTTTAAAATGCGGGGTATTTTCTTTTCAATATTGTATATCTTTGACGACCGCTATAACAATACTGAGTCAAACAATCACAAAGCTGTCTTGAAAGTTTTTTAGAAGAAAATCTTAGTAGATTTCTAACATCATCTAGCATAAACTAATTGCACGTATACCAAGTGAGATACACATTACAAATACCATCTATGGTCAAAATAATGTATTTCCTTTAACCACACCTATTATTTGAATAAAGAATGATTTTGACATTGTTGATTGATTGACCATTACTTTGTAAGGGTTATGTATGTCTTTAAAGATCGCAAAAGAGTATGCGTTACTCTACCAGTGTAAGAAATACGAGATTTATTGCTTCCTTCAAAACCGTGATTTATAAAAGTACAGATGAGAAAGTATTCCATTAACTTAAAATAATGAGATTCCATTAGGAAAATATAAGTAACCCCTGAATTAAATATTTTGAAGAACCTAGACAATACTGATACTACAGGGTTTCTGAATTAGTATTGTATACAATGTCAACAATTTTTTAAAATAAAATAAGTCATTAATTAAGTGCTCATAAAATCAATAAAATAACACTCACTGAAAGAAGAAAGAAATACTAGAAATCAACATACATGTAAAACAAATTTAGCTTAACAAAATAATTATGCTGAGGAAAAACATGTATATTTGAGTGAGTCACATATAATTCTTTTTTCACTTCTATCATATCATTAAAAATTTCTGTACGTTTTTTTTTACATTTAAACTGTCTAAGAAAGTAATAATAAATAAAGTCAAATAACTTAATTTATTTTTTTCACTTTCTAAACTCATATAGTTGTTTACCAAATCACTTTCTTCCAATAAAAGAGGCAATTATTTTTTATTTCACGTATACCAAATAATTTTAATTTAAAAAATATATATGTACTTATATTTGCTGAATGTTGAAACCACAAAAATTCAAATGCATTTTGAAAATTAAAACGCAAATATAAGTCATAAAATAGTCTAAACCTTTAGACAGCTTTTGTTTTCAAAAATCAATAACACAAGTTTTATTTATTTTTTGTTTATATTGATATAACATATTGAATGTTTTGTTTTAGAAAGCTTTTTAAATTATATCAGAGAGGTGACTTTTTCCATTGAGCATATACTGAATTTTAGTATTGTAATATTTGGTGATTTTCTGGATTTTTTTCTTTCTCATTGAATAATTTTTTAGTGATTGGTGTTAAATGAAAAGTTGTTTTCAATTTTTTGAAAACAAAAAATATTTCATAAATGTGGTTAATTAGTAGATTAGGTCAATAGTAGTTAATAATAATGAATCCATTAACAAAATTACGGCAAAATTTGATGAAGGCAATATACTTTGCGCATTTTGTAATTAGCACATGGAGCCTCCTTCCTTCTCTTTTACAAATGTGAAATTGTGGACACAGTGAGAAAGTTATTAGAGAAAAAGTAATGATGAGTACAGGCTCGAGTTTTATACAGAAGACTGGTTAGTTGTTATGCCTCCAAAGAATGGATCTCATTAAAAAACAGACTGTATCCCTTCAAAGACTATTTGTAAAAATATCCAAATCAGTGAGTATTGTAAAATGTTGAAAACAATTAATCTGGCTTTAATTGATACACAATTTATAATTTTAGAACATGTCTAACAGTGAATATTATTTATTTTTGTTTAATTTATACAAGGATGAAAAGTCCGGTTTATACTCTGGTGTGTTTTTCTTTTTTGTTAGGATTATATACTGCATCAGTATGGTTGTATTTATATTACATCGTATTTATGTGTTGTTTTTTTATTTTTTTTTAGCGATCTGTTTCAAACTTTGAATGCTGGAATTAGATATCGTGTCTATAACATAGCTTTATCCCTTTTGTGTGTCTTTTTTTACACTGAGCGGATTAAATAAATGAAGTAAGCAAGAAAAAAAATATATATATCTTTACATCAATTAATATCACAAAAACAATACATATATGAGTTTATCCTTTAATCCTGTATACCTAATGAGCAGGCTTGCTATTTTTTTTAGAAGAGGTGGAAATGGATTTATGGTAGACGAGAGAAAAGGAGCTATAAACAATTCCAAAAATTAATGAATCATTTAAATATAAGTTTTGAATGCAATCAGTTCTTTCAATATAAGGAATAATTGTGTTCCAAATAATCTAAAATTATATACACAAAGAGAGTTGGTTTTATATCTTATTCTTACTAGAAGTAGTACTTGAAATTGATCAGAGTAATTACCGTCGGCTAAAAGATAAATTTTTCTAAATAATATAGAAAGTAACTCCATTCTCTTTATCATACCAACGTAAATATTTCATTCAATGCCTAGCATATAATGAAAATACGCATTAATTATATTCAGCATTTGATTTTGTTATAGATGCACAAGCCTTCAAATTGTTATTTATTAACTTAAAAATATTTACATCGGGAACACTATATAATACAGCTCACCCTGTATATACGTTTGATGATATATGCATCCCCTACAATATTTGATTCATACTACTAAATTGTGACTTATTTGATTCACATATGTTTACGGTATATATCGTGGAGCACTATATATAGTGCATGCAGTGACTCATATATGTATATATATACATACACAGAAATTGTTTTATTTATAGATTTTGTATAAATATGATTTTGATACAATCTACAATTTTACTGTCTAAGTTTTTTAGTCTAGTACCTGAATTTGAATTTTACAATGTTTCTATGATGCCATTTTTAAAAACAAATATATAAACTTACAAAAAATTCTAATTTAGATTTTCAAATGGCGAATAAGAATCTTATTATATTTTTAAATGGTTTGTTTATGTTTGTTCGAACACAAGTTTTCTTTTATTTATGTATTTTTTAAAGATTCTAAATTTTTCATATATAATTTTTAGGGGAGGCCATAATTTTATTAATTTTTGAGTTATCAACAAAGTCCCAGACTAATTATCAAAACTTCAGAGAAAATGTTTATGTGGTTTTATCCTATTAATATGAAAAAAAAATACAAGATGCGTATATGGGGAGGAGGGGGAAGAAGGAAAGGGGAAAAAACAGGCAAAACCCATCGTGCCTACATAAAAGACAAGGTATGCCAGGCATATACATATCTCTTAGATGAATTTTTTTATTTTAAAAATTGTTTTTGTAACTTTAAATATTGATTTGTAATTTAAAAAAAAAAAAAAAAACTTAGGAAATAAATTAGAATTAGTTTAATTTTGTAAAATAACAGTGAAAGCCATTTGTGGGGATATTTATTTTTGACGAAAAACTTACGTTTATCATTACTATTTCATAGAATACTTTAGGATCTTTCCTCTAGAATTGAGCCACGCTACAATTTCTAAAGCCTGATTGTCATAATTAAAAATAAGGAAGTTATGCCATCGTACCCTGTATCTGGTCAAATTAGTTTTTCAATTTACTCGGCAGAAAATATGTTGGTGCATTAAAAGAGGGGATAAAATTAAAAGATAAATTAAATCAAATGATAACATTTCTGCACGATCTACAATTTTTATTTTATAACTCATTTAAATGATAAATATGTATTCAATGCAAACATAAAATACACTGTAGTTGATATTTTAAATTGTTATGATAACATATGCAGCTGACATATATATATATATATACATTTCAATATATTGACATACCTACGTAATTTGGTAATGGAGTAGTCAATTTATCCACAAAAAACATATTTGATTATTCGGGTATAAATGATCATCTGATGTGTATATGTTTAGGGGTTGTCCCTTGTTTAAGGAAGAAAGTTCAGCTTCTGCTGCAGCTCCACATGTGCAGGTAGAGAATGGATAGGTGTCTAACCAAAAGTATTCGGTGTCAACTAAAAAATGACATTGATTTAAGAAGCAAATAGAGTGTCCTTGTTACAATCCCAGCTGAACAATACAATATTGATATTGAAAATATCTTTGATTTTGGACATGTCAAGCCCTGAATGGAGGAATTTGCAGCTGTGAGACCATTCTTCTGGCAACAAGAATTTGTTCCATGCCACACTGCAAATAAAACATTGACCGGGTTGTTTGATTTCTTCATGATTGTGTAGGACCCACTGTTTATTTATATATATTTTGCTTATGTAACTTCTCAAGACCAATAAAGTTAAAACAAAAATAGTGATTATATTATGCTAGTAATAATAGCAAAATTTGAATTTCCTTGCTTTAATATTAGCGAAGAAATAGTCACCCAAATATTGAATTTCAAATATCTCCGTTTGTGCTTTTCTCTACATTTCATGTACTCGTACTGGATCAACAATGTGTTACATTTTGTAGTTTCAATGTTATACATATAAAATATATTTTTTCAACATATAATGTGTAAAGTGTGTTGAAAATAAGATCAAATCCCTAATTTATTTGGCTGTAGTAAAAAAAAAATATGTATATAAAATGGGTCTATTATGATAAAAAATATTTTTTTTTTCTTAAAGAGAATACTTCAGTAATAATTGGCCCAGATGTTTAATATTATGCAAAACAATTGCTTATTATGCAAATATAATTAATTGTGCGTTTCCAATTTAGGAAAATTGATTGGTTTTGATTGAAAGTATTTAATAATATATTTTTTATCCTCTCTGAAACTAAAAATATTTTAAGACTGTATTAAAACCATATTTTTTTGACAGCTGTCTTTTAGTTATTCATAGTAACTGAAAATAAAATGAATTTTAAGCAAAAGTAGCACCATTTTTGTGTTAATTTTGAAACTTTCAGGCATGTTTTATAATTTAAAATTAAATAAGGAATTTGAAAGATTTTTGTTGACTTGTCTAAATATTTTTTTTTTCAAATTAAAAATTAATTTTTTGATATATATATGTCCATAGTGCTATGTTAAAAAATTTATTTATAGAAAAATAATGCTATATGAATTGTTGCTATAAATAGAATTATAAATGGAAAAAATGCATAGTTAGAAATAGGCTTTCCTTAACAACGAAATCATAACACCATGTACAATAACGTTTGATATATTATTAGCTACAAGAGGTATTTATAAAGTGTTTACTTTGTTTTATAGGTTCGGAAAATTTATGCGAATATCTAAATAATATATATGCTGTGTTGTCTGTTTTATGCAAGGTTTCACCTCTTCGAAATGGAACAATTAATAGATGTATTCAACTAAAAAACAAAGAACCAACATTCATTGATATTTTTTCCCATTTTTATATTTGTTTCTTGTATAAAAAGTTGCACTACATTAATATTCAGTGTACATGTAGAAGCTGGTGTCATGCTATGCTTATTCTCTATATATAATGAAAATCATTAATGGTAAAACGCCATGTTCCTTGGCATGAAAACCTTTATATCAAGGAACAATATAAATATTCTTATTCATTCATAATTTTTTATTTTTATGTCAACAAATAAACCATAACATTTGCTGCTCCTTTTTTTAATCAAATCAAAAAATGGGGGACTCATAATATTTAATATATTTGTAAATTCAGAGCGCAGTAAAAATAAGTCAATGAGAACTCCATAATTTTTTCTTGAAATTTTCTCTTTGGTAATCAAAACAGACTCGACAATTTCTATTATTCAACCACATTTTTGACAATTGGCCTTCCATAGCGTGGTGCACCTTTAAGATAAAAATTACTGAAATGGTATCAATAAAACTAAAATATCGCATGATTGGCTATTACATTAATAGGGCCAACAATACTGCTCATATTTTCAGCTGCATGGATTTCATTTTTTCCTTGTTTGAAGAAAAACTGTAAAATTTGGCTCATTTTCTCATTGTTGGTGTCCATCTTTGACATAGGCTTAAACAATATTAAGTCCTACTACAATCACAAAACTCTTTAATAAGTTCTTTTTGTAGGATATTTATTTTTCAACCACATTACCTAACTTAAACTGATTACACTTACAAAAATTATTCACATACACATTACTAAAGCCATCCATTGGAGAAATACTTTATTTATTCTCGCAACTTCTATATATACTTATAGAATAAAAAAGTAAAGGATTTTAGAGAATGTAATGTTAGTATTAGGAGTGTACAAAATTTCTGAATCTAAATCCGTCATAATATTTAATTGGTGATAATCATTGCACATTCGCCAGCCTCCTTTGGCTTTAAATACTACATCAATTGCCAATGAAAAGTTTGAAGAAGATAGATGAATTATTCCTTTCTCCAGAAGTACATCAACATTGTTTTTCAAAAAATTAAGTTTCACAACATACAGTTTGCAGAATTGTGCAAAGTTTAGTTTCAATGTGATGCTCAACTCCATCAGCAGGGCAAAATTTAGCGAATCTTAAATCATTGAAAACTTCAGGGTATTGAAATTTAACTATTGGGCATCTTATAATTATATAATAACGCATGGATCATTAAAATACATTTTCTTGTTGTATTTCTTGGTTTCCACTTTATTGGTTGTATGGCTACTATTTATTGTATTAGGGGGTAAAATGCTAAAGAATAGATGGTTCAAATGGGCAATGGCTGGGGTAGAAATATCGTAGGAGTTTAAAGGATGAAAAGTACTTGTTCGGGTCTAAAAGGATAAAGTGTAGTCGTCAATGGGATAAGAGCCCTAAAACGGACTTGACTCCGAAGAGAAAGTATTTAGATGTCTTATATACTTGGTACTTTCAGCTTTTTTACCTTTACATAATAATCGAATGGATTTATATAGGGGTTGAAGGAAGCCTATTGTATTATTAACCAAATCTGAAAAAAATAAAATTCTACCATCCTTAAGTTTTCTTGGCCTTGTAAACATAAGCTAAAATACTTGAAATAGAAATCATCAGTTACACTTCTGCTGACTGAAATTTGGACAAATATCAATGTCCTTACAAAATGATTTGATTTATAAATGTTGGATCTTCCATATTCGACACTTAAATTAATTGATATTGTGCTTTAATCAAGGTAATTGGGGTTTTTATGAACTTTGTTGATATAAAAACTCATGATCGTCTTCAACAAGCTTTTTTTTCCCATTCAAAAATTATGAAGGGTACATTAGTAGGCTTCAATAAACTGTTAAGAGTATTTTTGGTGTGCAACAGAATTGCATTGCCAATCCTATGGGATCTTATTGTTATATGAATATTCAATTACTCGAGAAACTTATAAAAGGATGTTACTAGGTAAATGCATAATATTGGACTTGATGAGCTACTGTAATTTTTTTATATCCATCACAATATATTATTGACAATTCTTTGTGATCTCATCATTATATGAATATTTAATTTCTCAAGAAAATTCAATAAATGATGTTACTATTCGTATATTAGCAGATTCGATGATAAATTGTAACTTTTTAATCTAAGATGTATGCAATAATATTTTGATTGTTGGATTGCGTAAGTGGACATTGGTCAAAACATTGTGCCGAAAGACAATTGCTTAATGACATTTTGCCAAATATAAATTCTGGCGAAATACAAGTTAGTGTTCCATTAAAAAAATCCCCATAAAAGTTTTGTTAAAGTAATTTTTTGTCAAAATAATAGTGTAGTCTTTTCAAAAGACTATTTGATTTACATAATGAATGAATCATTGTTTTCGACATCATTAAAAAAATTGTTATAAGTATATTTTATACAAGTGCCATCATTAAGATTTGATTATAAGCATGGTAAATGAGTACATTTATCATATACATAAATATTCCCTTTCATAGCCAAAAACATAGCCTTTTTTGTAACCATTTTTCAAGAGAGATGACAAAGGCGTTATAAATTATTTATGTACACTATATAGTAGAATGTGTCTAATGACACAAGCTTAGACTCAACCAAAATGCAAACTGATCACGACAAAACATTGGAATTTTTTAAGAATATCCTGCATTATTGTTTTTGTTTTGCCAAAATTCGAACGGCTCCTTCCATTGAAAGCTTCTATCCACTAATAAATATCTTCTAACAATGATTAAAAATTCTAAAAATGAGAATAAAAAGATATACTGATTTACTAAAAATATCGATTGTTTAAATAAATAAAATTTTTTTACCCGCAATAGGTAATAGGATTAATTAATTTACTATTACCTACAGTACTATTAAAAATTGAAAAATATCCGTTTTATAGTTTAAATTTTTTTTTTTTTTTGGTCGGAATAAAATGAAATTTGGGTGATACAATCATTAGGCAATATTAAATTTTTCTAATACAATAATTTTCGATTATTACGTTCAACTGGACCTCCGTTGAAGAGGAAAATGTTGTCTGACACATCAAGCCATTTTCCAGGAAAATGGTGCCCCTGAAAATTTCTCCAGGATAATCTGTATGGAGGGATGCCTAAACGCATAAAAAATGTATGAAGCTGAAAGGTCGTCATTTTTAGAAGTAAATTAAGTTTTTCGCCAAAAAAAATGACTTTTTTAGGTTATTTCATGATTTTTTAACAAAAACCACCATCAATTTTTGGACATACGGTATAAGTATGAATTTCTCAATCTACATGGAACAGTTATTTTATTATTTTTTTTTCTGTATATATAAATTGTATATAGGGGGCCACAATATTCAGGAGTCTAGCTCGCATTTGAAGACTATTTAAATGAAAATGATGACTTTCAAAAAAAGACAAATATCACGTAAAGGATAAGGTCTACATATTACATATCCTACAATTTTATTTCATTTTGAAATAAGTAAAGTAAGAAAAGTGATTTATCAGAACATAAATATTTTCATAGGAAATATCTTACTGTCAGAAAAATTTTAGAGACAGCTTTAAAGATATTCTATTTTTTAAGGCAAGAGAATAAAATATAACTGAAAAAAGGTGTACGAACCAATCGTTTCCTGATAGAATTTAGAAATATAACATTGTTGTATAAAGAATTAATCTCTAATCTCTTGTATGCAATAACAGCTGTCTGCAGTGGGAGAATAAGATAAAGTACGGATTGTTGGTCTATGTAAGTTTGACTTACCGATTGTATTTTCAATAATTAAATTCTGGCAGATTTAACATAAATATATTTAAAAGTTAGTTTTATTTCAAATAAATGTTTATATAATGCAATTCAACTAACTAGAGCAAGGATTTACTCATCTTGAACTAATGTTGTAAAGTTTGACTTTTGAAAATTATCAGAAACTTTTTAACATGAGTAATGAATACAAACAATATTATATATGTCTTTTTAGTTCATCTGCTGTTACTTTGGTTTTTAGAGTAGTTCTTGTGACACACCTTTCCACATTTTGTCAATTACAAAGATATCAGGCTGATTCAAGTTTTTTCCTTTTATAAAGTTCAGAATTTCTTCACTCGTTATGCCAAAGGTAAACGGAGGTTTGGTTCAAAAACTTTTTTTTTTGTCTTTTTTTCTAAACTATTACATTTTTACTATAATTAATAATTAAATAAAATACCAAGAGGAATTGCATTATAATAATATAAATAACCATTATAGTTTAAAATTAGACCTCCAAGGGTAGACCAATTCATCCAGTTTAAAAAAAAAGTGAAATATAGAATGAAATGAATTAACAAAAATATTGAAAGAATGGACACAAATACTAAGACAGGAATAAAAGTTATCATAAAAATTACAGTAATAAAAATTTATATAGCTATAGTTTATCTGAGAGACGATGATGTTTATTAAAAATATTCTCAATATGTTTTTAATTTTTCAACTGATGTTCTAATTCACAGGGTATGAACCTCACTATGTTAAAGGCAAAGTTCCATAAATTTCCATAGACTCTAGGTATTTTGATATTAAAAACAATAGGTATATTTATCATGCAAAATATTAAAAAAAAGATATACAATTTTATAGGAATATTAAATTGATTTATTTTATTTGTTAGTTGTTAATAATAATATCAATTAAAAATAAATGCATACATATATAAAGTAACTCCGATAACGTTAAATACTACATACTTATACACACATATATATATATTACAGGTACAGATTAATGGATTATATTTGCACAACTATTGCACATTTTTGATGTATGAGATCTGCAGATAAATTTATTACAACTCACACTTGTACTCTGTGTTTTAGAATCTTTCAAAGGTCCACAAACCTGGCAACGTTCCCTTTCGGTCTCCTGAAATATAAATAAATATATTTCTTGGTAGTTTTTTAGAATACAAAAGGTTATTTACTTTAGAGTTTTGACGTTGATACTGTGCAAGACTTGGATTTTGCAGTGGAGATACGTTCAGCATTATCTGCATAAAATTTTGCGAAGCATTTTGCTACTCTTCACGTACGGAATCGCAATTGCTTTGCCTAAGGTTTCAACAAATATGCACCTCATGTATACATACTTTCTTCTTATGACAGTCTGGATTTAATTATCTCCAAATTGTGATAGTGTTATAAGCAGAAACATTTAGTATATTGTAAAATGTAACCATAGGCCAACGTTCTTTTTTTGGCTTGAGTAGCACGCTAGTAGTTTATCTAAATTATCAACACCTCCTTTGTTCGAATTGTAATCAAGAATGATTTCAGGCTGTCGATCTTCTCTACTAGTGATTACTCCGTCCCTATGCTGTGTAGTCATAAGTACAACATTTTTATCCTTTTTCGGTGTGTAGGAAATGAGTCTGGTTGTGTTTGTGAATAAAAAAGTTGAGAAATTTACTATTCTCCTTTTCAAATTTAAGATTTCTTTTGGAAGATCAGTTTTATTTTTTTGAACGGTACCAACCATCGGCAATTTTTTTTTGGAGGAATTTTTGTCAAGGCTATAGGACGTAAAAATATTATCGCAAGTAATATTGTGACCACGTAGACAATGAGACATGACAGCACTACTCGCTCCCCTTGATTTTTTTCAGGATTGTCTCCACTTAACTTTCCGGTGTAAATTAGCATACTCCCCACGTAAGATGACACTGCATCCCATGCAGCCAAAGTTTTAATCCCATACCTAGCAAGTTTTGAAGAGATGTATTGTCGAAAAGGACAACGACCTCTAAATCCAACTAGACAATCGTCCACAGTAACATTTGGTCCATGATTGTGAGAGTACGAAAGCCTCTCTACCCAATTATGCCATAGTTCACGGATTGGAGCCAATTTGTCTTTCTGGCGTCTCTGGTTTCTAGTTTGACGATCGTCTAATCTAAAAACTCTTGACAAAATTTTAAGTTTTTCATAGGCAAAATCGCACAAAATATTGGTCTCTCTGTTTCAAAGTCCCAAAGGCTTTAGTTCTAATTTGCCGATAACCGACCACTCATTGCCGAAGACGAGTCCCCCTTCAAGATTAGTCATATCCAATATTATTTTTTGAATAGAAGTTGATAAGCAGAGCTCAAACGAAGATAGTATATTCAAAACATGACTTACTGCAAATCTCGTAGGACCAGGTTTCATTTTGAATATATCTTCTGATTTTAGAGGAGGCTGTCGTGCAGATATTTTTGCCCACTCTATTTTTCTATTCTTCGATATATAAATAGCTTGATTTGATGCAGGTGGATGAGGTAATAACTCTGAACCCTTGTCCATTGAAGATTGTGATGTTGATTCAAAATCCAAATTATCTTAAAAATCAGATAGTTCAACGCTACCATCTTCATTTGGTCCTGGTTTTCTTGAAAAATTATGTCAAGTGGTTTTTGTACACATATATTATTTGAACTACTCATGTTGAATAATATATTAAACTGCGATGCTAATGAAATATGACAAAGAAACAAAGACAAATCAACTCAGACTGAAAATAATAATAATAATATGCAATTTCTTGCATTGTCGCCTTCAGTAATAGTAAATAGGTCAAAATGATCCAAGAACCTTATATGTAACAAAAGTGCTTTAATCATAAATTTCAATAATCGACTGCCGTTTTAATCATATAGACATCAAAAGAGCAAATAATTAGGTAAGAAGATACAGTTTTATGAAAATAAGAGACATATAAGTAACAATTTCATTGAATTGAAATAAAAAAATGTGTCAAAATGACCCAAAGAACGTACATGGGTTAAAATGCTTCTATAAGGTTATACTATATATGCCTTGGAATTTACAAGTCCATAATACAGTGGTGATCTTCATTGTATTTCTCCACCTTATCTCAAAAAAAAAGTTGATAGAAGCAAATTTGAAAAATTATTTTAGTAAGCAAGTTTAGTAAATTATTTTAACTCATTACTAACCGATTGTAAAATTGTTAGAATTTTTTGATGAAATTTTGTTAAATAGCTTCTATTAGTGCGTATATTAATATTCAAAATCATTTTTTTATTAAAAGTGTCACTTGTTGTTATAAGGTTATAACCAATTTTCGTATTCTATTTTTCAAGTTAACTTTACTACGATAAATATAATAAAAAATATTTTCTGATGTACATAGATAATAATTATTTACAAATATTAAATAGGGTATTTTTCAAAATTAGCATACAAACCTACGTCACACTTTTTATATCTTTATATTTATCTTGAAAAACAAGATGTGCAAACATTTCGTTTATTTGTTTTGACAATTAGATGCCCTATATTGTCGTAAAATACAGAAAACATATTTCCTTTATGCTTTCAGTTTGGCAAAAATGGTGTGGATATTTTCACCATGACTTGTTACCTCAGATTTTGTACATACTCGTGTAAAATCAATTTTCAAAATATTTTGTTTCTCTTTTGAATTTAAAATTACACTACTATTTCTATTGTACCATTTTCACACTTCAAAACCAATAATAAAATAACCAATACCATTTTTTTCTTCGTAAACTTATTGCATAGATTGAAAAAAATATTAACGAATAGGTCAACTCCTCCAAAGTGGTGTTGTAAATTGTGCAGAAATGAGGCTAATATACTAAAAAAAAAGAGTTATGTGTATCTATGGAATATTGATTGCACTTTCCAATCTTTTGTAATAAAATTGTTTGCAATATAAACTGATCTGCTATCCTTTCAAACAATGATTACTTTATCATTATCGCAAAAGTACACTTCAATTCCCCTCTTTGAATTTTCATTGATTCATTTTTTTATGGATGGAAATTGAATGGAATCTATTGGATATAACAGTAACTAGTAATCCAACTTTTTTTTTATCTTTCAAGTTGTCTGAGGTCAAAACTAATAAAAAAGTTATCTATGACCCCCTTACAACCATTGAATATTTGTTTTTTTTACAATTAGTCCATAAACAACATCCCTCCTTTGTCCCTATTCATAACCATTTCATTGTGTTTTGGTTCCTTCATAAGGAATGCAATAAAGAAGTTCCCCGGAAGATGAAGTTCAAACCTTTAAACCTTAGACCCATATTGTGTTGCCTTTCCTTTGGCGTATTTTTTCATACTTTGGGGTTGAAATTACTAGACCATCGATTTATCCACACAAATATATTCAAATGTTTCCATTTATTTTTTTGCCGTTCTGTTTATGGTTTCAAAAAGCATTACAACTTTCCAAAAGGTATCATTAAGATTCGGATAGTTGTTGTTGACAAAATTTGTTACAGTAGAAATATATCAAATCAATTTCGAGAGATTGGTTTTTTTATTAAGATTTTAATTGAGTCTTTGACAATACATATTTTGTGTCAAGTTTAGATAGTTACTTACGTATATGATGACATCATTCGCTCAAATTGTAAAACTGTTCACCTTGTTACTAAGATTGGATTGTTTGAGCAGCAGAAAGATCGTTTCGTCTCCAGTTATATTTTTTCCACACAAGGATCGAGTATGAATAATTATAAGAAGTCATTGGTAGTTGTGTTATAATCGGTATCAAATATAATTTTAAGTTATTCAAATTTGAATTTTTATATGGTGGAATTTTACTTGGGATACGATATTTGTATGGCGACTGTCTTCTCATAACATTTTAAATTCGTTTTACCCTGTTGATTATCAGTTGAAAGATGGTTCTCTCGTTCTGTTTGTAGACCATTATAACGAGGGTCATCCTCCAAAAGCAAAATAATCCGTTGGAGATTTAAATTTAAATTTCTAAAATTATGAAGAATATATAATTTCAACATAGATATTAATTAATTGATGCTAAGGTTTCTTTAGATAAACTTCAAAAATAAAAACTTTTGTAAAAGTTTGTAGAAAAAATAAGATATTTCTGGGGTTAATTCCCAAATGTACATATATGTACGTACGAAATTTAGACATTATTAAATAATAATAATTATAAAATAAAACTGTAGGAAAAATAATTCATGTTTTAGGCACATATCAGTACATAATTTTAAAACATTAAAATCAATAATAAGGTGTATGCATATTCCTTTATAAGCTCAGAATGTTCGACCATACTCCAGAAAGATCCATAATGAAAAGATCTAGAAACTATAAAAAACTTATTGCGTACAAGTTAATTAAAAAAGAAAAAAAATTAAGTAATAATTTTTCTTGATGTGGTTATCATGTTTACTAACAATCAAACAAACTGATGTTTTTAGTACTGTTTGTAGCTACAAACATGATTTCAAAAAAAGTAATTTTAACGTCCAGATATGTACGTGTGGGAATTAATGAGTCTTAATTATTAACTAGTCCTCATTTTATTGTATAAATGTTCTCTACACACCATTTAATTATAACCTTCTTGTTGTCTTACGGGTCAAATTGAACTGTTTTCAATTTAAAAATAAAAAAACACCTCTTATTGGTAATTTTGAGCCAGTTATTATATCTGATATTTTATGTTATAATGATTTAAGATAGTAGATATATGTGTCTGATAACTTATCTCATACTTTAAATAAATCATTTTCAAGAGCAAAGTTAAAAGCTAATTATTTATTTAAATATATATAATATATGAAAATCTATTTATTTATTTCATTTTGACCCTTAAAAAAAAAGAACATTTTTGAAAAAAATTTAAAACTATACACAACAATGCTTAGACAATTTTAAGGTAAAAGGGAATATTAATCAAAATTTGACAAAAATAAAAATAAATTGTCATTTAAGTGTTCAATTTAAGTGAAAAAAAAAAAAAAAATGTATAAAAAATTAAAAACCATAGCAATCAATGTTTAGATAATATTAAAATACAAAGAAGAAAGAGTTAAAATGAAATTTTATTTTTTCATATAAATTATATATAAGAAACGTATTTAAATTAATCAATTGACTGATTTGATAAATAAAAAAGTAAGGTTTTTTAGTATAAAAAAATTCTTATATGAAACTCCTTCTGCCTTCTTAAACAAATAAAATTTTTTCTCAATTAAAATATATATTTCAAAAAATAAATGTTTAAAATATTAATAAGGTATTAAGGAATTATATTATCTTTTTCTTTCTAAATATTTTTTATTGACTTGAATCCATCAAGAGAAATATATACATTTTATCCTAGAAAGTGTCGAATATAAGGATACATATATAGGGATTCATATATACTATGATTGTAGTATTTATAATTTGCTTATTTAACATTTCAAGATTTATATCAAAAATAATTTTATTAGATACTGTATGTTTTTGTATTGTTTGATCATATAATTGTGATTAGGTATTTATAATGAATTAAATATCCTCATATTCAATAATTAAATAAAGATGTACCTATATGTAAAAATGAATTAATGATGACATAATCCAAGTTTTGACAATCATCTTAGACTAGTCTAAGATTTTTCACCTATGTTTAAAAAATAATCAAATAAAAAGTTTTATAAAAAATATAATTTTATGTTAATCTTTCAATATTTATTACATATTAATTTAATGTTTAATTAATTTCAAAGGTACGTAAAATTACGGAAGATAGTATACTTTTTCTCTCGCAACCTTTTGTTTGTTTATTGTAAGTACACTTAAAAGGTTGAAATAAATAGCTGTCATCATTATTTTTTAATCTTGAAAAGCTTTTTTATCCACTCTCAAGCTTGATTGTCCGAAGGGAAAGGAAAAATTGGAATAAAACAAACAAACATACGGTAGCTGGTCTTCCGTATTTTACTACTTGCCAACTGTTAATGATTATTTAGAGAATAGTTGACCACATTAATTAGTTTTCATAATATTTGTATCTCTGCTGATTAATGGTAATTTTACCTCACCCTGTTTTTCTGAAATTTAAAACTCCTTTTCTGCTTCATAAAATTATAAACAAAATCGTATTGAAGATTTGTGTGTGCTCATAAAAGACGGAGTGTAACCTTGATGATGTGTTCCGGAGTTATAAGTGCAAGTCCTTGTTTAACTCAGTCGAATGGGGGAATGACATTTAGGTCATTCTTATATAATTAATTTTTTATTTCCTCTCCTCCTCATCACAGCTGCTTTTAGCTGGTGTAGTGAAACACAATAACAGCTAAGCTAATCTACTCTAAAATATTCTTCAAATTGGCAAAGTAATCATGTTGACTGATGTTTCTTAATATGCCCAAAATTCTATTAATTACATAAATTTTTTAATACTGGCATAAATAAACATCTTAGTTTTAAATTATACTTCATACGCAAGACGTATAACTTGTGTTTGATCCGTCTAAGAGATTGTATTTCATACTTGACTTTGCCTTAGGACTTATGAAACACTACTACAACCAAAAATCAATTGATTTACATGGTTCGCAAAGAAAACCTTGCAAATGTGCTTCAAATTTTATAAAACTAAATAGATCCGTCAGGCCAAAAGCGCCCGAAATTTTGTACAAACTATAACAAAACATTTCGTTTAAAGTTTAAACAGCATTATAAAAGAGCCCATTTGTCGGTCCTTAAATAAGGTCAAATCGATCCTTTGTGTCGTCATTCAGTGTATTTTACTTCTTTTTTTTTAAATATTATGTTATAAAATATAGTTAATCAAATAAATTAGAAAAAATTAAGTATATTCATATTACATTGTATTTTAATGAAAATATGAATATTTTTAGCTAGACATGTACAATGCTATTAATATATTTTATTTGGCTTAATAAGCTATGGACGTTTTCTTGAAGAGTTCAAACGACAGAGATTCAAGGACAGGTCCGAAGGATCTATAGGATTAGTTCTAACATTCGATGGGACTTGACTGCTTAAATAAGTAACAAAACAATACTATTTCGATTTAATCATCAACCCTGACGAGTGGTCTTCCAACATCCGTATTTGAACCCCTACGACTATTAGTTGGAGTTGGAGCTGAGGGGGAAGATTAATAAATCTCCACACAATAGCACTACATCTGGCAAGACATGGCCTCATTCACCACATCCAAGGTGAAAGTTCCTAGAAATTGTCACTACAAAGGATTAATATTAAAAACTTTGCCCAATTATTGAAAAAATAAAATCATGGAAATGTCATATTTTTGTGTAAATGCTTTAACCCGTTCCTGTATAATATAAATCCAAGAAATGTAATTTCCTTTCACGTTATTTGCAAAAATGAGCCAAGTGCTCTTTTAGAAAAAAAAAAAAAACTATATTAAAATAGCCCCACTCTATCCAAAAAATGCAATATTTAAAAAAAACATTTCTTTTCTTTATGTTTGACCACCAAAAGCGTTTTTCTTAGTATAGAATAACTGTAAAAAAATTATACAATTAAAACAATCGTGCATTAAATATGTAAAGGAATGAATTATTTTTTTGACGGATTTATTTATTTTATGGTATCTTTAATAGTAATTAAGAAATATTGTTGTAAGTCAGTTATCTTTTTAATTTCATATATATTCCAATAATAGAAAAATATTATGAAATTTTTTCAGTTCTTTAGATAAACTCATACAGAGTTTTTTGAATGCAATTTTGTGTGAGATTAACAGTATGAAAAGGTGCTCTATCCTGGAGCAATATATTTCCCTTAACTAAGTTCTCATCGATTCAACAAATGAGATCAGAAATAATTTGGCCACATAATCAGCTGTTGTGAGTTGTTATAGCACTGGTAAATAGATGAAAACTCTAGAAACAAGCCTCATCACTTAATCAAAATTAGTAGTTCTCAAAATATTCGCCCTAAGTGATCTTCTCTGATTATAAACTTGAATCTGAGTATATTTACAAATTTAGTCGTAAAGACCCTAAGATAGTCCGAAAAATATTGGAAAAAGATGCTATTTCCTTTCAGTTCCCAAATCTTCCTCTTCATTACTTTAAATCAGTTGCAACAGTTAGATCAAAAGCTTTTCTTTATTCGTGGTAGCTCCTTAATGAAAATTATTTTTTAAATTTATATTATCATTGGGATTATTGACACAGTACCTTATTTGAAGGACTTCACATGAAACTTGATCAAGCTCGCTTTCCAAAGTTTTAATGAAATGAATAAGGAAATATTATTCTACAATCTCACATATGCAAATAAAACTGGATTTTCTCTGGGATTTCATCTCAAGGTCCATTCAAAATTGCAGATTCAAATTTGGTATGGGATTTAACACTTATAAATATGTTGCCGCTAAATATAACTTCGAAGTCAGTATTTGAAAGCAGAAAAATAGTTTTGCATAAAAAAAATTAAAAATTTGGGCAGGTCTAATTTAATAAATAAATGGATTGATTCAATTTGATGATAAAAAAATTGAAACCTAATCCCGTAATATTTTTTCATTATTAATAAGCTTAACGTTGAACATCTTTAAAGCGTACTTAAAATGCAATAACTGTGTATTTATGCTCAGGGTATATAAGACATTCCCTACGTAAAAAAGTGTCGAATGGTTTTTTTTTCTAAATCGTTTATTATTTTTTAATGTATTCATCTATTTTCTCCTCAGTAAAATTTGGTTTTAAAATTGCACTTACCCACTCAGGTAATAGTACACCCGTGTCCATGGTGTAGTAAAATTATTTTTTTCTTCTCTCCTTTGTTTACAAAAAGTGCCACTGATTTCCCGGATAATATGTACACGCATATAGTTTCGAGAAATACTTCCTTTGCTTCGTTTGCCATCAGCGCTGGATCATTTATGACGACTCCAGAGGAAAGTTGAAGTAGATAATATCTCTTGTTTAACTGTATAACCTTCTCAAGCTGTTTAAATGTTACAGCCCATTAGGTGACTCTTTGTTCTAATTAGAGAACCTTGGGATTCGTATTTCACAATGGATTTGAGCTCTCCTTCTATACTTGCATTCTAAACCTCTCTAGCGATCCTAGCTTCAACTTCTCTATTGTCTATCTTCTGTGGGTAGCCACTTCTCCTCCTTTTTGTTTTAATAGAGATATGGAGAATACCTCCATCTATTCCAAGAATTGTGGAAGTCCCAGCCTTGTGCCATAAGTTAAGGTCTTGAACGTGCGTGCTAATGCTCTGCACGGCATATTAAAAAAGAAAAGAAACGGTGAGTAGATATATTGAGAGTTATAAATCCAAAGATTTTTTAGCATAAAAGTTTTGTTGTACAAATTATTTTAGATTTGTGGATAATTAATATGTCCGTGCAATGTTGAGTACCATTATTAATTCACAGTTAATTCCAAATGTAAGAATAAAAAATTTATAGTCAATTTCCTCTCAGATACAATTTAGATTATTCTTAAAATCTTTTTATTCAAGAAACATTCAGTAAAAAATCTGCATAAAGCCAATTTTTTCCCCTTTTTGGTATGAACTTGATTGGAATTAATTAGAATGAAGAATTTTTATGATTATTTTGCCTTTTTTATTGATTTTTTTTTTCATTCATTCATTTTGAATCAACTACGATATAAATCATGTTTCCAAACTGAAAAAAAAAATCCCAGAAAGTTAAGCAGACATAATCCATGAACTCAAAATTAGGATCTAATCAAACACTGGTAGCCTCAATAGGGTGATTTTCAAAATTGATTGTATCCCAAAAAAGTCAATTTTTCATCTGAAAAATAGTAGTTTCCGTTTTCCCCAATATATACCTACATTATTTATTGATTATATATTTTAAAAGGGTGCATTATACGAAATAAAGGAGTCCCCCTTTTACCATTCATACACCAAGAACGTTTACTGTCTAAAATTTTTACAATATTTTGGGTTGCTATCAATGAGATGAGTGAATTTCATAAATTTTTTGGAGAGAAATGTATTTTCAGTTTACCATATATCATAACATAATTCCTCGTTTAAAAATTTTAAACCTACCACTTAAATGAACATGTTCACAAAATCAAAAGACCATAGTAGGTAAAAAATATCTTTTATAAAATGTCAATGAGTATATAATTATCAACAAAAAATATTAACTATTGCATATTTCAATAGTAACGTATCTACGAATTGTTCAAGGTTTTTTCATCAACAAATATACCACTAAAGTAATCGATAAAATTTTAATAAATACATTTCAAATACTGATTAACTGCAAAATATATTTACAAACTTCCTTTGTAAAATTTTTCTCAAAACTATGTGACAATTTTGTTACATGTAATATTTATAAAAATGATAAATTTTTTTTATAAATGATAATTACCAATTTTTTTATTTATTATATTTACATTTACTTTAACTAAGTCACATGTTGCTATATCTTGACGAATAAATATGTAGCTAAAATTTAATTAATAGCTGCTTTCTTTATAACGTCATCGTTTTAAAAAGAGTTCTTCGTTCGTATAGCTTGTTATCGATATATTGTTATCTCTAATTATTGCTCACTGCTCCGCATGATAACTTATTTTAAAAACTAATATTATGTAATAATTTGAAATATTTATTCGATAAATTAATATTTGTAGGGAAACAGACCTTTATTTTTATAATTTTATTCTCTTGTAACAGACTTATTTTAATATGAATATTGTGTTTTATTTGAAACTATAGCGTATACAATATTTCTGTTACATTTTAGAAACTTATCGCAAAAAAAATTTAAAAGTTGCCATTTGATTTATAAAATGTTAAATGAAGAATACAAGTTACCTGTTAACTTATTATTAATGTATAAGTGAATAGGAGGTCAAATTTGAAATTGTAAAATCCTTTAGATTTTTGCATATACAAGGTGCTTTTGTTTGTAAAACAATGAAAGGTCATAAAAATATAGATAGAAGTGGTGATGGACTTCTATCTGAATGACTAAATTTCTAAAATACTTTCAAATGGTAAGGCCACTGAAGAAATTATGCTGGGTGTAAAAGGGAATTGGGATAGAGTACAGTATTTTTTAGCCCCGGATATCCAAAATTATCAATAATGATCTTAAGATGTATATGTTATGTTTACAGAAGCGTAATCTCCTAATTTCAATCAAAAAACTACTTTAATATCCACTGCAGTATTTGTGAATTAAGAATAATTTATACAAAAGTTTAAATAAGGTTCACCTTTATTAAATACACAACAATTTATGCTTACATTTTTTTAAAACTGATAATATATTTTTTTATTTTTGGTTGTGGCAATTCTGAGGACAGTATTTTTGTTTTAATTTGAAGAAAAAATGAGGGGGAAAATGTATTGATGTTTTAAAAAATGTTGTATTGCTTTCATGGTTCTAAAATATATATATATTTCTAATTTTTAATAAATTAAAAATAGAGTACGTACTTGTAAATTATGAACAACTTTTCCCATGCTCAACTTAATTAAGATTCTCAAAAAGTACAAATAGTAAACTAGTGTGACTTTTTACTTTTTTTTTATTATAATGAAATCATTGTAACGCATAGAATATTACAGTTGTTTGAAATTACAAAAATAAGTTAATAATGAATGGAGTTTTGTTTAGTTAATTTACACCACATAAAAGATTTAAAAACTAGTTAAAAAATGGGGAGAAGTTCCCTTTATGTTGTAATAATTTAAAATGTGTATAGTTAAAAAGTGCATTGAGTCTAATTTATCATAACTGTTTTGTTCAAACCTACAAAAAGAAGATTTCTTTATTATCTTCATGCATATATTATCGTGAGCGTATTTGCTATCATTGCCTTCACTGTAAAGTCATTTTCTCCTCTCAATGTAAGGGAAATTGGCTAATTCGGGGTCCTGATAATTATTCAAAACCTTTCCCCTATAATACTCTTTATGATTGAAATTATAGGTCGCACTCGTTAAATAAAATAAATTGAATAAAGATTCATTCTACTATTTGTTCTCTTTATATAAACTGAAAGTATCCACCGTTGTCCTTCACCAAGACCTCAATCCTAATCCTGAGGGACTAACATGTAGTTTTAATTATTCTTTTGGCATGTCATCCCCCTCCTAATTGGCATCAGCCTTTAGGACATCAGTAGTCATATAGGAGGTGAAAGAGGTCCTTTCTCGATGCCACCTAGATTCCATATCAAAAGGGTTACAGTCTGGTGAGAACAGAGGACACATTGACTATGGTAAGAAATTCGTCAAGTTGTAATCAAACTACTTTTGAGTTTTTTGGCCTCTAAACACCATTGTTGTCATCCTTCATGTTTTAATCTTGGTAATGAGAACCTTAAAACAGGGGACAATGATGGAGATATTGTCGTAACTAGTACCTGAGAAAAAAAGCGTCTCCATACAGTTATATTTGGTATGACGAAAATATTTGTATAACAAGATTGTTTTGTTTTTATTGCCATACCAAAAAAATGGGTACATTATTAAGTAAGTCAATCAAAACTTTTCAAAGTTTCATTCATGATTCACTGGGAAATGCTACAATATAAGATTTCAAATATTTATTACAGGCCTAGTAAAAACAATGTGAGTATATTAAATATATTTTAATATTTACTCAAATTTATCTTTGAATAAATCTTTGTATCTATGTATCACAAAATCTTTTTTCCATTAATAGGAGTGAAGTTTGTGCTTAAGAATTAGCCAACGTACAAAATCAAATTTTCTCTTGTCATAAAATAATTCCTGATCCTCCCTAGAACATAATAAACAATATATAGACGGGAATTACATGTTCGTATGATTAATTAATTTTACTCCAATGATATCAAACATTATCATTATTTTCATTTTTATATATTTTGTTTCTTGTAATTTTTATAACTAATTTATCAAATATTTAGGAGAAAATAATTGTGTATGCGCAAAATATTTTTAAAAAATATATACATATTATGATATTATATTTGAAGTTTCTGATAGTTTTTTCACTTTATATTGACAATTAACTAAAAAATAGTTAGGATTATCTTATTTAAATGGTTTCAAAAGGATTTTTAGCTATTATTTACTTCTTTGGCTAAGGAATAAGTGCTCATATGCCACTCCAACTCAATGTTTTCCATTATTTTATCGACATTTTTGACTCCATATTACAAGAACGGATTCGTTGTAACCACTGTTTTACTGTTACATTCGATACTGTATTGGGTCCATAAACAGTACTTTTTTTTACCACCTCCTCTGCCTTTTTACCTTGGTTGTAGTGACAATGAAGAATGTCTTAATTTTTTTCTTTTTCACTTCCATTATCGAACGTTGTAACACACGACTGAAGCAAAACATTTTATGAACTATGTATTTACAACATACTTTAAGCTTTTTTTAATGCAGTATGTTGACCGTGAGATATAATTTAATAAACCCATCTGGTGAAAAACGCTTAGAATTTTTTTCTTAACCATTATCGAAAACATACACTTAAATTGCGATATTATAATCCAAATTAAAAATATATATTTAAAAAAATATATATATAATTTCTATAAAAAACTGATACTTAAGTTTGATTAAATATATAATTAAATTTTTTTTTTTTCATATTAATTTCACCTATGAAATAGGCCTTGAAAATATTTAAAATATTGAAAAAATAGTAAATATTGATTATTTAAAATAAAATATTTTCTGCAAATAAGTAACTGCAATGGTTTCTTTCCCGGATTGTAGTTTTATCGTAATTTAATGTGAGTTTTACAGCCACAGAAGTTTCTCGTGAAGCTAAAAACTTTAGACCAAGGCGAGCTCACAAACAAAAACAGTGTCCCTAGTTTTATGTTACATGCAAAAATTCGTAGATATTTCCTTAATATATAAGTATATTGTTACTTTTTAGATGAAAAATATAATATACAACAAGGAGCACTATTTACATTGCCTCATGTATTCACGCTTGATGCTTATTATTAAACGATAGCTAGATCTATATTGTTATGTTTTTGATAAGAAATCTCCTCATTTTTTTTTAAATATTCATAGATTCATTAAGCTTCATTTTCACCCGGCGGCTAAAACCACATTTATTATTATTATTGTTGAAGTCGTAGAATACAAAAATGATCATTCAAACAACTAAAGTTATACAGACAATGTAGTGTCATATTTGAATATAAAATAACAATATAGATGAAAATCAAAGTGCATCAAAAATTGAAACAAATATTTCATCATTTCAAATACAAAATATTAAGTTCTTTATCTTAATATCAATTATTAGAAAACGCGTAAAACCACAAAAAAATAGAGTAAATCAAAGAACTTTTCCGTGAAAACAAATTTTAATTTAGTTTTTAATATTGGTCCAAAAATATTATTGTAACTCTATATTTATACTGCAATCCAAGTCGAGTGTCAAGCCTTTGCTCATGAATCGAAGTCAATGAATATTTTTATGAAGTCCAGTTCAAGTCTCATGAATTAAATATACTTTTAAAGAATATCTTAATTTATTTGTATTGAAATAATTGAAATGGTATTATAGTCCGAGATCAAGTCAAGTTGTGAGTTTTTTACTCACGACTATCAAAAATGAATGCTTAAAAATGAAATTCAATTTGATATCGGACATGTCAACTTGAATTTTCTGGTTTCTCTTTCAGTTGAAGAGGATGGTGGGATGCTTTGGAGTAGTTTGTGATTTCTTCTGTTATGAGGTTGTTGTTTCTCTGTATACATTTTAAACTCTATATTTACACATTATAAGAAACCAAGACTTATTTTGGAAGTACATAAAAATAAGTATCAATAACTTTGCATAGTTTAACAATAATTTATAATGTATAACGAGCGAAAATGGATCTATATATTTTTTGAAAAGTACTACAACATATTATTAAGTCGAAATGAAACATGATTAAGATAAATAAAAAATATATTTACATATATCAGTTAATTTAGCAGAGATATTGCATGTTAAATACAATATAATACAAAAGAGACTAAGGGCATATGTACAGGATAAAATATTAATTTTTGGGCGTCATTCATGAATGAGCTGTGCATTTCTTCGTTGAGCCTTTATACATTCTGAGCTATCGAGATGTGTATCACTTCTTTACATTTGAAGATACAAAGATCATAGGAGTCCTAAAATAATAATACCGTTTCTCAACAACAAATATAAATCGTGGCATCTATATTTAAGAATGATGATGCAATTACACCATAAATTACTCCACATAAATACGTCTAGGAGCGATGCTGATAAAGGAATCTTTGAAACATCCCAATCCCAATGATTATAATATAAAGAGAGGAAAATACAGTGAATAAATGATAAGATATTGATTATTCTATATCTTAATTAGAAAGATGGGATTGATGATATCTCCATCTATTTTTTTCCCCAGACAGAGTCGGTCAAAGTCATGGACAGGACTATTTTAACAACATCTTCCCATTAAAGTAAAGGAGCATCTTCACCATGAACAATCCTTCCATGAATGTAAATGAAATCTACCGAGTGAGTTACAAGTAAGCAAGATCCCTTTGATGCTGAAGTTGAAGAAGATCTGATGGCGTATGGATTGGATATCTGATATCCAAATGTAAAAATGGTAATTCATAAGAAAAGGAAAGGACTGATGGATGCAGATCTATATTTTAATGCAGTGTACGAATGATCCATCCAAATTATTATGAATGAAACGTCTTTCCACGTAGTTTCAACTCTTTTCTTCTCTCAACTCCCTTCTTCTGACAAATTCAGATTTCATAAGAGCTAGTATGTCTGGCTTCGTGAATCAATGAGTCAGACATGAACCTCATCAAAAAAAAAAAAAAAAAAATCGGCACTTCCATGTTAACCTACACAACTTCAAAACAGCTACGCAAAGTTTCTGCCTTCCTAAACTCAACGGCGTGAACACCCATAAAATAAACACTGAATTTTGAATTTTATAAAAAAAAATTTTGGAAAATAAAAAATCGGTGAAAACTGCACTTTCGTTTTATTTTCTGGTGAACAAAAATGCAGGGAGAACATGAAATATTGGATTTGTAGATTTTTAGAAATTTGTCTGGAAATTCGTTTTCATATAAATTTGACATAATGAAATTGATGTTTAACTTAAATATAAGTTGTCTTCTGAATAGTTTTTCAATTATTTGCATGTTTGTATAACTTTTGCTACTTTTTCTCAAATGTATCTGTTAATTATAGTTATTTTTACAACGACAAATAATAGAGTAAAAAAAAAATCTTAACATCCAAGAATTAGAAAATACATTTATTGTATAAAGAGTATTCAAGTATATCCTACAACCCAATTAAGTAACAGATAAATTCAACTTTAGTCCTGTCTGTTTTTCAGGCGAGTTATACTTCCTTTTCTATGACCCTAAAAAGAGAAAGTTCGTTGGCCAGACCCCTTCGATGTCCTGAGCAAAGCTGGGTAACCCTTTCTTAGTTATGTATATATATTTCAAAGACAACTCCTAGGTCAAATGGAGTAGATGTAATATGATATTGTTTACTTAAATTTTATTAGTGCAACTTCCTCAGACCAATTAAGGGAATATTAAAATAAATTAACTAGTGATAATGAATAAAATGGAGATATATTGCTTAGAATAGCTTTAAGTTTATCATTTCTTTTAAGATTAAAAAAAAAATTAGGCAATGAGGGACCCAAATAATATTTATAGGAATAATATTTCAGCAATGCTTCAGAATTACATACATTTTATTTTTGGTTATTTTCCTTATTAAAAAAAAAAAATTTAGAACTGCAAACAATAGATTATTGTGCTCAAACTTTGCCTCTAATTTGTATTAACACAAAAAGTTCAGTAATGATTTTCAACACCCCAACAAAAAAAAAGTAATACTATTCAATAATTTTTGACAGAGTTTTCCATACAAAAGAGTTTTCATTAATGTATGTCTTTGTGAGTTAATAGTCTTCGTTCCTCTTTTGTTCATTATTTTATTAATTTTAAAACCCATCTTCAATATTAAACTTCACATATTATTTAATTTTCACATAACCTCAGTCTGAAAATACTAAAGCAATTAATAATCGAGAATAATTCATATAATATTTGAGAACAAACTAAAAAAACAAACAATATAAGAATAATGAAACTAAATTAGGATTGTACATGAAAAGTGAGGTAAAAAATATGGTGCTGCATTGCTAATCAACTTAAAAAAATACTTTTTTTTGTCAATTTTTTAATTATTCATTTCTATACTGTAAACTATTTCCAACTATTATTCAATAATTGCCTAACTATGAACTGATTTTACATTTTTTTAGAGATTAATAGATACAAAAAAAAATAACATCGTGTTATATATTACACTAATATCCTGACATTAGAATACAGAATGATACATTGTCTGGTTATCTTTGCTAACGAATTTATATTTTCTCCTCGGTTTGTTTTTAAGAAGGATACTCGAAAAGTTATTAACTGGCATTAGTAAAACTTTTTTCTAAAGTATATATAAGTTAACAGTATAAGTTTATAAAATTTTAATAGGTCAATTTCAATATTTTATCTGTTTTAAAGTAGGATTACGGAAAAAAACTCTGTATATAAAATAAAAACTTCAACTTTTCTTTCAGACAAATGTACAGACATCTTTTTTGTTTATTTTTTGGATTATAACGATCTTATTTTTATGTAATGATGTTGAATACTTTACTTTTTTTTATCTTATGTGGCAAACAAAGTAGTTTTCACATTTCTTTTTATTTTATGTGTTGTGGAAATATTTGAAATTATGATTAATGTTTTTTTTTCTTCAAATAACTAAGAAATAGTTACATAATGCATACATATATATATATATGAGTTCTTTAGTCTATATTATAATGGTTACAAATCCTAAGAATTTTTTAGAAAGCTAGTTTTGTTGTTGTTGGATGCCTGTTTATATTTCAAAAACTGAATCCTTTTGCACTTAAAGAGAGAAGACCTAGATATTAAATTTAATCATTTTGTCCATTTGACTGGTCAATTTGCTTATTCCTTACAAAATAGTATTTAATCTACAGAGTGGGGTCCAAAACTTGCACTAGCATGACAAAATAATGAAAACGTGATTTTTATTGAATAAAGGAAGGACAACTAAAAACTATTTTTGAAATGTTTAAAGCCTATATTTTGCTATATTTTTTATTCAGTATGCCCCCTTTTACAAGAAATAATAACCATAACAGGTTGGGGAAATGATTGGCTGTTCTTATAGATGAAGGCTGTTTATACGGCGTATTACGTTATCTTGATGGCATCTTGGAGCTTATCCCGATTTGGATTAAAGGTGTGGCAGACGTTCTTCTCTAAGACATTCTAAAATGTAAAAAACCATGGGCTTGAGGTCAAGGCTGCAGGAGAGTGCTATGGATGTAGCTTAAATATAGGTCATATTGTTGCTGCATAAGTTTAGGGTATTTTAAGATGTATGGAGTTGTATTGGACTTCTTGATGTTGTAGGCAGTACGGATGGAGATGCCAACGGTATTCCCAGGCTTCTCAATCTGTAATTTGATAAATGTATATACTAAAATTTGATTTTTTAAAACAGTTGTAACTATGGTCCCAGGATATTACGATAGTTACAACATTTGACAAGCTCTTTAAAATATACACATTTTAAAAAATACTGACTAAGATGTATATCTTAATAATAAACTACCTACTATTCAATGACAATAATTCTTGCCTAAGGTGAAATTTTTCGTTCTTTTTAGAGAGACTAAATATAAAAAAAATTGTTTGAATATAAGTTAAACCTATAAGCATCAACTTACTAGAATATTGGTTATGAACTAAATTATTGATTTTTTAAAATAATTTAATTAAGAGGATCAACTATTTCCCTACATATTAAAAATATTTCTGAATAATTTAAATAGGCTTAGAGTATCAAATGCATAGAGGAGGCGTGTATAGTTGCAACAAAATCTATTTTTACTATACATAAAAAAGGTATAGATAGCTGCTAAATTTACATTATAATTGTATAATATCTATTTACGCATTTAAAAAAAAATTAAATCTTCTACTCTTTTATCTTTACAAACCACTCAATTCCATTCATATGTCTAGAATTCCATGGCTACGCATATTAAAGATTTCAAAACTTAGCTTATTTATTTCTTCTTAAATACATTACATGCGATAATTATTTGAAACAGTTAAAAACAATTTAATGGTTTAATTAATCTATATCTATTTACCTATATATAAGGTTATTTTGAAATAAATAATTCTAAAAAACCAAGCAGAACCCAGATAGAGTCTGTTTAATTGACTAACCTATCACCAGAATCATTATATGAAATACAAAAATACAGAAAACACCTTTTTAATTAAACTTTTATGTTTATCCATTATATTTTACGAGATATTCATCTTTTTTTGTGGAAGCAGTAATTGAATATCACTCTCAAAATTAAATTAAATTAATTTTTTAAAGACAAATTCTAAGATTTTGTGATACCCAATTTATTATTTTCTTCTTTTAATGTAATATAATTTAAAGTACTTTGAGTGACTGAAGGACAAGAATTATTTAAAAAAAAATTGGATGTAGTTTGAAATATTCATAATTATAAGTAGAGGTAAATCAATTAACTTATAGTGCGGGACAAGTTTTAAATTATGTTTAGTGTTATGCTACACGTATATTGGTAGATATTGACCTTAACAAAGAATATTTACAGGCTATCAAAGACTTTAAATACTTTGCACAAATGACATATTTACGAGCTAATTTTTGATGGTTTATAAAAAAATAATTGAGTACTTTTCAATTCTCTAAAACAATAGTGTAAAAAAAAGGGATTGGAATGAGGATATGTGGACATTTCCCATTATGTATTGTAAAAATATTAGTACTTGACTTCAACAATTAATAAATACAAGCTTTTACATCAAATTCCGTGAAAATGACCATAATAATGCCAGAAAAAAGTCTGCTTTTATGATAAAAAAGTGCGTTTTTAATTTTGAAATTTACTTCATCTAGATAAAGGTTTCCAAACCTTTCAAAGCGACCCATTTTTGAACTATTAATCAGTAAGCTTCACAACTAGTAAAATATCTTTATAAGACAGTCATTTTTTTTTGTACAAGAAACTGCAATGTATATGGATTTTTAATAATAGATTACATAGAGGAACAAATTAAATGGGGAAGTTTAGTCCAATAAATTGAAGACAATAATTTAGTTTATCTATGAGTGCAGAATCCAAAATTGATCTGATTTTTTTTCTTTGTAAGCTAAATTCTGAAATATTTGTGATTATAGTAATTTGGGACTATTATTTTTCAAAGTAATTTTTACTCATAAAACAATCCCCAAATTAAAAGTAGGATTAAAAAAACGTAAAAGTTCTTTTTTTTTTATGATAATAAAGTGTTTTATTGATTCTGTATCTTCTTTTGAATTCAATGTATTTCCACTTTTATATTGAAAAGAATAAAAAACGACACACAAATTTAGACTCTTATTACTAATTCATAATATATAGTGATGAAGAATATCATAGCTTAAATTATAAAAAAAATTCAATGTTTAATTTAATTAAAAAAAAATCTCCAAGAATTTTTGGTCCATTTTAAAATTTTTTGAGATCCCATTTTGTATGTTGGTGTACCAGCAAACCACATATCTAGGTCCTTGATTTAGTGCTATTTCTTCCAATGAAGGGTCTAAATAAAAATAAAATAACATTTGTAGATATATTTTGATAGATTCTAGAAGTTTTATAATTATTTTTATATCTTAATTTTTAACAGAGAGAAAATAACTTATCACAAAAAATTGACTCTGTAGACTAGAAAAACATAAAATTTTGGTTTTCTAAAGTTATTTGCAAGTTTTTCTCATTAAAAGAACCAAGTATACAATATTTTCTACATACATTTATTGTTAATATAACACACATGGAATATTATAATGTTGAATGTATAGAAAAGTCAATAAATATTAATTATAATTTCAAAATGAGACATTTTAAAACATATTTTTATATTAAATAAAGAATAGTTGTTATTATTACTGTTATAATAGAAAATATACCCAAAAGATTATTTTGATCTAATATTCAAAATAAAACTTGATTATATTTTTACAAAATTAACACAAAAACATCCAATTAGTGACACACTATATACATAATCTTTTATTATGATGAGATAAAACTGTTTCTCATTACCAAAGTATCATAGGTATATTTAACTAACCATGGCGAGGACATTTTTATAAATAACTTATTTTATAGTAAATGAATATCCCCAAAACAAATACTTTTTCTAATTATATATAATTATTTTTTTCATTTTACGAATTATATTTTTTTATTTTCACAGTTTATTATCTTTTTAAAAGAGAAAATGTATTATTTTAGCATGTTTTAATTATAGTTAGCCTTTTAAATTATTTTTTTGTAATTGTTTTTTTTTCATTTATTACATGAAATTTTTATTGACGTTAATTTCATTTACAAGAATATATAACAATTTTGATTAAAACTTTTTATGACGTATCATTAGCTGAAATAATGAATCATATCTTTATATATAAATTAGAATTTCGAACATGTCTAAATAACAATAATAACATTTATTGGCACATGATTGTTTAACCCTACTGAAGTGAGAATTCTGGTTACAATAGTAAGTAAATTTGTTTATTTGTACAAAATGAAACAAATTATTATTTAAAAGCAGAATCTATGGGATAAATGTTATTACGAAAATAAACAATTTTACTGTAATTAATGAATCTATCCGTGACTAATTAAGTATAGATATGTATTTCCAGAGATATCTGTTTGAGTGTATTTGCCTTGTGAAAAGTTACCCTTTTTCTTTATCGCATCAAAAACTATATGATGGGCACACAATTAATTTTATTTTTTATCGATGTATTGCAATGAATGTTGGTGTCATATTTATAGATTTAAATCTAGGAGTAAAGACAGAGAAAATATTTGACAAATGTAAAAGTAAAAAAAATATAATATTGCCTGGGTTTTAAATGTTTCATAGTTGACAATTTTAATAGTGTTTATTTATATTCCATAGCTGTGATTCTTGAGGAAAGAATATCTAAGGGTAATTTTACCACAAGAGCGCATGTTTATGAATGCTAGTGAGTAACACTGATGTTTGGTTTTGGGGTTCTTTTCGAATATGCAATTGCATTATTTTTGCTGCGATAATGTTGTTGTAAACAGATACTACTTGGTAGTATCATTTTCCTAACAAAGAATATTATCTGAGTTTTAACACCCACGAAATCAAAAATAATGACCAAGTCTATGCTTATCGTATTTCTGAATTGAAAATGTATATCTTCGTAAAATAAATTATTTCACATTCACGACGGCTCAAAACGGCAAGACCTCCCAAATAACTCGTCATTGCAATGCATTAAGCAAAAATTAGGCGTTAATGCTATGTTCATTTGAAATTTTTTGCTTACGTATTTGGTTCGGAAATAAATGAAAGTATAATAGACAGTCTATCACTTATGGTACACCACGTACCTTTGATTCAGAACATAAAAAAATGATTCACCTTCAAAAACAGTCAAAAATTATTGACGTTAAATTAACATTTAAAGTTTTAAATAAGAAATTAAATAAATTGGCAAAACTAAAAATTAAGGAGACAATGAATGAAAGTGATGTTCGCAATATCAGTGCAGGCCCCTAATGTCACCCCATACTCAATTGGCAAGCTACATTAATAATGAATTTCTAGGATTGGATCAACGCAACTGAGCCTCTTATGGTGGAAAACATACCTCAAGGTCTACTTTATTTTCTTTCTGTCTCTACTTTAGTTGGAACTCAATAAAAGAATTAACAAAATCGTCAAAGGATGTGTATGAGCAAGAAACACTTCCCGCGATGTCGAAATAAATTATTTTATTTCTGATTTTTCCTACTAATGGAACAAATAAGTGATTATTTATTCATAGGACATTTTTGAAATATTATCAAAAAGGAACCAAAAAGAATTCAACATTTTTAATAAATTAAGATGAAACATTTTAAGATAATCAATATACAGATTTAAAAACAAATGAACTGTAAAAATGAGAAGATAATTTTTAAAAGTTTAGTCAAAATTTTGAAATAAAAAATGGTAAATATTTTTTATTTGAGAATCCTGAACAATAAAAGTTTATTCGATAACAATATACTGCATAGTTATTATCAAAAAATTAGGATTGAGTTTAATAAACAAACAAAACGTCAAAATAAATTCGTGTAATACACAATACCAAAAAAATACATTTAATTATTTATTTTATGCATGTTTGGGACTGAAAAATTCATAAAATGAGACAATTTAAAGCAATGTTGTTGAATACTGTAGGAAAATATACATAATATGTATAACCCTTATAGAAATATAAATCCTGTATTTTGATTAATCATTTTAAAGGGACAACATCAAAATCTAAAAAAAAAGAAGAGAAACAGCAGGGGGGAGAAGGTGCACAAACATAAGCCTTGATACCAAATATTTCACCTATTCCATCACTCGCCCACTCCCACAGACTATTCAAGGAGTGAACTAAACTACTCCCTAGACTATTTGTCCTCACTCTTCATCTTACACAAAAGAGCACTTTCGCATTCAAATCTTTATTAATAAGACAACGTTGTACTCCAGGGTCTCTATATTAATATCAACTATTACTTTTTTTTAGTCTAAAAAGATGTTACTTTTGGGATAAAAGGACATTTAATTATAGAACCATGATATAAAATTTCAGGATTAAGTAAGTTAATACAATTGGACTGAATTTTTATTTTCTTTGTTCTCTTGCAAAAACCTCACAAATTGTAGTAAAAAATCTTTAAAAAGTAACATTGACTCAACGAAAGAACCATTTAACGAGTAAAAGATAATTTATGTATGTATGAATCGTTGTAACAGGGTACACTGTGTGTAGGGCTGCCTCTTTCATATACAAATAAAGTACAGAGAAGATGAAAAAGGGGACTGTATCAAATGAATGAAATTTACTTAAGTATAAGTACGTACTTTATATAAAATTTAAGAAAATGAATGTGACATTGGATGAGGTTTAAAGGGAGTTAAAGTACTCCCTGGTGCATCAAATTTTATATATTTTTGCTTAAGGCCTTATCATTATATTTTCATTCTCAAGGTGATAATATCCAAGTTTTGAGTGAGTAGCTACTTGTGAGGGGAGCTACGGCTAGTAAATATATATATATGTATATTCCCAACAAAGTTATTAACAGTATATACAGTAATCTGAAAAATAAATAGCCTTGTGTGTCTCGGACCATAAAAATAATATATATATATATAATAATTATATGTATTTAAGTGTAAGTAAATTTTTCCCTTTTATTACAGATGACTGAGGGATGTTTTTCACTCTGTACTCAAAACAAGAGAAGATCTTCCGACTCCATTGAATTTCCCTGTACAAATGATAAACCTCAAAAAGTACCTTCATCCCGTTTAAGAGATTTAAGAGTTCGATTCAATCAAAACCGTTCATCTTCTGATCCTGTTAGTTGCTCTAGTGACTCTTATAATCACAAGAAGAAGTCTGATGGTCGCATTTATGGGGATTGTGTTTGGAATGAAAATACTCTGAATAGAATGCATTTAGCTCATTCTCTGATTCTAGAAAAGAGTCAAGCCATTTCGTTCATGTGTCATAGCCATTTTTCATTTCCAGATTTTGAAATTAAAAATGACAGTTCGTTAGACGTAAGTATTCATCACTAATTCATTTATGTAAAAATAAAGTTTTTATACCATATGTTTGCGCTAGGATTGTTTTTTCAACATTCGATCAAAAAATATTTTTGTCAGTGTATTTCACTATTAACCCTCCGTTAGTAAACAATAAAATTACGTTGTTAGGGATAAGGGGTCAAATGTTACCCCCAATATAAATCAAATTATATTTGTGAACACATAGTCAACATCGACTCCAAATTAAGTTATCAAACTGTCGACTAATTATTTATTCATTTTTTACTCGAAAATATGAATTAAAATCCTTAAATAATTTGTGATTATTTTAGTTAAAACATTATATGTGATTTCTTAAATATACATAAATTGAGGTTCTGTGTTATATAAGCTATTATTACATTAGTAGCATTAAAAAAAGGGACATAGGAAAAGAACGATTTAGAATAGAATTAATTTATCAAATTCACAAAACCTTTATTAAAAATGATAAAATCACCGAATAATTCCATGAAAATACATTTTATCAAAAAAGGTGCATTAATTCTTTTGTCTGTTTTAAGAACATTCTAAAAAAATTTCGGGAATAAAACAGTTTTTTTATAAAGCTATTTTATAAAATTTGGAATGGAAAAAATACTCACAAAACGATGGGTTAAGAAGTTATTTTATCTTAAATAAAAATAATGATCTCTCAAATTAATTATTACAAAGAATCAAATTCCATTCAAAAGTAGGATCACGATATATAACAAAATAAAGCATATTCATACAAATGAAATAAAAATTGATAAAAATAAAATGTAGTGCAAATTACGTTCGTTGGGGTGCTAAAATATACCAAAAAAGTGTGGATATAAAGATCATTGTAGTAAAGATGGAGCTTCGTAGCTCAGTGGACAATGCACTCAAGGTAAATGATATAATTTCAGCTCAACCTGCGTAGGTTTGATACCCGGTCGCTCTTAGAGAAGGATTTTATGTTATAGGACGCCAAAAACAATTTTTAAGACAGATAGATATGAAACTAAAAAGGAGATAATTACATCTTATTTGATGCATTACACTTGTATGGAAGAAAAAAAGAACATATATCAACATATAACAATATAATAAGTATTTTTCATTTTGTTAAATTTAAACTATTGTCTTCAATTATATTCTAATATAGTTACAAGAAATACAGTTGTTTAATAGAATATTTCCGATTTGATAAGGTTAGAACATAAACAAATACTTATTTTTACGTATAGCAGAATACTGTATGCCTTGCAAAAAAATATGGAGAAAATCATCAGGAGTCTAGAATTATTATCCACTTATTTTTCAATTTAATTCGGATTTTATCCTTATTTGGTGTATACATCTCTCAAATGTATTAATGACAATTTCAAGCCCGCAATAAGTTGTATAACAGAACCATGGATTAATGACCATAGCATGTAAACATTGCCTTGAGTAATTTTTATCTTATCTTTTTGTGCGGAACGCTTAAAAGGTTCCAAAAAAAGGAACTTTGCATTAGCCTTCTGCAATGTATATATCAATTGTTCTTTAGTTCGAGTATAAAATTTATCATATCAACTTCAACTGCATGAAGTATGTTAGAGTCAAATTAATACTGCGATGAAAGATATTGTTTACTGACAGATATTCGATTAAAAACGAACCATTGAATATTCACATATTCAGTAAATTCTTAAAAATGAGACTTATTTCTTATTATCATTGATTTTTCTTTGATTTTTAACAGTTAAACTTGTTTTTTGAAATTTACAACTATTGTTACAATAAAAATGGTTTACATATTTTGCGGTTAAATGTCACGCATTTTTTTTAAACAAAAGCAAAACTTTTCATTTCTTATGAAATATTATTAAAATATAATGAAAAGAAAAAAAGAGTTAACAATTTAAGTTAAAAATAGACAAACTGATCAAATTAAAAAAAAAAAAAAACTCATTACAAATTAGGATTTAAAACATTTTTTGGCTGATTTAGAAATTTATTATTGATACTCAATGTCAGCTATTATCACATTCAGTTTCATATTCAAAGCTTTGAAGACCATTTTTTCAACATCTGAGGAAATAAATTATTAATTTGTTCAATTTTATACATATTTTTTTCATTAGTTATATTAGAAAAAGGTGTCTTATTTCAAAATTTGAAGTTTGTTCTCATTAGTGATTATATCTGATGAGTATTTTCTTTTAACCAAAAAAAGGATATAAGTTAATTAATTTCCCATTTTGTATTAGTATCAATTTTTCAATTTTCGTGCGATATTTATTAATTAATTTTTGATTATCTCTCGTCTTACTTACTTTACTTAATAAGATAAAAAAATAAGAAGTATGAAATACTTACTCAAAAGTCGAGGAGCTCGAATTCAAAGTAATATTCTCAGGAAAATTATCCCTTATAGGAAAAGTTAAATATCTCGTAAAAGATTAGGACTACATATTAAATTACAATTGGATATGTGTTTGTAATCTTTGATGTTACTCGGAAGATATATTAATTATTTCTATACATATTTTAGGTTTTAATTTCATTTTGAAATTAGGAGATTAAAAAATTAATTTTTTGCTAGCAGAGTAAAAATTGTAATTTATATGACTTTAATATTTTCATGGGAAATATCTTACTGTTAAGGAAAATTTTAGCGACAATTTCTAAGATATTCCATTTTCTAAGCAAAAATGGTGAAAAAGACTTGAAAAAAGTAATGGAATTGACATAGCTCATGCACAACGCGTTCACAATTAAGTAATCTCTTGAAATCAATCTGAAAGAAATATACTTTTTGTATTTGGATTTCCCACAAAATTCCTAAGTTAAATGGAGTAAACAATACTATATTGCTTACTTATACTTAGTCAGTGCAACTCCATCTAACCAATTAAGGGAACATTTAAAAAAAAATAGATCAACCTAAATTTCTTGATAGCGTTTGTAAATTAAATTATTAGGGTATAGGAAGAGTTTATCTCTTAGAGGCAATAACAACTGTATATGGAGGGAGAATGAGACAAAGGAAAGATTGTTGGCCTATATTTCACTGGTTAGTAGTTCTTCTATTGTAAAAGCCTGGCAGTTCATGCAAGCTAGAAAAAAGGTGTATTGGTCTTAATTTATCCGTCATATTGATCCGATTTTTATCTATTTTTGTGAGGATTATCAACAAAAAATTACAACAAAGTACTTCACCTTGTTATCTCTATCGCTCAGTTAAGACGTTACAAAGCTCCAATTTGTTAGAAAATTTTTTGTATTTCAGATGCATTATTGGACAGCATCTCCATTGATTATATAATTATGACAATTAATAGCAATTATACTAGTCATTATGATATTTTCTATATAAATACAAAATGAACTTATCTAAATAGATTAATTTTATTTATCAAGATTTCATCCAATAATTTAATAACAAATATGTTTCCAAATCATATACATGATATTATATCTAAATTCTACTGATACAGACAATGGGTTAATAAAACAGCTTGCTCTTATCAGGGTCCTATGGATGTCTTGAAAGGTTTTTATACATATACTTCTTTTTTTATAGATCTATATGTTTATATAAACTTTATTTTGTAATAGTTTCTAAATGTGCTAAATAATTATCGTATGCGACGTTATTATTATATTTAAGAAAATAATTATGGTAACATACAAAGGATTACAATTATTATAGTCCCTATTTTAATTCATAAAAGAAGAAAATGATTAATTGGTGATAGGTGCCTAAATTAGGAGTATTAAAAAATACTAGATATATATTATGCAATCTATCTAATATATTTCAATGAAAATCTGAATTAAACATAGTATTTCTTATTCTATATTAATTGTAAAGTCGTCCATTGAATAAGTTTACTACTATTTATGAGTCAACTAAAGAAAAGAAAATTCTATAAGCAAAATTAAATATCATTATTAAATTGTCTCATATCAAATCCCTTATTTTTAAACATTTTTCTTTCATTATTTTATTTATCTTTTTTCAGTGGGGAACGCCAAAGTAATAGCATGACTAAACTACAAAAACTTAATTTTTATTAATCAATAAAAGACAAAGCAGATTAGTGATATCTTTAAATACTATATTCAGCTTTATTTTTTATTCAATTTCTCTTCTTTCACTTACAATAACTAACTCAACACGCCGACGAACAGATTAATAGCTCTTGAAGATGAAATGAGTATTGTGTTATCGGTACGTGTTCAGGCATCTCAAATACCGCCACTTCTGAATAGAAATCCTTTTATAAAAATAAATATGTCACTGATCGCTCATCTTACCCTGAAAGTTTTCTGCATGAAATTAAAATAAAGATTGAAATATAAAATTTTTTTGCCATGAAAAAAAAAGACTTGCTATTAAAAAAATAATTTTATTTTTTATATAATATAAAGGAAATACGTCACTTCTAGAGTATTATTAATTATTGCACGCCCTTATATTTATTAAGAAAAAAAGATAAAGACACTTATAAAAAGGAGACCATTCAACTATTTTTTTCATTTTCGCACCTACCTTGCCTTTTTTTGTTGTTGGTCCAATAATTTTTACACTTAGAGACATGGGACAAAAAAAGCTTGTTTATTTTTGTAGTCATTCTTGATTGATGATGATGTTCCCAGAGAGAAGGAAGCAACATTGCGGCTGACTGCATCAATTCTATTTGATGGAAACAGTAAAGACTTTAAGCGGTAAATTTCACAAACTCCTAACAAGTAAGTATATCTGCAAAAAACAAATAACAAATGTCACAATAGCACAACATGCAGCCATTGTAGTTGATGTGTTTATGTTTACGATATTATATTTAAAGATATTTAGGTAAAAAATAAGGTATTATTACAAATGTTCAAAAAGATGATTGTTTGAAATTATTACTTTTGATGTTGATTACTATTGTTAAATCAGTTTTTGTTTTTGTCCATTTTGAAGAAAATAGTAAAATAATTATGAAATAAAAGACCGAGTTGTTTAAACCTTAGTAAATATGATCAACTATTCAAATGTAAATTTGTATTAGATTATTACTTGTTGCTGTAGTCATACTGATAGACCTATATTTTATCATGCTCATTCAAATTACTCACCTTTATGCCTTACATTTTCGTATAAAAAACTATAAACCATTCGGTTACAAACGGACCACGGGATAGTCATTAACCATCACAAAAGTCTCACATACCTTTACGAGGCCCTTTAAGTATTATATCAAAATAAGTTACATCCCTTGTGTTAAAAGAATAACGATGGACAAGCAGTTGACATGGGGGGGTTTGGGGGAATGTGTAACCCGTGAGCTAGGGTATAATATATTATATTATATTAGAAGGGGTACTTCATATTCCGGATAATGGTGGCGATGGGTCGATTCCATTAAGGACCAGTTGTCAATCTGAACAACCTGTTAGCTAAGATGTATTTTTTCTTAATAAAATAGAGTCTTTCATGAAAATTTCTGATCGTAAAATAGCTAGATTGTCTGAATTTAATATATATTTCTATGAAAATGAAATAGATTATTAAATTGTATCATAATCAAATTATTAAAGATCAAATTGGTTGAAATAAATTATTTAGTCATGAAATTACTCACAATAGTTTTACAAGACAATGTTAAAGAACTTTAAATGACCAATTTATTGGAAATTTTATTGATTTCGGGCATTTTTCAAAATGTTTGATTTTTTAAGGTTTTGCCCTGTTCAGGATATATCGGTCCCTGTCTCGGTTTTTTCAATTCAACAGTTTTGTTCTTGGTTCAGCTTTATTGGTCTTGGTTCGAATCTTCGGTCTCGGTTCGTTTTTATACAGACTCAGTTTGGTAAAAGTTACTTAAAACAATAGGCGTCGTTATAAGATTTGGGCCTTGGAAATTATATTCAATACAAACAAATATATACGCAGAGTGCGTAATGTTCAAAATTCCAGAAGGGGCCCAAAAAATAAGGTTGCCAATGGTTTTCTAAGTGGCAGCTGCAAGGGGAGGCGGGCGAGGCGGGGAAGGGAAGATGTATAATTCAGGAATGCTTTAATTTCATACAAATCGTATCAAAGGAGACCTCAGTTAAAATTTTACTAGTGTAGAAGGGATTTTGGCATAGTTAAGTTTAGGAAACTCTGGCTTGATAAATATTATAACTATCATTTTATAGGGCCCCGAAAAACTTAGAAGAGGACCTTGATCAATATTTTAACCAACCTCTTTCCTGTTTTATTTACACCGTCAAGTCCCTGAAACCACTTTTCCATATCCATGACGTAAAAAATCATTGGAAAACGCTGCAATTACAAAAATATAACCCAGAAAATTTACTTATTGATTAAAACTAATTTATTTTTTCATAATATAAATTGTATTTTCTTTATGTATTCTGAATAAATAATCTTTATAAATTAAATCTATGTTCTTTGTATAGTAAAAAGATTTAAAAAAGGAAAAAATATTAAAATTTATCATTTATTTAGGTACATTAACCCTTTACTCCCCACACATACTTATATGTACGTTAAAATTACCTATTTTGAAATTATGTTTTTAGCTACAAGCAGTACAAAAAGCATCAGTTTCTTTGATCGTAACTCTACATATTGACCACCTTCACAATAATTATTTCTTCATTTTTTTAATGTCGTTTGTGCGCAATAAATGTTGTATAGGTTATAAATCTTTGCATTATAGATCTTTCTGGAGGAAAGTCTGACATTATGGGCTTTAAAAAGAATATGTATACCCTTTAGTGTTGATTTAAATACTTTAAAATTAGATATTGAGATGTGCATCATACATGAATTATTTTTGCTACAGTTTTATTTTATAATTATTATTATTTAATCATGTCTAAATTTCGTACGTACATATACGTACGTTTGGAAATGAACCCTAGAAAAATGTTATTTTCCCTACTTATGGAAACGTTTAAATTTTTGAAGTATATCTAAAGAAACTTAAATATCAATTAATTAACATCATGGTTCAAATTAAATATACCTATAATTATAGAAATTAAAATTTGAATCTTCAACAGATTATTTTGCTAATGGATAATAACCCTGCAGATGCAAGTGTTTATGTAATTCCATTCTAAGATCCTTATGAGCAAACTTATGGAGATAGGGATAACTTTAAAGTAGATTAAAAAGATCCCAATGGTTTTCGAAAATTTTGTTGAACTCTAATACTGAGGTATGTATTCATCATCAAGATGATAAAAACAAAATTGAAGAGCCAAATTCCGATTAAAATCAACGCATGCTTCTGAAAGAAAAAATAAATTACATGTACATATAAGCATATTTGTATATCAGATGGCTTTTTTTTAATTTGTAGACGAATAGAAAGAAAAAACCATTTTTCAACTGATTGTCGAAAGCTAAAACGAATTTAAAGGTTATGAAAAAACAGTCCCCGTCCACATATCGCATTCAAAGTTTAACAATAGCATATAAAAATTCAAAATGGAATAAGACAAAAATTCAATTTGATACCAATTCTACCCAAACTACCTACGACTTCTTCAAATTATTCATACAGGATTCCTGCGTAGAAAAAAATATAGTTGGAGACAAAACGATCTTTCTGCCGCTCAAACAATCCAACCCTTAGTGACAAGTTGAACAGTGTTTGGCAAAGACGGGAAGACTCAATAAATATCTTAATAAAAAAAGCAATGTACCAAAATAGATTTGATGAATTTCTACTGTAGGCACATTTCTCTAACAACAACTATCCAAATGTGGAGGATCCCTTTTGGAAAGTTTCAATGCTCTTTGAAGCCATAAACGGAACTGCAAAAAAATATTTGGAAACGTTCGAATATATTTGTGTTGATGAATCGATGGTCAAGTACTTTTAACCCCAAAGTATGAAAAAATACCCCAAATCACATCGAATACTATTAAGGTTTAGCTACATCTTCCGGTGAGCTTCTTTATTGCATTCCTTATGAGGGGCCAAAGCGTAATAAATGGTTAGGAATTGGCACAAGGGAGGGATGTTGTTTGTGCACTAATTGAAAAAGAATAAATATCTAAAGGTTGTAAGGTGGGCATGGATAACTTTTATTAAAGTTTTGACCTCATAGACAACTTGAGAGATAAAAGAAATTGGATTATAAGGTATTATTAGATCCAATTTCCATCCCATCAAAAAAGAAATCAATGAAAATTAAAAGATAGGGAAATTAAGTGTACTTTAACGATAATGATAAAGTAATCATTGTTTGAAAGGACTGCACACCAGTTTATATTGCAAATAATCTTATTGAAAAATATTAATTTGCAAAGCAAAAAGTAGAAATAAAGCAGTCTCATTTCAGCAAAATTTAAAACAACACTATGGAGGGATTGGCCTATTGCAGTATTTGGTTGCAAACTATGCAAGAAGTTAAGAAAGAAAAAGATGGTATTTGTTATTTTATTATTGGTTTTAAATGTAAAAATGATTCAATAGAACTAGTAGTAGTGTAATTTTAAATTGAAAGGAGAAAGAAAATATTTTATTAATTGATTTTAGAGGAGTATGTACAAAATCCGAGGTAACCAATCATGGTGAAAATATCTGCACCATTATTTTCCCAAGCATAAAACAAATTTCTTTTGTACGTTACGATAATGTAGGCATGTAATTTTCAAAATAAATAAACGAAATGCTTGTGTATCATGTTTGTCAAGATACATACATACATGCAAAAGTGTGACTCAGTTTTTTGTGCTAATTGTTTTGAAAAATACCGTATTAAACACGTGTAGATAATATGTATCAATGTATTTTTATTATGTTTATCTTAATAAAGTTAAAGTTTGGAATAAAAGAATACGAAAAAAAGTCTGAATCCTATTTATTATCATAGCAACATTTTAATTGATATGTTAAAATATTCTTTTTGGAGATCTTCCCAAGCGTAAATATATCTACGTGCCCATCAACAAAACGAGTGACATATTTTATGAAAAAATGATTTTGAATATTTATATACGTACTAATATAAATTATTCTACAAAATTTTATAAAAAAATTCAAACGATTTTTTCACTGTGGAAGTAAGACGTTAAGGGTTTCATTTCAAAATTTACATTTTACTACGATTCCAGCAGAAATAAATATTTTCCCATGATGAACATTCGCTCACATGAGGCTGAGTTTGGAATTGGTATGTATATATATTTAACCCTTTTTAACCCTCTTGAATGATTTCAGATATTCTACCTTATTGAAATCTTTTAAAAAAGGTTCATCTAGCTATATCATTCTTGGCAGAATCCACAACCCTTGGTGTATTTAAAAAAATGTTGGTATGGATAATATGAGATTCAGTGGTTGGCGGATTTTGAGCATTCATTTAATCTATGAGGTCCTTTTTGGGAAGATATTTTTTGCTTCGTCTTCAAACTAGTCCATTTGAAACATAGAAACACAGACAACAGCAATAAATAAATACCTATTTTCTAAGTGGTGGCCAAACCATTTGTCAAGACCTTCCCTAAGGGCGGCAGCAAGATATTTGCACGTAGATATATTATCCTTTGCCGAAGCTATTTTTCCAAGAAGTCCTAAGATGGTAGGAAACAAATAACCAAGATACATATTTTCTTGGGCTTGATATATATCAAGAAATTGCTAATCGGTTTCATTACTTATATATAATTGTCCAAGAATATAGCGTTATATGATGTGTGATGGATTGACTCTTAGAATTAGGTTCATCCATAATATTGCGATTGCAATAGAATTTTCTTTAAAAAGTTTCCTGAACCTAACCACTGCATCAATTCCCGCACGTGGCTGGAGGGACTACAGGACTATTTTTAAATTTAGTATGACGAAAGTCGAAACTTTAACGCTGCGGGAGTATATTGTAAAATACTATTGCCCAATGTTATAATAAACTATCGAATAAAATACCATATATGATTTTAATGTTATTTTTATGAGTAATTTTGAATTTATGTCCAAAAATTGTGAAAAAAGACTTTGACAATTCTCACAGTACTTAAAGAAATGGTTGTTTTTTTGTTTCTTTTTTGAGTAAAAGTTGAGTGACACAGTAAAGGTAAAGACAAGTTTCATTAACATAAAATTATATAGATAAAATATGAAAAGCTTATAAATATACCAAAAAATACAACGAACGAAAATAAGAACAAGAACCGACACTGATAAGTAACACCTGTACTGCTGTATATGTTTGACTTTATCTGATCCAATTATAGTGGTTCAAGAACCAAAACTGCTAGACCTCGAAGGGCGTAACCTTCCCTGTAACAATCTACAATAAATAAAAGATGGCGATTTATTTTATCAATTTTAATTTTGAGAATTTTATAGCAAAATGGTATTTTTAACTATCACTTAAAATATTTTAGACTCGGAATTAAGATTTTTATTTATTATTGAATAGTAGTGAGTGTCCCATGACTAATTTAAACCCTTTCAAAAAGGCAATTAGACGTACCAGTAAAAAAATAGTTATATAATTTTGGGTTTTGTTATGAATCAATTTGGAACTAGGTATATTCTATTTATTGCAATACAAAATTATGTACTTTAACCATCGCAAAAATATGTAAGGCTATGATTTGAAAATTATATGATATCCCCCATTGTCCTTTCACTGAATAAACCGTAATGTAATATTTCCAGACCCCATTAGGTTTTTTTTCTCTTTTAATAAATTTTGATTAAGAGGTATTAGAGGAATAAACTGATTATATGAAAAACTGCCAAACCAAATGGGCAACAAATTTTATCTTGATAAGGTAGATAATTAGTCATTTACTATCCTGCAAAGATCTTAAAAATATTGCTTTTCATCAATAAATCCGATTTCAAACACCAACTTGAAGAAACAGCATTAATTTAGAATTTTTCGATGACACTGGATTTGATAACAACATTTTTATCTATGTAGGATCTAAATTTTGTAGAGTTCATAACGTGTAGTTAATTTTGAAAGTTGCAAATGATGCAAATGAATTAAAATAAGGGTTTTTGTAAATAAGAAATTGAATCAATTATCGGATAACCTCACCCATGCCGTTAGTACATCTAAAATATTTTTACAGATTATAAAAAATGAAGTTTCGTTGTATAACCCTGTTTTTCCAAAGGGTATTTCAATTTCTCTAATTAGATTTATGTTAACATATATTTTTAAGAAATATGACTTCTTTAGATATTATCTACAAATGTATATAAAATATAATAAGGTTTATTCCTACGAAAGGATTTAAAATGTGAAAATATTATTTAGAACATAATGTAAAAATTAATTAATGACATATTTCATTAACATTAGATCCGATTATATATGTACCCCTCTTAATTGACATTCATCTACAGATTTATTAACATTATGGTATACATTATACAATTGCATTACAGCTGTGTATTTATTTGATCATATTTAGCATAATGTACCATAGGTATTTTTAGAAAAAACTTCAAGGACCGACAGTTAAAGACTGTTCACATGTACTGACAGTGCTAAGGAACAAAAGGTCTGGTTTTAAGACTAGATTTGAATCAAGAAATAGCACAACACTAATTCTGACATCTTTTGCGTTCAAGATATTAAGTTGGGGGTCCCATCCTTTGGTATTCATAACTGTCCTATTGGTTTATCTTAATGATTTTGTTGGTTTTTTTTTTTACAGGAAAGGATTATAATGGAAAAATCTTTACTTTTGTTACGTTGAAATTTGAATATTTTTCCTGTATCATAGAATACTCCAAGAAAAATGATTAGAATAGACATCAATCGATTCAGCTTCTTTCAAATAAATCATTATTGCCCCAATGTGAAATTATCCTCGTTCTTTCATTCTAATATTAATAACAATATGGCAATACATTTTTGCTGACCGACTAAAACATAAATTTCTTATTATTATGTAAATATTATTCTGAACTGTAATTATAATCAAAGTACTTGATTTTTTTTTTAAATGCTCTGATGTTCAAACCTACAAATACCTCTGTTGAAGGTTTCAATAGTTATTTGTATATTTTTCGTCTTAAATTATTTTCCATTTGTCTAAGTTAAAGATATAAAATAAGATCTTTTTTATTAGTTTTTCCAACACTTGAATAAAGCCATTACAAAAAGAAAAGGTTCATTCAAGTATTTTCTACGGGAGAGGAAAAGTAATTTGTTTAGGATTGATTTGGATTTAGTTTCAACGGTCTTCGTTTGTCTTTTTGAAAAGAAAATTTTCTTTTTGAAAATAATAAAATGAGTGATAGAACAATTCAAAATCAAATTGAAAATATTCTGGAGAAGGCTTTATTTTTTCTTAAGCACTTATGACAAACTCCGGCAATTATTTTAAGTTACTGTGACGGAAAGAGAGGAAAGAGATAATATGGATGATAATTCCCATTTAGGACTTACGAAACTGTAAGGAATAAATATTTTTACATCTCAAGAATAATTGAAATAAAACACGTTTTGAAGGTTTCCAACAAGAAATATTCTGGATCATTTTTACCTCTGAATTCCAGAAAATTGTAGAGTTATACAGAAAGTGCTACTATAATCCAGAAAATAAAATATTCACACTTGAAATTAAATCAGTATTTTTTTTTTGAGGCCATGTAATAACTGTGAGATGATATTGAAAGAAACTATCATTGTCTCTGTTGAGTACCCTTCTTTAAATATTATAAGCCAATTTGTATAGTTAAATGTTAAAATCTTTATTGGTTGTGAATGAACATAACTTAAAGAATATGAGTTGCTAGTATTTAAAAAAAGGAACAGAAAATTAATATGTTTACCCTGATAGTTTGAAAAATGTTTTTTAAAAGAGCAAATCAAATGTCATGACAATTCATTAATTAGGTGCAAGTAGGAATGAGATAAAATAGATAAACACAAATCCTACTCCGTATTCAACAGAAATTACTACGAAGACGATTCTCAATTCTACTCCTAGTCTAACAAGGATTTATGATTCAACAACAAGTTCTGAGAGTTACTCTTTTTCCCTAACACGCTTACGACTATTTTATACTTATTGTTCTTCCTTCAAGAATAAAAGAAAAATTATTACATCTTTTGTAAATAAGAAATCATTTTCAGTAAACAATTACAAAAAGTGCACATTTATGAAATTTTTATATTTTTTAAGCCTTGCTGATGAAGAACAATAAAGCTACCTCGGAAACTAATGAAATTGACTGTGCTATTTTGAACTGAAAAGCTCTTATTGTGACCAATTATAATTATAAGACCATGCTACAAAATGAAAGTCTTGGAGCGCCCACAGACTTAAACCCACATTTATTAATGTTATTGAAGCCGTAGAACATGAATATGACTATTAAAACTTTCAATCTATGAAGGTTTGGCCTTAAAGCCTTTTTTAAAGTCATATTTTTACGGTATAACTAAAATTCAGTGCCCAATTTGACATAAGAAAAAAAATATATATGAAAATCAAAGTAAATGGTAATATATAAAAAGATTTCAACATTTAAAAAATGAATGATTTATTATGTTATCTTGACTCGGTTTAATAAAAAATGTATATAATCATCAAAAAAAATCGAGTAAAACGAAGGAACTTTCTAAGGACATTATTTCAATATCTTTTTTATTTTTTATTCAAATGCTTTATATTAAAGCTGAAATTATAGAATATACCTTATATTTCAATTTAAAAAAAATTGTCTTTAAAAAATTTCGATTTTGATTCATTTATGGTCAATTAAGGTTATAATATTTATTAAAAAAATTAAATATAATTAGCTGGTTAGGTTGTGTGAAGATACATCGCAGTAATATTCTGACGAACAAAATTAATTACTTATGAGTCTATATAACTGCATAACTTATATGTAAGGGAATTAAAACAAGTTAATAGATGATTACTTAATAGATAGACTTACTTATAATATATTGCCTTATTTCAAAATATTCAATTCGGCATTATTTCAACCATGTTTTGTATGTTCAAGACTAAAACAATTTTGACACTGCAGCTTGGCATAATTAAATTATACTTTCGTTAGGTAATCTTTATTCATTCAACCTGATCATCTTAATATATCTAAATTTTTTAATAAATATTAAAACTCAATTTACCATAAATCAATCAAAATCAAAAGGCAATTCTTTTCAATTGAAAAATAAGGTCTATTCTATAAGTTCAGCTATGAAATAAGGCATTTGAAGAAAAAAAAAAAAATATTAGCAGTTAACGAAGGTCTTTCATTTTACTCAATTTTTTGGAAGTTATATATCTTTTTATAAAATATAATAAAGATATCGTAATAAACAATTCATTTTTTAAATACTGAAATGTGTTTATCAATTTATTATATATTTTGATTTTCCTGTATATCGTTTTTTCATGTCGAAATATGGCACTGAATTTTAATTATGCCTCAAAACATTACTTTAAAAAAAGTATATTAACAAATATATGGTCAGAGTAGCTGAAAATATAATGAATCTTCCATTATTGGCTTCCAAGAAAGGAAGAGTTTTTAATATCACTATTAGAAAATTTAACAAATGCTTGACATCTTTTTTTGATTCTTTACTCTTATTGTTGTTTTGAATTGAGAGTTTTATTTTGTTGCAATGAATTTGTTTTGCATGTATTTAGAGGGGGCACAAAACTAATCGTAATATATGAATTTGATTTTGACACCTTGATTTTTCAGTACGATATTTCACAACGCAATCAAACGATGATTAAAACAAAGATACACAAGTTTTAATTTTATCCCTTGTCAACAAACGTTTTGGAGCAACAACAAAAAAGCAACGCAGTGCTTTGTTTTCTTCGCGGTTGTTAGCGCTGACAAGGCTGCAGAGACTGTTCGTGTCTCCATCTGGACTTATTACAACATCAATAAATCCATTAATGATGAAAATGATGTTGAAAGAGCTCCTGAAACCAGAACTTCTGTAGCAATAATATTGCTTACTTCTCGTATGTTTCTATGTGGCCTCCTCTATGTCAGGCTTTAACCCCATGGACTTTGCAACTCAGGTGTTTTAAAAAAAATGTATTTTCACCTACCATCCAAATAGGGATTCCTCCATATTACTGTCTTGCAGGGTGTTATTACTTGTGATGGAAAAAATATGCAATAAAAATATAGCTTAATATAGTATTTAAACTTATCAGAAATAAGATTGTTTAATTTAGTCATGTTACTGAAATTCTTACATCCCCACTCTTTATTTATTGTAGATAGCACTAACTAAAAATAAGAAAGGTTTTATATATCATATACGTAATTGTTCCAGACTTTATGTATACTATCTTTTTCTATATGTTTATATGAATATAAATAAACTGAATAAAAGAAAATAACAGGGGTGAATGAATTAACGAACAAAGACAAAGTTGATTTATTTCTAACTTGTTATAATGAATTTTGTAAGAATAAACTCCAAAAGCTCCAAAAGTTTCCCTTTTCTGTATAATCTCAATGACAGCTTGTACATTTCTTGAAATGTAAGAAATCTTTCATCCTTTGAAAATTTCTTTTTTTAATTACGTCATACATGCATTGAGTAAAAATCTTTCCACTAAACCATCGGGTACAGAAACTTTATTACCATTAAAATATTTTTTTTAATGTATTTAGGAAATGTGATCATCCATTAAGATCGTATGTGTTCCCGATTTAAATTGAGGAAAATTTGCTCTATCACCAAGCCCTTGGAGGCCCGGATGGAAGAGTTTTAAAATTTATTGTGGGTAAGTAATTGTTAGGCCACATTCAATAATATTCTTGAATACAGTCGTCGATTGATCTTTTCCGACGAAATTTTTAAGTATTTTTGATGGATTAGTTTCCATCATGGTTTTTTTCATTGTATTGTGTCTGCACTATCGCTGAGGCATGAAATAGTTTTACAGTATATTTTTTAATAATGCATAAAAATATAGTACCATTATTTTAAGCATCTTCAAACTCCTTTTGGAACATTGTAGTTTTTGTCTTTTTTTCTAAAAAAAAATTGCAAGGTGGTGGATCTAACCGTATAAAAAATAAATAAGCTAAAATCAAGGGAATCAGTATCTCTATCATTAAGTTCGGAAGGAACGTTGCTTTTTTTGTCACTTTCCATATCTTCATGATTTGATATTCCATTAAGGTCCACATCAATATCTCCAATAATATTTTTTACTTCAATCTTATCGAGGATTTTATCATAAGTTTCAACAGCTGATCCGACTACATTAACGATAGCAGATGAAATTTCACTGGATTCCTTTGCATCAAATCCGCCAAAGATACTTGATCTTTGGTGAGCTCATTCGTCTAAAATAAGAGATGGATTTGACGGAGAGTCAATTTCTCACTACTACTAGAATTTAATTAAGCAATAGTTTGCTTTAATATATCGCCATATTCCAAGATATTCAATTTGGCATTATAACAACCATGTTTTATATGTGCAAGACTAAAACGATTTTGATACTGTAGCTTTGTGCCTTTAAATTTGACTTTAATTAGGTAATCATCAAAAGGAACAATCAGTAGTATATTAGTAGGATCTTTAACAACTTCCACGACGTTGTCCCCATCCCTCCACACATCCTTATAATTCTTGTATTTAAGTTCCGAATCTTCATTTAATTTATTCTTTTTTGGATAATGTTCAACCACATCTCCAAATTTCTTTAACCATTCTACCACTCTAACTTAATTCCGCCTTTTAAAGGTGTTGACCATTGTGATCGTGACACGTTTTTACTTATAAATATTAAGATTGTTAATTCCCTTTAATCTTAGTTTTACATTGACAAAGTTTCCTTCAACTTTTTTAACTCTATGTATATGTCTGTATTTTCTTGAGGTTTTCAATTCTCCCCCCTTGTATCTATTGGAAACTTTGAATAGAATCCAACTTGATTTATTCCAAAACTATATATTCGCTCCGACTTTTCATGTTCTGTAAGACTGTAAAGAATATTGCACTTTGAAAATACGATGTTGTTCTTCCACCGTTACTGAAGATCATTTAGTAATAATGCAGTAATACATTTGGCCGAAATATTGCAGCTCAAACTTTTTTTTTGTGCCATAAAAAAATAAAAAATGAACATAAAATATCGATATTTTCATAAACAGCACAATTAAAAATTCTCAAAATAGAAGTATTAGGAATCGCCAGCTTCCACAAGCTTATTGAACGATTTTAGCAAAAAAAATAACATTTTTTTTCCAGCAGGAAAATTGAAATGAATAATTTGAAATATAAAGAGATTAAAAATCATTTATTTTTTATATTATTATATCAGTTTAAATAAATTTCTTCCTTCAATCCTTTTAGGTTAATAAAGAACAATTAACCCATTATTTTTCTGCCTCAAATCCTTTTAGAATAATAAAGAACCAATTATCCCATTATTTCTATTACGTACTTTAAAATACGTGTTTGAAAGGTTAGTTTATAGCAATAATACCACAAATTCTTTGTCGTTATATCTTATTATTTAAAAAAAGGATGCACTAGTTAAGAGCATTACTTATTTTTGATACTGCTTCAAAAACTTCACTAGTTTCTCGTAAATAGTTAAAGAGTATATGTGATATTTCAAAACACTAAAATAAAAGCTCCTTTTAACGTCAACTGTTAGAAAAATGTACGAATTTAGTTCTTTATTAATTCCAATTGGTTATGGTATATCTTGAAGCCCCAAACCTAGCTATCAAAAAAATGAATATTGCCTAACTAATTGGTGTCTAGTAGTTAATGAAAGATTTGCTAAATATATTGTTCTATTTTTATTTTTGAAATTATCCTTTTATTTCTTCTTAACTCTGAAAAACTAGACTCAGCACATTAGATATTTTGGGTTTATTAGAAAACTATCTTCTTATTGATCTTAGCGATGTTTTGGTTTTTCCACCACTAGAACAAAATAAGCTGAGTGATGGAGACAATTATCTAGATTACATTGGCAGGGCTGTAGATACCAACTCTAGTGGAACCAGATTACTTGGTCAACTTGTAGAATATTAGGGTTATGTACAGGAAAAGGAATACGGAAAAGATGCAACCTCTGCTAATGTAGCCTTCAAAAACAACCTTAAAACGGTCTATAAAAAGAGAAAATACATACGCAAAGTTGCTAAACATTATGATAATTTGACAATAAAGTAATTTTTTTGAAGAAAAACAGTCAAGTACCAAGAATCAGATTGGATCTAAAAATAGACAAAATGATTATGAATACGCTTGAAGTAAATAAATAATGAATCTAGGCTTGATATCTTTCCAAGCTAGACATTTGATATAAATGTTGTATTCTTTTCTAACTGGATGACTCAGACTTATAAAAGGTAGAAAAGTACTTCAAAATTAAATTTAAAAATTTAAAAAAAAAAATTGAAATTAAAAACTAATTACAAATTAGTGATCAATGTGTAAGCGCTTCGTTATTCGCTGCCAGTATTTCTTTTAATTATTTTGAGTTGATTCGAAAGTAAAATAATTTTTTATTTTATGAATCACATGCGACGTTATAAAAAATTAAACAGATTTATTATTTATTTGTTAAAATAATGTATTTGATATTCATTTTTATGTAAAATTAAATTATAATATTTTAACTATGATGATCACAAATAATATCTTGTTAAACCCCAAAACAAATACTGTTAAGATTAACTTTTTAAAACAATAATTATTTTTAAAAAAAATGGTTTCGGCTCATTCAGGTATTTTTCTCATATTTATTCATTTAAATAATTTTACAAACTAAAATAGTGTAATTTTGAATTTATGTCGACTCTACATAGTGCTATTAATGTTTTAAAGTATTTTTCGACTTACTTTTAACTTCAGTTAACCAATATTTTTAAAGAACGGATGGTCACAAAGGGAGGTTAATTAGTACTACTGAGTGGTTCCCAAAAAGTAATTTTTATTGAATGATGAAAAGACAACTCAAAACCAATTTATGACACACTTAAATTCTATATTTTTTAATTAATATGTCTTCTGTTACAAGCACTAAGAGTGTCGACACGTCAGTGAGCAGATTTGCAACTCTTCACCGTAAAGGTCGTTCCCAATTTGAATTACAGGTGTGGCAGACATTTTTCCCCATACCATCTAAGCTGAAAAGTCACGGATAGAGGAAAACTACATGAAAGTAATCCAGAAGTCAATCATAATTTTGCTGCAGAAGTTTTGTTTCTTCTTGGCTGGATGGGGCAGTAGTGAACTTCTTGATATTGTAAGCAGTCAGTAGAAACCGGTGGAGAAGGGATCGCACATGCGTTGCCTTTTTGTTGATGCTCCAACATTTTTACACATAGAGACATGGTATAAAAACAAAACTTGTTAACTTTTGTTTGAGCTGTCGTTTGGTCCATACAAAAACAAATAATTAAAAAGAAAAGGTTTTAAATAGTAATAATACTCCTATTGCAAGTTTTGGGTATCCACTTTGTAGATAGAATATTTGTTGTACTATGCATATACAATTTCGTCTGGCCATAAATCTGTCATTTGTACCAATTTTTATAAAAATTGATCCTTAAGTTAAGGAAATGTATTTCAATTACTTTGCATCTTTAAAGAGTATTCTTTCACATGGATGTTACCATATTTTATAGTTAGAAAGATATTTATTCAAGTATGAAATGACTGAACAAATAATTACAAAAAATTAAGAAAGTAAAAGGTCAACATATAGCAACAACACTAATTTACACTAAGAGACAGCATAATAAAAACCTAATTAATTAAATTAATAAACAAATACTTTTTTAAATAGCACTACGAATTCTTGGAAAAAGCAGTTTCTATTAAAAAATGTTTGTTTTTAATAGACAAACACCCAACGATATACTATCAAATTACATTTAACATGTCTGTATATTAGTTTAATTGTATTTTAAACGAAAACTTTGAGTTAGTCTGTAATTACTTTTTTTAAAGTATTAAATTTTTCAAAATTATTTTTGATTAAAAGTTAATTTTAAGGTACAATGGAGTTAATATTAGAGAACCAATAACTAATATGTACCTAAATATTTTACAAAATGACATAGCACATAATAACAAGACTTACTTGATTAAATTAGGACAACTGTGAAGCTAATCCAAGTGCCATGTTTATAATATTTCAAGAATGGAGTGACGTAGTTCACTGGATAGCACATCAGATAAATAAGTCTCCTTTATTTAATGTATGTCTGAGTTTAATACTCATTTCTCTCAGAGGTGGAAAAGAAAATATAGATTGTGTACAAGGTAGAAATTCAACATCCAGAACAAGTTTTTTAGATCAATATCTTGACGATCCTGAGATTTCTAGTTATGAAAGTGACTTCATCAGATTTTACTGAAACAGCCTGCCTCCTTGCACATAAATGGAAAAACTAATCAAACAGGTAAAATCTGTATGGGAAACTTTGAACCCTGGAGACCTGGAGAATATTGCTACCGAAATGCCCAGGAGGATTAAGGAAGTCATCCAGAAGAAAGTAGGATTCATTGGTTGATGTACCGCCTTTTATGCTTTATTGTCGATGAAATACATTGCTTTTTTGAACCCGACAATCTTTCATTGGTACCCTCTAGCAATGAAGAGTTAAATTGATATTAACAGATTTTATTTAGAATTTCATCATGGTAGAATTTTAAATTGGTGCATTTTGTCCAAATCAGGTAAATATACCCGAATTTATTAACCATTATATCTTATTAACAATACAACTTTGAAAAATGCATTCATATTTTTTTATTTGTAAATAAATATTCTAAGGATTAGAATTGAAATTGACAAGTGTAAAATGGATGGAATAGTTTAAACAGTTATAAAAAATTTACATGACGTAATTATTATAATTATTCAACTATACGTTGATCAATACGTTTCATTTTTGGGTCTTTTTTACCCAGTTCAATAACGAAAGGTTACATACTTTTTTTATCAAAATATTTGAGGGACATGGACCAAAAATGTTTTTTTTAATAACAAATAATGAAAATAAAGTTTAAGACATAAAATGTTTGCTTAGAGATGATGTATCCCTTTAAACTTTTTTAAATTTTACAATTCATAGATTAAAATGGTATTTGTAGTTCAAAATAGTTAATATTAGTTAATACAGAGCAATTTATAAATATTTATTTTTTAGATGAGTAATTGCTCTATCAAAAATAATTTAAGAGCTCTTCTCTTTAATTTATTAGTACAATTAAGTATAAATGTTGTATTCTTGTTGTTAAAAACTCATATTTACTCTATGTGTAGTATAAAATTTAAAAGACTTTTAATGAGTTTTTAATAATCAAAAAGTGCAAATTTGTATATAACTTTTACGTTTTTACTCATTATTAGATGTTTATGTGCCATCAAACAGCAAAAATGTGAATCGTTAATTCAATTATTGAAAAAATTCAAACAAAAACTATTCAATTTATTAGAATATTAATATTTTGAAAACATTTACGCGTACTTTGCTCAAAAATCATTTATCAAGGAAGACTGAAATATGCTTTTAAGATATTGTTTATTCATACAAATATTAATTAATTATATAATGCTCTATATTCATTGTTTTAGATGCTTTAAAAAAAACAACATTGAATTTTACAATGAGGGGACCAAATTATTGAAAAAGCATCAAATTAAGATCTTGAACCAATTAATTTTAACTGTAATGATTAATTACGACGCCAAACAACTTCTAATAACAAAAATAAATAAGTTTTTGTAAAATCTCTATGTGTAAAAATGTCGGACACTGTTGCTCCCTGTTGCGCAAAGGTGGGATCCCCTTTACTCCAGTCTTAGTACATTTTAGACTGCAGAGACTGTTAGCATCTCCATCCAGACTGTATATAATGTATAGAAGTTTGTTATATCCCCATACAGTCAAGAAGAATCACAACTTATACAGCAACAATATGGCTGACTTCTTGCCTCCTCTCCTCCTGGTTTCATATTCCTTTAGAATGTAGTTTGGTGTGTCTTGCAGAAGAATGTGTGCTGTACCTCTCATCCAAGTTTTGATTTGCTCTGAGTTACACCCCTAATAGTGTTGTACACAATGGACTTGTACTTAACCGTCAATAACTGCCAATTTGTTCGCCGGTTGTCAAAGGGGATATTGCTTGGGAAGGAGAACATATTCTTATAACCAAAGAAGCAGTGCTTTTCTAATGTTTTCTGCACCGATGTTAGTCAGAGAAGGCTGCACAGACCATCAGCATCTCCGTACGGACTGCATACAACATCAAAAAGTCCCAAAAGGATAGGCATAGTGATGAAATTTGTATTTTGAATCTAATTATCCTACATTTCTGTAAGCAACAATATGTGGAACTTCTGGCCAACCTCGGTATGGCGCTCACCCAGCTCTGACCTTAACCCCCTAGACGTTTCTGTTTGGCGTGCCTTGAAGAAAAATATATATGGCACCTCTTATCCAAATTTTGATTCCCTCCAAACTGTAATTATAGCAGCGTAATGTACCATAGACACGGCCTTTATCTTCATTTTAAAATAAGAGCTGCCATTATATTTGCAGGCAGGTCGAAGTTTTTAATGATTTTGAAGGAGGGCAAATTGAATCAAAAATATAGCCAAATAATGTATCGAAACATACCACAAATTGTTTTAGAGTTGTATTTGCTTCATTCGCATAAAAATTACGTTAATTAGGAATTCAGTCATGCTACTGAAAGTTGTACGTACCTCCTCTCTACAACTTCAAGAGGTCAGCGCAACCTTTTAACATTGGCTTATATGGTTTAAACTATACATAAGTAAATTTTTGAAAAAATAAACATTTTTTACTGTTAACTCCAATATCATCAACATATTCAAACAAACAAACAGATTTAATGTACGCATATATAAACAACTGGAAGTAACAGTTATTTGTAAGTGCAACTGTTTTGGATAGTTGTATATGCATTATACATATTTAGAATAATATTTACATGCAGTAAAAGTTTATTTTCATTCAATATAACATATTTCATATTTTCAGTCTAACTCCCTTCAAACTTCAATCAACTTTGGAGAGTACAATAAGCATCACTATTTGAATGGAGATTCACGGAATGAAGACATAGAATACGACGTAGAAGAAAGAGAAGAAAAAACAAATTTTCTCCGTCAGAACGCGTCCTCGTCATTACTACATAGATTTAAAAGTCATCATCTAGTAGATGAAGAAGAAGAGGACAAGTGTAATCATAATAGTAATAAAGAATCCAGACACCCTATGAAAGAAAGTGAGGATCCACGTTTGTTCGAGTGCTCAACCGCTACAACAACAGTCTCAGAGGAAGATAGCCGTCCCTCTAAAGAAGAAACTAAATTTCGTCCTAAAAAATCTCCTCTTCTACGAATCGTATCTGTGCCCGATCCCCAAGAAAGGGTTGAAATCCGTGATATTTATTCCTCGTCCATTACCAGAGAACTTGCATCCAATGTCCTAGCTCAAAGAAAGAAAATGACTAAGCATTGGTCCATGGATGAAACTCAGACTTGGTTCTATTCAAGGTTGGAAAAAAACTGTATATAAATATTATTATCAGGCAGAAATTGATTTTATATGATAAGCAAATAGGCAAAACATAAGAAAATTCCTGTGCTTAACATATATAAGACTTTATCTTTCTTTCAATTTCTTTCATATTACTTTTTATTCCTTTTATAGAGTGGAGTCACCAAAACACTTTTAAATGAATTGCTTACCCTAACCGTACCTTCACAGGTAGAACAAAAACTCCCAAAAAAAAAAAAAAAAAAAAAAAAAAAGATTGTCATAATATTTTGAATGCTGTTTTTTTGAAGGTCGTTAATAACTGATAATGACCAGCATTACAAAAATCAAGCTATCTGTGTGTACAGTCCGGTACTTTTCAGCCAGAGTGTTTTTTATTTAATATAATGTATAGGTCAAATTAATTAGCTAAAATACAAGTCTATTAAAATACTCTAGTTAATTTAATAGTTTAACATTATATGAATATATGCTTTTAAAAGGTAAAAATCAGAAGAAATATTGGTTTGATTAGAATTTTTTTTTAAACTGCATTAAATTGAATAATATTTTTAAACCCTTCATTATCTCAGTTTTTTTTTAATATGTATTTTTTTTATAAATCTCTTTCTTTGTTAATTTTTTGCTTTTCTCTATTTATAAAAGTCTTCTAAATTATGTTAATTTGTCTAAATCTACTTTTCTTTCATTTTCTTGAAATATTATAGTAGTTATTAAGATAATTATATAAAAAGTAGTTATACTTTTAAAATAGCCAAGTCATTTTTTTCTCCACATAAAACCCTTTGAACAACGTGATCAGATATTACATAAGTCTTTGTTTTTGTGGATTGCTGAAAGTTTTCTTTCTATAGGGGTAAAAATACTCCAATAATTGAACTTTTTGGTCAAAACAGACTAAACACAATCAAACAGAAGTAATTGCAAATTAGGGATTGATACATTAATTAGGAGACAGCAAGCCCTGCTGGTGTATTTTTTTTATTACTATTTTTGCATATTAATCAGCTTGTAGTAGTAAAATTTATATTTGAATATTTTTTTCGCAAGATATATTTGCAAACCAAATTCATAACTTAAATAATGATATAAAAGCTTTCATAGTAATTTCAAAGTCGATATTTTTTAGTAATAGTGATAGTTACCATTGTGATAGCAATGGTAAAATTATTCATCTTATGCTTAGTTGCAACTTGTACACAACATATATATAAATTTAACATTAACTTTTAAATGTATATAATTACATAATTTAAGTAATATCACAAATTAGTATTTTAGACAAGATTTTAAATTTACTTTCAAAGATTGACAACACTTACATATATTCCCTTTACTAGCTTGTATTTGACTTTAAAGACTAATATATTACTCAATTTTTTACCAATTAACTTAATTTATAAAATTAACTATAAATAAAGTAAAAAAATATAAACAAGTTCCATACTCTTGATTTAATATACACGTAGTGTCAATATAAAAAGAATATATTTTTTTCTTTTTGATATGAAATATCCTCTATTGTATTAATTGCCTCAGTTAATGAAATTGAATTGAGATTATGTTTTTGTTCCTGTTTGTTTGTGAGTCACCAAGATTAAAGCAAAAGTTTTGTATTAATTTTGATCAAACTTGCTACAAAGGGTTTTCTTGTAGAAGATCACAATAAAATGTTATTAAATTTTGAAAAATTAAGGCTAAAGGTCAAGCTAAAACAAAAATTAAAAATTGCATAATCAGCCATAACTTTAAAACAACATAAGATACAACTATTTTCGATATTAGGTGGATGTTTCCAAATATAATCATTGCAAATTCAAGTTTTTATTTTTTCTTCAAAATTGTATTTCTTCTAAAAAGAGGATAACCCCCATACAATACCTATTACATTCTAATTCTATGTAGAAGTATCTTCGCTATTAAATAAAACCAATAATTCAGATTTTCTTTGTAACTTGTATTAATTTTAGATTCATACTACTTATAATATAAATCTTTTTATTTCTTGCTATGATTGATTAAAGTTTAATTCTTGCATAAAAATACTTCAAGGTATATTGAAGCCATTTCATTAATCAATCTACTTTTTCATCTAAGAAAAGAATATATATGTTTAAAAAAATTGTGATGGTTAAAACTTCCTAAAATTTAAGATTTAAGCTACTATCTTAAAACTATTAATAACTGCAAAACAAGTGTATGTGTAGAACACTTCAATAGTCTATAATACATATTATTACAAGTAATTTAAAGTTATGGATAATAAATATTAGCGTAATGTTTTGCAAAAAAGTTAAAATATTGTAATATACAATATGAAGATTTCATGGTTCGTTGACACAAAAACAATATTGATGAAAATTTTCCAATTTATGTTTGACTCTTTTGATATAAACTTTGAACTTAAACATGTTACTAATTGATCAAATATTTTCTTCAATTATCGGGCTTATACTCTAATGTCTGTGAAATTATTCATGATACCCAAAAATTGTTAGCACTCATCTTCTTTTATTTATAAAACTATATTTCCTCTTTTATAAAGATAATTAGTTAAATAATAAAAATCTAATTATGACTAAGGCTAAGGTTAAGCAAAACATTTAATAAAATTAATTAATCCTTACTTAATAATAGTTAAATATGCAAACAAATCCTAACTCCTACTTTTTTAAAACATACATTTATTTACCTGAATTTTGAGAATCAAATTTGAACCAATCAGTTTTATACATACGCAACACGTCTTGAATTAGAAAAAAACAGGAAAATTCTCAAAATTAAAAAAACAACAACAACAGAAGAACACATTTTAAGAAAACATCGACTTAAGTTAATTATACCTCGATTAAATTTGCAAAATATAAAAATATATTCAAAACAAGGGATGATTAAAATAAATAACGAATAGCATGTATTGATGTTTAATAGGTTAGAAGCATACTGAAAGTACTTTTTTCGATAAAATGTAGATTTTAAAGAATAAAAAGCATATTAATATATTTTGGGATAAATAATATATTAGTTCACAAACAAAGCGTTAAAAACTATATAAATATCTTGTATTCCTTTTTTTCAAATTAAGATAAATATAAGACAACTATTTATTTTTTAAATTTAAGCTAAAACCATATAGTCAAGAGTTAGATTTGAATTTTGTATTCACTACCCTTCTCTTGAACCAACATAAAAATTCATTTTTGTTCTTTTCGTCCCTATTTTCTCGCACTTGTACATTTGCTCCAAATGCTCCCATAAAAATGTTTAAATAAATTAACTGAATTAAATAGAATGCTATATTTATCCAAACTTCCCTTTGTTAATTAATCAAGGAATGATGCATTAAGAGCTTCGTTAAGACTCTTTTTATTGATAAAGTGGACATGTATCTCTATTGCTTTCTTCTTCATTTAATTGTTATAACTGTATGCGTATAAACAGAGAATAATCAAGAATCGATTTCTCTACATACATGGATGTAATATCTCTTTTCTTACTAATTTCAATCTCAAGCATATATATACTTTAGAAAAATATATATTAGTATTCTGTATATACAAAATTATATATACAATGGTACCAAAAGACAAAACATTTGTTATGTATGTTAGATAAATGAATTTTGAGTTCTTAAATTATTTTCTTTCTCTTGGATGAATTGGCTCATTTCTATAAAGTATTACTCAGTTTCATTAAAACCTAAAGTAAAGTTTTTTCGCTCATTGTTAACAACGATCGTGTGTAGCTAAATCTCAGCCCAGCAAATCCATGAAGAAAATAAAGGGAATTTTGTATTTATCCTGCATTTTCTTTGTATTCAACAAAAGTTTCTCATCGATAGCTATGGTCGATGTATGTCTTGTTTAAAAGTAAAATTTAGTTTGAGTGATTTAGTAGGTATGATATCATGTTATCTTCTTATTTCATCAGCCACATTTTCAAACAAATATTAATTGATACTCTCAATTTTATAAAGTTGCGAAAAAGTTACTATAACCTAGCGGTAGTATCCAATATTGTTCGGAATAATTATCATCAGCCAAGAGACAAATATTGCTTCGATAATATAAGATATAGCTATTTTACAAACCCCCATATAACTAATTTTTATTCATGAGCACGTTAAGACGTAGGTACTCAATACATAGGAGTTCTCTTTTTTAAGAATAATAATAACAGATTGAAGAAATACAATAATAATAACTTGCATGCTAAAGAATGCTTAGTATTTACATACCATAATATATTTATTCACAATTATTTTCATTTAATATGACTATAGTTTCTGGAACGCTCCTTAGCTCAGCTCTACCTATCCACAATCAAAATACCTCATCTAAATTAACTTTCATTATTTTTTATCTATACTTCCATTGTCTTTTCTTTTCAATATGATATTTATTTACACATGCTATCTTTTAAAAATGAGTTCTGTACACAATTATATACAACTCTTTACAGTACATATATAGTTATATAAATTTAGAATTAATATTACTTTGACTTTAACCTTCATGACCTTTATAGAGATTGAAAAAATATATTGTTCAATTTTATATAATACATTATGCGACTTGATAAAAATTTGAAAGAAAATTTAGTAGGATATAATTTTATAAAATTGGACTTCCTTGTTAATTTGAGGCCAAGAGCAACGACGGTTTGAATACAAATATATATTTTTAAATTAGTAATTTCTCAATGTAGCACATTTTCTTTGATTTAATGGTTAATAATGGATCTAAATACTCCATAGTATTTCAGACCTGGATAGTAATTCATTTGAACTCCAAAGGAAGAATTTGGACTACATTTTTTTTAAATGAAATGTTTAACCCTTGTTTTAATATATTACAAGAAAAACTCATAATCTTTTTTTTTTAAATTTAAGTCAGTTCTATGCTGTTGTAAAACATCAAAAAATAATACATAACCATAAAAAAGAAAACTTAATTTATAAATTAATGTTCGTTAAATATTAAACTCTTGAAAATAATTTAAAAACATGAATAATCATAAAAAGATACTAAAAAAATATTTCGTTTTTTAGCACATGGAGTACTAGTCGATTTTTTTAAATTTTGTAATTATAAATGTTTTTGACAGCTACCACAGGGATTCTTACTTTGATTGTGTTCTTTTTTAAATTGGTCAATTTTAATAAAAAAGATCATTAAAAAAACACAAAATCCATGCACATACCGGGCCGTGCTAAATTATTTACCGATGATGTAAATATACTTTTTAAGAGGTTTTGTGGCAACCAATCTGATTGTTTCGTATTTTTACTGTTAAAATAAACAAAAATACTTCCTGTGAGACCGTAACAACTTCCACACGTGAGACCATGTCCAATCAGGAAACAAAAAGGGTCGAAATTGCAGCACTCCTCCGAGCAGAAGTGCCTCATAACAACATTAAGGAACAGGTTGGGGCCACTTTAAAGACAATTTACAATATTTCCAAGCGCTTGGAGGTTGGAGGTGATCTCAAGCATTCCCCTGGGGCTAGAAGTAAGCCCACTGTCTCAATAAAGCAAGTAAAGGCAGTGTTCATGAGGACTCCCAACAGGTCCATTGCCGACATGGCCAGAAAGATGGGAACGTCGACATCAACTGTTTCAAGGGCATTGAAAAGGGCTGGAGGAAAGTTCTTGAGGCGTACTGAACGCCCTCTGCGAACTGAACGTCAGCAAGAAGTCAGACATGAGCGTGCCAAGAAAATCTAGAATGATATCAAGAGCTCATCTGGACGCATCATCATTTTTTCAGATGAGAAAACTTTTACGGTCGATCCTGTTTTCAACAGGCAAAATGACCGTGTTGTGAGCTTTGGAGATGTTTGGAGATCCAACGGGAAGGCCATGAAGCCTGTATGGTTCCCCACTGGCTCAGATTAACAGCGGAGGATTATGTGAAGATTCTGGTGTCCAAGGTCCTTCCGTGGATCAAATCCATAGTGGGCAACTCTCCTTGGGGTTTTCAACAAGATGGAGCACCCGCCCACGCTTCCAAGAAAGCTCAGGAGTGGCTCAAGGACAACATGAACTTTTAGCCAAGGACTACTGGCCCTGTCAGAGCCCAGATCTTAACTCACTAGACTTCCCTATCAAGGCACACGTGGAGACCAAGGCCTGCCAAAACGACACAAAAACATAAATGCCTTAAAGGCTGCTGTCAACAAGGCCTGGGCCTCCATGGACACTGATTACATCATGCAAGTCTGTGGCAGCTTCAGATGTCGCCTGACCAGTGTCATTGAGTCAAATGGTGGCTAATTTGATTTTAATTTGATCACAAACTATTTCATTATTCTAAAAATGTATGAATAAATTGTTTCTCAAGTCATTCAAATATCATTATTGTCCGCGATATGTTCTGAACAAAAATCGGTAAATAATTCTGCACGGCCCGGTATTATGATATGAAAATTAGAACACACAATTCATGAAATAAAGAGATTATTACCAACATAAAATTAAAACAAAATAATGATTTAGTCCTTAATGGAAATGGTGAGTTAAATTCTCTGGTAACAATTTGTCAACAGTTGCCAACAAGTTAATCAGGTTTAATCTAAAGTATTGGTAAACGATTTTTTTAAAGATGGGTTATCACGCATAAGTTCCTTGGTACAATGTATGAAGATCAATCAATATCTTTTTTTCCGTAGTACATAAGGTAGGTTAAGTTACGTGATTTCTGTTTGAAGTAAACACTGCTGATACCTGTTTCTCTACTGCACCTTAAGTTCATTAACACATCTTATTCAAAAACCTTCTTCATGTAACAGGGGATATTAATTGATGAAAATGAGCAAATTCAATTTTAGCCCAACTTCTGTAGTCATTGCATATCTTTGTATTTTTTTAGTAAAAAAAAGAATGGGTGCCAATATATTGTTTAAATAAGGACTAAAATATTGATGATACAATATTTAAAATATGTTTGTCAGCAAAAGTGTTGGCTCATGGAGGACGTTAGGAACGCAATATATAAATCTATTTTTTGGAAAGTATGACTAAGCCAAAAACTAATTCATGTATTAATCTTAGATATTTAAAAAAATATTCTAGTAACTATATACATTGCAAAGAAGTGAGGAGTCATACATCCCCCTCCCCAAAGACTAATCATTGGGGGGAGGGGGAGCAATTCAGTATAAATTAGATGTTGATTCATAAAAAATATAGAAAATTTATTATTGACGTTATAAATATAAAGTCGTATTAAAAAACTTTTGTAAAAAAAATTAATTTATTAAACATTTATACAAAATTTAATTTTTATGGTCAAAAGACCGGAGTGGCATTTGCTGGAAATTAGATACTCTTGTATTCAACAACTAGGCTTAAAATCAAATTTGATTTTAAAGCCCCTCCCCCCCAATTGTAATATATCATTGTTCATTGTAACCAATGGCTTTGATAAACGTTTAATTTATGCTTTACATATTTCTAAAGCTAACAAGTTATGATTTTTTCTTTAAATATAAAAATTATAGGTAGTATATGATTTCTTAAATTTAATAAGTAATTAATATATATTCTGATCGATTTTTCATTCGGAAAAAATACAAATCAATTATGTATGCTTTTATAACTTTATGTGTATAATGTTTAAATAAAATTCAAAAACTACATAAATATCTTGCAAAATGATATAATACACAAGAAACTGTCAAAAATCATATTATATTTTATTTTTTCTACCATTAATCAAGCAAATCAATAAAAAGAAACTTTTATTTATTTTTTAGACAAAATGTATTTAAAAAAAGTTTTTTTTAAAGCTATCTACTTATTCTTAATTTGACACAAAAATAATTATTGATTACCTTATTTGTCAAAAATAAAATTATTATGCTTTTTGACCGTTTCTTGTGTGTTATATCATTTTGTTAGATATTCATGTAGTTTATGAATTTTATTTAAACTAAGATATTATAACGCAACCACTCTTTTCTATTCAGTTGTTTTACTTACATGCTTGGTTATTTACTTTTAAGTCAATAAGTTAGTTAGTTTGTAGAACAAAAACAAAAGATTTTGTTTTTCTATATATATAAAGTAAACATATTCTAGAACATCCTTATTTTTCTATCACCAAAATGGAGGTTGAAGCCAAAACTTTTAATATTTTGTACAACCAATCGTATTCAGGTATATCTTGATTAAGTGAAAGCCTTAAAATGATATTAAGCAATTTATAATAAGAATGCAAAGTAGGGTCTGCACGGCATGGATATTTATAAAAGGAAAACAGAACTCAGTCAATTAATCAACTTTATTATTTAATGTTTTTATTATAATTATTTTATTAACTAAGGAACGTTTTACAAACAAACACAAAATAGTTTACACCTTAGTTATTTCTATCTACGACACACAAATACTCGAACAAAAAGGTGAGAAGTGCATCGTGTGTTATTTATAGCTGCCAGTATTTTTTTAAATTGGTAATCTGAAGAATGAATTTTCTTTCCTTCTATAATTTAAAAGTTGAACGATTTAGGCAGAATACATTATATATGTTGAGCCAGTTTGTCCAAATATAATTAAAATTCTTTAACTTTGACTCACATATATAACATTCGACTCCAAATAAAATGGTGTAATATGAAATCCATTAAATGTATGTTCGTAAGTTTATTTTGCCTTATCAGACTGTTGTTCAGTGATGAATAAAGGGCTATCGAATAGACGAAATAAAAGCATCAGGCTGTATCAACATAATGATCTGAACAATTTATATTGAAGTAGATTAATGAATCAAATATATATAAATTAATTGAATGGACTCCATGTAGTGTATTTATAGTTTGGTGGTATCAATTGTTTTCATTTTTGTTTTATCATCATTTGTTCCTAGATCAATTCGATTGAGCAACATATATATACTATTATATTATATTCTTATTTAAGCATTTCATTCTTCTTTTTTAAAAAGAAACAATTGTTATTTATTCCACATATATGAAATATCATTTTCCCCTCTCATTCTAAGAGTAATGAGCCAATCTGAAGCCTTAAGACTGATGACAAACCTATTGTTAATTATAACCTCCACCATAGATAGTAGAAGTCTCACTCGATCAAAAGAATGAAAATAAATGGCAGAAAAATGTTATTGTTTTTTTTTTGCAGACAGAACATCAATGGTCCGTTTTATTAAACTTGCTTGTGTATATCGAGATTTTCACCATCATTTTTATGTTGTTCTTTTTCTTTCCACTGCACTAATTCTTATAAAGAAGGGAATTGGCATGCTTTGTTGAAGGAAAAACAGCAAGAATCATGAAAGTTACCCTTGCGTGAAGAATCAAATGGGCAATATTTCCTAAGAATCTTTTCACCTCGTTTGTTGAAGTTAAGGAATTTTCTTTATAGTATTGATCGCCAGTTGTAAGACGTGGGTTAAAGTTTAGTGAATCATATGTACATAAGAAATGTTAATATGGTTCAATGTGACGCAGTAGAGTAATAAAAACATTTATTATTAAAATTTCTACATTCTTTTTGTGATATAATATTAAACATCATAACATAAACTATGAATCATAGGTTATTTCGTGAATAATTATGATAATTTCAAAATGTTTAGCCCATAATTTTAATCAGCAGAGTCATTATGACGTATAAAATATCACACTCAAACAAAGTTGAAATGTAATACAGTTCATGTATATAAAAAAATTAAACAAAAATAATATAAATATTTTGATAATAATTTAAAACATATATATACATTATTTACTCCGTTACCTTCCTCCAAGCCCTAAGGTGTGTACTTTCTGAAGGTGTTGATCTACCCAACATGAAAACGAATATCTAACAGAGTTTGTAAATAAATTATAGAGTCTTTGATAGTTTGATTTAAATCAACTGTATCAAGAGCAACAGTATTTTTTATGATAACTATACCTTATGATATCAATAATTATTACGTAAAATCTTATCTTTCTGTCTATTAAAGCCTCAAGCCTACGCTTTAAGACCTTTCACACCTTGATGATCTTGTCATTTCATCCCATTACTTCTCAATAAACGACTTCAGGGAATCAACAATACGATTAGGACATTGCAGCTCCATGTTCCATAGTCTAATGGTGAGGAGGGTTGTCACAAGAGTGGCCACAAGTTTAGTGGGCAAAATCGTTGAGACTTTCCGTGGAACCAACTTCAGTTGTTATTGTTTTATGGCCAGGCGTTGAATCTTGTTACCAATAAATAATCCCCTTCAGGATAGTTGGCATCAAAGGAAGGTTTCACAACTCCTTGCATTACCTCCTAGTACTCCTGGGCCCTGAGCCACACCGGTCAAGAATTCTTCACTGACAATCTTATTGTGTTTTCCACTTCTATCATTGCCGTTAATAATCCTCCTGATCTTACAGACATGCACAACAGCAATTCATAATGTCTTCAATCTCTTGTGCAGAGAGATGAGCAAAAAGAAAAATTACCATTTGTTGTCTTTTTGACCTATTCTCGTTCTTTGATCACGTATTATAACTAATAATAAAGCGTAATTTCTTATCAAAAATCCAACATCAATTGAAAGTCAAATATGCTATATAGAACTCTAATTAGTGTAGAAGTATTAAACTTTTTTTCCCAAAGCAGTTACTTCATAATTACAGCGTCAGTTAAAAAATTGTACAATTTTTATAGACTGCAGAGGATCAATTATTTTTAATTAAATAATCTATTACTAAACAAGGCATATTCTCTATAGTTTCCAATCTCCATTTTTCATAGTCATCCATGGGGTAGATAAAAATGAAAAAATATGTAAATATTCTTTAAAACAACGATAATTACTTCAGAATTTTTTTTATAGTTTATAAAGTATTAGAGCAACATTTGAACACAGGAAGTAGGTATATATAATAATGAAGAAATAATGCTATACAAATATGATATAGACAAGACATTCGTAGGAAATTTCAATCTTTGTGGAGGACCTTGGAGAAATTACTATACGTTGAGCATATTTTCTCATTAATTTTTTCCTAAAATAGAAAAAACATAAAACTATTTAATGTTAAGAACGACATAGAACAATAGACTATCCGCTATGTATAAATTATTCACCTGAAGCCAATGTGCTTAGGTTTGCATCTGTGTCGCTCCTACGAAAGGAAATAAACTTTATATAAATGGAAATCAAAGATCATTTATAAGTCAGATGAACTAATTGTAACACTATAATGTTTACTCATATTAAATCCGTGCAACTCCATCCCATCAATTAAAGGAACAAAAACCTAGTAAATGTTTATAGATACACTTCGTAAACTAAGGGATCAGAGTTGTTTTATAGATGTCAAATAATTTAGAATTATTTCACAAGTCACCTAAACAAATTTATAAGTTTCAGTTGACTTGCTTATAAATTAAAAATTATCATTGTTCAATAATTTATTTAAAATATTATCATGTCAAGCTAAAAAAAAGAAAAATCTTTTAATCTGAAAAGCTTATGTTAAACAAAACTATTAGTCATCAAAACTGACAATCAAGTTTTTTTAGCTTTTGCTTTTAATAACTTATAGGGAGAGCTACATAAAAGCTGTAGAAGATAATATTTCTTATAATAAAATATTTATAATAGAAATAAGGATCATGGTAGTGTGAGTTGTCTTGAAATTAGGTGACACGATTATATTTTTTCCTAGTATCTTTAATAATGAGATTGTATTTTACAAATACAGAATTATTTATGTGTTAACTTTTGTATATCTTAATATTTTAGAACTTCTATGGACAGTCCCGACTCTGTACCGAATGTAGGAACTTCGAATACACCTAGTTTGGTCGGTGGTATACGCAATAAGATGTCTGCCGAGAAACGTCGAAAGTTTTTTAAATTGACCAAAACAACTAGTAGTGTTCCCTACTCACCCGCATACTCTTTTGATGAATTTCCTCTTAACCATTATCAACGTAAATATTATTTCTTAATAGTTAGTTTGTGAACATTCATTTTATAACGTGATTAGTAAAATTGGCAAATTAAAAACCCCAAGAATTAAACTTTGTTTATTGCATGATACTTGAACAATTACATTAATTACGTCATTTAAAAATAAATATCTTTTTTTGTAACTATTTCATCTATTTTGCTTTTCTAAATATACATAAAATGCTAAATTACTTTTTATGAATACTCAACATAAAAAAATCTTTATTTAAAAAATGTTTTAATAGTATTAGCTTTGAGTTTCAAATCGTGTTCAGAAAACTGCACAGGAAAAAAGATTGCTCTAGAGAAAATTACTATCCCCCAATGGAGATGGAACAAACAAATATGTTTAAATATTTTTCATTAATAGTATTACGCAAATTTATTACGTTTTGTTATACATTATGAAGTTTTGACAAAATATAGGAAATTTTCCAAACTGGCAATTTTTCTCCAGGCAATTTTTCCCAGGGCAATTTTCCTAGTACAGTTTCAAGTAAATATAATTTATAACTTTAGTAATAGCATTAAATTTTTTTTGTTATTTAAGAATATCTTAAAAAATATTTATGTCTCTTAAGAAATTATGTTATCTTATTAGTACTCGTAACTTTTCTTATGAGGTTGGGTATATAATATAATAAATACATTATTATTATTTTTGAGCAACCATTGTACGCCTCAGTCCTCATATTGGGAAAAAAATTAAATAAATAAAAAGGAAAAATAAAAAGACGACTTTTGATTTTCAAGCAAAACAGTCATTCAAAATTAACTAAATAAATCGTGAAGAAAATATTTTTAAGAATAATAAAGAACAGCAATTCTATAGATTTAATATTTCCTGAAGTATTGACAATAAAATATCAATTCAAAGCAATAAGAATAATTTTTATATATATCCTTGAGGGGAAGGTTTGAATTAATATCCAAGTTCACTAATGGAGTGTTAATACAGAAAATTTAATAAATGCATAATACCATTTTGATATATAGGAAAAGATTCAGAAGATGTTTCAAAAAACAGTTGCATATCTTGTCAAGAATCTCCTCCTTCCTCCATCAACAACTCTCCAAAGCGTCCAAGAAATCGTATGAACAATTTGGCTCTGTCACAAGGTAGGATCCATTTTTTTTTTTTTTTGCAACAATTGTTATTTAGTTTCAGTCATTACCAAATACAAAAAGTTGATCAAATTATGGGAATAGAACAATTAACTAGCAATTTAAAAAAATTGTAAAATATTCTTTTTATTACTGAATAAGTTTTTAAAAGATAGTGAACCACTGTTTATTCAATTAATTATAAAGCATTTACCTGAATATAAATAAATTTAACTTAATGATGTATCATGCATTTGCCATTTGATTCTACAATAGTTAAAAATACATATCAACAAAAGTTATTTTTTATTTATTTAGGAGAGTAACGGAAAAATATACAATTTTCTTAAAATGACTGTTGTGAAGTTATGGAATTTTTTTTTTTAAACTTTAGTAATTTAATTGAAGAATAAACTGCTTTTTTTCCTGACCAAAAGATATATATGTATTTTATTACATAATAGAGTAAAATCTATGGTAAAAAGTAAATTATTTTTGCAAGGGAGAGTCACATATTAGCAGAACACTTATAAATATGTGTAGGGATAGAGGTTTAACCTTAAAATGTATGATGCAATAAAAAAATAAAAAAATTCTTTAAATAGTAAAAAAAAACGGAAACATGCAAAATTCAGTATTACATGATCTTTCATTAAGCTTTCTTCTTTAAAACTCTCATGGGAAGGAAATATATAGGGTAGGGCAGCATAACATGGACTCAAAAGATGGGTTTAGATGTACATCAATAATTTTATATTTTAATAATGAGCAAAAAATAATGTTAACAAAAAATGTAGCCACGTTTTTAGCAAAACTTTTTTAATCAATATGGCCACCTTTGTTATAAATCATAGCCTTTACACGTCCCCTAAAGGCCAAGCAGGAGTTGATGTCAAACTCGTCTAACAAGTTGTCTAATGTAGCCACTATGGAGGACTTCAGTGATTTTTTCAGTTGGTTTTTGAGGTCAAATGGGTGTCCATCTCCAAAATGCCCCATATTGAAAAGTCCAGTGGGTTCAAATCTGATGAAGAAGGGAGCCATATCTCCTTGGACCAGAATTGAGCAATGCTATTTGTATAGAACTTTCAGAACTTGGGACGTGTGAGAGGGGGGAGGCCATCATGAGTCCACCCGTACTTAACCTCAGTATGGACTTCAGGAACAGATTAGAGGTTATCTATGCATACAATAGGGGGTATATTAAGTCAATAATTTTTCTATTTGTGAATTCAATATTTTTACAAGAAATGGCTTATGAAATGTGTATCGTGCTCTGTAAAATATATACTTTAACAGTCAATTACGTGCAATTTAGGTTTTGATGAAAAAGATGCATCCCACTGTGGAAGGTTAATTGTCGTAAATGAGGATTAAATAATTACAATTGTCAAGTCCGATCGTTATGTAAGCACTGTTTTGATTGCCAAGGAGATACATTTTTATGATAAAAGAAAAGAATATTCATCCAAAATAAGGGATTTTTTTTTACTACAAGACATATATCTGTATAAAAATGATCCATTTTAAGAAATTATTTGATATAGTTGTGATTTAGTAAAAGAGTCTTGATTTTTTTGTTACACCCTGTCTTACATAAATATATGTATATATATTTATGTATCTTAGATTTAAAGGAAAGCACCATAAAATGAATGCCATAAAGTAATAAAATATTTATGAGATGTGTGTAATCGATAAAAAAAAAGGATGATAAGTCATGAAAAATCAAAAAAATGTTTTCCATTAAAAAAATACATATTTAAAATAAATGGATAATTTTGAAAATTATTATTATAAATACTTTTATTTTTAAAAAGGATTTGTTTAATTTCTCAAAAAATTTAAAGGTAATTCATTACTCAGTTATAATTAAGAACTAATGTTAGTTAAGTACAATTTTTTGCAAAACACTAAAACCCTATCTCCATATCTAATTTTTTCTACTTCCAACATATATACCCATGATTAGGAGCTAGAATAAAAAAAAGGGGGAATTAAAACAGATAAAATATTTCCAGTTCTGAAATTTCGTTCCTTCTTTGAGACAATTGATTATCGAATGTTTTATTTAAATACCATTTACTTTTACGAGTACTGAAATACCATTGAACAATGTGCGAGGTAAAATTGAAGACTGGAGTTTAAATCAATCTAGATTACTTTAAAGTCATTATTTTACAATTTTCGTTTCCGTTATTACATGTAAAGATTATTCCGGTTAATAAACAATAAAAAGCAAACAAACAAAAATAAGAAGTTGCTAGCATGCTAGATAAAAGGGGACTAATTTCTTCTGACCCCAAATGAGTTCGGAGGAGATCATGCAGGTCGATGGATGCTCCTGGTGTCTTATCACCACAATTAAAAGGATGGTGAATTAAGGTCAGGGCTATGAAAGGTTCTCTTGCAGTCGTACACGCTGGAAAATTTGGATCAAGGAGGATGTGGTCATCGAATCACAAGAAGTCCTGTAAATTCGATGAGGCAGCATACCCTCTGAATGTAAGTGATTGTACAGTGAGAAAGTATGTCAATATTTAGGGAGGTCTTCTTATATAAAGTTTCAACAACTGCTTTTAAGCGCAACTAATGCCAACCAGCCCAAAAATAGGCCAACCAGCTCAAAATAGGTCTGAATTGTAAACTTAGTTTAAGCTATGTCGGTAATTAGGCCACCATCCTCCATAAACTGTTCCCCATCGACTATTACAATTGAGGTGTAGTCGAGAAGATACCAAGTAAAATTTGGATTAACTCAAGGTCTTTAATGAGCATCATTTGCCAGCCATGAATGATGCTTCAATCAAGAAGTACTGTGGTGGTTTTTGCCTGGAGGTAATGCCAATAGCTGAAGGAAATCATTTCGCTAAAAAATGAAGATATATGAATAAAGAATTTACAAAAAATTGTAAGGATTGTTGAAGCAGTTTTTTTGCATGTTGAATATTTATTTTACAAAAATTATATAAACTTATTCATCAGTAGCAAATAACGTAAGTTTATATGTACCATATTTTGACCATGATATCAGGTTTTTTTCTCAGCATGACATAATATTAGAAGGACAATTTCTTTTTAAATTTGTGCACAAATATTTATATGACATGTTCCTTGACGGCAAGGTTAATATATGTGAATATAATAATCTTATAATAATATACATACATTTTTAGCTTAGTACAAATATAAATAGATGTCAAAGTTACTTGGCAAATTATAATATTCATGTCAGATTGTATGGTCTAAGTTATCATTAGTAATCTGAAAGGGTCAAGGTATCGTATTTCATATAATTTAAACTCTTGGTGTTTGGAATATTAACAAAATTTGTTTAAGAGTATTTTTTTTCTAGGACAGACACAATATTTTAGTCTATAAAATTGTATAGGCTCTTTAAAAAGTGATAAATTTAGGTCAAAGCAACATTTTCATGCGTATTATAGAGATGCTCAAATCTAGGTTTATTTATAAAGGTCGATAAATAAAGCACATATGAATTACAAATTATATTAAATATTTTTTTCGTTTTAATTGTTACATACTAATTACAATTTATTGAAATGTACATCTTTCACTAAACATATTTCATATTCAATACCTTGAACAATCCACAATTATCAAATTTGTATAATTTAAACATAAGTTCATCAATATCTGAAACTACGATAAGTTGTGATGCATCCAGATAATCAAAGTGACTAATCTGAACATAGAACGAATATTCAAAATAAAAATTAAATTTTCTTCAGGACTATGATTATTCCTCATCTAAGACATTAATTCATAATGGTTAATTTAATACAACATAAACTGAACACATTTTGAACTCAATGATATGAAACATTCCACCATTATCATTTTCCTCATTGGCTGAAAAGATATTATTTGATTAATCAATAACTGAAACTATGGTGATGTATGAAGATTAATAAATTATATTAAGGAAATCATAGAATTAATGTTCCAATAAATAATTAACTTATTATTCTGTACTATGAGCATTCTTCATCTAGACATAAATATATTATGCCTTGGTTTCATCATGCTTGCTTATTTTAAGCTCGTTGTTAAACAAAATTTGATTTACATATGTAATATCGTTATTAAACAAAAAAAAAAAGATTTATAAACTTATTTGTTGTGTTTTAGCAATCAGAGGTTATGTTGAAGAACCCTGCAGATGTAAACATCAAAAATATGAACAGATAGTTTTTTTTGCAAATTAGTTTTTTATTAGGTAGTTTTGAGGCTATAATCTTATTTTGACAACATGGATCAATTTTTTTAAAACCAAATCTGATTCATTTTTTTAATTTGTTATATCATGTAAAATATATACTAATATGGATATGAGGTGGGGAATATTTTTCCATTAGGATAAACAGAGTATGTTTGCAAATTTTATTGTTTTTTATCAATTTCATCAAGAACAACAATTGCATAGTACCAGGAGTATTTATATCAAAATTATACATTCCAATATCCACAATTATTTCTTAAAATGCCCTCCTTATGCAGCCACCATGACATCCAATCTGGGTCAGAAGCCTTGGACACATTAATGACTTATTAATTGAACATATCAATAATCCCTTCTCAACAGAATCTAAATCAGGGAATCTACAATGCGGTGGGGAACTTTGCAAGCCTTGCTCTCCACAAAACCCCATATTCTATAGTCTAGTGTCGTGCATTCTGGTAATAAAGGAGTTCCACATGCTTGGGCGCCCAGAAATTGGGGATTTTTTCTTAGCACCAAGCTTATGATGTTATGACCTCGTCAAGTGCTGATTCTTGTTATAAACAGTAATTCCCTTCGGAGATATTGGCATCCAACCATAACCTCTCTCAACCCCCCATGCTAATCACTGCCCCCCCCATCATTATCCCCTTGAGGAACTGGAAGTCTTATTAACAATGTTGTTGTGTCTTTGCCCTTTCTGTTTTCTTGGAGAGGATCTCACCACTAATTAAGAGACTAAAACATTGTGTACAAAATCTGATAAACTCTGTAACAATTTATTTTTAATAATCAAACATCGATTGAAAGTAATAATGGCTTCAAGGAGTCTAACTGATTCAATTACAATTACGCAAAGTGTACTTTCTTTTTATCAAATTATTTGTAGTAATGGTCGATCTTTCAAGCCAATGTAGAAACGATGTCGCTTAATAAAGAAACATGAAAGAATATATAAGTATAAAAAAAAGTACAATATTAATATTGAGTTTTTCGAACACACAGCAATCTTCATTGTATCATTCAACTTTTTATTCAAGAATAATATTAAAATGGGTTTGGTTTATTATAGAAGTTAGCTATTTATGTTATATAAATATATATTATTTTTTTAGCTTTTCATTTTATATGCACAAATGTCATAAGAAATAATTGAAGAAAAAATATAAATAAATATTTAAATCTATAAATATCCCTCTTCTAAAAAATAACTACATTATCATTATACAAATAACACAATGTAAAAACAACTAAATAAAAACCGTCGATAAACAGAAATTTTAGATACCACATCAAATAAGGATATAATATTTGAAACTATTTACCATTAAAAGTTCCGATAGTCTCTAAAGAAAGATTTTTTTTTCTTTATCAAGGCATTGGAAAAACTTAGAATCAATATTCAAAGGAACAAATAGTTTGCTGACATCCAACACATAATAGAATCAACACTATATTTTATCCAGATCAAGAGGTGTCCGGAACCATAAAAAGAAGGCAGCATATCTTGCAATAGCTGAAATCATAACACCTCTAATATCTTCAGCGGCAAATGGTTCATAATTCGTAATTTTACCGAAAATATGAGCTTTGGAATTTATCAATGCTAATTATAATGCCTTTTTCTTTACTGGGGATCCTTCTCAATTTGAAAATCCAAACAAAACTAGTCATTTTGTGATCTTTCATTCTGGTTCATCAAGTACGTTTAGGCTTTTAATTTGAATTCAGGGAAAATATAGAAAAGTTTTTATAAAGGAGTCAAAAGTTTTTCCAAAGTCCTTGCATGGAGTTTAATAAGAAATAGGAGTTTTGTTTATGTATTTCATATGTCAAGGAGCGCTCTGTCTCTTGATTTTAATTGAATTTTTAAATACTTTTTTTGTTTACAAATAAGTAATTACAGGTGTACTAAATGTATTTTTATTAAAAGGTTTAGATTATCTGTGATATCCTTAAGCAGTTTTTCTTCGTCAGAATCAAATCTTGAGGATTCTGATTATCAGAAAGACTTCATTTTATCTTCTCTTCTACCTTTTGTGTTCTTCCTCCTGCTTACCCTGCCGAGATTGTGTATTTGCTCTCCCTTCCTTTGAGATCTCTTCAATGGAGGAAAACGCTACTGATCGTCCCCAGATGATCTTTTTATGAAATCGTATTCACAAGTCACTGCAAGACGTAATAACTATAATCATAAAGTTAATGAGAGTATAAATATGAATGGGGACTTTAAACAGGAAACTTTTGTTGTTCTTATTGAGGACAAGGATGGAAAGGTTTTTCACAAAGACAGATTAAAACATACTGATGTTATAATTTAGCTTTATTCTTTGGGTTTAAATAACTTGAACTTGCGGGCGCTAACCCACGATTTGGTGTTGGTCAGGCTTGTTTTTATTCAATTTTCCGGATTGATGTGAGAGACACAATAGAAGATGTGAAGAGAGTGAAGAAAATGATGTTGGAAAATACTGATGGAGTCAAAGAAGAGGAGGTCTTTAAAATGATTAAATAACAGGGGAAAAAAACTTACGTACTACGTTTGTTAATACGTTTAAACGTGTTGAAGAACATAGAATTGTAGATTGGTTAAAGCAATTCGGTAAAATAGTTAAACAACATCGAAAGAAGAATCCTGACGATTAGAGAGCTGAGGAATTATTAGCTCAATACAAGAGTATTTGGAGCGATAGTGATTATATAGTGCAAATTTTTGCTGATCCCTCTTCACTTCCCCAAATTATACCATTTCGAGGAACTCTAGTTATGTTAAAGTTTGCAGGTAGTATAATGGAGTGCCAGAGTTGTTTTAATTTTGGCCATATAAAAGATTATTGTAGTCAAAATAGGGTACGAATCCTTGGTTATAAAAGAATATTTAAGACATTTAACATCTCAGAGAGAGAAAAATAGAAAAAAGGACAATAAAATTGAATACAAATGGCCAGAAGGAAACACTTTCAATTCCAGAGGAAGTTCCTTTGGATGATGATGGTGGAGGGAAAAGTTTAACAATAATAAAACAAAATAATGATGTAGTTGATATAATTTCTTCTGATGAGGATAGTGGAGATAAAATTTAAAGAATAACAAAACAGATTAGTAAAGGAGTTGAATTAATTACGGGTTTACCAGATGTACAATTACAGATGGAGAGTTCTAAATATTGCACTTCTAAGGATAAGCCAACTTCTAGCAATGCCAGAGCAGAGGATAAGTCTGATGAACATGATAACCAAAATCATAATAACATAGTACCGGAGAGATCACTGAACCCCCTTATAAATACCAAGTAAATTTCATTAAGTCGAGATCGTTCTGCATCGGGTAACAAAGGAACAAACACCATCAAGATTTCAAAAATGTTATTAATATTACTTCAAAATTGAAAACTTATCAAAAAAAAAAAAAATTTTTAATAATACTATTCAGTTGAAAATCAATTATTACCAACACTATAACAGATTTTATTAAGAAAAATATGGGCAAAAGTAAGTTGATTTCTTTAAATGTCCGAAGTGGCAAGGAGCGTAAGTCTCGTCACAACCTCATATATGTAGCATTTAATATCAATGAAGGCCGATGAGATATGTCTACAGGATGTAAAAACCGCTTTTGCAACAACGTGTAACTTTCCTTGCCCTATCTTCAGATGAAACAGTTTCCTAAAGAATGGGGCCACATTCTTCAATAATTAATCATGCTCTCGTCTGGCCATCATTTCAAGAATTTAGACTGCCTAATATCGTCCAGAACCTAGTTCAGATCATAAAAAAATTGAAATTGAATTTTATAGCTTTTTGGGAACTTGAAGTTCAAAATGTCAAAATTAATTCTTGAAGAAGCAGGGTTTCAATGGGCCATAAAAGTAAGACTGGTCGACTCTTTTAATTAAAATGTTTCTGTCAAGCAAGATAGTAAAAAGTTTAACAGGATCACTTAATTATCATCATGTAAATATGTTAGAGATACAAGGTCTGTAGTAATGAAGTTTCAAAAGATGTGGATGATATTTTAGATAATGGGTCCCTTTTTTAACAAGCTAAAGCTAAACGTCAAACATAATTAATACTTATCAAATATCAGATGTTTCAAAAGATGATATGAAGAATAATGGGTTAAAAAAAATAGCCACGCTCAACTTATAAAAACTTGAAGAGGAAAGACAACATTACAGCTTCATCAACAAGCCAAATTATGCATAATGAAAATACTTTATGTTAAACGGCGGACATCCTTAGTGCATTTCATGCTTCGTCTAATCCTTAGTTGGCATAAAAGTCCAAAAATTCCAGTTAGAAAGAAGGGAATATATACTCCAGTTTTCACATCCGCTAATATAAATAAATATATTTAAAAAAAAATCAAGAATAATAAAGCCTCTAGTCCGATGGAGCGGGAGGTGTATTTTTTAAATCTTTTGGAGAAGAGATAACTCCATTCTTATTAAAAGTGGCAGACCTATAGAAAAATTTGGGAAATTGGCAAAGTCAGTCTCTAAAGGTCGAGTTGTATTAATTCCAAGGAAAGGGGATGATTTGGATATCAATGATTGGGACCCAACATTGTTAAACGAATCATATAGGGTCCTTTCGGGTGTTATTGCCAGGAAAATAGAGCCGATTCCAAAAAAAAGGATTGGAGCCCATAAAAAAGGCTTTTTGAAAAACAGGAAGATTTCAGATGTATCACGCAACATTCAATGTTCGATAAAATCATTAGGCTCGTATTATATGTTCGGTGCTATTATTGCATGCCTCGTGGCTCCCCTTCTTTCATTCTTTTTTGATGCAATTGAGGAAATTGCTCAGGATATTTGGACCAAGTACTCTGATCATCGGTAAAGAATAAAGTTAGGGCTCTTGGAATTGAATGGGAAAGACATTGAGAGTCTTTTTCACGTAAAAATTGTTTAGAAAAGTTTATGAACCTTAGGATATCTGAAGGGAGGAGATTGAACTTGCAGACGCGTGTCGACATATACAAATAAAGTTGATTTCTTCAGTACTTTATTTAGCTACCGCGTTGCAAAGATTGGCCAATTGGGTGATCAAAGCTGAAGAAGTTATATTAAGGCTCTAAAAAGACCAAGGAGACAATTTGGAGGAGGGCTAGTTCAGTTAGGTGATGTTGTATATAAAATATACAGGAAGATTATAATTAATTTATCCTTTAATCCGGAAAAAGAATGACCTTCTGTCATTTCTTATAGTAAAATATTTGAATACATTATGATGGGAACAGATTCATCTAATTCTTTTCTGTCTGATAGTTCTCCTTCCTGGGCTGCCTCGCGGAGTATTTTGTGGAATGTTTCTACAACGTATAACTCGGTTTCTACTGTGGACATTATTTGTCAGTTTTCAAAAAAGAAGGCGTTCTTTTGGCCTTTTGATAGTACAACTCGTATTGAGGTTGAGGCTCTTTCCAAAGGAATTTTAACTCTCCATGATATGTTTACAATACAAGAGTCAAAGGTTAAGTCTGGAAAATTGTATTACCCTCTATTTAAAGCAAATAAGTTTCACAAATCCCCTATACCTTGACATTTAAAGATTTTAATTCAGACTCCCTTAGAAAACAATGCAAAAAAATAAAAAAATTGTCAAAAACATATTGATCTTCTCGACCTGCCGCAAAAATGGGAAAAGGTAATAATGAAGTCCCTCACTTTTGTTAAGGAGGATAGGAAATTTATGGCTCAGTTCCAAATTTTGAAGGGTTGTTTCTACTTCAACTCTTCCTGTAAGGACTGTGGAAAGAATTTTAACTCTGTCATCCATGCATTTGCAAGAAGTCCAGCATTATATAGTCATCGATATTTATTCGATTTGAGTATTAATCTTTTTCATTAGAGTGACCACTTTCCCAAGTAATAATTTGCTTACATTATTTTTGGAATGCCCAAAGGGCAGGAAAAGGCTACACCAGAAAACTAGGGTTGTCTGCTTTCTTCTATTTAGCCGTAAAACATACATAACTAGCTTTCACACTTCTGGGTGTTCAATAAGTTTTCACTTTTTCAGGAAAATTTTCATTGCATCTCCAGCAATATACGTAGCGTTTTCCTTAAGGATCCCCCGTTAGAAGGATAGAGAATGGAATTATACTGCAGAATTTGTTCGATTTATCCCACCATAGTCATGTAAGTTCTACTCAACTCTTAAAGGTTCAGTAAGAAGATATTTGATGATGAGGACAAAAACATAAACGACATAGTTGTTTTTGTTCATCTGTTTCAATTTAATCATTTTCATATTTTATTAAATAAATTGTTAATATTGAAGATTTGGGCTTTCATCTAGGGGGTTAATTTTAAACTATAACACTTACTTATGATTAATTTTATCATAATCCCTCTTGTTATATTTTATTATTATTTTAATCTTTATATTTGTGTATTATATTAAATTTTCATAAAAACCCAATTAAAATTTTTTTAATTTAAAATCCATCTCAAAATTTAAAGCAATTAATTTTTGGCTGTCCTAAATATATGGTAATGATATTTTTGTTTTTTATCCCAAGATTTCGAGGGATCTAACATTTTCAAATATCTCAGTAATATCTTAATATCCCTGGAATAACTTGTAACTATCCATTCCTAGAGGTGTTTTTTTCGTTATGTCAATGAAAATGTTTTGGTATATCTTGGTAAAAATAGAAGATAATAGATTTAGCCTGCCTCTTATAGGAATATTTTTATTTTTTTGCCTTTAGAGAGAAAGGAAGCACTTCAAATAAAATAAGAGCCTTCAGCCATAAATTTTCTTCTTTATTAATTGTCTTTGCAGCTAAAAGAGGCAGAAAATGTGCTTTATATAAAACTAAGGAAACAATTTTTACAAAATATAGTTCTACTCTGATAAGGCGATAATATTTGCTCAATGTTCTTATTTTTTTATAATCCAAATTTTACAATTTGTGAAATTTTCAATATGTCTTTGCCATTTAATGCCTAAAATTTTAACCCTACTTCTGACATTACAATCTTAAATTTAAGTCAAAGTATCTGGCATCCAAATCCATGGAGGGACAACAGCAATTATACTTTTATTAAGCTCAACCTATAGAAATATTATTCAAAATAAATTAGAATTGCTTTAGTTTATCTAACCCAATGACGTTCAGTGCTGTCTTTGACGAATAATGTGATATCATCCACAAAAATATCGAGTAAATGTTTAAAATTACATAATGAAATTTTCAAAGCCCCTTTATATCCATTGTAGACACAAATATATATATCTTTTTTTTGAATTGCGCCAATAAATAATAAAAGTGGGTAATCTTTCGTACAACTTATCTTAAAAAAATAAAATCACTTACACAACCATCAATCCCAATTGTAGATTATCAATTATAGTGCAAGGCTCTTATATTTTTGAAAAAATACTTAGGTCATAGCTTTAAAACAGCTAAAAGTATATGGATGTACTTAATAGAATCAAATGCCTTTTGGAAATCCAACGCATTGATTAAGCCAATTTTTTTATTATCCGTTAAATTAATTAATAGGGGCCCTTATATTTCTAGAAAAATCAGTTATTTTCTTATTTTTTTAGAAATCCTATTGGTACTCCCTTATGTTTTGGTTGAGGATAATATTCTATATGATTAGTTCAAAACTGTTATTGGCATCCAATGGTCAAATGAAGTACCGTCTCCTGTCTTATAGATGAGTCTAATTCTACCACGTCTTATAGAATGAGATAATTTTATTTACTTCTCCATCGAATTTCAAACTTTAACAAAAACGGAACAAAAACATCGGGAGGAGGCTCAATGTTTATTTGCCCAAAAGATCTACTCTTGGTGCTTTATTACTTTTAAACTATTTTTTTGGCATAACTCAAAATATTTGTATGTGAACACAGGAATCAGCTCATAAGATTTCCGTTTTCTATTTAAATTCCTTTAATGGCCTCTAAGAATATTTGGCAATTGAGAGTAGGAATAGTCCAAAATATAATTCGTTTTATCTAAAACCTTATCTTCAAGAATGATATTTTTATCGCTAGTTTTAGAATTTACATTTTGAAAATACAGAATTTTTCTTCGAAAATTAAAATTGCACTATTTCTTATGCTTTTTCTTTATCTCTTACTCTGCAATATCAGATATTCTATACGCATTAAGAATGTCAGCTACCAAATTCTATAAAATACGGAGCCTTTCTCTATGATCTATCTTGCACATTTGTTCAATAGTATCGTCTCTTCTTTTTGCCCTACTTGAAATATTAGAAGTTATTTTAATGTTTACTATAAGACGAGAAACCAATCGGTTACTTGGTTGAAAGAAGTAAAAAAACATAGTGTTTCATAAATTCTTCTTCTTCTATACTGCCAAATTGAAGGACGTGGCCCAAACTCCACAAGGATGATTTTTGTCGATAAAATAAGTTGTTTACTATTTTGAAAATGCTTGGAGAGTCTTTATCAAGGTCCATTCTTGATGACTGATTTTCATCTTTTTCCATGAAGTGTTTCATCAGGACTTAAAATTTTAACAGTATCAATAGGATTGAGGTCAATTATTTATGAGATTAAGTAAGAATGTTAGTTAGCATGACCAAATCTTTAAATTATATCCCCATTTATGGCAACTATAGGGATACATGAAAGGAAATTAAAATTAATACTGTTTAACATTGATTGGTAGAAAGTATGAGATCTTATATTGGTCCATAAGCATTAATTAAGGAAAACCTTATGCTATTATTATTAACTTAAATTATAATAACTAACTCTTGGATGAGTCTTCTTTTGGCAATAAACAATAGTTGATTGCAAATCTTAATCATTTTGTACTTTCCTGGGATTTTCTCTTTTCTATAGGGAAATACTATTATATGGTGCACATCTTTTTGTATCTGATCCAGACTTTGTACTTGAGATAAAAGTGTTTTCTATATTAATTAGAGTTTTGTTTTTCCTAGTCTGTTTCACATTTTTGTTCGAGTCGAATGAAATATCTTCTAATGGTTCCGAATTGTTGGATGCATATCCTGTTGTAGACATAGTTATACGTCTACCTGTTTCATAATCGACTGAGAGTGGAGGCACCTGTCCTTAATTTATTTTTGCAATAGATCCCAACTTCATCGAATCAACTTCGTCCAAAAACACTATTTTCAAAAAATACTTCATTATGAGTCTCTTCTACGACTTTGTCATCTTGCCCTGTTAAGCGACTTCCTTCTTGATTGTCCGCATCATTTAATAAATTTCCTGCTTTAAATATTTTAGGTTTTGAAAGTTAACAATTATAATCTTGATATATAACTCAATTATCAATTATTACCATGACCTCCTTCTTTTGACATATTTTCTTATCAAGTTCTTTGGCGAACACTAACCGTTTTACATAGATATCGATATCAATGCTGGAGCCTGGACAAATGTGAACACCCTAAAGAACCAAATGGTTCAGTTTTTATTGTTTCAAAGATCATATCTTCTACTTTAAATAAGTGGGCCGTTTAGATGAATGATCGCCCTAAATCGGCTTTAAATTGATTATAATCTCATTCTTTAAGGCTTGGTTGACATAGGTCCTTCTCAAGGTTCTGATAATTTACTTCTACTATTTATAGTTGTGCTATTGATTTTGTTTATGTTTTTACATTTATAACATTTTGTATTTTTTTGGAATTATTTTAGTGTATCAATGACGTTCATAGATGATCTGTTGTGAACAAAATCTAGGAGAAGCTGTTCCAGAGGATCATTTAAGAGATCTATTTTAGTTTTCTTCTTCCTTCTTTTTTATAGTACTTCTTTTTTCGGGAGATTTGATTTCTTTTAACCTTTTAATTTTTTTATGAAAATTAATAAATAATTATGAACGAATATTTAAGTGGTTCTTATCCGGAGTGCAATTATCTTTAAGTAAAGTTTCTTTTTATCAAAAGAAGATATTTTTGATATAAAAAATAATGATGTAGTCGTGTAGATGAAAATCTATAGTCGTTTTGCATGCAATAGTTTTCCTTGAGGTATGTCATATCGTTTAATAAAAATACAAAGTCACTTTTCTTTTTTAACACACCTCGTTTACATATTTTTGATCTATGGAATCGCAATGTAATTGTATTAATTAATATCGTTGGCGTTTTGCATGTAGGATCGAGTGTATACAGAGATAATCGTTTTTTTTGTTTTTTTTAAACTGAATGTTTGAAGTAATTAGGTAAAGCAGAGGTGGTGATCAATTTGTCATTTAGCAGACACCTAATTACCCCAGGCAATGGAAGGTACTGCTGCTAGTTCCATTCATCAATGCTTTCGACTTAATAAAAAAGATTAACAAAATTAAATTTTGTTCACTCAAATGACGTATTTGACTAATTATAAAGATTTTCAACAAAATATGACTTGTTTAAAAAACTTTGACAAACCATATTCAATTATATTAGTACTGGACAAGCTGATGAAAAGTTTATATTTTGTGTTTTTTATAAAATATGGTTTTTTTCAGAAATTTTTCTGAAATTTTGAAGTATTTAAATTTTTTTTAAAGTTTGAGCTAACTTGCGAGAATTAAAAAAATAAATTATTTACACTAAAGTTAGTTTTTTCCTTGCCATGTTTTATGTTTTTTTCAAATATATGCTTTTATAATCAATCATTCAATTATGAGAAAATGCCATGGAAAGGTAAAAAACATCTATATCTTTGAGGTTTTGTTTGAAAAGAAATAACGCCTTGGGTTTTTTTATTCTTTTGTTTTACACGGCATAAACAATTTTGGTTTCATTTACAAAAGAGTATTTGGTTCTAAAACTTTTATTTAAGTTGAAATATTGATTTAATATAATCTAATGAACTCATTAAACAGGGGTTAACCATTACAGGAAATTAATTTAGCATTACATACAGGCATAAGTATTATTTTTTATATCTACATGCATATATATATTATATATATATTTTTCTAATTTCTGTGGATCAGTCGTCTTTGATTACTTTTTTTTAATAGGGGCCTCATTACTCAAGAGTTTAGCTCGAATCGAGAGTTTTGTTCAATTTAAAATTACTGCTTCCTGTGAAAGGCGAATAGTCCGTTAAGTAAAAAATCTGTATATTATATTAAAATGTTTTTGTGATCCTTGATGTAGCATTAGATCAATTTTTAATAATTTCCTACCATTTTTTTTTCATTTCGAAAATATGCAGTTATAAAATATACTCATTTTCAGTAAGCATAGTGATTTATAAGAATATATTATTTTTATAGGGCATATATTACTATTGACGAATAATACTTGGTATAATTTATCGGTCAAACTGACCCGGTCACCAATTTTTTTCAGGAGGAGCAACTAGTAGAAACTTGAAAAGTGATAATGTTCTTCCTCTTATTAGGTCTACACTCAGATAAGACATTAACAATGCCCAATGTGTAAAGGAAATGCAACATTTCAGATATTTCAAAATAAATTTCAGGACAAATCCACATTGCTACCATAATTGACACTAATACTAACAATTATACTTCTAATTATCATATTTTTTTTTTGAAATTTTGTTCATGTAAATACACAATGAACCCATTTCAATCTATTGATATAATCTTTCAAGATTGAATACAACAATTAATAACAAATATGTATCCAAATCATATATATCTCATTAAATCTAAATGCTACAGATACTGGCAATAAGTTAATTAATCAACTGGCTCCTATCTGGGTCCCAGGTGTGTTTTGAGATTTTTTTATAAATTTAATTCTTTTATTTAAGTCATAAATTGATAAAATTTATTTATAACTGTTGTAAATAATTATTGCCTTTAATTAGCCAATTCAAGCTTAACAAATTAACAGCAAGGACATAATTAAAGACCAGTGTAATTCAATTGACATTTGATAAAAATGCACAGTTTTTCTTTATGTTCTTGGGATATCACTGTGTTACCGGTTATATATAATTGCTCTTATTAGGACAAAACTATTTGTCAAAACAATAATTTGTATAGATATTATAGCATTCAAACTATCTGATATAATAATGATTACTCTCAATCATAATTATATTGAATAACATCAATTGTGTTTTTATTTACTAAATTATATAAGCACGAAACATGCCGTAGCTATGAGTTTATCCCTTACACATTTCATTTTTTTCATAATATGTATGTAGGAATCTAAATTATTATGTTTCAAACTTCAGTTTTATTGTAATTTATATGACATTATGTTTCGCAAAAGCTGATTATAAAAAAATTATCAAATGAAAAGTAAATAATTGAGTCGTACAAAAGAAAAATCAACACCTATTATTTCGACTAAAAGTTTAAAAATAAACACATAATACATGCAAAACAATGAAACAACATTTTCAAATACTTGTTTAATAACTAATTTCCTGTAAAATTTATACAAACCTCATAAAACTTTAGTATCTTCATACATATTTTATGAAAAGTTCCCAAGTCATCAAATAATAAGTCTTTTGTCACTGCATTGATTTACATAAGCTAAAACTATTGTTTAAGTTATTACTATTTGTAAATAACACTATTTCAACCAATTTTAACTCTTGCAACGCTCCAACCAAAAGTCAACAAAAACTATTATTATTTCAATTTGATTGATTTTTTCTGTTTTTCTTTAAACTCGTTTTGGAATATTTAATAATCAAACAATAGAGAGGTTGTGTAAAAAAATTCTGAATCAAACATAATATGAAAATTATATAAACTAATAAATACGCATAAAATACATTTGAAATTAAACTCAATTATATTATAATAAATTAATCTTCCATCTTAAACATATTAATAAGTAATTAAGATTAGTCAAAGAATAATTTTGCTTGATGTAAAAATAGTGTTATCGAAATTTCTAATAATGAAATAAATTAGGATTACAACATAATTTAAAAATAAAAAAAACTTTAACAGAATATTCATGTTATTTAATTTTTTTTTTACTATTTCTGACTTTCCAATAGTTTTTTAATTATTCTAAAATTAATTAAAAGGATACCAGGCTCTTTTCCAATTTTAATAGATAAAATGTACTTGGAGTTTGAAGCTGTTTATAGGCGTGAGCTAACTTTTCAGTGAGAAGACAAGATCAACAACATAAGGATTAAGGGGGGGAGAGGGGGGTACAAATGAATATCAAGCGAAAAAAGAAATTTATCTTTGAGGCAGAATCCAAAACTGATCCTATCTTTTTTCTTAGTCATCTGAATTATAAAATATCTTGAGTGATAGTATTTTGGGACTATAATACTTCAAAGTCACTTTTTACCATCAAAACAATCTCCAAATTAAAAATGGGATTAAAATAACTTAAATAAAAGTGCTTTTACTGATTCTGTATCTTGTTCTGAACTCTATATATTTCCAGTTTTCGGCAGAAAAATTATAAAAAACCGACACTATTCTTGAGACCCTATCAATTTTATTTATAAGTCATAGTGATGAAGAATATTATAACCAATTTTCCAAAGTATAATTTCGCAAAAATGTTTAAAAAAAATGACAAAATAATTTTAACATTTTAAAATATAAAGATATAAAATGGAGCAAAAATTCTTGGATATGCATATTGTTTTATAAATCTGTTTTAAATTGTACATGTAATACTTTTTTTATAAAAAATTGCTATGAAAGTTCTAATCGCTATGTATTAGGAACTAATTATAAGGATCTAAAGAATAGTGTCGTTTTTCATCATTATTCAGACTAAAAATGGAATAGATTGAGTTCCAAACAAGATATATACTCAATAAAACCACTTTTATTTTTACCACACATTCTTATCAACTCATGTAAAATGAAAGACAATGTAAAAATTTTGCGGATAGTATGGAACTCTGAAGGACCCTGTCTCTCCGATTGGTCGAACTGAATTTCTATTGTAGAAAATGTTTCCTATCAATAGTGTAATTTTAACTTGCAAATCAAAGCTGATCTATATCATAACATGCTTGTTTCTAAAATCATTTATGTACCGTCGGCTACTCCCTCTGTTACTGAGAAAGTCATGAAAGAGGAAAAAGTATCGGTAAAATTTTTTCGATAACAGATATAATTACGCCCTTACAAATACCCCCCAATCAATTGGATATGTGTGAGGGGGGGGGAGAGAATGTTTTTATTAATAGATATTCTACCAAAGATATTTGGAAAGTTATTTGCTGATAATAATAAAAAGCCCAAATTAAGATCAAATAGTTTCATCACGAAATCGGCAATTCCATTACATTTTTATGTTTGTTTCTGTTATATCATACTATTCAATTAAAACAATATCTACTGAAACAGAAGCTGTACAAAGAATTGTTTGGTCTAGTATTCCAAGATTTTACAGTAATAGTAAGATTGATTTCATCCAACGCAACCTTATAGAAGACACTTCATCCAAAATCTTCCAGGCCCTGAGGATATTGTTTCAAAAACCCCTTTCGGTTCACGATCTAAAACTTTATAATCATTGAATATTCTTTTTTGCAATTCAGAGAGTATCTAAAATACACCCACCTCTGATGCCGTGCTATATGAAATTTCATTATGCTGTTATGAAGTCTATGGAACCAGGAACAATTTTTTTAAAAGTATATATCATTGCTGGATCTGCCAGTATCTTGGGAGAAGAAAATACTTTGTCAATAAAGGGAATTCATGACGGGAGGAAATTCAATTCTCAGTTACAGATATCGATTGATATCATTCTTTATTTTAAGTCATGCAATAACTGTGGGAGAATGTAGAATAATAGAGTAACGCCTTTTTTGACTGTACCGTTCTAGGGATTGTCAATAAGTTTTTAGGGTTGAATTTCAAGAAACAGAGTCCAATGTTTTAAAAACTGCAATGATATTCAGCATTACTTCTATTCAGTTAAATAATAATGAAGAAAATGTCATTTAATGTTACCATCAGTAGCGTTAAAGGTTGTGTGGCACAAAAATTAAGAAAAGAAAAACTTATCCAGCCATACGACATTCGAATACTAATGAACTCAGCAGCAGCTAGATATTCAAAGTTTTATTTTAGAATTCCACAGTTAGACGGAACAATATAGTTATCTTGCTGTAGATTTAATTAATTTTATCCAGCAGTCTCAGCCAAATCTTTTAAAATCTTAAGTTATATTATAAGACAGTTTAGAAAACACTACCAGAAACAATTATGTCTGAATGTACGAAACTTATTGTGGAATTATTTTTTTTTGTTATTTATATTCCTTAGTTATGTAAGAATATGTTTTTTTTAAGGTGTTTAGAATAAATATTGAATTTTGTTTTTATTAAAATACAATTTTCCTTTTATGTATTTTTCTTTATATTTATATAATTCAAAACCTTGTAATTGAGAAGAAAAAATGTATTTTTTTCAATACTTTATAGGTTTTTAAATCAAAATGTGTCCATAAATGACATTTTCTGTGTAAAATTGAAGGTGATTTTCTTCTTTTAGTTAATAATATTAAAAATGTTCTTCAATAGCAAAATTTCGATTTTTTGTCATGACTTGAAAGAAAGTTAATGAATAATAGGTATATTTTCAAACACTAACATGAAATATATTGTGATGATTAATGAGTACTCTTAAAATATTTTGTGCGTCAAAACAGAGTTACTATATCTTGTTACGTACATCAATTAGTACCAAGAAAACCAAAGGAGTTTCATATTTTTAAAGCTGTATTAATCAAACGTATGTATGATTGATTATTATGTTTTGATTTATATTTGTTTGATGGTTTTATGTATTTATTTGATTAACTGTTTTATGGTGTAAGTCTTGGATAGGAGTATAAATTTAAACTAAAATTTTTATTTATGTTAAAAAGATTTTAAGATGATCGTGATAATAATTTAGTTGTAAGCTCAAAGACAATTATTTAATCCAAAAATAATGATCTTAGTCATTTTTCCCTTAAACTTGTAAATAAAATTTATTTCAACATTATATATTCCTTTTTTCTAAAAGCAACTCATTGGCAAAACATACCGAAAATATTTTTATCAAATAAGTTAATAAATAAAGTTGGACAAAAAAACTTTGTAAAATGGAAATTTGTGATGAAGTATAATCAAATTATTTTTTAAATAAATGAGGGATACTGTATTATTGACATATAACTATTACTTAAACGGTAGATGTTTTTTCATACTGTGCAATAAAATTAGTTAAATCTTGCAACTTTATCTGCCCCAATGAAATAATATTTTTAAAAAAATCACTTATATCAAACACATAAAGAAATAATTGAAGTTAGTTTGTTTGCAAACTTACAATTTTCTCATATTAACTTTTGCTCAGGGTAAAATGAGCCTACAATGTTGTATATAAGTTGCATAAATTAAACTAATATGGTTCTCAAGGTGGCCAAAATAGAAATGACGGAGAAGACCTTTCCAGGACAGCAAGAAGTGGAGGGCAGAATTTTAAGAAGGATCCAGAATTCCGGTACAGCTTGGAATAGAAAATCAAAAAGGACGCCACCAAATTGATGAAGTTCAGGAGGCTCAAAAGTCCAAGTTTTGCTGCTTAACCCTGTTTACGAAAAACTATACTAAACACTTATTTTTAGATATTTTAGTGATTTATTTGAATTAATTTCACTCGTAAACCTACTTGGTTTTATTCACTTTATGTTATACGACCAAAAATAGGTAAATCTTTTATAAATATAACAAAAAAAAAAACTATAAGTTTGTACTGTTACATGGAATTAGGACCCAAAATATATTTTTATAACAAAGCAATTTTTTTACAAGCAAATCAATCAGTTAAATTCTTAAATAAACACTATCCATCATCTTATTCTAACTTCTCTAGCATTTTTAACTTATAAGAATAGTAAAACTATTATTAAATGTTAAAAATATTTTTTTTTTATTGATTGATATGTTATACAAAAATTGCATTGTTATCCAAATTAATAACTTAATGCACTTTTTTTTTGTATTAACATATTACATGCGTTATTAAAGTCGACCAATAACAACGACATTTAATGTTTTTTGTACATATGTTTATTGTGAATTGTAATTTATGTAACTCAATCTGGAAATATAAATATAGTTTTAAAATTATGTACTTGGACGAACGTGAGACTTTGTGTAGTAGAACAAAAAAAAATTTTTTTGATCCTGTTCTCATAATTGTTTTATTCTTGAAGAGAGAAATCTATGTATTAAGTAGCCAGGAGTGGGTACACTCATCAAAGAAAAATAATGATAAATTTTTTTATAATAATAAGTCTACATTGCACATGAACATTTGTTTTACATATTGTAGAATTAGGGATTGACAAATTAGTAATTTCTATCTATATCCTGGTAAGATACGGAGTGGGATTAGTTTTTAATTAATTCATCTTATTATTACTAGAAGATAATACAATGAAACGTCATGCAACTAAGCTGATTTCCTCCAAAATATCATTTGTTTTTTGTTTTTTTATTACATAAATACTTATTTCAACACTTTTAAGTTGGCATACTTTTGAGTATAACAAACAAATGGCTTAAAAACACACGACTAAAAGAAACCAAACTTGATTAAATAAGAACTTCGTAAGTTGTACATAATACATAAAAACTAGCTTTGATATGTCGTGACTTTCAGCAGGAGTGAGAACCATGGAACAGGTTGATCAATGCGTCTATCCGTAAATAATACAAAGGTTCCCTTTTCCCTAAAATTCTCCAACAAATTTTGTTTTTTCCCGACCAACTTATGAAGGCCTTTCGAAAATCGTGTACTTAATTAAACATGAAGAGTAGTTAACATGTTGGTTTTTGTAACGATTAGTTCAATTTTGTTGAAGTTTTCGTAAGCAAGGAGTGACATCAATCTTTGAGATCAATGTTTAAAACGAACCCTCTAAGATCCTCATAGTCATCTTAATAACTTGGCTTCTTCCAAATTCTTTAAATGATCAAAATTATTAGAGTTGTAGAAAATATGAGATATCGGTTTTCTAAAATTGAATAAATCGTACATTTACAAGATTAACCTTGCAATTTGAAGTACTTTGAAAAGAAGAGAAAAGTAGCTTTGCTATCATATAGTTTTATTAAATTAGGCATGTAAAGAAGTCAACAAACATAAATCCCACTTTGTATCCAGAAAGGAAATAGCCAAAACTTTGATACTCATTTCTACACTAAGTGAAAAACAGAGTTACACTTATAATATTTGAACAAATGATATGGGCTTTTCTCAGTCATTCATGAGCACGTGGACAATATGGGAGAGTATCGTACGATTTAAACTTGTTTGATCAATGTATTGTATTGCCTCACCCTTTAGATTTTTAATAGAAATAAATCAAAAAGTGTGCCTTGCGTAAGTGTACCTGTTACGCTCATACGAATGATTGTTTTAGGTAAATCATTATGTGATACAATGTAAAATAGTTTAAAGATCATTAGTAGCGTTTATAAAAATATTGGAGTTGTAAGTAAAATCGGGGATTTCTTATGAGAATCGGTATTGGAATTTTATTAAGAACCCTCAAACACTATTAATTACTCAATACTTGGATGCTCTCTACTCAAGAATGAATAAATGATAACTTGAGATGAAATTAATAAAATACTGTTCAGGTTGCATAGACAAACAGTATTGCACTCGTATAAGATTACCTTTTTTTCAATAATAAAAACAACGATTATAAATGTCAGTTCCTTTTTTTATCATACTGACAAGTCATATTTTCACAAAAACTCTAGATAAAATTGAACCGTTATAAAAAATAAATTTTTTACTACTTTCACATTTGACTTATAAATGGAGTTTTATTGTATTGATGCATTTTTTTAAATACATCTATTTTATTTTGAGTGATAACATAAGCCATAGAAAACTAAATTATAAAAAAACTTTGTTTTTGTGAGAATAGCTTTTTCTATGATTAAACTTAATTAAAAACACTTAAAATTCAAAAACTATTCAATAAAAGGTATATATTTAGTGACAAAGACACAAAATAATCTAACACATTGTTTAAAATAATTCAAACAATACATTTAAATGTTTTACTTAATCAATCGTATATTAATTATAAATCATTTAATATACACTTACAGAGTGTTTTTCTATTATGATTTATAATTACGTGATCTTCATATCCATGAAGATCTTTAAATCGAAACTTTTTCAATTTTGTAAACACATATAATTTTGAGATATAATGAAAAGAAATATCATTTTGTAATTAAAACAAGACTTTGCAATTCATTATTTTTAATAAATAAATGTATTTGTCTACTAATAATATCATCGCAAAAATAATATAGGGGTCTCTGCTTTCTAATAAATATAAAATAAGAAAAGCTTACTCTTGACTGTTTGATGCCGCCCTCTATTGATTGTTTTTTAGACTTTATTAGTATGAATACCAATATATGTAAATGCATGAATCCCCAAACATGAACAGTTCCTTGTAAGACTTATATGGTGCATTATAAGTGAGTCCTTTATTATAATTAAATAACCTGTATTTATATAAATATATATGCACAAAATTATAAATAGAATTTTGAATTTTATAAATGCATTTATAAAAATGCATAACTAAAAATATAAGTGTATTCATCAATATATATATCAAAGTACTTCTATTATATCTAATAATGTCTAAACGTATCCTTATACTTAATTTTATGTAAAAGAAATAAAAATTCCGATTTTTTTTTTTTTAGATTTTTGTAAACATAATCTAAACCGGTCTAAAAATTCTGATAACATCACAAAAGTACAATTTCCACCAGGTATGGTTGTTTAAAGGCTTGTTTGACGTAATGAAAAGTAGATTTGAATCTATATTTAATCAAAGAGCGTAAGTTTCAAAAAGGTCGGGTTCACGTCAAGTGAACGACCAGAGGAATAAACAATATTAGGGGAACAATGTATCTAATTATTATATTTGAGGAGACTCAAATAAGGAAAGGGTAAAATTAGATTTTTATAAAATTTTACCTAAACGCATGTGAGATTTATTTTATTTGGGCAATCGGAAAAAAAGTGTTTACTTTACAAAGCTGTTATTATTGTTTAATTATTGAAGAGATAAAATATAAAAATAAATTAATTACCACTGCGAGAACTCATGAGTAAGAGCGATTATTAGATTAAGATTGATTGAGGCTGCTATATACACCTTTGGCCTAGGCTACACATTGATGAACATACATTTTTGTATGACGATGAAACACCATCCTATAGTACTGTAAATTCTGGTTTAATGAATTCAATCGTGGCCGACGCTCGCTCAAAGACGAATTCCTTGAAGGTCGTTCAAAAACTGCCGTTGTGCCATATATCACTGATGCTGTGCGGGAAGGGATAATGCAAGATCATCATGTGACATATCGTAAAGTAGAGGCATCCTTGGGCATTTCTTCCACCACCATATATTCGATATTGCATTTACACCTGGGCGTAAAAAAAGGTTGTTCTCGTTGGATCCTGCACAATTTGACAATCGCTCAAAAGAAGGCTGGTGTGGATTGTTACAAAGAAATGTTGAAAAAATATGCTCACGATGCTTTAAAAGACCTTTATAAGATCGTCACAGGTTACAAATGATGGATATATGCGTATGAGCCCGAAACAAAACAACAATAGACCGTGTGGGTCTTCGAAGACGAGCCAAATCCAACGTTCGTGGAAGAAGCACATAGAAGCAAATGATCCCTGTTTCTTCGGCAAAACTGGTCATGTGGCGACTGCTCCACTTGACTATCGTAGGGTGATCAATTCTGAATTGTATATCACAATTTGTTTGCCTAAAGTCTTCGGGAAATTCGAAAAACGAACAAGAGAAGACGAATCATTGTTCACCATGACAATGCGACCTCTCACACATCGGTTCAAACCAGCCCCTTTTTGACCGACCAAAACGTTGAATTGATGGGCTATCCGCCGTACAGTCCTGACTTGGCACCCAATGACTTCTTTTTAATCCTGCACATCAAGAATAAAATACGTGGTCAACGATTTTCGTAGCAAGAAGATTCTTTAAAAATCATATTTTGGAGGTGTCTCAATCGGAGCGGAAAAAGAAGTTCGACAATTGATTGGAAAGCATGCAAAAGTATATAAATCTTACTGGAGATTACTTTGAAAAACAATACAACCATTTTTGATAATAAATATTCACATCTTCATTATAAGGCAAGAATTATATATATAGCAGCTTAGGTAAAAGTTTAAGATCTTGTTGGACTCAAAGTATAAATGAGAGTCGGCGTGTGATTAACTTCACCCCCTGCCTATAATAGATGCAGAGATGGATTTGCATCTTATTTTCTTGCTTGCACCTAATGTCATGATAACTAAGGTTATCTTTTCGCAAACATTTTTCAGATTGGCAGGCTAATACTGTTATTTATTTATTTTTTTTTTTTTTCTTGCCGGCAGGTAATGTTTTATTCAACTATATGTAGAAGTCGCAATAAATAATAAATTATTAATAGGATAAGTGTTATATATGAAAATAATTACAGTGTTAGTTTAAAAAAAGTTTAATTTACTTAGCTGTTTACGGTGTCTTGAAGAAAAAATTCTGCGGCACCTCTTATCCAAATTGGGATTATCTCTTAACTGCTATAATGACAGTGTGGCCAAACTGTTCTCTGGCCTCTCTAGCATGTTATTCCTTATAAAGGAGAATATAAGAAATAAAAAATATACCTCAATATAGTTATTATTTATGTCAAAGATGGATTTTTGAGTTGGTTTATCTTGATTCCGTAAAAGTCACGTTTTTAGTAACTATAGTTCAAGTTTTGACCCCAAACTCTGCATGATTTAACTAATTAAAATTTACTTTGATTTCAAATAGGCGTATACACATTAAATACGTACACATATATATCTTATATTACAATTATATCCAGCAGCCGATTCTTAATTTCATCTTAGTCAAAGAAGCAATTCATACGCTTTTTAATTAGGTTTATTTGTTTCAGTCACTTTAAAAATACAAGTCTGTTTTAACTCAGAAAACACTGATAGAAAGAATAATTCAGTTTTTTTTAATTTAAACAAGCTAAAAATTGAATATATTTTACAGGACCAAGCTTCTAGTTTATCTTGGTTTATAATGGTTTTGGGTTATGAGTACTACTATCTCACAGATATATTGACAATTATATTTATTCTATTATCAATATAAATAAAATATAAATTTTCCAACATTTATTAATAATTTAAAAAAGTTTTTCCTGTCGATTAAGTAAGAAAATGATAACGTTACAATATCAATCAATAATAATATTGTCATCCAATCGTAAAAGTGCATTATTTATATAGTCTATTGTCTATATGAAAATATTTGTGAATACAAATTAATTATGTATTTGGATATGCGAAAAACATGAATTGCTTTGAGAGAATCTTCACGCTTCCACTAATGGTCAACAACTTTAAACAACCAGGAAATCTTAAAGCTATGATCTGTTAGGCCAAATTTATGGAACCCTTAAGTAATAGACCCACCAGGTCAAATGTGGAGCTCAATAAGTGCAAAAGGAACAACAAAATAGCTGGCCATTTCTGGATATTAGAAAAGAAGTTTTTGCCACTGAGGCAAAAGCTGTTATATATGTTAATCAATTATTTGAATATTAGAAAACTAGAGTAGCCCAACCACGGTGCTCAATACGTAGAAAAATGGAAAGAAGATTGAAGACAGTGTGAAAACATGTGGACTGCATCAAGCGAAGAAAAAAATTGAAATGCACAGGTGCCACCCACAAGATCCATTAAATGAAAGTGCAAATCTTAGAAAAAAGTCACCCAAAATACAGAAGTGCTGATATTGACCAAAGAGGGGATATGGATTCAGAAGTTAAAAACAATGTCTATTGAGGAAATCATGAGGAAACTACTTCCACCACTGGTGTTGCGTCCGTACTTAGTTAGGACTGAAGACTGCAGACCTGCCATGTTCCGTCCCAAAAATATAAAGTTAGTATTTTAATGACGTCCATCAACTTTATTTCATCGGATTATAATCACGGGTATATAAAAAAACTCCAGTATAAAATTTAAATATTTATTTCTCAAATAATTAACTAATTAGGTTCCAGAATAATTCCCTGACAACAGTTTCGCTGAATGACATTTTGCCAAAGGACAATTTCCTGAGAACCGAAGCCCTTGCTTTCCTTGAGTTTATAAACATCTTAATGATTCTACAGTCTCCATTCATGAAGTTCGCCAGGAGGGGGAAATGTAAAAACATGACCAACACAACCACTTAGAGTTGGATCATCTGTGTTAGTGCAAAATACTTTGAACAAGCGATAGAATCAAGAGTCCACTATAATATCAAAACGTAATAAGAGGCCTTACGTGGTTATTCATAATGGGATAAGCTATATAAGCACTTGTGGTTCACGTTTTTTAAGTCCTACTGAAAAAAATTATGCTGTTATCGAACTGGAATGTCTCGTTATTCAATTGACAGCTCTCACGAGTCGCCTTTACCTCGCTGGTAAGCATTTTGACACTATCACGGATCATAAACCTGTCGTTGCTGTCATGAATGGGGAAAAAATAATTGCGCCCGGTAATACAAGGATTCAGATCATGCTGTCAAAGTTGTTGGGATTTACATATACTTTTAAATGGGTCCCTGGTAAAACACACACCATAGCAGAGGCTCTTTCACGTGCTCCTGTTTTACAACCAGAAGAAAAATCTGATATATTTATACGGTCTGCAAGATTTAACAACCGGATACTCTTCTTAAATCAAAAACTGATGCTGCTAATTCTGATTCTAAATATTGAAATGTTATTGAAGTGTTAAAGGGCTGTAAAGACTTGAAAGGTTTTACAAATAATCATACTGTTCTTAATTACCGTGTAAAAAACGTGTAAATAATAAAAACAAATAGTAAAATAAAATAGTTTAATTTAGTAATTGTGGTACAAAACAATCTAACGCAGTGTTTGATAAAAATATAAATATTACTTGTTTAATCTTATATTAATTATAAATTATTTAAACTAGACTTACAAAGTTTTTTTACTATTATGATTTATAAACAGATGATTTGCAAGTCAATGAAGATGTTTAAATCAACATTTTTTCGATTTTGTAGAAATACATTGTGTGACATAATGAAAAGAAAAATTATTTTGGAATTGAAACAAGACTATGTAATCTATTATAATCGATAAATTATTTTATTTGTCTAATAATAACATTGTTGCATAAATAGTATAGGAGTCTCTGCTTTATAATAAATTGATGATATAAAAAGTGAAAGCTTGCTCTTAACTATTTGATGGCGCCCTCTATTGATACTTTTAACTTTTGTAAAAAATTATACCAATATATATAAATACATGTTACAATGGTGTCCCGCTAACATGAATAGATCTTTGGTTAGACTTATATGATGCAATAGAGGTGAGGTCCTAATTATAATTAAATATCTTGTATTTTTATATGAATACATATATATATATAGAAAATTACATATAGAACTATGCATATTAACTAAATCATTTATTAAAAATGCATAAATAAAAATATAATAATACTTCTGTTATATCTAATAAAATTTGAACATATCATTATAAAATAATATACAAAAATCTTCCAATATTTTTTAAAATTTGTGTACACATTATTACTAGTGCGAGAACTCATGAGTAACACTGAGATAGAGATTTATAAGTGTAAGTTCTTGTTGGACTCAGAGTATACTTGAGACGGAGTAATTTCAACCCCTGCCTCTTCATGATACTGAGATGAATTTCTGTCTATTTTTTAGTATGCAGCTAATTTTATTACATGTCATGATACTCTTTTCCCCAAGATTATTCAGATTTGAAGTTTTTTTTTCTTACCGGCAGGTAAAAATAGATGGAAGTGGCAATAAATAAATAATTATTAATGGGATAATGTGTGTTAGCTTAAAAAAAGTTAGGTTAACTTAGCAGTTTGTCGTGTCTTGGAGAAAAATTTCTGACGCACCTCTTATCCCCATTTGGATTCGCTCCAAGCTGTCATCAAGACAATGTGGTACGCCTTAGATACGGCCTTTAACGTCAAGATCTGCAAATCTGTTAGAATATAGAAAATAAAAATATATAGATCAATATAGTATTCAAATATAACAAAAAATGAATTTAGAGTTGTTTTATCTTGGTTCCACAATAGTCACGTATTTGTAATTTTATTCCAAGTTTTGGTCCCAAGCTCTGTATGCTTTAACTAATTAGACTGAATTTAGATTTCATACATGGGTATTCATATTGAATGCATACATATAAATTTCCAAACTAATTCTATAAAAAAGGCAATGCCTTTTTTCAACTTAGACGAAGAATCATTTCATAACAATTATTTATCTAGTTTATTTGTTTAAGTCACTTCAAAAATTAGTCTAATATAACTCGAAAAACATTGATTAAAAAGGATAATTTAGTTTTTGAAATTAAATATGCTAATAATTATTAACGAGTAGTTCTAACTTTACCTTATAGGACAAAGCTTGTAGTTTATCTTGTCTTATGATGGTTTTGGATTATGAATACAGATCTCACTAATTTGTAAAGAAATGTACTTATTTTATAACTAATTATAAATACTACAAAATTTTCTAACATTTATTAAAAATTTAAAAGTTTTTCCTGTCTAATAAGCAGTAAAACCATAATTTTAGAACGTCAATCAATTATATTAAAGTCATCCAATCCTTCATAAAAATATATAGAATATTTCTTATATGAAAATATTTGAAAATTATTCCTGTGAAACAAATTAATTAGTTTTTTGGATATACAAAGGGCATGATTTGTAATGAAGTAAATCTTCCCACTTCCACTAATAGTGCCATTTAAAAAACCAGTCAATCTTAAAGCTATGATCTGTAAAGCCATAGTTACGATTGAAAAGGCTCCCAAAAAAGATTTTTCAAGACCAGGAGGTACCATGAGGGTGTCCCAGGAAATTCCTCTATGTCACCTTTGTATAAATATAATTTTTTCGCCCGGCATATAAGTCGGCTCTCTAACAAGAAAAAAAACAAAAAGTCAAAGGAAAAAGAAAGAAAAAGATAAGAAACAACACAAAGAGAGAGGAAGGCATGAAATGGTATTTCTTGAGAACTAACTCACTTTTTTGGAAATTTTCTGTATTTCCTTCCACTCAGTAAAAGTATCAACGCTTATTTGCAAGCATAAACATACAAAAGTTAACTCTGATGTATTGCTCTCAAGATGAAGTAAAATATACGTTTTTGAATTATTTGTATTATTATCTCTTAATTCTAATAATGACAATTGTTGCTGCTCCTACTCTAAAAATAATTTTCAGTCAAATAAATTTTCAAATTTCATCAATGGAACTTTAATCGATCCAGAGAGATTATTTCTACTGCAAAACAATCGTATTTATTCAGTGGTTATTTACATACATAGGGGACTATGATGTAATTAATTTTTATTTTATGTGATTAATGGGTTTGTAAAATAATAATGATACATATTGTTTCATTATCTTATTATAATAGATACATCTGTGGAGATAAATGAAATTTTTTTAACTTGACAAGTACATGGATACTGGTTGTTACATTAAGGAATAAGGGACTATAAAGAATATGAGTTTTGTTCTATAAATTAAGCCATGATAGGCAATACTTGTTGAGGACAGTTTAACAAAAAACTTGGAAATAAAGTTTATCGATTTATGACTCAAATAAGATAACTACACTTTAAAAAAAATCTAAAAATACACATTTTACTCCGATAGAAGACGGTCAATTAATTAATTAGTTTCTAAAACAATTTCCTGACAACACTTTTTTAAATAAATTTGCCAAACAGACATTTCTTTCAAAGAAAATTTCGGAAATTTACCCCAGAAATAATATTATTCAAACTTCAAATTCTATTTCTGAAGTATTGAATATTTTGATGAGTCAAAGTATTAATTTAATAGGTAGATGACATTGTAATAGTGATATGTTGCATAAGGTTTGTTGTTAGGTGTGTGCTATTGCTTTATTATAGCTGATAAGTTGCACATGAAGTCTCCATGAGGGAGGTTTTCCAAACTACTCACCGTACAACCACAAATAATATACCATACGCCTCTTTCAGACACTACAATTTTATTAGAATAAAATTAAAGATTTAATGTCGTATATGTAACTATATCAGAGTAAAATATGTTAACTTAGGATTATCACAACATGAATATGAATGGATTTCTTAACATCTGGATAAACTATCAACTTTTAAAATCACGCAACCATTCTATTATGACCATAAATGTTTCGATTCCATAAGTTTTATTTTTTTATAGTCAATTAGTTAAAAATAAATACATAACTTGCATAAAAACAAAACTACTATTTAAAAAAAGACTAGTATAATGTCAATAGCCGAGTTGAGACGTAAATGGAGAAGTAAGGAAAAGGAATTAAGGGCAAAAAAGTTTCTGAGAAAAGAAATTGTCGGAGCTCCAAAACAAATTAGACAACAATTGTGTACCAATAAAAACAAAAGTAGATTGGATAAAAGATGAAGCTTGTATTAAGCTTCAGAATGATATATTTCTGGAAAATATCGTGCATCCAAAATATCATTAATTTATCCATATCTTCACCGCCTTTTTTATAAATCTTTAGACTCAATCATGTCTTGCTCCAAATCTTGCCAAATATTTTCCATTTCTTGTAAATCAGACCAGATATTTTCTTCTCTTTTATCCATAATATACCATAAATTTTTCAATAATATGATGAAAAACTTTGTAGTATGGCATAATGAAAAAATAAGAGAGATGTCTGTTGAACCTAAAAAAAATAGAAACTCAACATCTCAGTGAAAAATAATGAAATTAAAATCTATAATTTTTCTACCATTAGGTATCAATATTTATAATAAATGTGATTATGGATTACTCAAGACAAATGTTGAAAAATCCCTGATAGGATTTTGAAATAAAAATAATAATTATGGAATAGAAAAAGAAAATATAAGTGTATTCTAACATATTATTTTATAGGTGTTAATTAGTCTAGATCGAGTGAGCATTGATCAATATTATCATGAGTTATTCACATTGAAGAAAAATTATACCTCAATCATATTTAATTATAATTTAATGAATAAATATCAGGAAAGAAAATTTGAACTTGCTGTGGCAAAAATTATCAAAATCAATTTGAAATGAAAGAAATATCAACTCTATCTCCTTATGTTCCATTTCTTTAGTTTGAGTAATGGCAAAAATAACGATTTGTTGCATTAAAATAGGAAAAGGATAAACTTGTTCATGCTTAACATGATGAGTAATCCCCCCTTAGACTCTTAATCCATAATATAAAGTTAAAGTTCTTTATGTTAAATGTTTATATTCAAGCAAATATCTTCTATATACATACATATATATAAGTACAATGGAGGATGAGGGAGACTTGATACTAAATTCTTCAAAAATAAACCACGAATATATATATTCATCTTGGAAATCAAATCATAAACAATATTTTTAACACTTTTTATCAATCACAAAAGAGAAATCACATCAATTTTACTGTGAAGTCATCTATAGATCAAAGCAGGTTCATTAAGATATGCTCTTTTCCAATATAAGAGAAATATGATGAACTACGTAGGAACTGACAGTCTAATTACTATGTCATGGATATTCTCTCAAAATATGTATTCCGTGGATGACGTTTAATTAGAGTTATCCATGCTCACTAATAAAGGGGTTCTGCGATTAAAAGTTAGATCTAAAAGGGATCAAAGGAAATCCTGTGCAAAAAATTACTTTTTCTTATACAGAATGGAATTATACTTTGTAATTGCTTTTGGAGGACTTTTTCAAGTTTCATCTCGAAAAAATAATTTTTCTGACTAAATATTTCACCAGACAATTCACAACTCTATGATTGACTTCTTAGATCACAAATGAGGGGTTTTAATGGACAATCGGATAAGTTCTTATCTCTGTTTTCATGATTTATCATTTTTTAACAAGAATTAATTCTTTTTTTTCTACAATTGTCATTTAATATTAAAATTATTTATTATAAAGGTTTTAATAACGAGATTGCGTGTCTATTGTATATCAAGATGTTAAGTAATCTATCGAATATGATACTTTAGTCTTTATCTTGATGTTGTAACAAATCAAACATAATACACTCAAAAATTTACATAAATTTATTGACACATAATTAATTTAGATGTACTTTTAATATGAATAGATCTATCTTCATTCATTAAGTATAGAAAATACTTTCATGGTCTATAATAATTAGTATAAAAGAAGAAATTCGAGATACTGTATCCTCAACCAAAGATGCTCGATTTCTTATACATAAGGGGGTGAAGATGGGATGAAAATGTATTCTAAGGATCGAATCAAACTAAGCTAGCTTCATACAAAAGTAGAGTTGATTCCTTTGTAGGGTAGTAATCTATTCATCTATATAACACAATGAGTATATACAAGGGTTGAAACTATGACAGGATCCATGCACTGTGATATTCAGATATAAGGCTCCGTAAGTGAAATATAAAATAAGATAGATTAATTACAAATACCAAAGGTACTACAACAATTTGAAGTTATGACTATAAAGCTATTATGTATAAAACAACAAAATTAAACAATTAAATCATTCTAAGAGAGATAAATTTGAAATTTATATTTGCCTTTAATTTGACAATTGCCAAGACCTAAGATCATTTATTCTTCCACGTTTAAGACTGAAAAAAATGGACTTCTATTTTTCCAAGAATTAAGACCAAAAAAGTTAGAGGGAATATGAGGAAGATACTTTTAACTTGATCATCCATTTTAAGAGATGTTCGTATTCCCAATTCCACGATGGATTACAGGATCAAAAAATTATCCAAGCAAAACTACCTGGCTTTATAAAGGAGCAAAGTATACTTTTTCCTTGGCACAGAGATTCTAGCCCTCGAAAATTTTAGGTGCCTTGTATTTCTCAATTATATTATGGTAATGCTTGTTTCTCAATCCATGAGTAACAGGAGAATTAAGTAACCAAGACTTCTTCAATTGCAACTTAGTGGGCTTCTTTTTTTGTCTTTTTTCTTAATATTTATTATTTTAGAAATAGGCATTATGTCAGTCAAAAAAAAAAAAATATTTTTTCCACTTAGACAGTTCTCCTATTTTTTATGCAGATATTTTTTTTCCACTCATTTTTTCGCCAGACATTTTTTCCTCCACCATTTTTCATAAAATCATTTATTTATTAGATTTGAAAGTAAAAATACTTTAAAATATACTTGAATTTCAGGTTTGCTGAATATATCAATATTGTATATTCTAGATTTTTTTCAAGTAGTGATTTGGTTAATTTACAACTGAGTTAATCCGGCCCTTTCAAATTTAATTATGATTATTTGTCACTTATTGTTGATTCCTAGATAAATATATAATTTTTTTAAACCAGTATTTATTTATGATGGCACTAAAATGATAACATTGTATCAACATTAAAAGTATCAAAAATACATCGCCCACGAACAATAAAATTGCATAAACAGAATTTTGGTATTCAATATTCTGATTCAATTGTCATTGCATTATTTTTTAAATATTAGAAAGAGTAATACTATGTTTTTAAATAGTTTATCAATGGACTTTATGTTCGTAATAAATAAGCTTTTAAATAATTACATTTTTGGGAATTCAATAAAATAATATTCTACCTATCATATCATGTTTGTATAGTTTGAAAGTTATATTTGTAATTTTATATTACTTTTGTATAAAGAATAATTGTTAAACATTTCACTCCGTTTAGATAAAAAATGCAAAAGTTATGGCAGTTTATAATCATTGGAGCAGTGCTTTCTTTTTGTGTTTCAAAAGCATTTTTTCTCTCTTTTTTTTAGATTGAATAATTTGTTGAGGATTAGACACATATTTTTATTGGTTCTTTTAGAGTATTCATATTAAAGTATACTTCATCATCGGAAAGATTAGTAATTAAAACATCTTCTACATTTAAAAAAAAAAAAACTTTATTATTGAATGTAGAGTTGTTAATAAACTAGATAATGGAAGGAAAATAAAGAACAAGATATTTTAATATTTCTAGTAGGACTATTAGTGACCTTATTTAATCATTTAGACGAAGTATACAGTGATGATGAAGGAATCATTGACAATTGATAAAATTAATTTATTATATGTAGATATACAAATGTATAACTAATGAAGAGGTTACCACAGAAAAGATTGCATATGATGTTTTATTGAATCCTAAAGCCAACATTCACGTTGTTATAAATTATATTTCATATTTTTCACTTTGATGTTGACGAACCATATAAAGTAAGACCACTGATACTCTATCTGAACTAAAGATTCACAATTTTTTTTGGCTTACAATTGTGAAGCTTAAAGAGAGCCGATCTCATTGATCTTACTTGTACTTTATATGCTTATCGTAAGTAATAAACACAATTTTATCTAAGAAATTTCTTTTATTTTCTAGATAAGGTATGCGTAAATAAAACATTTATTATAAAAATATGAAATATTTCTCAATTGTTAAATGACTATTTGTTTGAATTAAAAATTAAACATATCAGGAAAAGATTTAGAAAATTTAACTCAATAGCGTAACTTTAGTATTTTTTCCATAATATAATAAAAAATTACTATCCAAACCCAGAGGAACACGAATGTATCATCAAAGTCGTGCGATTCTTTTGAAGTTATTAAAAAAATACTTCTTATTATTTCTAATATGATCAAAAAAGTCAAAAATTGGTAATAATTATTATTATTTTTTTTTTTTTAATTCATTGCTGGTTTAAAAGGGTTAAAAATGTAACAACCCTAATTCATTATTTTTTTAAATCATTTCTTGATATGTCTAAAACAGATGCAGATTTTTTTTTTTTTTTTTTTGCCTTGATTACATGGAAGCAGTACAGTAGCTTTACTCCCTCTGCAAACTGGCTTTGCTTAATTTTACCCTATTTCTGCAGCCAGTGTATCACATATTAGCCGCAGTATTTTGCATTCATATAGCAGGTACAATGTTGTCTCTTTCTCTTCTTATAATTACTTTAAACCTGACAGTTCCAGGGTACCAGCTACCCCAAGGTAAGAAAATCATTTCTCAGAAGGAGTTAGAAATGGATTCTGAAAACTATAACATGGATGCCCTTCAGTTGATTGTATCTTAAAATATTTTTAATCATTGTTAGTTAGGATTTGCATTAAATTCTTTTAATAAATTCACTTTTCATCTGAGCAAGCTGTTCTCTTAACCAACAGTGTGTGGTAAAAAGGTTTGTATATATGTTGTATCCCTTACCTTTTAAAATTGTTTTATGTGTCATTGGAGTTAAAAAAATATTCACGTACAGAAGAAGATCGCCAAAGAAGAAAACTGGCATCTTCGTGAGAAAACTGATAATTTATACCAAAGCACCTCTCCATGGACTGTACATATATTATAAATAAAATGTAAATGACGTATCATGTCACTAATATAAAAATAATGGAGGCTCTTATTTTTAAATGTTTATTTTCAATATAAGTCCATAAGGTATGGTTCTCCAAAAAAGTCTGGGTCAATTTTGAGGTGTAAGCTATTTTGCTGTAATATATTAAACCTGTTAAGCATGGTTATAGATATTGAAATAATCGACATGAACCTATGTACTGTTCAAAATCATTCAAATTCATTTCCTGCCTCGTGAAATGTGAAAATACTCCTTCCAGTAAATTTTGATTACTCCAAATTCATATTAATTAATTTTATTATTTCTTAATTTTTGGAAAGGATCCATTTATGAAATTGATATGATTTAAAAATGGTTATCTTTTATTAGAAAATTATTTCGAAAAACACAAAAGTTAAAGTGAATAAACTCTTACATTGTGTAATATTCTTAAATGGGTTAAACAACGGCTGCTTTGGAATAAAGAGGCTAGCTTAATAGTTGCATTCCCCTCTTATTCAAGAATTGATAGTATTGTGGCTGATATGCTGTTTCTCATGGTGAAAATGTTTAATGATTTAATCTCATGCATTGTTTTTACAAAAACCGAGAATTTAAAAAAAGAGAAGAGCAAGGAATGGATGTGTGAGTAAAAAGTGTAATATTATTATATATAAAGATATTTATCAGTATTTATACATACATTTCCTTTAAGATTACGACTGTTTAACGTTTCTTGTCTCATGGTATGGCAAGTTCCGCACAATGTAAGAATAATACAGAGTGGGGCACACCAATTTAACTATTCAAATCAAAGAAACAAAAATTAATATAGATTATAATTATTATAGAAAAAAACAAATAACTTTTTAGATATAAAATTTTTGTCTTTCATTATCTATTATCGATAGATTTATTTAATTCTTTTTATCATATTCTATCATAAGGCTTGTTTAATAATGTATTTACATTATTTGAGTTGGGTTCTAGTTTGAAGGTCATAAACCGGTGCAAGACTGTTATTATTATTAGTGGACTCATCCCATTTGTAGTTTCTAAAAAGTTCTATAAAGAATAGTCTCAAAGAAGAAATTGGAAGGATTGGTCTTATTTGTAATTCACTCATGACGGATCGATAGATCCAAAGGTCCAAATTGAAAAAAAATGGCATAAAACCTTGGCAAAAAAATCGATCTTGGTCCGAGTCACAACCCTAATATATAAGTACATATATACAAGAATATTTGTTTTGTTTGTTTTTTAATTCTATGTATTACTAAATCAAATATCTTGAAAATTATTCATGGAATTAGTATGAGATGAATAAAACATGATATAAATACAAAATAAACAATAATGGAAAATTAAGAGAATTATAAAGATATATTTTTATATTCATAGACATTCAATTGTATCTATTTTTTCATACGAATGTGTGCATGTATTTACAACTACATTAAATTCAGAGTCCTAAATTTATTGTCGATTCTATTCCAATAAATTATTAGTTTTAAGATACTAGAGGGTAATTAAAACAATACATATTATGAATGTTTTAAACATGCACTTACAAATTATCAAATATAACATGTATTAAGTAGTTAATAGCATGTTGGTATGCTTAATCTATTAAACCTCCATGATTAAACTGGGATATTATAAACCCCGAGATAAATAAGCGTTTAATTCTATTGAATCAATATTTTATCGCCAATATTTTTCAGTTTGCTCCAAATAAATTATCATATCATATTTTATGGAACTATTTATGTATCTTAAGAGTACGATGTTTTGACTTTATTCTTAATTTACCGATTTTTATCGTGGTTGAGCTAATTAAATTAACTGTTTTGCTTCATTCCTTTGCTTTTCCTTTTAATTTAATGAATTTTTCTTTTTTTTCCTATTTGAGTACACAACTGTACAACTGTAACTACAAAACTAAAATTATTTTAGCTATTATTTTAATAAAAAATAATTAACCTCCTCAAAAGCTGATGTGACATGCTTCTCAAAATTCGTGTAAAGTTGAACACCCAAATTTTTGTTGTTATGATTATGCTAAAATAAGAATATGAATTTTCTCGATACAGTCCAGTTCCCCTTGTGCTCCTTAAAGAAGATAAAATGATATCCCTCCTGACGTGAATGAGGATATTTTCCCCTTTTTTAGTTATTCTGTTATATAATAGAATAAATCCTATAATCTAAGTAACAATATAATATGTTCGTATTATATTGTTTTATAATGAAAATGTGAATATTTTTTTACAAAATATGTGCAATCATCTCAATACATACTTCATATATCTTATTTGGCTTAATAAACCATCAATATTTTTCTGAAAACTCCAAGGACTGACAGTCCAAAGGATCGGTGCCAATGATCATCAGTCCTCAGGACTGACAAGATTGTTCCTTACACTGGAATGGACTAGACCCAATAAATACGGACCAATACAAAACTAGGTATATGTATATAACCATAACTTTGGGAAAAATTGAGTTAGATAACTCAACTAATTGATTTTAGAGGAAAGTTTTCGCTTTACTAAATTCCCACTCTAATTGTTAATATATTTATAATTTGGAAATTCGAATTCAAAATTATATTTGGAGTACAAAAAAATATAACTTAAAAAGGAATAACACATTAATTTATTTATGATATGTCCTCAAAGTAGAAAATGTCAAACCGCCTAGCACTTTATGTATTTCTTATTTTGTATGACCAAGCACCAAACACACATTTTACAATAAAAAATCATATCTTTTTTTTACTTTCCAAAGATATGTAAAAATTTTAATTATGCTCATTGCTACAAAAAAAATATTTGCATATTTTTAGTAATGAAGATAGGTACAATTGATTAAAATCCAATTAGAGTTGGTGTTTCTATTTTATAATGAGATTTATTTTAGCAAACTTAAGAATCAAGGTCATAATAATCGTATAGTTCTTAATAATAGACTATCACACAATATGTCAAAAATAGTATATATATTGTGATATTTAGAGAGGACATGCATGCTATAAAGGAGTCTTTACAAATAATGAAGAAGAGGAGTATTTAATAGCAATTTGAGGAAAAACAGGTATTTGTTATTTTATGCATTCGTTTAGGGTATGAGGTTTTAACAATATTTGATTTTTTTTTTTGTAAATAGTATTGCTTAAAACATGTACTAGAAAGTGGGAGCTTTTATTAGCTGACAGTCTAAACAGGCTTTTCTTAGCCAGAAAAATGCTATCATTATTGCTTAATTCTTGAAGGCAGAAAATTTAATTATAAAGTAATAACTTGTGAAAGAGAGTATAATTAATGGTTTTTCTCCTCAGGAATTGTAAATGATAGCCCTTGCTGGACTCGGAGTAATATGACGCTAACAAGTCCTACATATAAAGAGTAGGGCACGTGGAGTCTAGAGCCTCTTGCTCTTCATGACCTCAGTCAGAAGGTGGTGTGGTATGTACGTGTATAAATACAATCCCAAGTTGCCCATTGTGGCCCTTCTAATGGTCCTAGCAGCCACGAAAAAAGTCGTTGGCGAGCCGATTTAACAATTATGTGGGTGTTAGCGTTCTACTAGTTCAATAAACAGGCTAACTGTCTTACAGAAGATATTTGAGAAAAGAGTCACTATTTTTTTCTTGGCCTGGAGGTTAGGTGGTTTATCAGCACATTTACACTCGAAAACCAACAACCAAACAAACATTAAAAATAACCAACATACATAAACTTAATATAAAATAAGCTTTAAAATTCTGTAATAAATTATTTATAAATGTAAAACTAGTTATATCACTTAAAATAAACCATTTATAGTCAACAAAACCTCCAGTAAGAACCTTTGTGTTTCTTGTCAATCGATAATAGTCTATAAATGGAAGACACAATTTTCAGTGTAATGACATTGGATCTCATTAAGTGCAACAACAAGTAGATATGCCCCTTATTATCGATTTCCAAATATTGTCTAATTGTCATTATTCCATCTTCTGGATATGGACACTTCAGAAATAAATGAATGTTCATACATAACCTCACATAACTTAAAAAAACTTGTACCGTTCTTTTTTATCCATCTATTTGTAGGCATCGAATTTGTGATGAGCATATAATTTACCCACCATGCGTAATAAGGAATCATAAGGCTTTGAATACTTTTTAAAATCACATTTGTTGATCCCTCATTTCTTCCTGAATTTTTCGATAAGCCTTCAACCAGATGAAGTAGGTAGAGTGATGTGGTTCTTTATCCTCTCCTTTTGAAATACTTTTTAGTGAATGGAAACATACATTTACAGGTCATTTAGGAGAAACCAACAACATATTTCTTTTAAATTCTTATACATTTATCAAAACAAGACCATCATTTTGTAACTCCTCAAATTTTATATCCCCCACCACTCTCAATGATCTTTGTGTCAGTTTCCTCTGACTATGCTCTCCAAAGATCCTCAATAATCTTGGATTTCGAACTAGTGATTTTTCTTCTTTTGTAAAATATTAAAGATTCTCCTGTATTTTTTTACCTGCAACACTTATACCACTCCAAAAGCTTCCATTAATTTTAGAAAGTTTTATTAGGTCAGCTTAACCATATTCAGCCTGTTAATGAAGATTACAACAAAACCCCCATAAGAACTTTTTTCATGAAGTTTAGGTGATGATACTGAGCTTCCCATTTTCCCATCAAAGATTAACTTTCTTTTCATTTGGTCAATTATTTTTATTCAGCGTATGGAACAAAACACATTAAATCACTAATCTTGTGCACGATCATTTGATTCCATGTATGTAAGGATTCTTCCAGACAGATTCAATGTGTAATTTTGAAAGTGAAAAACTATTTTTTTCATTCTACTTTTGATTTCCTCACTTGTTCTCCCAAGCTCTATACCTAATAATTTAGATGGGTAGTTTGTCTTACTTGGTATTTTTTTCCTTCGGTTTCTTTGTCCATGGGGAGTGCTTCAGTCTTCTTTACATTTATTTTTAATTCACTTTTTCTTGAAAACCCCTTCTAGCGATTTCATTAGTTCTATAGTTGATTTGTCTTTTTCTTTTGAATGTACAAAGACAGTACTGTTCATTGGTATACGCCTCTGTCTTCACCTTCATGTTCCTACCCATATCCCACATATTCGGGCATAATCATACATTGCATCAACCAAACTATTCTTACAACTATATGAAGATAAGCAGACAAAGGGTGTCCATGTTTACAAAAACACTAGATCTTGAAATGTCTTAGGTAACTACTTCCACTTTTGCAAGTTTTTGTCCATGAAATCAATGTCCCCGCATACTGGATAAAAACGTATCTAATTGTCTTGCGTTTCAATGACTTGATAATGTAAATGTGAGACACTGCCTCAAATGCTTTTTCAAAGTCAATTGCTATCCCAGTAGCATATTTTTCCTCCAACAAGTCCTGCACACTCCTCACTGCGTCCACGATAGGTTCTACAACGGAAAACCCCTTTTTGATTCTGGTGTATAATTTATTATCTCAAAGTGAGAATTCTCGTACTTCTAATTAAGTCCACCATTAATTGCAAAATATAGATACATTTCCATTTTGTTGCATTGATACACGCCTTGTGACTAGAAAAGTTTATATTCAAATAGAGCAGTATATTTATGGACAGTGATGTATATTACTAGCATTTTTTAACTCGTGTCAAATATGTATGATAATTTCGTCATTAAAATTTGTGACAAAATATAAAAATTGTATTACACATCTATTTGATGATGAAAAATGGGAATTTCAGAAGATGGAAAAACATAAAATATGAGTCTAATAAAATTAAAAAGGATCATTGTTTACTTAATTCAAACGAAAGGTTCAGTGAATAACCATGAAGTAATGCCAATAAATAAATAGATGGTTTTATCATTAGTGATGTATTTTCTGTGAAAAATTGGAAAGGAAGATTAAGGAATTTGGAAATGGGTAAAGGATTTCCGTAACATGGACTTATATTTTTGGGACTGATTAAACAGATGAAAAAAATAATAATCCAACGCAACGTCGTCAAGGAATACGAAAAACTAGTTTAAACATTAAATATCTCTGTAGTTGTGTTTTATTTTATTTTGCAAACGATGCTCATGATGATTTTGAAAATATCATTTTGTTTTATTTATTAGATACTATGTACTTTAATAGTTGATATTCATGGGATTTAAAAAAAAAAATATGTCGCACCTCATAGTGAAAGGATACCATTTTTTTTTCCTTTCTTAAGACATCCTTTTATTATGTTATATACAGTTATATGAAGATTCAAGAAATACGCTTAAAAACTTTAAGACATATAGATCATTTTTATAAATAAAATAAGTCTGAGATCTCATTGCAACAATACTATATAATATTTTACATATTTTAACACCCTTTCTTTTGAAAATATTTTTATGTTTATTTAAACTCATAATTTTAGCTTTTTTGAAGAAAAAAATGTGGAAAAGAGGCTTTTAAAGTGCATATTTTATTTAAATTATGTATAATACATCTTTACAGATGAAACCCTCTTTTTTTAATCATTTGCATGACGTGCAAACTTGATTGTATCCTCATTATTTAAATCAATTATCTACGGTCTAATTCAAAAATAATTTACTGTTAATATATGTGTCAAAGTTAAAAATAAGTGATTCGTATTCACAATAGTATTTCCAAAAAGGACATACGGAAATCATATATTTAAATTCAAACTGTGGTTTTGAAATTTGAAATTTAAAAGTAATTTTACTTTGACAATTTCTAATGCCAATGCCTAAGATCATATATGAAGAAGTGGATAATTTTGGTTCTCCAAGAATTAGGACCAAAGGGAGATACTTCTCACTTGATCATCCATCTCAAGAGATGTTCTTAGTCTTATTTGGAGCTCCATATTATACGAGGGACGACGGGGTAAAAAATAAATCCAGGAAAAATTAAAGGCTTCACAAGAGAATTGAGTGGACTCCTTCATTGGGAAAGGGGATTCCATTCATGATGAGAAGATAATTTTAATATAAAAATATAATTGAATAATAATTATTTCATAGGAATTTGTATGAAGCGGGGTATTATGTTATGATATTATTTATTACGGGGTATGAGGATATTGAAATCGTTAATAATATATGATAATGTTGCATATTCGCTTGTACACCCACCTAAAAAACGGGATCACTCAAAAAATACCAGATCGAACTAAGTCCTTGGAGATCCTTATTTTTTAAGTAGGTATTTTTAAAAATAAAAGATGGATTTTTTTTCCTATAATATGACCCATGTTACTTCTTATCACTATGAATGATGAATAATTTATAATGGTCTCAGGATGAGTGCCGTTTTTCATCCTTTGTCAGCCTAAAAATAGAAATATGTCGAGTTTAGAAGAGGATATATAGAATCAATAAAAACAATTTTATAATCACAAAATACCTTTTTATATCAGTTTCATTCCTCGTACTTGAATTGGTTGGTTCATGAAAAATGTCTCTGAACGATAATAGTAATTACTATAATCCCAAATATTTATGAAACCTGACGACCTACAGTAAAACTGAGATCAGTTTTGGACTTTACGCTCAAAGATATATTAAATTCTTGACTTAATTTCATTGTTGAAAATTTGGTGTTCTCTTGTGTAATATAAGATTAGTCGGATAATACAAAATTATAAAACTAGGGAATGCATCAAGAAAGAGGCATCATATTAAAATGATTTTCTAATGTTTTTATTATGAGAGGTGTGGGACAGCTACTTTTCTGATCATGTACATAAATTAATAAGAGCAAGTCTGTTATAATGCCTTCCAACTTTATAATATATCACACTGCCCTTATTGCATCAAAATTGAACAAACAAAACTGACACTTAAGCGACATATATGTGTATTAATAATGCAAAGTTTATCTTCATATATACATCTTTCAACCTAGTTACGGCATTTTTTATCTAACATAACAATATAGTCAATGTAGACCTAGTAATCGTTTATCATGTAGCATCCATCGTGAATACAAGTTGCATTGTATCTAGTATGCCCAAATATATATCATATACCAATAAAGTTTAAAATATAAAAGGAGTATATTTTTTTTGTATTCTTGGCTTTTACTCCACATTGATATATTTACAGATTAAAAAAAAGAAAGATAGAGACTCAAACAAAATGAACCATTTAAACGGAATTATAATAAGATTTAGTATCCCCTATGTAATAATTAGAACCATTAGAAAAAATAATGGTTATTATAAAGATTTTAAACACTAGTGTACACCTTTACAAAGTTTTAAACTCTTTCCGTGCTTTTCTTTTTCCATGTCCTTACTGCATATAAAAATATGCTGTGATTTTGTAAGACAATATTATATTTTGACTGTCTGTCCTGCTAAAAAAAATTGGAAAGTCATCACTCTCAGCTTGAACTCAAAAAAGTAATATACAACTAAAAAAAGTCTCTTTATATTATATTTAAAACTGGACATTCCCACTAGAAATGATTGGAAGTTTCCATTATACTACAAAACGGGCATTTTTAAAATTTAGTTTCAACTTCCATGGGTACCAAATAATTTACGCTATGTAAAGTATTTTCATAATTCATAACACTCGATTATTTCTTTTGAGACTTCACAGCCTCCATCTAGTCTTTGGACACTCCATTACAGGGATTAGTTTTATAATTTTGGCCGTGTTTCATGAGGAACTTCATCAGATGAATGCTCCATAAATGATCATTATTCCATATTTGACCAATCCAATAGAGTTTAAATGATTGACCTAAAAAATTGAAAACTGATGGTCCACCAAATCTATTGGTGCTAAGAAGTATTTTTGTACATAGATTTATTTTTTTACTTAATTGAAAAAAATTACTTTTAGATCACTAATTTTCGTTAAAATATCAGCTGGAAAAGAAGTAACGCGTAAAATAAGTATAATTTTAGGTCCAATGTAGGCATCCATACTTTTGTCTGATCCAACACGTTTAAAGTAAATCAATACAAAAACTTTACAGCATTCATCAGTTTAGAAATGATATCATCTTAATTCATTTCAACAATATTTTCTTCTATCCATGACCCTTGAAAATTTGTTTTCCCAGGTGTCTTACAAAGGGGCCATTCTTTTTGAATTTTTTTTTGTTTATGGACTTAAAACTTCTGTCTTTTCTGCATTAAATTCACAGCCCAAGCATAGTGTGTATATTTACAATATTTTCGCCACATTTTTAATAGATTTTAAAGTTTGAAGAGGAGTACCAGTTAACATTAATTCAAGTTATTTCCATAACATAAGGATTTTAAAATAAAGGTAAAATAATTCAAACCAATGATTTTTTTTTTTCATTTTGATGGATATTTTGTATTAACAGGTCGATGCATAAAATAAAAAGTTTTGCAGTAGAAGAGTCTCCATGGCGCACGCCTCTTTTGTTGTAAAACAAGCATTTTTCTGTTCCATATTGGAACCCCGTTCTAGTTCTTGATAGGATAACGCCAACCATTCCAATAATATAGTCTCCAAAACCGTTCTTGTAAAGACTCTAGATTATATAAATGTGAAATTGGGTATCAAAAGCTTTAGCAAAATCCATTGCCAATACTTTATTTTCAGATTCTAATAGGGTTTGTAAGGTAAAATGCACATTGTCCATTATTTTGCCTTTAACGATTCCGTATTGGGCAGTTTGCACTACTTGTATTATGTCTATACTAAACTTTTTAGCAAGAAAGTAGTAGAATATTTTATATATATTGCATTTTGCATTGTCAGAGGACGAAGGTTATTTAAATATCTAGGATATTTCTTGAGTTTGGAAGTTAAAACAATATATCCGTCAGATGCTAAACTAGGAAAATATCTAGTTGATGTAACTTTTTCGTAAACAGAAAGAAGAATTTCAGACAATTAGTTTAAATATTTTTGATAGAATTCAAATGCAAATCTAGAGGGAACAGGAACTCTATTTTACTAGGCGTTATTGGTAATGTCTGTTTTTGTATATTTAACACTCATATGACATTGTCGTCTTTTTCAGACACATTGAGGGAACCATTTATTTCACTATTATAGTCATAGCAACAGTTGTTAATTTGACATCTAGAGCCTTCACCCATTTTTCCACAATCATAAAGTTTCGAATAAAAACTTTCAATTTCATCACACATAGTTTTCAGATCTTCAGAAATTTCATCATCCGTTTTAAATATTGCTATATTTTGGTAAAATTTTTTTATTCTGTTGTTGTACAACTTGTAATCTTGTTTGTGATAAGTCCTCGATGTTGTTAAGATTTGGCATAACTCTGTACAATATGTCTTTTTCGGATATGGCTTTCAAAAGGAACTCTTAACAAAACATCAAGTTTCTTTTTTTCTTGTTTTGGCACTTTTTAATTTGCAATGTTCTCCAAAGTATTTACACGAATAAAAATTTATTGTGATCTTCTGACTCCAGCTTTGGGGCATAATTTTTTAAGCATTTCCTCCAAATCAGAAAAAATCTCCTGTATTTTTTTAATAATTGATTTAGTACATTCAATTATATTCATAATTTAGTTATTAACATTAGGGTAATATAATAGGATAAAGTTTTTGCTAACATTATTTTTTTATTTTTTTTATCAACTTTCAAGAAGTGTCAATTTGGATAAAAATGCCTCAATGGTCTGATTGGTATCACTCTGTATGACTTCCAAATTTATTTGAAGAAACTTTTGAATAGTAACAGGATCAATAGAGGAGAATACTGACCTCAAAAAATTTTCTAAGGTGGAAATAATATGCTTGATAATTCCCTGCTTGGGTACCAGCGTCAAGAACACCATAGAATGCAATATTAAAGTTAAGAGCTTTTGTAACTCTAGGATTAGAGTTTTGTGTAGGCGATGTTAAATCCCTATTACAGTAGGTCTGTCTGATATTATGGACCAAAGTTTGGAAATAAAAAATAAAGATCATCAGTATTCGGACCATATATTCCTATAATCTCAATTTGAGTGTCCAATAATTTGCTAATTTGCATGTTGTTATTATAAGGTTTCTCTTTTTGCACCAAAATTATATATTTGGGAACATTATATTTTTATTCAAGGTATTTTTATCTTTTTGGATTCACTAAGTCACTATTAAAAGATGCATAACAATCCAATAAAACAAAATTATTTTTTATGGTACAACGAGTATCACACAATACAATTATGTCAGGGATGAACTTTAATAGTCGTAACAGATTAAATTTCTCTTCGAGACTTTGTAGGGAATTCACATTTAGTGAAAAAATTGTCACTGTCATTTATTTTTTATGTTTCTGGGAGGAAGGGTTTTTATCACTCCGTAACCAATTACAATTTATAGACAAGAAAAACATCACTAATGTTTTACGTGTTTTTAGACTGACCATTGCTGCTACTTTCTAAGCGTGTTTTTCATAAACAGGTTTGACATAGACCATGACGGTAGTATGTTGCCCTTAGATTTATCATAAGGAGGTTTTCAGGATTTTCTAAATCCTAGTTGCCTACTATACTTTTTTTTTTTTTTTTTTTTTTTTTTTTTTGCTAGTTTTTATGCTTCAATCTGACCTTGAATTATCGATTCTTCTTATTCTACAATGGTGAATCTTTCAAGTCTTATTGATACAAAGATCTTACTTTGGTTTACATCGTCTCCATTTTGGGCATTCCCATGTTTTACAGTGTTAATACTTTAATTTGTGTCTTTACAAATTGTTTTTTGGCTTTTATTTTGCTCTGAAATTAAACTAGACGGATTGTCCTTTAGAAGGCCCACTGGTATGCTTGATTACAATGAAAAAGTATTCTGAGGATTGCCATATTCTAGTTTGACTTCCTTATCAGTCAAGGTGTAATACTTATTTCATTAATACTTCTAGTTTTTAAAGATACAGTCTCACCTAGTTGAGCTTCAACAAGAGTTGATAGCTTTTGAAAAAGAACTAATTTATTCTAAAAAATATGGAGCCTTTTATTGGTACAATTACTTCGAGCGTGGCCGAACTGAAGACATCTTTGACATTGTTGGCTTACTCCACTGAACCTCAACTTAATTACGAAATCCTCACAGGTCTTATTTGTTGTACATTGGATGGGGCACCATTCAACTCGAATATGAAGTTTGACGTCCTCTAAACAAAAATGTAAATCTTGAATTTCTTTTCTGCATCAGGATAATCAAGATTGGATTCGGGGTAAGAATAAACTATTTCAGTGAATTTTTTTATCCAGTCGCTAGAGATTTTTCCATCGATTCTTTGAAGGTGTTTACCACAGTAATATTGAAATTTCTTTTCTGTCACGTTTGAAATTTTTATATCCTTAATTTTCATACACACTGACTTAATCTGATCATTTGATCTTTCTACAAGAGCTACATAGCTTCTTTTAACAATTGTAATCGGAGGCGTACGTACAGAGGAACTTTGGTATAAAAGGAATCAAAACCAAAACCATTGCAGGTCTGAGACCTTGCTAATCCATCTTTAGTGAAGCCAAAATAAAGAGTTGCTTTCAATAGGCTTTAAGTTAACATTGGTAAATGCACGATTATTATAGGATTTTGTTAAAAAGATAACAAATGTTGGTCATCGAAACGTAGAGTTTAGATATATTTTTTTAGATCTTCGTTGATATTTTTCTCTCTCCTCAAAAGATAAGACATTTCAGGTACTTTCTTAACATTAGCTAGTATTTCAGGAGTACGATCAGTTAGATTTTCATTTATAATTACATCAAGTTTCCTTTTTTCAGGTTCTCACTTAATTTATACACTAGGTAAAATGCACTTGCTCGAGAGAGGGGAGGAACACAGACAACGAAAAAAAAACCACATTATTTATGATCCTCTGGGGATGAATTTAGGACTTTAAAGCCACCAAATAGGAGAAATTCTGGACTTTAAACTAGGTAAAATATTTTAACACAATCTTGCGCTCATAACAATCTAAAAATTCCCTTTCAAAATTGTCTATGTCTCCGTCAGAGTAATAGTTTTCAACACTATTAAATAAAAACACATCCACTCTTCAAAAAAAAAATACATAAATCAAGAGGGATAATAACATAATAGAGAGCATTTGTATAAAATAAATTAAATCTCACAAGACATTTAGTTCTACTCATATTAAACAAGAAAAAAGGCAAGTACTTTGTATAAATAAAAAAAAAAGAAGATTTTAAATGAGGTTTAACAACTACCTAAAATACTCCTTGGCTAATCAAATCATTATAAAAAAATTCTCAAGCATATATTTATTTTATTTTTGAGGAAAGAACGTCGGAGTATTGAATGAGCAGTAACATGTAAGTTGCCTCATGAAAAATGAAAAAATACATCTAGGATAGCTATTTCTCTTTTTTTTTAAACAAAATTTGTAACTCCGGGCAGTACCAAATGCTACCACTAGTAATAAATAAATCGAGTATATCTTTCAATTTATAAACACAAAACAGGTTTAACCCATATTCTCCCAACTCCGAATTGTCGAGATTTTTCTATTAACACTCATTTTACTTTTTTGTATACTGAAACCCGTCTTCTGTTTTCAAACTAAATCTAAACTTAATACCATAAAACGTTACCATACTTATTATTGATAAAGTACTCTTTCATTTATGTTTCTTAGATGAAAGATGAATAAGAAAGGCCGAGAGTTAATAATTTTTCATTTCAATTACACAATTCCTACCCTCCTGTTCCCAGCCTCAGTTTAAACTTACGTTCAAAAATTTGGATTTTTATAGAAATGAAATATGAAAACTAATATTTTACCGTTTAATACTGATAGAATATAGTAAATTAAATTAAGTTTTAGCGCTATTTATAAAATATATCAACTTACAAGAGTTCTGTGGCTGTTGAAACATAGACTAAGAAACAATTTAATAAAGGATTATATAATTAGTAATTTCATATATTTTTTCCATTAATTTTTTTTTATATATGTTAATAGACTACATCTATCAACTAAAACAATTGATTTTACAAGAAAGTTGAACATACCACTCATAAAAGGGGCTGTCAGTTTTAACTGTCGTAGGGAAGATATCGGTTAAATTATAGGAAATCATAATTATTTTCTATATTTATTACAACATTTCAATTTTAAATATTCCAGAAGTTCTCAAAAATGTAATATTTATTATCTTTATAGGTACTTTCAGTATCATAAGACTACCGTCCTATATCATTAGATGTTAAAATGTAATAACTGTGGTAATTTATTAGGTAAACGAAGTCATTGATTCTACAGAAAGTGTACGTAATTTTCCCTATTAATATACTCAAAGATATTCTCAAGTGCTGCGGTATTGTGTATTTATTCTGAAAGATCTCTTCATTTAAAGTACGTGACATAAAATACTATTTAGTTTGAAAGTGGTAAATGGTATATAAACATCACATAAATTATACTTGATTAATTTATTGTGGCGTTCAAATGTCATACATAGTTTTGAATTTCACTTTTGTGTTATTTTTAGCTATCTAACGTACAAAAAGTGTAAAAAATGGGAAAGTTGGCCTTGAAAATTATCAAACAACCAGATCAACTTTTGTTCGCACATAAATGAGTGAAATATTTTAATGTGTAGTATTATCTGTCAGTGTATAAATGTGTATTATTGATTAGTATCCAATGTGACTCTCACAAATTAAGAAAACATATATACCTATAGGAAAGAAATAGTTTACATTTCACTTTTATTAAATAATGGGTGGTAAAAATATCCATTGTTTTTACAATAGAAGACTTGAGTAATGTACATCCCACGTTGTATTAGTGTGATCAGCTTATACTAGATGGTGTCAGAAAGATAGAATTTCGTACTGAAATGGCTTCAAACAGTTTTGTGACTGTTTTACACAGTATTATTTAAGAGACACCAGCAAAGAGAAAATACATCTTAGTTTACAGTTTTTCTTTGAACACAGCGTCGTACCCACAAGCCCATTGGGTGAAAATGTAACCAGTGCAGATACTGTAGAATCCAATCATACGCCATTTTGGCTTCTTCGATTCTGTTCAGGTAATTTTGATGTTAAATATCCAAGGCCATTTCTCGAAAATGTTGATAAAATAAAAATAAAACTGTCGAGTCCAAACGTCATGTAAACATTGTTTTAATTGTCCTAATGGTAAAAATGAATGAAAAAAGTTGAAATTAAAAAAAAATCCATTTAAAATAATGAATTTCTTTTAATTACTCCTAATATAACTAACGTTTGACGCAAATGTAAAAAAAAGTAATTAGAAGTGCTTGTAGGAATATAAATAGCTCGCTTTTTTTTATACAACTTTTTAAAATAATTTCCAATTTTTTATTTTTTCTTAATTTAACTATTAAGTTGTGAACTACATTAAATTATTTTTGAAACCTGATTGAACATTCAGGTGTACTCATAAATCGGAGTAATTCTTGCCACTGTCTTTGTTCATTTCATTCGCCCCTTCCTCCCTCATAGCAACTGATTAACGTTTATACATGAAGCATCATGACAGCTAAGCTGCTCTCCTCCAAAACCTTCTTCAAGTTTTAAAATCTACGATGTAGATTTTCAGTTTCTTTTTTAACTTTCCCCAAATGCAAAAAAATTCTACACATAATTACCAACGTTCTGACCGAACAAATAAAAGAGAAGAAGTAGTGATGTTTAATTTGTGTATTTTTTAGCTCAATCGTTTTTTTTTAAATTGGTAATTCAAAAAATGACTTTTTTTCCTCATCTGTTGTCATTATTATTTTACTCTTGAAAACTAAACTTCCTTTGATACAACTCTTTATTATATTTAAAACCAAATTGAACGTTCATGTGTGCTCATAAAAGACAGAAAGTAACAGTTAGGATTTATTTTGGAGTTATAATTGTAACCCCTGAAATACTCGGAGTCGAATTGAGGATCGATATCAGAGTCATTCTTCCCGATGTCCCCCTTTTTCCTTGTCACAGCTGCATGAACCTGATCTACTTAATCCTCATGACGGATAACTTGATTTTTTCACAATACATTCTTCAAAAAAGAAGGGAATTAGGGTAGTCAACTCCCACAACTGTAATTTGCGTTTTAAGTAATGGAATCGTATATCAAAAGCAATAGAGTATTCTTTTCATATTTTAAATAATTTAAAATAAAACTTGATGCATTATTAAATGATAGTTAATTCAAATTGATTAATTCTTTTTTTTTTCTACAAAAAAAACTATATTCCAATGAATTATTTCTGCTATAAATTAAATTTTTATTACTTTTCATACTAATAAATAATTTCCTCTATGTGCAAAGATCCAAAAATAAAATAGAGAATATTTATCTAATTTTTTTATATCAATAAACAACTTTTTCTACCATATGTAGGAAATTTATTAGTTATTTAATGTATTTTATATATTATTTCCTTACAAGTCATGGAAAAAAAAAGAAAATGAAAGGCTTTTTTAAGGATTACTTGATTAGAGAGCAAAAAAGGGGGATGAGCTCTCTTGCCTTATATAATTAATGTATGTGCATATGTATGACGGGAGACAATGTATATAATAAAGGAATATATATTTTCCTAGCAATAAATCTTGACTTTCAAAAATGATTTATTTTTTTAACAAGGTTATTTACCTATCAAAGAAATGTATTAATTTTTTCCCTGCACGCTTTATTTGTTTGTAACGTAGAGACAGACAAGCTTTTCACATAACCTTAGAAACGGATTAATATACGAAAATTATCGCATAAATATATCAAAAACATGGATACGGATTTGGGACCCAAAACTTGCAGAACCATAACTCAATCCCCAAAAATATGATTTTTAGTGAAATTAAGAAAAGACAACTATAACCAATTGGTGATATGTAAATATACTATATTAAGCCCTACTTTTTAACCAATATGTTCTTCTTCACAAGCTTGACATGTCAGTGAGCAGATTGGATGCTTTAGACGATGAAGGCATTGTCCATGGTGCACCACGCTCTCATCATGGCAGATCAGAGCAAATCCAAATTTCGATGAGAGGTGCCCCAGAGATCCAAATTCAAGGTGCTCTATACTACGAAGTCTAAGGGATTGATATCAGGGTTGGACGAGGGCCTGTTGCAGGCAGTCCATATGTCAGTCATATATTTTTTGTTCTTCTTGACTGTGTGAGGCTATAATATGAGATAGCACACGAGTTGCCTTTTTTGTTGCTTAGCCAGCATTTGTACACATGGAGACATGGGATATAAATAAAATCGGTTTATTTTTGTTTCATTAATTTTTTGGTTGCGTAATAAAACCTTATATTAAAAAATAACTGGATAAATCACCTTATATTACATTGCAAATTTAGGGCTCCTACTCTGGAATAATATTTGAGATTGCCAGATGAGCATAGTTATTAGATGTTTGGGACACCAAGTGACCTTTATCCTTTCTTCATCCCACTTTTTCAGTTTGTTGTCATGCATATATATCTTGAGGAACCTGAAGAACCTAGAGGTACAATCCATGCTAATCAGAAGAACCATAGAAAGATACAAGAGACTCAATCTATCAACCAGAGATCCAGCTCAGGTAGAACAAGGTCAAAAAGGACCTTGAAGTAGTCAAAAGCAGTCAAGCCAAGGATTGCACTAAATCCCAGGAAGAACCTCACAAAGATGGCCAAGGATTTATCCATGAGTGCAACAACAATGAGAGACATAATCTGAGATTAGCTTGTATTCCTACAAATTGAAGAGGCAACAATACTTGTGAAGGAAGTGCTAAAACACTTGAGAGAAGTAATATCATTCTTCAGAAGCTGAGAACTGATACAGCTCTCAACATTGTGTTCAGGGGTGAGACGATTTTCACTGCAGTACAGGCTTTTAATCCCCAAATGATCAAAATCTGGCCAAAAGGGGAGCTGGTTGACCATAGAGTCAAACGATTGCAGAAACCACTGTCTGTGATGATTTGGGTGGCAATGACGGAGAAAAGGTTGTCTACCTTGGTGTTCGTACCGTCCGGAGTGAAGATCAATACCAAGGAGTATCCTGGAGGAAGTTATTGTTCCCTGGGCCAACAACACTCCCAGAATGAGCCGTAGTACTTCCAACAGGATGTTGCCCGTCCCACTCATCCAGAGAGACGCAATGTTGGTGTGAGGCCAATTTTAGTATTTTCTGTGACAAGAAAGGCTGGCTCCTACGAACCCAGACTAAAAGTTCATGAATTACTCCATGTTGTTCATTCTTTTGAGCAGAGCCTGTGTGACCCCAAACAAGAACTTGGACACTTGAAGGCCAAATTGGTTGCTGCCTGGTATTTCATCCCCATGGACTGGTGTGTGCAGCCGGAGTTTCAAAGATACTTTGGGATGTATTCAAGGCTAAGGGTGACCATTTCAAATGAAAGATATGTCACATTTTTTAGTAGCTTGTGTCCACCTATTTCTATAATAATACGAAAATTATGTAATTAATCATATCTTTAATACTTTGAAAAAGTTTTAACAGAACTTGCAGTTGACCCTGTATGTATTATTAATTAACCACTATACTTCCAAAATGCGTAGTTTTCGGTTTAGTATTCAATCTGTGCAAACTGTGATTGCAAATACTCATTATGTTGACAATTAACATTGAATGATTTTTTTATTTAATTCAAAGTTAGTTTGGACTATGAAAACTTATTTGGAACGAACAATGTACATAACCCACAAAAGTACATATAATTTCATCTAATTTTATATAAATGTAATTCTTTTAGTGAAATTAAAAAGTTGATACAAATTATTACAGAATTATTATACTATGTAGTATGTAAACTTCTTCCATTTATCAAAGTTATTGTTCTTCTTATTAACTTAATATACGGAGTGCACCTGACAATCGTAAAGAGTTTTCCCAATGTCAACTTTATCAAGAGTCACAAGAAGCATAAGTAATCAGACAATGATAATTTTCAAATTCATTCATTTTATTTAAACAATTATATATCAATTTGGCCACCCACATTTGGCCTTCACATTGTCTTGAAGGCCTTTCAAGTATTCCACCATCATGTAAGCCCACCCCTGGTACACGCCAGCCTTGAGGACATCCACATTGGAGGTAGCACTGGCATTACCTCGATCGCGCCACAGATATAGTAGTCTAGAGGGTTCAGTCAGATGATGACGGAGACCTAATTGACCAGAGCCAGAAATTTGTAAATTTGTCTTTACACTCCTTTTCTGTTTTTGGCCTTATGGAGTCTTTCTGAAAAATATGATTACTGTTAGGGTAGCTTGTCTTCAACAAGGGAGAGACTCATATCTTCATGATCTACGGGTACATGTTCTCACCGATTTTTATGCTTTTGGGAAATTAATATGGTGTTATCCCTGTTCCACCTGGATGTAACCACACCAAGTATCTTCTGGAGGCCTTAAGGCTCTTTTTATCTTAATTCAGCTTTTTAATATTGACTTTGAGACTCTTTGAGTAGAGAAAGATGCGGGAGAACTTGTCATAAGTATTTTCCAAGGCTTTTGGCCTCCATCTTTTTTGTCCTGTGTCAGAAGAAGAAATTTATGCGCTATAATTCTTTATTTAAATATCTATACCAGTTGATATCATAGAAAAAATCGGTTTTTTATTTAGTAAGTCAATAAAACCTTTCCAAAATTTTATTCACGACGATGAGACCTCTAATATGTAGTTAAGTTTTTAGTTTCAAGATAACAGTGTACAACTTGCATATATCAAACAATCAACATATGTTCGACTATAAAAGTATGTTATCTGAGTTTTGGAATTTCGTAATAAAGATTTTTCCCCTTTTTTTATAAATATATATACATTTAAATCTCATATATTGATTCATCAAAGAGAAATGGATTAATATGATAGAAAGGTAAAACTCATGATATATTTTTTATTTCCATAAGAAAGTGTAATAAATTTAATGGGATAACTGGTTGAATAGATTTGTAGAGTATATTATTTATACATATGGGTGAAGCCTGTACATTTTTGTGAATATCCTTTTTCACAACGCTGTACGAGAACAGGGAAAAAAGAAACATATTTAATTACATGATAAAGAGAAGAATAACTATTATAATAATGTAATATTTTTAATTATTCCATTTGTTTTGCACTCGTCAATCTAAGTTAAAAAGATCAAAATACTTGAGTGAATATAATACGTCAAAAAACTGAATGTTTTTATTTTATATATATATTTCTTTAAAATGTTTATTTTTTAATACAAATTTTTGGAATAAAGATAAGTATCCATTGTTTTTAAATAATGATGCGTAATTACTGTTGTTGTACACCTAAGTTCTTACCTTGAAAGAAAGAAGAATCTAACAAATAAAAGAGAAAAACAAAGGAAGGAGTTTTAAGTAAGCAGTTAATTAATTTAACTAAGCCTCAGTATTATTTTTTCTAAATATAGGGATAAATCCTTAAAAAGGTATTGTTAGTAAAAATAAAAAATTGCATCTAATCAGATTGTGTGTGTTAGGAGTATCTTGGCGAAAGTATTGCCGAAAAAATACATATATATTTAAAGAAATAATTAACATCTCTTTAAATCTTGGGGTGTGAAATATCACAGCTCTTTAACAGAGTCTTAAAGTTTTGTATCAATTGGTTGAGATATTCCTGTATCAATTCCTTAAAAGAAAAAAATCAGTGATTACACTAGAGTTATATTTTTCAAGTTTTTTTTTGGCTCTAAAATGGTGGTGTGGCAATTGCTTTGACATTAAGAAATATAAAAATCATATTAATTGATAGAAATGTCTGCTTTTTTGTTCTACTTTATTGATAAATATAACAATATGTTTAAATGTTATTTATTAAAAATGCAGATCTAAACCAAAGAAAAATGTATAGAATATTTGCATGTAAAATTAACATGTATCTAAATTCAATTATATTTTTCCTACATATGCCTTGTAAATACAAATAGAGGTGCTAAATAATGATTATACTGTAATTGTAACATCTCAAGGATGATGTAACAGTTCACACAGTTTTATCTGCTAAATCGTAAAAGAACATATTTATAAATTTAGATTTTAGGGTTGGTAAGATATTGAGTCGGTAACTTGTAAACAATATTTATCTAATTATTTTGCAGGGTCATGTTTGCCAGAGAAAAAAAAATTGAAATGATAATGGTAGAGTTTTTATTTACTATTTATTATTATTGAAAGTTTTCAATCATTGGCTGGGATTGACAACTAAATAATCAATTTACTACATAGAGTTGTAATTACTTTTAGGATATTACATGAAATTACACCATAATTACAAACATATTGAAGAAGATGAGAGGGGAACCTTCAACGATTAAACTTATCATCGTGCTGGGAAAATATTATGATTGTATTTAAATTCATGTATATTTATTTATTATGCATTTTCAAATCAATTTACTCTAAAGATAAGTAATAAAACTTACTTCAGAGAGATAAGTTAGCATCATGACAAAAAATAAGTGATCAAATTCAAGGCATGTGCTTTGACACAACAAACTCAAATGAAAATATCTATCGTAGAAGTTCAAGTCTATATGTCCTTTATATATAAGTGTGAGATTTGTGTGTATTTATTTCCTTTCACAACTGTTTGCCATTGATTTTATACAACGTCATGACAGTTAAGCTGTTCTCCCCCCCAAAAAAAAAAAAACATTCTTCAAATTGTTTTGATATTTTACGTAATGACAAGATGCACCTTATGAGTTACTAGTGGCCAGTGTACCCATTACTGAGCTCTGACATATTTTTTTTTTAAATCCTCAGATTAGTTTTTTTTTTAAATCCTCGGATTAGTTTTTTTTTTTTTTCATTTCACTCATTTTCTTTTGAAACTGAAGTGTTAGCTTCAACTCATAAACTCTTTAAATAACTGATGGATAAGAACTCAGTCGAAAAATCTCCCAACTTTATATTTTGAAAAAATATTAAAAAAAGAAGTACAATAAATTAAATTTATTCTCGACCTGATTGATGAAGGTAGAGAAAATATATTTTTTTAGCTTTTTAGAGAGTTTTATTATAGTCGCTTTTCATTTTTTTTTCTTTTGGTGTAATCAACTGATGAAATATTGATGGTGTATTTTATTTCTATTCTATAATTTAGAAAAAAAAAGAATTCAGGAGAGGAAAAAAAAATGAAAAATAACGGATTCCTTTATTTCAAATTCCATCTCTTGAGCTTATGTATTAAAATACTGAAATTTTGCTATCTTTAATTAATTATATTTATTGTTTTATGGATGTACATGTTGACACAGGAAAAGTATTGGTAGATTAAAATAAGAGGCAAAAAAAAAATTAGAGAATAAAAAAATAAAATAAAAAAATCAATGATCTTTTATGGGAAATTAAAATAACTTTTTATTTTAATTAGGAACAATTTTTTTTTGCAATTATTATCAAAATAAATTCATGTTATAATTTATCTTTGAAATGCTACAATTTATTTAATATTTTGTTAGTGAAATATCAATGTTTTTTGATCTCAGTAAGAAATTTCTTTTTTAATTACGAAGTCTGAGGGTTTATTCATCTGATAATGTTTTATTTAAAATTATTTATTTGTTATAAATTACATTTGGCTTTTTCTTATAGTAATTTTCTCTGAAATAAAAAGATCAAAAAATCATATAAAAAAATTTATGTTTTATGAGAAAGAACCTCAATTTTAGAAAAAAACTTATTTATGTGTATTGTATAAAAGAGTGGTTTGATTTTCAACATTTTTGACTTTCGATTACAGCTGATACGGAAAAAATGGCATACATATACTATGAGAATTACCAATGCAAAATTGAATTTTTACCTGATCTTTAGGTCCCACATCTCGATCCAATTAAAAAAAAACAAGCAAAAAAAATAAAATTAGTTAATATAGATACTAAAAAAATATTTTTAGGATTATTATTTGCATAAAATAACTTAAATAGACATTGTTTTAACATATACAAAAATGTTAGCAAAATTTATTTTAAAAATGTTCTCTGCAACAAAATATGAAATAAATATTAGGAATACATGGTACTCAGCGTAAAAAAAAAACATCATTTTTTAACATTTTCAGAATGGAAAGATCAAAATTTCAGAATTTTAGATTTTAGAATGCTGGTGACAAACATTTTATGGAGTTTGGGGTTGTTTGATAATTTGAGAGGCTTTTCCCTCCGGACCAATCGAAGGAGGAAGAAGGGTGGCTATTGGAAGAAATATATTATGCCAAATTAAAATATTCATCATTGTTTATAAAATAGATGGACAAATATAACACAATAGCACATTGATTTACTAAAAAGTTTTTTTTTGTTTTAATTGCTGTCAATCAGTAGTTTTAATTAATAAATTTGGCTTTTAAAAGAAAAACGATTTTACAAAGCTTCTTAATTAGCACATAACACATAAGAAGTTCAAAAGAAGAAAATCATTTTAACGATGAAGTTCAAACGTTTCTGTGAATATTGCCGCTTTTTTATTTATTTCTTGTTCAAAGTTATGTTACAATGTGATAATTTTTTTTAATAATTACTTATTCATAGTTGGTTCTTTTGGAAATTTGAAAATGAATTCAAATTAACCACCTTTGAAAAAATGTATTTTGAAGTTGCCTTGTACATATAAAAATCAGGGGAAACTTTTGTAACAATGAATTCAATCTAAAAGAAAAAAAAAATCTTTAAGCGCAGAATTCAAAACTGATCTCAGTTTTTCTTTCGGTATCTGAATTCTGAAATATCTGGGAGTATAGTAAGTTCGGACTATTATTGTTCAGAGTTATATTGGATAAATTTAACTTATACAAAAGTAGTTTTTATGGTTTTTATTGATTCAGTATCTTTTTCTAAGCTAGATGTATTTCCATTCGTAGGCTGAAAAATGATGAAAACAACATTTATAACTTATTCATAAAACATAGTTATGAGGAATATTATATCTTATATTATGTCAAAATATTCATTGTATATTCTAAAAAAAGATTTATTTAAAAAATAAGAATCTTTGTTGAATTTTATATTTTTTATGTGATCCCATTTTGAAATATTAAAATTTTCTACTCATTATGTATAAATTGCTTTATTTTTTCGATCCTGGCATCTCACTCCCAAGGAAGGAGTCCATTACATTTGTTTATGTAGTGTGGTAGTCTTCCTAGGATGAAATTTTCCTCCCGTTGTCTATCGTGAAATTTGATACCCGAATTCGAAGGTTTTTTAAGATGGATGATAAATTTATCTGCTTATGATTATCTATATCTTCCTTTTTGGAAGCACTATGTCATGAAATTGGCATTTAAATGTGAAAAAATATGATGATAATGTTTTTGTTATTCCTTTTTTTTTTGACAAATAAAGTTATATTTTACAGATTGAGAATTGATATACATGTAGCGTTCAGTTATACAAGTTGATTCCATGTTCTTCCCGAGAGTATCTCTTAATCTATTATTTTGTAGAAACTGTCTCAGTCGTTTACGTTTACTCGAGAATACAACTTATATTTAAGTAATTATAAGAATCATGTATTATTCTGGAAATACATACATACATATACATTAAAACAGTGTTAAAATATAGACATTTCATGTTATGGCTTATGTCAATTCAATAGTAATAGCCACAAATTTTATGGAAATTTGGATATTATTACAAAATTTATCAGAGATATAAGAAGAAACATATTATTTCATAATTATTTTTCCCCCTTTGCTCTCCAGTCAAAGAACTTTCTTGTTTTTTTCCTTCAGTTTTCACTTTTCTTTTCTGACATCACAGCGCGGGAATCTTGTTCACTTATGATAATTAATAACAGAGGAACTAGCCGTCTCGAGTCCCTCTGGTTGTAGAAGATTTCCAAGTCCGTCGGTAAGCTTTTATAGACGGTTTATTATTTTCTTGTAATCACCGACTGGACAGAGAGGGCTTCTAGGTTCTCCGTTGAGTGGAGTACATCCTCTTTCAGTCTTGGTGGAATAGGCAACATTTTATTTTTAACGCCATATACTATCCCCTGGACTTTAGAGATAATATATTCAATCTTTAGGCTCTGTTTGTACTTCGAAGACGTTGCTACAAACCAATCTAAAGATCTGGTCATACCTTTCATGGATAATACAATCCAACATTTTAACAATTGGAGCCACTTATGAGCGAAAATAAAACAAATGAAATGAGGTCGCGATGTTTTCTTTACAAAATGAGCACATTCTAGACCGGATCATTTATTTTAATTTATTCCTAAATAAAGAACAAATGGCCAATCGGTATCTTAACCATTTTTGATAAGAATCTGTTAAGTAGTTTTTTTATGTTTTTTTTTGGTTTAATTCATTATCAATTAATTTTAGGTCCGGTTGTCCATTCTTCTCTTGACGATTAGAGACGACACTCCGTTGTTGTCACCTATTATTACACCTTATTTTGCTATTAGAGAGTGATTGTACTACTATGTTGAAGGATCAAAGTTACTGGTTTTAGAACCGTAACTTGAGACTAATCTCTTGGTTCTACTCAATAATCCGAAATTTGCTAGCTCCGTATCTCCACGAGCTTAATATTGACCAACAGAAGTTACTCCTCCTTCCCTGAAAAACTCGTCCCGACTTCTCAACCTTGGATTACAGTTAAGATGTTCGTTAAAGCTCATGGTATGTAGAATGTTATTCATAATAGACTCCTATGGCCTACTCATTTGTCTCCTGTATTGACGCCATTTTTTCATCACCCTAAATAGCTCTGATGGTATTTATACCTAAAGATTCATTTATTCGTGTACACGCAAAATAGATGGTGTAACCCACATTAAAGGCTAAAAGTGGGTAGAGCACGAACATATTATTTAAAAAGCCAGTGAATATACCCTGTTGAAAAATCTAAGAGAGGCGAACTTACCAGAAGCGAAGATTTATGTAGTAAAATTAACAGCGGTAAAAATGGTAACGGCAAAATTACCAACAACCACTTTACCATATGTATCTTTTAACTATAATGCTAAAACAATTGTCCATTAAATTTTTGCTTTTTCCGAAGAAATAAAAATGATGAAATGTTTTAATTATTAGAGGGGGGTCTGATCAAATTTCAATAAATAAGTAACCACCTTTTGGTTTTGGTTTAATCTAATTGAATTTCTGAATTTAGTCAAACTCTGGGAAGTTTTTTTCCTTTTTTTTCTCAACTGCAAGGCCTTTATCTATAAATAAATTTATAAATATTTAGATGTAAAAAAATAAAAAATATAAACACATAAAAGGAAATTTGCGATCGTATAAAAGAAACATGATTTAACAATTTAGGTGATAATATTTTCATCATAAAAAGTATCTATGCTTATTTACTTTATGATAAAGAAAGATGGTTTGTTACAAAAAAAATACATTTTGTCTAGTTATTGATAAATATACAAGTATAAAAATACTTCTATGAAAAACGTCTTTGTGGAATAAAAGTTTATTTCAACCATTCAATATTACTTTTCAAAAAAACTGATGGTTACGAGATAATTTTTTTCTCTTATAGACAAATATATATTATAGATGTTGCAGTAACATAATTTCCCTTTTCTAAAAAGAAATAAAAACAATTTTATGTATCAAAAAGTTTTACTTTTGCTTTTTAATGATATATGCATTTTAAGTTTTGTTTTAAACAGTTTTAAAAATTATATCAGAAGGCAACGGTCGCCATTGTCCAAACACCGAACTTTCATATTTTAATACCGATGATACATTTTAATTGGTTTCTTTTTATACATAATTTTATTTAGAGTTTTTAAATGGACAAATAGACACATTATACAAAAAGTTAAAAACTTAAATCAGCAAAATTTATTGTTTCATAATTGTGAATAATTAATTTTTTGATTTATTAAATAAATTGTAATTGGCGATTTAGCAAAAGTCTTAATGATCCTAGATTTTTCTAAACTTATCATTTACGAATTACCAAATTTCTAAGAAAATTTCAAATCCTTAAATAAAATCTGATCATGTGATTTTCATTTTATAAATAATGAAAATGAATTGAATTTTTTTTTCTTAGAAATCGAAGAAAATAACTGTCGTTTTTGCCTAAATAAAAACTTAAGAAATAAATTACAATAAGTTTGTTTTTCCCTCAACTGCAAGGTCTTTATTTATAAATGTTTACATGTACGAAAGTAAAAAATATAAACAAATAAAAGAAAATTTGTGTTCGTACAAAAAAACCATGACTTAACATTTTAGTTAAAAATTAATTTCTTTCTAAAAGACCTAAAAACTCAAAAATATTCAAATTAACAAATACAACGTTACATATAATTACATCTATACATAATCAAATACTGTCAACATTAGTTAGTACTTAACAAAAAAAAAAAACAGTAAAACAACCCAAAAAAATAAAACAGGAAAAGAAAATTCCAACTACATTCGTATTTTTTTCTTGTACTTCTTATGTCACCGAATAATCATTCTAAGATTTACATTCATCCGAAATAATAATGATGGAAAATATCAATAATTTGGCGGCATAATTCTTCGATGAGTCTTGCGATTGGGAAATCCTCAGATATATAGCGGTGTATCTTGAGCAGCCGATTTTAAGATAGTCCTTAGATTTCTTCGGTCAATCACCCTACCTTCTGTGAGCTGTTGAGCAATAAAAGCTTTCCAATTATTGAGAGCTAAACTAATTGTTTTTCCCTCATCTGAACTCTGCTTCCTGATAGAAGCAATAACAAATAGTACAAATGCTTAATATCTTGCCTCAAAAGATAAGAAATAGAGAAATCTTTATTGGACTGGATGTTTGTAACAGATTTTATATAAATCTTTGTTAAAATATTTGAGAGTAGTATTAGTCTTCCTCCTAGTTGAGATCGAGTTCTCTTCACGACAGGTACGTATATTTTATCAAATAATATACTTAACAATCCGTACTCTTCCTTTTAGAGCTTCTCACCTCCCGGTGGTAGAGCTGTAGCCACATAAATAATTTGAGCCATTAATTAGAAGTTGTAGAGGTCAACTCTCTCTTGCAAGTTAAATCCTCTCCATGCCTGACATCACTTGTTGGCTTGGGAGTTTAGCTCAACAAAGAAAAATAAAGAAGGCCCATTGTTCTCCTATTCTATTCCAAAAAATTTAGGCTTTCAACTACTTTACATCTTCCAATCATTTTGGAGGACATGCACACCATCTAGCAATAAGAAGAATGGAAGTGTTTTCTGAATTGATTTTCATTCTCGAATATAAAGAAAATTTACCTAAATAGAAAAGTAAAATCTCGATTATTTTCATTACTTTTCTGTTCGAATTTCCCTTACCATTAGTGTAACGTCATCTGAATATAGATCAATCAAAGGCTTTTTACTTCCTACGGAAACACTAAAACCCACATATTTCCATATAAGTGTATAACTTAATTGAAGCCACAAACTGTAACAGATATAAAGAACATCCTTGTCTACAGCTTTTTCCTATGACTATATGGTTACTCTGTAATCCATCAATCACTTTAGTTGAAGTTACATTGAATAGGAAGCACGGGTTTGATTAATAACCCTTCTTGGAAGGTATTTCATTACAGCACGTAGGAAAAAAAGGAATTATTGAGCCAAGAGCTTTGAAAAGTTTAATTTGTATTAAATAATCAGTCAAACCACTTTTTGACAATATTTATTTTTGACAGAATAAACATGTTTTTCATAACTCCAACACAAGTTAGTGACGGACTGTATTTCCAGAAAAAAATTTAAATTTGCCTAATAATAAAACCCAACTCACTCCATTACTACATTTACAGCCTAATTGCCACACATAACTAAAAGGAATTTATCTTGCCAAAACCTCTGCAACATTATAGCCTTATTAATTTTTGTCTAATAAAAGTGACCTATCTACAGAATAGGATTTGTATGTAATTTCTTCATTCTGGTGAAATGGTATTTAATTAACCATAGGGGGGTCTTAATATTAGTTGGTAATCAAAAACTTGAGCGTACCTTGTAGCTATGTTTACCAATTGGCTTTTTATGAATTATATCGTAATATATCATGTATTTAAAATACATATTATAGTATAGATTGCATTAAATATATCAAATTATGTTTGATTAATGTTTTTGTACTTTCTGAATAAATGAATATTGGCGTGTCAATTGTATCTTAAGCTTAAATTATTTAAGCACAATTTGTATTCAACGTTTGATATATAATTATTATTGTATATATACGAAATATTAGCTATAGTTGTATTTACATGTTTATTCTAATTTACAAATATATGGTACAGGGTATGCAGATGAAAATGGACCAAGTTTGAGATCACCAAGATCCAATTTGAATGGTTCTGGACAATACTTAATTTCACAAAAAAAAGAGCATAAGACAATTTAAAATGTTTTTTATTTCATATGTACTCTTCCTGCTTTAAGGACAGTCTCCACAACGGACCTGAAAGCTTTAACAGACTTTGAAACCTTTGCAACGTTTATGGAGATGTCCAAGGACATGATAAACGACTTCAGGGCCTCCACAGTGTAATGATAGGTTACACAGATCTCCTCTCCCAACTTTCCGTACAGATTAAAATCACAAATATTAAGATCAGGAAATTAGGTGTGTCAGTTATTGAAGTCTAAAAAATGTGGCAAATTGTCATATAGCCATTCCTTCACAATCTTGGTCATATGGAATTACCCTGAAGATTGTATTGCAGTACACAGAGCTGTTTTTGGTATGGATGGACTTTAGATTTGATGGACCTATGGAGCCTAGCAAGGAACATGGGTGTCCTCTTTCTGTTGCTCTTTGGTCTGTGCTCGGACCTACTGGACATACTCGTGTTTTTTTACTTATTGATGATGTTTTCTTAGTTACATTTGGATGATGGTCCGATGATGTCAGGATCAGAGTGTACTGTGTAATGCAGTTTGATCATAGAGGACCTTCTTGGGTGGTTCATTCACATGGAGTAGATTTTTTTTTTTCTAGGAAAGTTATAAATGAACCATAGAGAACCTCTCCAGATAAAAAAGCAACTCGAAGAGTTCACTGTTGTTGCTCTTGACTGCAATAAACTTAGTCAAAATTTATCTGCGCGGGTATGTAGAGTGTGTCTCTGGGAATTTTTACAGGCTTAACTATATCCAAGTTCTTAAAAAGTGAAAGTAGTAAGAAAATAAGACTTCAAAAATGTATTTTGCAATTTATTAACAACTAAATCTCCAAGTAGCCTATTACATAACCCCGATCCTATGTCTGATAGCTTTGCTGGTCTCCTTCACGTATTCCCTCAGAAATGCTGGTCTACTCCTTTTCCAGGCAGACTTTAGGATACCGATATAGGAGATGGCACTCCAGATACTATAGTCGAGCGGGCTTAGTCAGATGAGGAGATAAGGATGAAAACAATATTGAACAGGTATATAATTTGGCCAGTTGCCTTACACCATTTTCGAGGTTGTTGTTTTTTTTTTGCCCATGTGGCCAAAAGGGGAGTCAAATTAACATTAGGGTAATTGCCCTAAAACAGGGAAATACTACTGTCCCGCTGACGTCAAGATACAATTTAAGGCTTTATGAAACCAATCAATCTACAAAATCAGTTGTCCTAACAGGTTTTACCCATAACTTCTAGGATTCCTCTCAAGGCTCTTGTTTTCGTCCTGCAGCTTATTAACCTCAGTGATGGGACTCTTGGGGTATGATAATATGCTGAAAATAATGAAAAAACTCTTGAGGTATGCCCTTAGGGTGTATAAATTTACATGAGAGGTATTACAACCCTTTCTTATTTATGGCCCATAGTCAAAACTGTTCCAGTCTAGTGTAGACAGATGTCAAATTGCAGATAAACTATACTTAGGATTTTTTTCTAATTGTCATATAATTATCGCCTCTTATGGATTAATATCAAACTTAGTTATGATTTTATCTCCTTCGTTAATTTTATAAAAAAATTAACTCAATTATAACTCAGGCTTATTTTTTAATCTTCAAATTACAAAATATAATGGACAGAAATTTCGATAGCATAATTTCTATTCTAACGTTTTTAAACGTGTTTTAGCTAACTTTGATTAATTATTTTATTGTTTTTTTTTTAATGTATGTATTTATGATATTATGCGTATATAATTTTATTGATGGACATTTATATTTTTTTTTTCTATTATGTAACTTTGTATTGTACGGATATAGAATGAAAATGGTACTTTATAAAATAATTTCAATAATTGTATTTTTTTTTAACTATCTATATTTTATAAATTCCCATATAAAATAATGTAATAATTTTGTAGGACCTAAAATAGATACAAATTATCGGATAAACCATTGAATTATAAAATTTTATCATCCTATTTGTCATACTTTCTAACAATATTGAAAATTCGCGTATTAATTTCTTTAAATATTTTTCATAAATAATTTTAATCGAATTTATAATGTATTCCTGATCAAGTTTAAACAAAATACCGGGAAGTTTCTCCTGGCAATTTTTCTTACTTTAAAGTTTTCTCCGTTTCTATTTTTTCCTGAGAAATTTTCTTCAAAACAGTTTTCCACACAGGAATGACAATATATAATTGTCGTACCAAAAAAACCAACAACTTTAAAGGCAATATAATAAGTAATAAGAAGTTATATATATAAGCATATATGTTCTCCAAAAGTCTTCAACACACTTTCGATTCTGTTTTTAAATCCAAGACAAGGTTGAATGATATAATCCTCAGCCATTAAACTTTAGATACCCAGAATACAGACGGCATTTTTCCTTTTCCCTAATGTGTCATTTATTCTGATATTTTAAACAATAACCATACATGTAAATCCGGGGTGTTTTTAGCTGGCCCGTTAATTTGTAATTGGTAGTATAAAAAACTAATTTTATTTTCCTTAAAATTAGTCATTGTTATTTAATTCCTGAGTAGTGAGCATCATTTATTAAATATATCCAATAATATTTCAGACCTGATGGAACCTTCGTGTGTGCTCATAAAAGACACTGAGAATTTGTTGCAGATTTATAATTGTAAGTCCTTGTTGAACTTTGAGAAGAATGGGGGATGAAAATTGGAGTAATTCAAGCATATGTCCTATTTTATGTTATTTTTTCTTTCTTTTCTTGTCACAGCTGATTGTAGCAGATCTAATTCTTTCTTTCCTCCAAAACGTTTTCCAAATTTTTGGGTTAACATGTTGATTTTCGTTTGATTTTTTAATATGCCCATTCCACACCGGATTAACACTTTTGACAATAACTAACCAAAAGTTACATGTTGTTGCACGGGACCAAGAAGGAGTGGGAAATAAAGTTAAAAAGGATCTATATGGATTTTTGTTTAAAAAAATCATTTTAAATTATAATATAGCGCTTGTAAATTATATGAAATATATTTATATGAATTTGATAAAACTTCAAATATTATAGAGACATATATTTATGAAAAAGTACATTATTAATTTTGTCTAAAATTATCAAATTTTTCAAAAACTAGGGTAACCAGTTTTGGCACCCATAAAAGACACAAACCCTTTTAAATATACGTGGTGTATAAAAATTACTGTCACCTACCTGTAAGTAGTCATTAAATAGTCAATTAGTCATAGTAGTCATTAAGTAGTCAGGATGATATTTTAAATAGAAAATGTTATTTTATAATATTTTTTAATATAATAGTACACATAAACTATAAATGGTGTCACCATCAGCTTCAATGACAGCCTCCAGCCGCCTCTTGAGCCCCTTGCACACATTGGCAACGTAGTCTTTTTTCATGATCATCCACTTCTGGTTAACAGAGGTCTTCGGGGCATCAATATTTGAGTGACAGATATTGCAGGCCTTCTTCTCAATTCACCCCCGATTGGAGTAATCCAGTGGATTCAAATCTGGGCTCAGAAGGGGGGAGGAATGTTCTTGGACCAGAAGTTCATGTTGCTACACATCCACTCTTGTAGAATATTAGCAGCCTTTTTGGACTTCTTCATAGTCTTGGCTATCTATGGGATCACATTTTTCTTCAACATCATCAAGTGGATGGCTGCAAGTAACTGGCATCCAGCAGAAAACAAAATTAGAGTAATTTTTTCTCTAATTCTTTCCATCAGAGAAAAAATTACCCAGTTACTATTATGCTTCAGATCATTCAAGGGTTGTTGCATCACTGAAGAAGGAGTTATTTTTTTAGGTTTGGACAGAAGTGGCCTCTCAATTCTTCTAAGCGACCATCATCCAACCTTTCAATGGTCATTTACACTTTAGACCGATGAACCTTCTCCTTCTTGGTGTACTCTGATATCTTTATCGTTGGGTTGACCTAAAAAGCCTCCATGATGTCTTCAGGCTTCACTTTTGTGGGTCTTCCACTTATAAGGTTGAACCATTTATCAAAACAATTTCCGACTCGACATACTGTAGACGTTTAAGGCCTTCATGATGTCCTAGGGGTCATCCTTGTGCCGAATAATTTGCCTATGATGGTTCTTCTTACCTCCATCGTAACATATACATAAATTATGTTTACATTATGTACATTAATCATGGGATTAGAATCTAAGCTATTTAAAAATAATTAGAACATTAAGATTTAATCAACAACACCCATTCAAAACTGCATTCTAGAAGGTTTCATCACTTTTTCTACACCCGGTATATATTAATATATCAAAGTAAAATGGGGCTCAAATATATTGTGTTTCATATTTTTAGATGTCAAACTAAAAATTTGAACAAAGAGTGGATGTTCTCACATTTTTTTAATTATAAATTTTAACATTTTTTTTATTTTTTCACAAAAATTTTAAATGAAAAAACATGCGACAGATATTTATGTTCATTTCCAAAGAATTAGAAATGAAAAATTCATTTTAATACAAATTAAGCACTAAAAACTGTAAGTGTACAAGTTATATCTATAAGAAGAAGGATTTACGACTCAAGTAGGGGGAAAAGAAACAAAATGACCTAGATAGATTTCCTTGATTCTACAATTCAATGCTTCAATAAAAGTCTACTTCTCAGAAACCTCTTGGATACATCAAGAGTTTTGTGTACTTTTCTAACCTTTTTTCCTTCTAAGTTGCTGTCAGCAGATGTTTGGAGATCTGACCGAATATTTCATTTATACATTAATTTGAGAAGATTTGGGATGCAATTGTTAAATATTTCATATTCCAGGATTTGAAGCATCCGAAGGAGGGCTACCTATTCTGTATCCCGGAGGACACTTGGTCTATGTCACTTGTATCTTAAGAATTTCGTTTCAAGGAAATTTTAATTTCAAACATCTAGCCTCAGTTATAACAGTGTATTAAGTTTGTACTTGGTGTCATTGGAAAGAGCTGACAGAAAACTACGACATCAAATTGTCAGGTCATGGTCAGTTTTTCTAATTTTGCTTCTCTTCACATTCAGGCAAGGGGTAAGTTTCGTAATGCTGTTGTGGAATCATTATTTGCATTGTTTTCCAGGGTACTGATGAAGTTATCAGTTCGCTTCTTGTTGAACTAACTACTTTTTCCCAAAAATGCCCTTCGATGAGATCCCGTGATTCTTTGTATATCTTTTCCCTTGCTACTTACTTATGTGTGTTCAAATTTTGAAGAAAAAGTTTATTATTATTATAAAATAAAGAATGGGAAAGAGAGTTTGAGATTTTTTAACTTTTATTTACATGATTCGAGTATGAAGCGATTTAACATGACATTTTTTTATACGAACTCTCTAAAGTGTGAGGAAGCATATTATTAATGTAAATGAAAAGGTTTCTAGTCAGACTAATTGAAATGTACCGAAGAATGACTTTATTTAGGAGTTATCTACGAATATAAGCAAATAACTTTTGTTAACACAAATAATTAGACCATTTCCGAAATGAAGCTCATAAAGTTGTTGATGACGTCCTGGTGGATGATGAAAATTTCAAATCCCATGTTGAAAGTGTACGTAAAATATTATAAATATTTAGAAAAATATGGTATTACGCTGAGTAAGGAAATTTTTTAATTCGACGTGAAGAAATCAATTGAATTGGCTATATAATTGTAAAGATGGATAGCATTGGATGGAAAGAAGTTGAAGGCAATCCATGAATTCCCAGATGAAATTAAAGAATAAATTTGTATGGGGCATAGAATAGCTATGGAAGACGTAAAGGACATGCCCCTGTCCTTGCCATTTTCGATCCGAAGAAGGAAACGCACATCCAGATTGAAAGGTATTGGATTGGATATCCTACAAAAACATGAAGAAAGATGGAGATTACTTGAATTTTGCTCAACCCTTGCAATTAAATGGGGAATTAAAAAGTGTCAGACTTACCTCAGTGGAGTAACAAAGTTTGAAGTCATTATTGATCATCATTCACTTCCAACAATGTTCTATGAATATTCTCTATTTCAGATCAAAAATCCGAAGTGCTAAAAGATAAGGATAGGAAGGATCTCCAACATTACCAATTTTATGTTACATGGAAGAAATTAAACGTTCATTTAGTTGCTGATGCTTTATCTAGAGCACCTGTTAAATACCCAGAAGGACACATTCATGATGGAGCTAAAGATTTAATACGTTTAACCATTGCCAGAGTCACTGTAATGCAAACAAATATTAGAAATATTGGCTTTATAAATCCTATTATTCAGGGTGCGTGGACAAAATATGCCGCTTCAAAAAACAACAACTACAAGCTTATTTTATAATATTTATTGATAAAATAAAAACGAACATCTTTACTAGGATATACAGCTGCTATCTAATCAATGTAGCCGACGTCTACGGCCAAAACCTGCTCAATGCGGCTAAAAAAACCGAGAACAGGCATTTTGGGATCTGCGCTGCTTCTATCTCACTGAATTTCTCCTTGATGCAGGTGATGAGGGACTGCTTGGTGTGATAGGAGGAGCGGTTGGTCATGTTCTCCACGTAGGACCAGACAAAGTAGTCCAACGGGTTCAAATCCGGTGATGAGGGAGGCCAAGAGGAGAAAGATACGAACACAACAGAAGAAAAAAATTAGAGAAGAACCAGGGCATGTTCGGCGACTTTGGGTTCTTCAAGATGTTCAGTAGCCTGAAGCTTTTGAGCAGGCACAACCCTTGAGTCTTTTTAGTCAGAAGTTAGACTGTCTGACGCCTGTAGGACTTGCACCTTAAGTCCTCCTTCACACAAGCCCTCACGGTCCACTTGACCACGCCCAGGTTCCTCGCCATGGGTCTCGTGGAACGTTGGGGGTCATCGTGGGTGATGTCCCTGACTTTGATGATGAAGGTGACGGCCCAGATAATCCTGGTGCTCTTTTCCTCCTTTTTCTTCCTGTCAACAACGTCTATCGGGTCCGATGACTCCTCCAGCTGCTTCCTGAGACTTCTGACAGTTCTAACTGGGATTGACAGAAGGTCAGAGATGTCAGCATTGCTTAATTTCATGTGATCGATAAGCATAATCTGAATAGCAGTGCACCTACGATCTCCCTCATTGAACATAATGACTTTTCTTGGGCACTTAAAATGATGCTATCGCTACAAGTGGTAAACAATAACTGAAGCCTATGACCCGGGCAAAATTTTAACACCAAAAACAGACGGATCAGACATTCTCTGATGGAGTAATGTTGTCTTTAAGATTTTGTCCACGCACCCTGTAGAAGAAATAGCTAAGCTCAATAAAGACTATCAAATTTTAATAAGATTTGTTGAAAAAGTGGTCTTTGTCAGAAGAATATATCTTTGATACACGCTGTGAAGTTATTTAAGACTATATCGAATAATTTAATAGTGAACGATGGAATTGTTCTGACGGGAACACGTATTATCGTTACAAAAGCATGTCAAAAAGACGTACTGCTAAAACTTCATTCTGTGCATCAGGGAATCAATAAGACAAAGATACGTGTGGAAGACTCTATTTACTGGCCTGGAATAAATAATGAAATCGAAATGATCATGGAGAAATGTGATTCATGTCAAACTCAAAGAGTAAGCCAATGCAAAGAGGAATTATTGACAGATATAATTCCTTTAATTTTTTTTTAATCAATGTCGACGGATTTATTTTCATTAAATGGGAAATCTTACCTTGTATCTATGGATGCCCTATCTGGTTATACAGTTATAGAGGAGTATAAAAAGGATTTTAATACTGATCAAATTATTGAAACTTTCTCTAGGTGGTTCAGGGATTTTGGATATCCCAAGAATTTAAGATGGAATAGGGGTAGTGTTATACATGCAAAAAATTTCAAGAATTTCAACAAAAAAAAATTGAATTATTTGTTTACATTCGAGCTCTTATTATCCTCAAAGCAATGGTATGGCAAAAGCAGCTGTGAAAAATATGAATAGTCTACTTGATAAGTACAGCACTCAAACAATCAACTCCGATGAATTTCGTGACCGATTATTAGAATATCGTAATACACCTCGTCAGTGTGGGTATTCATTAAATCAAATAGTTTATGGCATAAATTAGAGATTCCATATTCCTACTCTCAATTATACTAAGATGAAAAAATTAAACAATCGATTTGTAGTAGAAACAATACAATTGGAGCGAGATAAATCAAAAAAATATTATGATAAAGAATGTAAGCGTTTGCCAGTAATGGGGGGGAGGACAATACGGATTCAATGTTCCGTTTCAAAAAAGTGGAAAAATATTGGAAAATTATTAAGACTTATTGGAGAAATTGGAAGTTTCTACATTTGCTTGGTGGAGAAGAGGAGAAAAATGACAGTAAAAAATATTGTTAGGAAAATGAAATAGAGAAACAACCGGAAGAAACGGATCATGTTCTGTAAATAGTGTAGGTTCGTTCGAAAAAAAGGGATTGTTATAGATTGATATATTTCATACTTGTAGATATTAAATTGTCGCTATATGTACTTATATTATTTATATGTAAATATGTCATACAAGATGATTGCGTAAAGGAATAATTAAGTGTACAGTTTTAATATAGACCACGATGGAGTAAGGTGCATAAGTCTTACTCTAAAAGATTATTATAACTATGTCGGAAGATATTACCACCTATTGTCAGATAACCATTGGTCCTGAAATGCCGAAATGACCGCTACGTAGTCAACTGTCTTGATGGGGTACACTCAAATATCCCAAAATATCCAATCAGTGGTTCCCTATGCCCCACAAGATTGGGGCCAAGTACAACAAAGAGGTCTTAATAATGGTGGTATTTACTTTGTCCAAAATATTCACAGGGCAATATGTTTGGCAACAGGATTTAGCAAATAGACACATGTTGTTTCAACTACATGGGATTTTTTTATTTATGTGGATACCCTAAAACCCAGACTGTACCCTTTGAACTGTGACAAGCAGAAAAACTTGGTTATTTTACTCTTGCAGTTGTAGAGCACTTTTTTGTGACGTAACTATTTGTGAAATTATTTATCTTAAAAACATACAGAATTGATTTTTACGGAAAACGTAAAGCTTAAAACCGAGTAAACCGTTCTATTCATTGCATTTTTAATTTTATTAGATGTAACTTTCTCCAGAAATCTTAAAAATTCGTCAATTGCGTTCGATGACTATTGGTGCATCAAAATGAATGCATACATTGAACATTATAAGTTGATTTCGTAATATGTGACGTCAATGAAAAGACTCTACAAATTTACTTTTAAATAGGTTAACATTAAAGGTAAATGTTTTTATTGGTAAAAATAACATTAAATTATATACCATTTTATAACAATTATAAGTTACAAGAAACACGTTTCCATCTGTAAGGATAAGATTCTCGAAAGACAGGTCATTAATTCTTATTCCTAATAACAGGTATTTCATTATTTATAAGAGGTTAATTTGTAAAAAGAGAAAGGAACTCATTGAAAAAATGAACCTAAGAGTCAATAAAAATAGGAAGAATTTATACTATTTATCTAAGGAGTTGATAACGCTCTTCAACAACAAAAATGGTAAATAAGCCAGATATAATGAACTTATTAGAGTTTGATCCCTTGATTCCTAATACGGTCTTATTTTGGCTCTGTTTGCCAACGTTGACGTCGGTATTATGAAACTTCAAAAATTTTACCTAGATGATAATCCCATCACCCAAATATTTTAATGTTTAAATTGTTATGTTTATTAGATAACTGTGAACTATAAAGTATGTTTAATATTTTCTCTCAATAAGAGTAAATATGCTTAAATAGTGATTTATTTTAAGAAACCAATGAAATGATTATCATTTAATTTTTCATAGTTCAAATATCAAATATTTAAATGTAATTTTATATCAATATTAATAATTGCTAACAAAGTTTGTTTATTTTTCTTTATAGGTAAGTTTTGGCAAAGTACAATGTATATAGGTGTATCACCTCTATTTTCATAGAATTTTATATTAAAAAAGTATTTCTAAGATAAATATATACTTTGTATGTATGATTCGCATGTGCCTGACATATTGTGTTGATGCCAATGATGTTTACTTTAAGTTTATGGTCGTATAAATTAGGAAACTCATATTTTCGTTCAAACGGTAAAGATGTATATATATATATATATTTTTGTACTTAATAACAACTATATTTCAATTAATTCTTATAGTTATATTAGGTTTACTAAAGATAAATTAATTATTTTTTTTGAATTAATGGCTACATTAATTTTATCATGCGTTGTATAAATGTGATTTGTCTACTCTGGATGATGTAGGAAAGCTAAGATTTGTTACGAAAAAAAAATTGAACAGTTTTCTGATTTTATGACTCAGTATCGTTTGAGTGGGCTTCAAAAATCGACACCTACAAATAAATTATCCTCTATTTTATACAGTTTTTCTTTGAAGAAGGCGAAAACGTAAGCCATATCGAAGAAAATGGGAATAGCGTTTATTGTTCTGATAATATAATAGTCAGTCATGCGCAATTTTGGTTTCGTTGATTCAGTTTCAGTAATCTTGATATCAAATATGCACCACACATGGAAGGCTAATTGTTAAAAATGTGGATAAAAATATTGAAATCGTTAAGTCATTTAAGCGTAGTTTTGATTGCCAATCAGATAAACATTAATGGAAGTTTAATTAAAAAATAAATTATTCCTTTCTGCTACACCTTATAATCAGGAAGTAAATTCACACCAATAGCATTATAGAAAAGTAATTTTCATTCTTGAAATGAATATAGATAATTTGATTGCATTAATTTAGATATACTTATCAGGTAAAGCCATTCTGGAAGTTCTGAATTTGTATAAAATGCACGGAACTTTAGTAGTAACAAAGTTAATTTCAATTGGATTAAGATCAATACAGAAATCTTTAGTATTTATTCAAATTTTAAAATTCAAATGAAATAGACATCCTTATGTGATCCTAATTGTACATTTAAATATAAAATACCTGCCCATTTTCCTTTATATCTTATGAAAGAAGCAAATTCTCTCCTCATTAGACTTCCCATACACAATACACTGAAACAGGGTGTTGGTGACTACCTATTCTCTTTACATTTTTTAATTGTATATGATCGACTATAGGGATTTTCAAGCTTTTTGCAGTATCATAAACCAAAGCATTCAAAAAACTTTAAGTTAAAACAATGGGCTTATCCCATTAATACTTCTACAGTTTGTTTGTCATGCATTATACAAAACGTAGTTCTGTTGTCTTAATTATAACATATGAATAAAGATTAAAAAAAAGAAAAGAATTATGTTTGCCTAAGCACTAGTGATATTTGATTCATAGCGTTTTTATACAACTCTATACATATTAAATTCCTTTTCTTTTCTCATTGAAAATGACACGCACGACTCGATTGTTCCTTAGATCCAGTATCAGTAATCTATATATTCAGCATACTTTGATGCAGATAAACTTTGCTTTATTACTATTGATGGATTTAGTTATTTTTCTTCTTCCTTGAAATAAGGGGGGGGGGAAGAGAGTTTTTTTTTTTTTGCTTTCGTCTTTCCCTCCTTTTACAAAAAAAAAAAATAAGTTAAGAGCAAACCCCTGTTTCACTCGAGAGGAATAACTACTACCCTTTATTTATGTGATAAAAAGGAAACTTTGCTGTTTTTACCGTTAGTTTCTTAAACTGATTCAAATAGTGAACAACTGTAATAATAAAAAGTATATTGTGTATTTCTCAGTTTATTTGGTGAGCCAAGAAATCCAAAAAACTAACGGCAGAAAACCATAAGTCTAGGAATATTTCATATTAAAGTTATTTATAACATAAAGTATTGACGAATTTTTACTTGAATAAATTATTCTTTTTATGACTAAATTTCATATTTGTATATTAAAAGAACATACATATTTCATCAGTAACGCTTTCAAGAAAGTTAGATAACCGTCTAATTAATTAGTTTTTTTAAATTTTATAATTAAATATCTTCAGATATAAAATTACATAAGAATGTTATTCGAAATGTATGTAAATACAAAGTATTAAGAACAAATCAGCACTTTTTTCAAAAATCTTTAAATTGTGACATAGACCACATTTTTCGGTGGATTTAATTGAAAAATTGTATTATGATTGGTCGTATGAAACTTGAAAAAGAGCTCATTGAATTGATTTTGCACCAGCATCAATCATAACCTGGATCTATTCCCAAAAGGAGGAGCAGTCGTTGACAAAGCAGTTCCTGTGCATTATTCATAAAAGCTATCAGAAAGTCCTTGATGACATGATATGTTGGATTTGTTTTAGATTTAAAGTAGCCCAGGACAAAACAGTTCATCGGATTAAGATCCAGACTCCATAGTTCCTTAACAATGATTAATAGTAGTGCTCACTAAGCCACTTCAGCGACCTGTCCAGGGCATGACAAGACGCTGATCCTTGTTGCCAGATCCGAGGTCGTTCTGTGGCGACGTCAGTAAAATCTGAGACCGCCCAATTTGTACTATCTATGTTCATGTGTACAAATATCATGCTTCAGAAAAATGCCATCATACAGCTGTATCATGTCGAAATCACCAATACAGAAAAGCACCGATTTGATCTTAACTGACTGTATATATAGTGTAATTTTTGAGTTTTTTAATTAAAATTAAAATTGGTACTACATACTAATAAATGGTATCATACAAAAAATTTATATGAATAAATGTTGTTAATATCGATTACGACTAAAAAATTAAGAAGTAGAATATCTATCATTTTTTTGAGAAAGTTATTGATAAAATAAAACATTTTACAAATTATTGAACTGTTTTGTTTTATAGAATAATACAATTGTTACGGAAGAATGAATAGAAAGTATGAAAAAATGAGAATTTCATTACTTATCAACGTTATTCTAATTTGATCAATATGCAAATGACCATAACTACATCAATTTGTTATACACTGTGATTTTTCTAACATATATGATGCATATAAACCATATAAAAATCTTTACAACAAAATTGTCTTATTTATAAAGTGAAAAAAAAGTCTAATTTTTCGATCTCAAGGATACAATTTTAAATTTATTCTATCAATATTTCCACCATAATTAATTTTTTTATGGGACTTTTTTATGCTTTGTTAAAGAGAAATAAATATCTTTTTATGTATTTTTGTAAAACCACAATTAATATGTATAGTAGTAGTTTATCTTTCTACTTCATTTTCTCTTTAAAATTAATTTCAAATACGACATGTCAAAAATAAACAAATATTCTCCAATATAGATCATCCATCTATTCTTGACCTTAACAAGAATATAGTTATAAATAAATATAGTTACCCTCATTTTGTTCAAATAAATTCAAGCCCAAAAAAGGAATTTGTCTTTGAGCGAAAAATCCAAAACAGATGTCAGTTTTTCTTTTAGTCAATTAATTCTTAAATATCTGGAATTATTGTAATTCGGTACTATTATCGTTCTCAATCAATTTCTAATATGTATAAGTTTTATATAATCTAGTTTAAATTTGGAAATTGTGTGAGGGGTAAAAAATGACTCTGAACAATAACAGTCCCGAATTAATATAATCCCAAACATTTTTGAATTTAGATGATTAAGAGAAAAAATTAAATCAGTTTTGGATTTTGCTATTACTGAGAAATTCAATTTTTGTCTGCAATTCATTTGAAAAAAATGTCTCCCCCATCCTATTAACGTTTTTTGTTCTTTTAACAAAATGTCAATTTACAAAATGATGAATTAATAATAACTGTTTAAGTATCCATAAAAAAAAATGACGTTCCGATCTTATTCTTAGGGGCATGCCTGAATTGTATACAAAAGTTATTCCATAGAACAATATTTGCTAAAAAACATAATGCTCAATCTATCTCGGCTGTATATGATCATATTTTATTTAAACCGGAGTTTATATTTCTGTAATTCAGAGAGCGCTTTAAAATTGGGACTTTAGTCCATTAAATAGTCATTGGAACTGAGCAAAACAGATCTTAAATCATATTTTAAGAGCTGTTGCAACCTTCTATAATCCCACTTTTTTAAAGATATACTTTTAATTATAACAAGAGGTAACTCGTTTTTTAAAATAATAGGTAAATTGATTAGATTTAATTGTGTTAGGGAAGATATATTACCAAATATTATAGGTGAAGAAAAAAAAATTGAGTTTTTTTTTCTTTTGCATTAAATTAATATAACATATAATTAATACATTTAGGATCCATCTGATTTAGATGGATCCAAATGTTTTTATGACTAATCTTAAGTTCCTGGGCAATTAAATAAGTGCTCATATTCCGGTCCAACTCGACGATATCCATTATTTTATGGACATTTTTGACATCCATATTAACAGAACGGAATCGTTGGTACCACCTTTTTTTATAGCATTCGATACCGTATTGTGTATTTTGGCCCTGTAAACTGTAAATGATTTTTCTAAGTGTATACTTAACAATTAAATATACATAAGCATCTACTTATATGTACAAATCCATGTTCTTTTAGTTTTTTTTTTTTTTTTGATAGAATGTATTCATCTGAAGACATCTAGCGAAAAACGTTCAAAATTTTTTACTTAACCTAATATATAAATGCTTAATTATGTTTATTTCTAGTTGTTTTTATTTGTTCATTTATTTTCTAAACAATGTCATAAATTTTGACAAAAAAATTTCATTTATGTACTTCGGGAATATCAAGTAACACTTTGCCTTTTGTTTAGAATCAAATCAATATTACTGATATCCTTTCAAAATCATTTATAATTGTTAAAATTGTATCTCAATTTTTAATGGATATGGTGATATTAAGGGAAATGATAACATATAATGGAGTTTAAAAGAAAATCAATACTTCCTTATGAATAAATTAAGAAGCTTACAAAATACAAAAAAAAAGTTATATTTTATTTTCCTAAGGATATATACATTGCACATAGGAAAATCTATTTTTGTCATACAAATGTGCCTACATATTAATTTTGAATGTATTTTAAAAGTAAAATCTGAACTATTAATGCTGCCAAACTAAATTTGTTTTAGGAGGCATTAATATATTTTGTTACCATTTACTATAAGTACTTAAAAAGTGTTGAATGTTTTGTCTACTGAAGATACGAAAAATATGTATTTTATTACACATGTGGTACGTCAACCTAAATGGGTTTTTTTAACCAAAGCTAAATCATCAATAATTAATCTTTTCTATTCATAAAATCCCCAATATTATATCAAGATATTTAGGTGCATTATGGACTGTATACTCAAAATTCTTATATATAATGAGATACCTAAGAAAATTAGCAATGATATTAAGCAGTGTTTCTAAGAAATGAATTATTTTAACCTCACTAATGAGAGAATGAAGCATTGAAAACACGCTATTGTAAATCATTCCCATTATTATTTACAATTTTTGTGGCGCATCTGCCTATTAAGCCGTGATGTTATATGAGTCTGAAATAATGCACCTTTAGCTAATTTTTTTAAATTTTATTTAATAGATAATTTTGTGATATCTTTTCGTGTATTTTAAGACACAATTGACAGAATAATCAGAATATTTTATTATTAGAAATAAAATACTATTATTTGAAATCAGACTCATTTTTTGACAAAAATAATCCTTGTTTGTTTTTGTTTTGATAGGCAAAAATTTTTTTTTTTTGAATTATTCAAATAATATGTATTTATATCATCTTGAGGCCATAGACTAATGGCTATACAATTAAATATATCTTCAAAACATTAAAATATATATGATAACAGGGTAGAGCAATAGAATTTTCTTGGAAAAAAATTAAACAATTTTAATGAATCGAAAAGTTTTAGTTTTTGCTTTACATATACAATAGACATATACAATCTTTAAAATGTTTCATTTGCGTATATACAACCCACATAACTATGATACAGAGGCCAGAAAAATAGAAAAAAACAAGTCCAAAGTCAGCTGTTGGCCAGCCAATTGCGTTTTTTTCCTCCAACTATGGGACTATTATTTATTTTATAAAAGCGATTTCCGTAGATGATTAATACAACTTTTATTTTTAAGATTCCGGACTTACCAATAGACCAAAAATAAAAGTTCCACGAATTTAGAACGCAATGACATAAGAAATATGAGATACCAATGAATTAAGAACTTCTAATGAATATTCAAAACACTAAGAAGAAGGATCATGAAACAAATATACTTTGCTTTCTTTCATGTTTTTGGGATACTATTGTGTACTCCATTTTGGGGGGGGCATTTAAGGAATGGGGGTTCTTATTTTTTTTTTTTTTTTTTTTGAGTTGCCAGTGTTAAATAAAAAAACTTGTAATTATAATTTGATTATGAATGTTTTGTAGGTCTCCCTCTTTTCTTTTAGAACGGATTTCCACCTGTGGAGGTATTAAGGCCTGAGTGAATGGCGGGTTCTTTAATAAACTTTTAACGATTTATTTTTTTGTCAAAGATTATGTATGTAAGTTAGAAATTAAACAGAAGTAGAATGAGTATATGTACAATATTTCCTATATAAATGATTATCTTAATTGGATAACCGATTACTTTCGCTATAAATACACTTAAATATAAGTACTTCTTATGGATTTAATAAGAATAAATTTTGGGGGTTCTTCTTATTACTTAATCTCAAGTTTATTAATAGATAAAAGAAAAAAGCGTGGACGCGAAGAGTAAATAAACGAACAAATCACTGGAACTTTTTTTTTCGAAAAATGAGATTTCGATAATCTTTTTGGAAACAGAAACAGACTTCGGTTTGAAGTACCACCTTTCTTTTAAATCCATGATTGCAATTTTTTTTTTTTAGTTTATCATTACATCTTCCAACAGTTCACAACCGAATGGAAGGAAGCATATACAAACCAAATCAGTTGGGGAACCCACAATTTGGTTTTTGATGGTTTTTTTGCAGACACCTTGAAATAGATTTGGTGTTTAACTCCATGTAGTAATGGATTTGGGGGGCTATAAATATTTGTATAATTTGGCTAAATCCATTTTTTAATTATTTTACTGATGCATTGAAGAATTCATCTCTATGGTTCAAACTGTTGTCGAAGTTCAATTGTCCGTCTAAGCCCACAGAGGAAAACGGAGTCCAAAAATTGTTTTCCATGAATTGTCATTTTCTTTCTGTAGGCACACACCATACTTGAAGACTTGAACAGCTCAACCGAGCCCATGTAAATTCTAGATAGAACGTATTTCTTTTAAAATTGCTGTTCATGCATTTTTCCCCGAAAATCCAAACACCTTCTGAGTCCATCTAAAGTCTAAAGATTTCTACATGGTTTATATATTTGTTTAGACTTATGTTGCACGATGAAATTTGAACAAACTGGTGACTTTTTGAGAGATAAACTTTCAACTCGTTAAACCTTACATAAATTTTCCCTAGATGATTTTTGTTTTGTCTTTTTTTTCTGAATAAGGAGTATGTGTGTGCTCAGGAAAAGGGTTGGAGACATTGGCTTCCTTGCTCGCATCCACTAGTTATCTGGAAATAGTATTCCCTTCACAAAGAGCTAAATTTAGAAGAAAAGTATCTTAATATAGATACTACCATATGAATCCTTTTCTGGTGGTATCCAAACCTTTTTAGCTGCGACCGTACATATTTATGGATGGGAGATGGAGTCGAATACCTTCTGAAAGTACACCAGCATCACTGAAAAGTCCTTCCCATTTGTCTTATTTATATCAATAGCGTCTCCGATCGATTCTGGTATGTCTTTTGCTCATCTTCCTTTCATAAAGCCCTTTTGTAATTCCAGTATAATGGATGGAAGTGCCTGGACTATTCTATAATTGATAATTCCTTCTATAATTTTGAATAAGGTATTAAGGATCGTTATCGGTCTATAGTTTGCTATATTCAGTCTGTCTTTGTCCTTCTTTAGTATCAGAGTTAAAACCCTTTCACTCATAAACCCTGGAATTGTTCCTAAATTCTAAATCTCTTAGTAAGTAGCTTCTAAGATAGGACATAGTTTTTTTTACAAATATAATATAAAATTCAAATGGAAAGTCTGATAACCCAGGGAATTTAAATTTTTCTTATAATTTTTTTTAATATTTCTTTGGATGAGATGGGGGGAATCTTACAAACATCATCTAAATCTTCCAGTGAGAACTTTTCTCGGCACTTTCTCCACTGGAATCAAAAGGATCAGTTACCTTGTTTTTTACGCTTGCTACATCTGTAAAGATTCGAGTAAAACAACAACAACAAATATATGTAGAGTCATGAGTTATCTCACCATTTCCCCGTCTCAAAGCAACAATTTCCCTCGAACTTTGAATATTTTTTCATGCAGGGTGGGCCACTAGACCCTTGATGTTCTTTTTATCACCTTTGATTTAGATCATAATGCTCTGCCTTCGTTTTTATTCTGAATAATTTTATCCAAATCCTCTTGAATATCGAGTCCACTATCACTCATCTTTTTAAGCTATTGAAGAAAATTTATTTTCTTTTATTCTTCGAATGCAGTGATTTTACCTTTGATGACGAAAATATTCTCGGATATTTCTTCTACACGTCACAGGGCCGAGGACAGGGAAAGTATTTTGTTGTGAAGCAAGTACCTGAATTCAATTATATTTGTTTTGACTTCGTTACGAGTGCAAATATGATTGCATTTAAATTACGTTTAAATTATAATATGTTTTAAGTTTTAATTTAGAGAGATGAAGTTTCCCATAATCGGTGAAAGAAATATGTAAGGTGGAAGAGAATTGAATTATTCCGTGTGGTACTTTGCTAAGGTCGATATGAGACAAAAATATAGTCTAGTCTGCTTCCCGATAGGTCACCCGATTTATTTTTACTTGTAACACTACATATACGGACTATTTCTTATTTCCAAAAGACATGAGTCTTCATTGCAACACTTGGAAATAACTCCATCTAGGTTCTGTTTATTTAAAAAAAAAAATGAACTATTATAATTAAACGTCTTATTTATCAAGTAACATTTAGATCTCTTAACATGAAAATGTTTGCTCTTTTATTCCAGAGACTATATTTGATAAGAATTTTGTTTTTTTTTGTTTTGGTTTTGTTTATATCAAAAAGGGAAAGACAATGTCTTCCAGATTAGATTATCTTACTCTTTTGAAAATTCTTGTATTTTCTAAAACAATGATAACATTGTCTGTATTTTTTTAACTTTTAGGGACTGAGCGTATGATGTCGTGAATACATTTATTTTGCCGTCCTTTGAAGTTGATAATATAAATATTCCCTCTATTCTCTTATTGATACCTTTTCCTTGGTACATATCTTAGTTGCATGACAAAAAACGAAAGCAATTTGAGTTTTCTCCCTCTGATATGACAAATTTTTATTATCTGACCACGAACTAGAAGAATAAGTGACAACGTTGAAGGATCATCCTTCACATTGAATTCAACCGTACTAGTACAAATCAGGTGATTCAATCATTTAAGGTGTGGGTGCTTATCTAAACTATTCTTGATCGTCTCTGAGAGATTATAACCCGTCATTTTAGTTTATTTTACAAATAAGTATGTGTATTCTTGAAGCTTTCCTTCGAAACTCTTCCCACACATCCGAGAGCCTGTATCTTAAACATTTTATTGTTTTGAAAGCCACAGGGTCTTTTTAAATTGCCAATGGGAATAATAAACCTTTTCTTACCGCGAATTTCAATGGATTTTTGAACTACTATATTTACTTTTCCGGGGCCCATCTCTGAAGTACCAAATGTAGAAAAAGTAATGACACCTCCTAAAAATACAGTTTTGAATAAGTTTTGTTGATTTAATCTGTAAGTTCCAATTATTTTGGAATAGCTTAGATTCAAAAACTTTGATTGATGTAAATGTAGCAACAAAAATTATGTATATGTCGCGATGGAGGCAAAAAGAGTTATCATTGGCAATTAAATTCATGCCTGGAAGTCCACCTCGGACATCATGAAGGAATTAAACGTCAGCAATGCAATAGTCTGTTGGGTCAGAAAGGTACAACCTTAAGGACAAACCCGAGAGTGGAAGACATACCAAAGTTATCACCCAAACAATAAATATGCCAGAGTACGCCAAGAAGAAGAAGGTGTACTCTCTATAGTGGGCGTGGCCATCCGAAAAGGTGGAGGAAGGTCGCTTAGAAGAATTGAGAGGCCACTCCTGTCCGCCGTAAATGAGAACTCTTTCTGCAGCGTTGTCAACAAATGTTGAATGATCTGAAGCACAACAGCAACTGAATAATTTTTTTTCTTAGTTGAAAAGACCTTTACCGTTGACCCCGTCTACAACAAGCAAATTGATTGGGTGGTATACTTTAGCAAGGCTAACAACAGCATCAGGACAGTCACCAAGACCAAATATCCGATCTCTGTGACGATTTTTGGGAGTGTGGAACCAACACGAGAACAAAATGCCTCCAATTTGGTTTCCCGTTGGATACCGGTTACCTGTGGCAGACTACTCGTTGATGTTGGATGAAAATGTTGTCCCATAGATCACCAAGACCATGAAGAAACCACTCATGTATTTCAGCAGGGCAGGGCTCCGGGCCATACTGCTAATATTGAACAAGAGTGGATAGGTAGTAACATGAACTTCTGGTCCAAGAAAATTTGGTGCCCTCAGATCCCAGATTTGAATCCACTGGATTACTTAAACTGGTGGCAAATTGATAAGAAAGCCTGCACAGTCCACCACCCCAATATTGATGTACATTTTTTGAAAGAAGAATTTTGTTTAGGGGTATCATTTCCTCCCGTAGGTGGACATCGAACCCACAGGTCGAGACACTCTTGCCAAAATCACCATGATGATATTTAAGATAAACTTTTAATGAATTTTTTCCTTATTTGAAGTTTTTATATAGTTAAAAAAAATATCATGGGGAATCGAACCAAGAATTCAAATTCATAATAACTCTTAGTTCACCAAAGACATATACAAGAGTTTACATAGTAAGAAAAAAAATATTCTATTTCTCACAATAAAAACGACAAAATAGGTCTAAGAGTACACACTCATAGAAAGAAAAAAAAAATCTGCCGCGAGAGTGAGTGGAACAATAAGGAAGAATATTCATTTTGAAAAAATACCTTCAAGCATTTTAACATTTCAAAGGCAAGAGATCCACCCTTAGGTAGTCCTTAAGAGGAGCTGAAAATCCAGTCCAACCCCCTTGAGACTTACATGTCTTTTGATATACGATTTTCCTCAGCACATAGTTTAAGACGTCAAAACAGAGAAAAAACTAACAATAGCAAATTTTGACACTTTCACTCTCTAACAATATAAAACATATACTCAAAAAGAATATTTTTTAAACTATAAAATAACAAAATGTATCTTGTCAAAACAACAAAATCATGTTATTAAAAACAAAAAAATTACAAAATTGTCAAAGCTAGTACCTGCTTCATGCATATTCATATTAATAGTAAAGCAGTCATTGGTTCTAATGAAGGTCATAGCAAATAAGGTGTAGTCTTTTGGATTTGCAAAAAAAATATTATTACATTTTTTTTAAGTCATTTAATAAAAGGTTGAATTTTGAAGCACATAGCTTTGTTCTTGATGACCGTAAAAATTAGATTGTGCACCCTCTATAAAATTATGAGATAGGTGAAAATTACAACTGTATCAATTGTGCACATCTTCACCTTTTTAATGATTATATCTAAGTTTGTGTGTACTTTATGTAGTTAACTATAGATTTAGTTAAATCTATTTACAACAAAGTTGAAAGGAACTGAATTAATATTAATTATTTGAAAGTTACTTTTATATTTTTTTATTTACTTATACAAAACTATTTGAAAAAAAGAACATAATTTAGAATGAGATAAAAACTAGAAGCTATACATTTATTAAAACAGACATGGGTTAAAGTTGAACATAAGTTAGATACATTTTGATTTCCCAATCTTATTAAAATACGAAAGTAAAATTATATAAAATCAAATTCATTCGTCTATAGAGTTCATGAAATGCACAATCATATCTTCCAATCCAATTGGAATGTTGATATTTATTTAGATTTGAAGATGTAGAGGGTAGACCCTCAATACTGTAACAAATGATAAAACTTATGTAATACCATAGAAGTTTGAAATAAAATTGTCACCATGATGTTTTTGTCAAGCTTCACTGCTTTGGTAAGAACAACCTAGTGATTTTTAAGGACTGAAAGATTATAGAGAATAACCTTCATAACCGTAGACAGATACAAAGAGAAAAATGGTGTCAAAGATCGATCTTGAAGTGGTCAAACACGAACAGCATGCACTACGAAGAACATCAAACCCCTACGAGATAGAATTCGGTAAAATCCTAGTAAGATCCTCTGTAAAATAGCAATGGGGCTAGCCATAGGCCATACAAGAATGAACAAACTTGTGAAGAAAGTCATGAATATATTCTATTACCTTTATCTGAAAATACTGCTCTGTTTGGTCAATGCAAAAATAAGACATAAAAAAGCACTGTGATGAAGATATAAGTAGTTATATAGGTAGTAAAATTCATACTATTGATGAGTGATCAAAAATATTTTATATCATTTCAAAATGTACATACATATGTATATAACAATTATTGTAAAAATAACGATTCAGTAATAACTACAAGACTGTTTTTGAACTTAAATTAAAAACCGATTTTAAAGTATAACCTCTGGGAATCAACCAATACTTTTCGTACAATCTATTTAATGTAATACTTTTTTAATTAGGAATGTAGAATACTCTTCACTTGCAATGTTATTGACATGTAAATAATGATATATCATTATTTTTCGAAACAGATATTGATTGAAAAATGTGTATTTACTCATATACAGTTTTAATTTATATTAATAAAGACATGGATGTGTCGGATGAGGACTCCTTTTGAACAAGAATCTCAAAATAAAAAATAACGTATTTAATAATTAAAATTAATGAAAGTGACTTTAGGTGAGGTATAGAAACGAGTGGGAGTAGTAAAAACAAAGCTATTCAGCGCTCTATAAACTAAAGAAACCTCATCATATCAAAGATTATTAAAATAAATTATAGAAATTATTAGGCTGTTATAATTTTTCTTTCATGGTTGAGGAGAGAGAATCGAGAACGAGAGAGTATTGAGTAACTACATGAGAGTGTGCTCATGAATAACAGTAAATACCACTGAGGATATGTTGGAGAGTTACTTTTAGGAATGCTCATCGGGAGCTGGTCCTGTTTAAAGAAAAAAAAAACATTATGGTAACCCTGACAATTTGAAGGAGAAATGCTTAGATGACATTTCGTCAGAACAACTACAAGCAGCTGTTACAAGTAAAATATGGACATGGGCAAGAATTATTCCGATGTTGATCCTTAATTCTATTCTAAATCCAACAAAAACATGCCATTATAACTCCCCAAGAAGTCCTCAGGTATACTTTTTGTCTTTTATTGGCATCCGCAAGTGGTTGATCTGGATTTTTACAAACAAAATTGTATTAAAAAGGGAAGTTCACTCATTGGGAATGAAAAAATAATGACAACAGAAAAAAAAGAAAAAGAAATTCTATAAAATTACTATTTTAATAACTTAATTTTTTCTTTCATTTTATACACCGTCAGAAGCTTCCTAGTGAAAATAAATGAATCTGTACTTGTTTAATTATTTGATGATAATGATGATGTGTACTTGTTTTAGTTGAAAATATACAATAGTAAAATATTGATAATAATGACAGCATCTTATGCAAAAAAAAATCACGGTATTATTATAGCAAAGTCGGTAATTTAGTTGACACGAAATTACTACCGGGTACTGCTAATAGTTCACTTATAGGAAAATATATTGTTAGTAATTGGAAAAACCTATAATATGCAAAATATCTACATTACAATTAGGAGCATTAATACTCTTAAATACAATTATACGATGATTATAATAAAAATAATATAACTATTCCAAAATTAGAAAGTACAAGTTGACAGTGATCATAAAAAGATCCGACTCTGAATTTTGGATATGTTTGAAACATATATTGAGACATGTTCTATTGAAATTAAAACATAATTGGTTTGGCTGCTTGGTAGGGGCACCATTTTGAAGGCCGCACCAGAGCTGCAAGGTTTTTTCTTGATTCAATTATGATTATGATTTAATATAAATTATAGTTAGTGTTCTTGTGCATCTTTTGATAGTTTTTGTTAAAAACAAGGCACTATGAAAGCAATTATGGGTTTCTGAACAACACTGGTCCAACGCGTTAGGCACAACTTTGAGCGGGTCTAGAACGACCAATGTGAGTCAAAAAACCCTAATATTTTACACACTCTCTTTGTTTCATACAGACAAGCCAGCTCACCAAAAATCATCAAAATCGGTTATGATCTTGCCGTAAATTGCAAAAAAAGTGTGTACACTTGACGTGGAATGACCCATCTTTGAAAACCTCATTGAAATAAATAAAAACAATTGTGTTGGCATTTTTTTTTACTCCTTATTTAAATGAAATTATATTGTCTTAATTAACAGTACTGCGCAATATTTCTCTTTTTCCACCTCTACAAATAACAAACTATATGGTATTCGCATAAGGTAATGACGCTTTAGCATGTTTGAGTAGAATGTTTCAAGGACTAACATAGTGTTATTGAATAAATATAAATAACGACTGTAATTAAAAGCTCGTTACAACTCACTTATAGAAATTCAAACCAATAAGAAGCTCATTTAAAGTGAAAAAATAGGGTGTATTTTGTTTGTTTGTTTATTTTCTTTTAGTTGGTAAACTGAAAATTTTAGATATTTTAAGAACAGAATTTGAGTTTTAACATTGTATTTTATTGTTTTACTGATTTTAACCTCTATTTAGCAGATATCATTATGATAATTATAGTCTGTTTTATAAATACATGAGGGATATAATTTAAATATTTATTTAAGAAAAATGTAAAGTTCTCATAATTCGAAGAAAGATGAAGACGGTCCTAAAATCTGTCATGCTTTACCCTACACAAATTGGCTGCATATGGTTTTAATATTAGCTTGTAACCTATTTCCTATATACAAAAAAAAAAAAAAAAAAAAAAAAATCAAATAATCTGTTGTAAGAAGCTCAGTCGAAATATCATATGTTCTTTACAATTGTCAAAAAGTGAACCCGATTATAAAAATGGTGGATAATTTTCAAATCAAAAAGGTATGGAAATAAATTCTTGCTCAAGGACGTGCAACAAACTATTCCCACTATTGAAGGAAAAGTTAAATATATATATTGTCAATATTATTTATATTCTGAGGAATGAATTTCCTTATGTCCTATATTCAATTTATTCAAAACCTGATGAAACATTTGTGTGGGCTTATAAGAGACGCAGAATAACCTTAAAGACTCGTTACTTAATTATAATTGTAGGTCTTTGTAGGACTAAAAGTAGAATTGAGAATTGACATGAAAATAATCCCGTATTTATTCAATTCTCCCCTTATCACAGTTGCGTGTAGCTAAACTTCGCTCCTCCCAAACATTCTTCGAATTGTCAGGGAAACCATACCGATTATTAATCTCTTTTTTCAAATTACAAAAATACTTTTGATTAACATCTCTTCTCATTAATGTACCCATATTGAATAAATGGGAACATTGATTTATGCGTCAGAATCACTCAAATTTTTGTTTAGTTGCCTGTTTCTAACATATAACTTATACTAGAGGAAATGGCTTAGCTTTTCCTGGGACATTAAAGTTTAAATTCCTAGAAACACCCATACATTTGCATTGAAAATATAGATTGTTAGAAAGTATGAGCAAATATCATATCCGATTGTCAATAATTTTATATTTCCTTGGATCTTTTGATTTATAACTTCAGAGTGAGTTTCAGAGTGGTTAAATATACATTTTAACGTTTTGTACTACCTTGACCTTTGACATTGACCTCTTAAAGTTTCATTACCTTCACTTGCATTATATATAATCTTCGTACTAAGTTCAATCAAAATCGAGAGGTAGCTTTTGCAGTAATCTTGGTGATAAATTTCATTGATGGAAGTTGGTATCAGTTATCTTTATCAACTGTCCACTAAGGAAAATGGACTATTTTCAATTAAAAGTAGAAGGAAAGACGGAATTATATCTGAAAAAAGAGATATAAATTTTAAAAAATGTCTGACCTATTTACGGGGTTTGTACTTAAAAGTGACGTTTATAGAGCTAATTGCTTTTCCATTATAACATTGACAAAGGATATGAACATTAGCTTTTGTAGCTAAAATTGTCATGTAGTGAATTTATCTGAGTAAAGTTGAATAAAATATGACCTGCCGATATGTAAAAATAAAAAAACCGAAAATTAAAGTGATAACCTTGATCATTTGAAGAACGTTTGGCAGGAGTACAGCGCAGTTGTCTTGTTATTTCATTAGAATAGCTGCAAGCTGCTTTGGAACGAGGAAATAAACCCAAATCCCACTTAGTATATAGCAAGAATATATAGGACTACTGCAAAATAATATATAAGCTTTTATGATGAGGGCTTTTGATTTTTTCCAAATAAGAAAGTGAACTCATATCTATGAAAAGATTTTGATTTACGCTTACATAGATTTATCTCAGGATTTACTGATTTATTCATCTATTTTTCCTCTATATACAATTTGTGTTTATTTCCTTCCTCTCATAAGCAGGAATTACTTTGTTGTCGATCTTTCATTCATTTATGAGTCCAACAGGGATATACACAGCGTTATTTTCATCTTGTAGTTACACTACCGGGCCGCAAATAAGTCTTGAAACATAATTAACGTTTAATAATACTCATTAGAGAACATTATTTATTAATTGGATCACCTTCTACTTCAATCACACGCTCCACGCGTTCCTCGGAATGCATTGCAGACGTTGACAATGATTGCCACTCTTTCTCAACCTATTGATTTATGGACTGAATACTACTTAGACCTTGTATACAGGCCTTGTTTTCAATTTGCCACTAGATACTGGAATCAAGGGGATTCAGGTCGGGGTTCTGCAGTGGTAAGAAGAACTTTATTTTTTTTTGCCATCCAATCTTGCACGATGTTTGCTGTATGTGCAAGAGCCCCGTCCTATTGAAGGTAATACTCGGTTTTCTTTGATTGTCTTGCGATCTTGCGAAGCTCAGTAAGTACTTTGTTTGCCAAATCATCAATTTATCCTTGCTTGTCAATCGGTATCCAATGGGGAACCAAATTGGCTTCCTTATGAGATCTTCAGATAAATAATGCCGTGCATAATTACTAAGGCTGGATGTTTGGTGGTAGACACTTAACGGAGGTTACAATTGATTTCTCTAAAACATACCACCCGATCATTTTGCTTAATGTACGCAAGATTCAATGGAAATGTTTTCCCGTCCAAGAAGAACGGTTTCTGTGATACCTTAGGTCATTGTAAAGCGTTTTGCATTGTCATATATTTTTCTTTTTTTTTTGTTTAGTGAGAAAAGGTCCTTCGATATGTCAGAGAGACTTACTACCAGCTTGTTACGGCATTGGAATCGTGGAACGGCTCAACGACCGCTTCTTCACCAAGTGCATCATCTTCATCTTCTGATTTAAAAAAAAGCCATTTTTGTTGTTGTTTCAAGCTTTAATTGGATCGGCCTTCTACTTATATGACGATCACTGGTGTCTTCGCCATTGTTGACCTGAACTCTGACCCACCAAACAGTGGTTTTGCAGACATTAAGGGTCTTTCCATTATCAGAATTGCTAAATCCGGTGAAGACTAAACGAGCCACTTCTTGGCTTTTGGTTTTTTTGCTCAATTTTCATTAATATTTATCCTAGAGTCTTGGTAAATAAAAAATCCAAAATTTAAACAATCAGCTGTTATTTTCTGTTAGAGTAACTTTTGCGTAAAATTAACTAAAATATCTCATAAAAAAATTATTGTCATGTTTCAAAAGTTTCTTGACGGCCGGTATTTAGAGTGTTAAGATCAAATCGGTACATTTTTCAAAATATTTAAATTGTCACGGAAGCTATATTTTCTGCTGATTTACTTGAAAATTAGCTTTAATTTTATATATGAATGTTGAAAAAGAGCTCATTTGTTCTATCCAGATCAATCACGACCTGAATTTGGTCTAAAAGAAGAAGGAGTTCTTGATGAGGTAGTTCCTTGGCATGTTGGTCATTGTCTCCTTGATAGAGGCAATTTGAGAGTCCTTGATTGAGACAATCTGAGAGTCATTGATAACATGAGATGTTTGATTATTTATAGAAGTAATGTAGACTTAGACAAATTATCCATCAGATTCAGATCCATACTCCTGGGGGGTATATTTTCTTCGCAACGAAGTGATAGCGGTACTTATACAGTCACTTCACTGACCTGCCTGATACTTGACAATTTGCGTCATCTGTTGCAAAATTTTTGAAAGGTCCGATTAAAACGTCATGTGATATCTCCGATTTGAAATATACGGGTTGTTGTGGACAACAGAGAAGTTGTTTCATGGTACCCAAAACTTCAATAAAGTTTTTTGGTAGAACAACGTTTCTGCTAACAAAAAAAGAGACGACATCAGACACTTGCATCATAACCAAATCGCCAGATACTGCAAGTGCCTATTTTATCTTAACGCTCTATGTTTTCTTGAATGTTAATGACAGCTCTATAAAATAATATAAGAAACACTGCTCAGAATCTCAATCTAGATAAATACATATGAGCACAGAGTTTCAATATTAAAATATAATATGACTCATATCACTAACCATCATTTGTAAATATTAATAATAAGCCACATCATTAAATTTAAGAAAATTGTATATGTTATATATATATATATAGACGTATAATATTATTTTTGACCAAAGGACGTTATCCCACTATTACGGAAGGGTATTAATTTTGTTATATAATGTAGCCATTTATATTATTAGAAAGTAAAACAATAAAAACAAGCCTCCTATTTTTATAAAAAAAAAGAAGCTATCTAATGTATGTATGTAATAAAACATATTATAAGGGAAATCCATCAAATAGTATAACAAAATATACTACTCTTTTAAGAATATAATATAAAACCTTTTCTTATCCAATGATATGTGATTAATTGCGTTATTTATTACAATTTATGTTATATATACATACAAGGTGAGGAAACATAACTAAAAACGTTTTTTTTGTTTTGTAATAATATAACTAATTGAAAGTCCTGTTTTATTTAGTCCTGAAAATCATATAAGATAGGTACCGTCTCCCATTGCACATATGCTCAACTATGGTATTTTAATACAGGGTGATTATTTCATTTTTTGTTTCTTTCTAGAAAAACTTTTCAGAAAGAGGTTTTTAAAGGACCATTATTTTTTATACCAAAAGATGCAACGTTTACTGATTATTCCATCTTATTTTTCAACTATGGGTAGTTTGTTGATTATATAATTAGTAATTTGGAATTTTTCAATGTCTGATAAAGCGATAGTTTTCCTGAATAAATCCCATTCAAATTACACGATCGAAACAAATTGCAACTCATTTAGAAGTCTTGCACGACACTAAATCTGATATTTTATATTTTAGTACTCTAACATTATTATCTGGTGAGTTATTTAGTTTAAAAGAATTTCGTAAATTCTAAAATATTAAAATGAATTAAAAATTGTTTTTGTATATAAAAAATTTGTGTAATTTATTTCTATATGTGAGCTGTCTGGCTTAATTATCCCTAAAGCTATTCGCATTTAAAGAATTTAGCAAATTTTAAACTGAATTGATAAATTGTTTCGTGTATATTAGAAATTGACGAAATTAAATTATTTTCATCTATTGAACCAATAAAAATTGTGAAGTTAAATAAAAATTTGTTATAATTTATAAAAATAAACTTCCGTCAAAATCATTTTTTATGATATTTATTTTCGACGGAAAACACACTTTTATAACTACACCAACGCATGATAGTGACTTAATGTATTTCCTAGAAAACTTTAGAATCCCTTTTCTAGTAAAAAAACAAAGCCTAGCTAAAGACTATTATGCACTATAACTTGAAGATTTTCAATACTGTAATTGCGAAAAGAAGATAACACGAAGGTTACTCATTTAAAAACCATTAAATGTGAAGCTTTATATATATGACCAAATTCAACTCTTAACATTACTTATAAAGTATTTTCAATCTTCAAAATATTGAACAAAAATTGTTAAGTTTTGTTTCGTAGTTTAATTTTGATTTGGTTAATGCAACAAATGGTTCCACTTAACCAGTGGTTTTGTGTTATAAATTATAACAATTATCTCAATACCAGTGAATCACCCTATATTCTGTTGGCTGTTGAGTTATAAACGCTTTACAGTTACTGATAGCTGCACTATTTTTTTTCTTGACCCAGAGTTTGGGCGGTTTATTATCCTCGAAGCAAACATATAAAAGTAGTATTCACATAATCACAAACAATTAAACTTTTAAAATAACAAAAATACATAAGGGTTAAAATACGGAAATCCAGTGTTATTATATCAAAAATTAGATTATCCTCTAAAATAGATTGTTCATGGGCAATAAAACTTCAATACAGAGATTTTGATTTATTGTCAATCAATAATAGCTCTCGTTACGTCAGGCGACAAACAGATATCCCCCTTATCAATCATTCTCAAATATGTATCATTCTTCTATTTTGTGAATTAGGACACTTCCAGAATAAATTAATATAATCACCTTCTTTCTCCTCACACAGCCAGTAGAAACTTGTACCGTTATTTTTCAGAAATTTATTTGTGTACAACGAATTTGTAATGATCCCATAGTTACCCACCATTTGCAATGGGAAATCAGGGGCTACAATTGCTTTTTTAAATTCCCTTTGTAATTTTGTAAATTTCCCATCTCTTCCTGAACATTTTGATAGCCCTCAAAACAGATACGGTAGGTAAAGATAGGTCAAATCCACATTTTCTTACATCCAGGTCGATTCCAACCTTTTGACTTAAATACTTTGGTAAATTTCAGGTTTCGAATTTTATAACCATTTTACACAAAATTTCAGGATTAAGGTTACACTTTAACTTAATAATACTTATGCTGAATTAATAAATAACTGAATGATCATATTATTAGATCACATTTATTAGTTAGTATTATAACTAAGTATTTTGAAAGTAATATTGGACATGTCATTACTTTTAATGTATCTCACAACTTCTCCTCCAAAAGAAACATGAAAAGGCCCAAAATTAGTTGGTAGTAGGATAATTCTTCCAAACTATGAAACCATTATTGAATAATTGTTAATAACTGTTCAATTCTTAATAAGAACTTACTCGTATCCAACCAATTAATATTAATTCTAATTTATTAGAAGAAAAGAAAAAGAAACTTGGACAGCTAACAACCAAATCTACACATTGAAGTGCTTGTGGCCATGGCGTTACCTCACTAAAACAAAAAGTAGACTGTGTATTTTGCAGTCAGATGTCGATATGTTTGCTTCTTTTCTCCTAATCAATGTTATGCCCGTTGATTGGTTGAAATATAATTATCTTCTTTTAAATTGTGAATAATTCTAAACAATCATTGAGCAATAGTTCAATAGTTGAGAAAAATTTGCTACCTACCAACTGATTTTTTACCCTTTTTTCTGCTTCTTTTCGAGAGAAAAGTTGTGTGATTCAATAAAGATAGCGTCGTGTGAGATAACACCGTTTTGAATAACCACACAATGTAACTGTTTACGTAAATGCTGCTCCAATCACTAATCAAGATAAATAGAGGTTGCAAAATAGAAAAAAAAAATTATTAATAGGGTCAAGTATTGAGCAATAATTGTATAAGCTTTTGAACATACAAAAAATCCCTTAGATCTTTTTATGAGCGTAAAAGTTTGCGTACTTCAAGCCTGTTCAGTTTTTAGATTATTTCGGAGGATAAAAGTGTACTTATGCTGTAGGCATCTACTTCAGATCCGAGTTCAAGACCCGTCCTATCTTGTGATAGATGGAATTATATGGTTCTTGATTCCATTCTTCAATTAATTTTTAGTAAATGGTAAAATGCATTCACATTTCATTCGGAATATACACATTTCGTTTAAATGAGTATACCCTTATCAAAATGAGACCATCATTTTCTAACTCCTACAATGAGCTACACATATTAATTTTTGCTGATCGGAAATCTGCTTCTTGTTGGTTGGAACACCAAATAGTAAAAATGTTTAGCAATATTTTGGCCAAAAATACATAATATTTTTCAATTTATGTTATCTTTTTTTAATTTCTGAACTGGACAGTATAGAAAAGCATTATATTTCAAGTTTTTGTTGTTTTTTTTCAAAATGTGTTAATTGACTAATTTTATTGAGATATAACCTAGGATATTATATGTATTTAGGTAAATTTATTTTATCCCTAAAAGAAGTCCTACATTTTTTAGTAACAAAAATATAAACTTTTTATTAAATATATATTTTACTAAACCTTTCTCATCAATAAGCTTACAATAATTATAAATAGCGCGTACCAAAGTACAAAAGAAGAAAAAGTTTAAGTATATTTTCTTCATATTATCTTTATGTACATAAAAAGATTTTATTATTTTATCTAAATTTATAATTAAAATAAATGAAGAGCATGATGTAAGAAGATGGAAAAATATTTGTTGTGGTTTCAGTTTCTTTTAATAATTTTCTCAACATAAAAATAGAGCACCTTAACAGATCTCATGCGAAGTCAAGTTGAGGTCCTATTGTTGATATACAGGGTTGGGCAGCAAATATGGACTTTCAAGTCTACTGGGCTGCATGACTTCCGTCACAAGGTGGCATGCAGTCCTTGAGTAGGAGTATAATCCCGAGTCGTCCTTAATGCCTCTCTCGATTTTCCTAGCAGCCACTGAGAAGGAGTTGGCGAAGCGATTTATCGATTTGGCGGGGTCCTCCTTCACCATCTTCTCAAAGCATGACACAAACTCCAGATCCCTCTTTAAATTATGCCCTTCACTTCCTGACATCCTGCATAATTATTTTCCATTTTTTTTAGTTCTAGGCCAACTTGGACAGTAATCAACAATGTTGACGTCAAGTGAAAGCGATTTTTAAAACATTACGCCATAAATAAGTCCAATAAGCTTATAATTAAAATGTTGGCAATTATTTTAACTATATACTACGCACACGCTATTTTAAAGATAGCCGATTAAAAAGATTTTATTTCTATTTAGCTTGTTTATGTTAAAATTCTAAACTAAAGCGATCTACTAATTATATAATAGGTAGATTTCTAATGAAACCCTTTATGTTTAGAACATTTTTTTGTTTTTTTCTGTCGATTTGATGTAAATATAATCAAACCTGAACCCCGTTATGAAACTCTTGAAAATTAAACATATTTGACCATGTGAAAATACTGATTTTGGTAAAGATAAAGTATTTTTCTCAAATGTGTGAGCTTGTATTTTATTCATTGTCATTGCTAGCTTGCCATGTTCCTTCTTCAGCTTAATGAAGATTGAAGATACAAACTATGATTCATTTGCTAATTCGCTCCTTCTTATAATTTACTCATTGAACTAATTCTACTTTTTTTTTTCGTACGTAATATACAAACTCACTTTTTAAAATTGTTCAATAATTCGTTTTTTGGATTTCAATTTTTTGGATATTTTCGAATCTACAGCCCATACATTAAAAAAAATTGAAATACGGGGAATTAATCCTGTTTTATGTAAAACATCAACTTATTTGCAAAAAAATCAAACTTGCCCTCCAGAGTCCATGAATCTTGTCTGATCAGAATTAAATATAGCCTTTCTTACGTAACTCAAATTTTGAACATTTTTACCTATATGTCTAAAGTCTGTATCGGTCTCCATTTTCGAAATAAATATGTTTTATCATTGTTTTTCTAAGCAGGAAATACATCACACACAAATTAAATATTTTAATAATATAGGTTATACCTATTTTTATAGAAAGTAAATTAATTGGATATTTAATGAATGGTTTGCAATGGTTAAGAAAAAAAGGAATTTTTATAAATGCAAAAATCACAATTGAATGCTTATTGTATGTAAAAAAGCTGTATTATATAATTTATAATTTGTCTTGCAATTTTAGATTTTATAATTTGTGTCAAATAACACGGTATAAATACATTTTTTCCCCAATCTAGAGTGTTTATTTACTAAATATTAATCAAATAAGTATATTTTAAAATCAAATTTATTTTCTAATTTATATCATTTGTTAGTAGTTAGATTTTTAGATCCGGAAGTGAAGATAATGAAACAGTTACCTATTCAAATCCTATAAATGCAACTTTTCTTCACTTTTAAAAAGCCGTGGGACATCAAACTCTAAATTTGAAGTAATTTCTAGCATTACCAATTGTTTTAGGCACTTTGCCTAAAGAATAATTTAAAGTTGTAAAAATTCAAAAGAAAAATTTAAGGTCAAAATTGAAAATCATGGATTACTGTATTTTCATAACAAAAAAAAAAGTTATAATTTAACTTTTTTTCGTAAATAACCAATACCTTTCTATTTATACAAATATTACATTTGCTTATAATTGCAATGGTTTACGATATATCTCAAATAAAAAAAGTCATCAAAATGCAATTTTTTTCATTTTTACGGCCTTATAACTCAGAGTTGGACTAAGTAACAGATACAATATTTAATTTATAAGCTGTTCTACCATCAATAAGACCACATATCAAATTTTTATGACAAATTCGTGTTTTTAAACATATACAACAGACCAGTATAGTGAAGAATGTTACAATTTATAGTCTAAAACTCAATTTAGACATTCTTAAGTACAATAGCTGAATCATTTTTGTAGGACCTAAGCAAAACAGTTCTACCAACAGTAGGTTTTGTTGAAAAAGTTATAAATAACGAAGGAAAATGTCTTAATTTATATTATAAAACATATGTTGGTTTGAAAAATTTTCTCTAAAAAAGAACCATATATCTATTATTTAATATTGAAAAACTAGTTGTAGTTAAGCTCATTTAACAAATAAGTTAATACAATCTTTTTTTAAGTATGTTACTCCTATTAAACTCTAATCATATCCACAAGTTAATACCTAAGGGGACAAAGCCTAGAAACATTGCATATTTAGAGATGACAACTTATTTGGATGGTAGTTGGGCATTGTGTGGCAGACGTCTTTATAAATATACAGCTCGTGTGAAAGAATTCCCCTATTATAAAAATAGATTGCACAGGGATTCCGATTAAAAAATAGTAAAAATGGTTGAGCACTTGCTTTTTCTTTTTTCTTTTACCTTATTTGATCAGCAATATGTGACTTTCTATAAAAGAAGAATTCTCACCTTTCTTTCAGATAAATTGTGGTTCAAATGCATTATAAAATATATAATTATTTTTTTAACATAAATATGATATTTTCCATTCTCTAATACTATTTCAAATGTAGAAGATTCACTTATATATTGTAGTAATTCTTTTTCTTCCCTAAAATCCTGAAACAAGTAGCTGATATTAATACTACTCTTAATTAAATAATACCCTTTGTCTTTTTCTCCTCGCGTTCTTGCACAAATCCAATCACTAACAATGGATAATATTAACCGTACCAAAAAAAAGTACAAATGGACAACGCGCTCGGGAGAAATAGCTCAATGTATGTAAATTCCCACCTTGGTCGTTCCAAGATAAAGAAATTTACTAAATGTATATGGACTTCAAATGACAATTCCTAGGTTAGATGAAGTAAATGTAATAATATAATGCTAACTGATAATTAATCTAAGCAACTACATTTAACCTATTAAAGAAACATGAAAAGTGAACTTTTTTTCTTGGGGTTTTAATGTTTATTTGATTTTTACTTTTATACGCCACAGCACCAAAAAAAATTACTTAAAGTGACAAGCAACATTTGTTCTTCCTTATGTATATAATGTAATTATTTTTAGTTGTAAGTTTACTGCATCCTTTACATCTGACATCATCATCAAATAAACATGAACGTATCATTATTTTATAAGGAAACATTGTAGATCTAAACATTTTGTAGCTAAATAAATACCTTTTTACGACTTTAATTTAATTATTTTACAATCGGAAAAATATGTTTTGTAAATCTAAATTTTCGCTCTCAAGTCACTCCATTAAGTCAAACTACGTTTGATACTCGTACATGAGCTTTGAAGAACCAAATTTGAAAAACATCATGCATGCAGTAATCAGTGGATCAATATACAAAGAAGACAATTTTTACTCTTACTTATAATGTAAGTAGACTTTCTATTGTTGCATACTTAATTGCAAAAAAAAACTAAAGTGATTTTTTAAAGACACAAAAAATCTTTTTTTTTGTTAAATAAAGTAGATATACATCACGAAAAAATTTGTTTTTTTGATTCTTTAAAATGACACACAAGTGTTTGGAGTGACAATAGAAACTAAATCGAATAACAAACTAAAAATGTTCCTCAAATTTAGACCAAATGTTTAATCAAGCGAAAAAAAATAAACGTAATTATACATTCATTGGTTGCAATTTTATTTTGCCCTCAGATCTCTTTGTATTTGCATTTTCGTTGCTCCATACCTTTTTTTTCAAAATATCTTAATTAATCCTATTACTTATTAGTACAGTAGCCCTTATTAGGATAGTCAAAAAAATGTTTAGTTTGCCCTTCAAACGTTGAAAAAAAAGATACTTTTTTGTTCCTCATGACTTTGATTTATTATTATGAATATCATAATGTTTTATGTATAGAAAAGATATGTCTGAGGTTAATTTTATTGATAATCTTAAAAAAATATAATTTTAATACTTCGATAAAGATATATTTCTTTATATGTGTTATAAAATTCGTAAAAAGATTTTAACAAAAACTATTTTATCAATTTAGTTACAAGAGGCATCTCATGTTACTGCAGTTTTAAATACTATAATCAAAAGGTTTCTTTCTTTATTTTTTTTAAATTAAGAAAATAGTTTAAAATTGAATGATTGATTATTTACTAACTTAATACAAAAAAGTGATTGATGGACTTACTTGGATTTTTTTAATATTTTAACTTTCTTTTGTATAATGATTTTTTAGGTACTCATATTTTTCAAATTTAACGAAAGGTTTATGATTTTGATAATGAGGAAATGAAAATAAGCTCTTTTATATTGTTTATAATGTAGAAATGAATTTAAAAAAATATCAGGAATGTAGTATGTCTTTTTTATTTTATTTGTTTACCCTCTTGAACAATTATTGCCATGTGCCTACATACATTTCTACAATATGATATGCCCATTTTGCACATATGGAAAAGTTAGGTACAACTTTATTGGTTTTATGGGTCAAACTAGTCTGACTCAACCCAAATTTCAGAGTAAGCTTTTTGAAATTGCACCAATTTTTAATTCTTGCATATCATTAGAATTAATAGCACTAATTGTAGCTATCTACCATCATTAGTAGTGGAGTTATGTACGTTCAAAGAATTTCGCAAATTTCAAATTCTTAAAATGAATTTATTAATTTTTTTATTTTAGAAATTGAAGCAATTAGCTGTTATTTATTAATTGCATTAAAAAACTTTTGAGTAGAACGACAATTTGATTAAACTGATTAAAATATTCTGTAAAATCAATTTTGGCAATATTTATTTTCTACGACAAACGCACGTTCCTCATTACTCTAACGTATCATAGGGACTGAATGTAGAATGAAAGAGAAACTGCGGCCACCCTACATCTATTTCTACAGTTTCATTGGCACACATTATCAAAAAATGAAGTTATGTTGCTGCACCCTGTATAAGAGTTGATTTAATATAGAAAATTTGTATGTTTATAATGACCGTAATCGTTTTTAACATTATACAAATTTGATCAAGTATAACTCTTGATTATGCTTTAATAGTTTTAAATAGACTGTAGAATTTAAAAAAAAATAAAAGTCAACAATATTTTTAATTGGATTATTTATTAAATATACTTTTATACGCAGGAAATTATTCTAAAATTTGTATTGTGTACAAATTGGAAATTTTTATAAGCTGTACATAGGTTGCTTCTTATATAGCTCAAAGAAACTATGTAATGTAAGTTCCATCCATTGTATCCTGTTGATAGATTTGTATTTAAAAATATCAACTTAATAATAAAGTTTCAACATTACCAAGTGATTAAAGTATTTTTTAGTGATTTGAAATATTCTTTCCATATAGCCTTATTTTGATAATTTGTCAGATTACATAGGATCCAATGTGAACAAATCTTCTTTGGAGCAAAGTTTTCAAGCAATATCCTGTAGATACTAATCATACTTATCTCCAAAGATGCCTCGATCTCTCAGTAAGTCATATGACGACCTTGTTTTAGTAGCTCATGCACAACATCGATGTATTCAGGTAAAACAACTGATTTTGGACGACCTGAACAAAATTCGTCCTGAAGCGGGCCTCGGCCTCGCTTGAGTTCTTAATACCATTTTTTTATTGAATTGTAGGATTTTGCATGATTGCCATAATAGGAATGAATTTATTTTGACAGCCTGCGTCGAAAGATACGAAAAGTGATTGAACGAAAGGGCTCACGAGTCAACTCCATTTTTTTATTGGAAATAATATTTCAAGTCACTTTAAAATACTCAAATAACGTGCAAATATCAAAACATTATAATAAAGTTGATACTTGAAAATACCAAGCTTTCAACTGGATATTACAGATGGAGCATACAATACATAATTTCTTGTAGGGCTAAAATATAAGTAGCAGCGTACTCAATTGGTAAATTAAGAAGAAGATTTTATAACTTAAGTTTCATACGTTTTCTTTAATAAAATAAAATAAAAGGGATTTTGATTTCCAATTCCATATCAAGTAATGCTATAATTTCGTAATGATCAATTAATATTATTTATTTGTCAAATAAATATTTACATGTAATCATTAATTTTTGGGAATGACAACTTTATAAAACCTCGTCCAATATTTTTCAAATATTAATTTTTATCAATATAGTCTAAATTTATTCAATTAACTTATAAACATATAATGGATTCAATTATTGAATTATATTTATCAAAACCTCTTTAAATAATTGATTTATAATTCACTTTTCAACAGCAAAAATGGTACAGAAACAGCATATGCTCACCTTGGTAGAGTTTAAACCCATGATTCAAAATATGGGCTAAACATCAATAACTCGAGTAATAATTATGATAGAGACGTTTTAAAAATGATTATGCATTTTTTAAATACTTGGCTTTGAAATATATTTAAATAATGTATCCCTACCTTCAATACTAACTAATTAAAAAAAAGCTTTGACTCTTAAAAGTGGGAAAAATAAAAGATGACGATTTTTTGAAAGCCTTGAGACTAAAAGAAAAAATAAATCCATGTCTATAATTAAGTGATCATACTTTATTACGTTAAATAAATGCTGTTCTTGTGCTTTTAAAAAATGTGATTTTGTTGGATAGTGTAATGTTTATCCATTTTTTTTTTTTTTTGCAAAATTTAATATTTACGTCTTCGTTAAATTCACCCCATCCTTTGTATCGCCAGTTGTTTTCGGCCCTACGAAAGTGTTGTCATTATTTTTTATTAGAAGTGATTAGCTTAATCTAAAATATATGTTAGATTTATTTTCCGAGGTAGTGACTTAGAATTTGTTTGCACAGACTGGAAATACGAATTGGACTTGCAGTATAAAAACTTTTTTCCACCTCTACCTATTTTATACGCTTGGTCAGGGTTTTCACACGCTAATTGGAAAAATCAGTTATACTGCTATAATGAAATTTATTAGCTTGAAGATATATTATAAAGGGTCGCCCATTAAAATTGGAGCATCTTTGATCTCATCCATATCCTGAACAAATGTATTGTATATTTTTTAGTATTATTTAACGGCATAGATAGTAATATAATATTAATTGCTAATATGAATTACATAGGCCTTCATGACTGCCTCAATTATTCAACGGGTAATCCAATTTATTTCATTAATTTAGCATTAACAGTCCCAGATTTGTTAATATTAATTTTATAGTAAAACTACGGTTTTAACATTAATAGATATTTTGTATGTACACCGTTTTTATGAAAAAAGAGAGCATTGCATGGCTTTCTAATTGTCTCTGCGTTGTACTTCTTCAGGAATATACGCTATATGAAAAATTTTCAAAAATGAACTATTCCATGTGGACCATTTGAAACCGTTTGTATTTTTGACGCTGTATCATATTTCAACTTTTACATGTAAATATTTGTATAAATTTATGATGTACAATCGGTCTTAATTTTCCATTTGAAATGATTAAATACTGAGAAATCGGTTGTCGCCAATGTTAGCACTGGAGCAGAATTATTTCCGAAGTTATTTGTTTTCAAAGAATTTTGAAAATTTCAAATTAGAAAATACAAATCAATGATTGATTGCGTTTCTTAATCTTGGCAACTGACTAAAAAAATTTTAAAAAAACAAAAATTGATTTGTTGAGAGACCTAACCTGTTTTATTTTGGTAAAATACTCGGTTGTGATGCACTCATCCATCAAAGTTAGTTCTAATAGTAGTCTACGACCCTGTATCTCATTTTGAATATTTATATAATATTATAATGTTTATATTTATGAAAAAATGTATAACTATAAAGTAATCAATGAATACTAAATATCCGTCAAAAGATAAATAACCATGTAAAAAAAATTCTGATTTTGTTTTTATCCAATAGAGGATAATTTGGCTACATATTTAAATTTTCCAACTTGCATTGAAAAAATCCCGATTTTTATTTTTATTTCCTCTTCAAAATATAATGCGGAGTTTCAAAAAATATAAAATGCATTCGATGATCGGCCGTTTCAGGGAAAGTCATTAAGAGTGTTTGTTGTTAATTTTATTTTTTTGTATCTAATGTAGTGTGGATAATTTTTCCATTATTGACATTGAATGAAAGTTTTTGGTGCGATATTTAAAAGAATTGTATAGATAAATTATAACAGAATAAAAATTTGAAAGTTGCAAATATTAAATATTTGGGAGAAATGATTTTTTTTTTTTTCGTCCCATAATATTGAAGCAAGAAATGATATACTTAAAGAATCAATAGATGCAATAAAAATGTTTTTTTGTTCTTCAAAGGATAAAGTTGCATTATAAGACTGTCCATGCATTCGAAAATATCATCTTTATTATGGAAAAATAATCATACGTCTTATATAAATAATAGTGTTTGATGAACTAAAAATGATCAATCCGAATAGAAAGCAGTTTTATTGATACATTTAGCGAAAAGTTTACATTCAATTATAGCAACTTTTTAATTATAATTAAAAACCTTCGCTAAGTCATGAAATTATATTCACATCATTTTTTTTTTCTCTTTTTTCAGTCGAGTCTTAGATTTGTCTTCTTATATAAGGTCCATTATTTTAATTAACTTTTCTTTCTCATATTTGTTTACTAATTTCCAACCAAAGCAGTCCTTACATGAGAATCGTCCCCCCCCCAATACACCAATACACCATAAGAGAGACAAATTCAAAGTGTCATCCACATAATAAGTCCTTCTATCTACTTTTATTATCCTCCACCAAGCCTTAGTTGTCTGAATATCTCAAAAAAAAATGCAGATCCCTCTTTTCTACTCCAAAAATATATTCTATGTGTCACTTTTCTTAATTTAGCAAAGTTATTTCCTTGTTATTAGAAGGTTGCGATAATTGAATTTCAACTTTCTGCTGTAGGTTTTACCAATTTCAAGATAGAAAGAGAATGTATGATATGCTGGCAAACTTAAACAGTTTTTATTCCCATTTTTTGCGTTATGTGAGTACATCAATGTCCAAGAAGAAAAATGCAGAAAAGAAGAAAGAGAGGGATTTGCACATTTTTACTCCCATACATACAGTATTTCTGAATGTAGTTATACTGTATTGATGCATTGTAGTTACAAGAAAATGGCGTAGTGTCTTACATAATAAGGTGCAGTCTCTCCGGGTTCATCCCTCAGTCCCCGTATTGACCTCCTCAAATCCCTTGCACCTGATACTCCATAAGAGACAACCTCACAAACTGCTCTACAAAGATTTTTATTCTACTATTATAATAATATATTCTTCCCTTCATCTTGCGATGTTATTTCTTTATTATTAAATGGTTGCTTTAGGTAAATTTTAACTTTCCACTTATTTGGTTTGTAATTACGAGATTAAAAGAGAAAGTATGACCTGCGGACAAATTTATAATATCTAGCCGGGCTATTTTTTAATACGTATAATGGAGGCTAAAAAATTTAAAAAATGGGTCCTCAAGATGTTACCGTTTTTTAATACTTCAACCTTTTTACATTGCCTTCTGTGCCATATATTTTTACAATAATATTATAACAATTATTTTAAGAAAAACAATTTTCAAATAAATATATGTAAAAAATTTGGAAAGATAGCACCATTTAAAAACTGAACATTTAGGTAGTTTTTATCGTAATTAGTCACAGGTAGTAAAGTAAGTAAAAACGATTTTATATTGGAGGCATACTATATGTAAAGATGTCATTTTTTTAAATAAAAAAACTAAGTTTACAAATTTGAAAAGGAAAAACGGTTTTTGCATATACATTTTTATATTTTTTTTGTTCATTATTTTAAGGGTCGTCATGGTGAGAACTTCTTTTTTCTGTATGAAGCATTCTGGCGCATTCTGGCCAATCTTTGGTGTAAATTGCTTTAAAAGTGCACAATAACTTAAATATATATAAATTTAAGTAGAGGTATTTTTGTAGAAAATTCACCTCTTTAAAGCAGTATTTTATTTCATGCTCTCCTCCCCCTCTCCCCCCCCTCCCATAATATATTGTGTACCTGATATTATCAGATTTTTAATTCAAATATACCATAAGCACCACTTTCACTCCTTGCACTTTTTTTTTTATAAAAATGGCATCTTGAGTTATACATAGATAATTGTTAACTAAAGGAAAATACTTTTAACAAAAGGTATATATAAATTTCATATAATTGATATAAAAACTACCAAAGTAAGCTTCCGCTTTTTTTTATGCCAAAGAAAAATAGCTATATTTCAATAGATAAAAAATCCTAAATAATAATGTATTTATAGCTAGTGTACTATTAAAATAAGTTCGTAGTTGATACGTCCAATTTTGATATTCAATAATGTGACGAAATATTTCGCTTTTTTTCTTCATCAAAGAGGAAAGTTAATTTTTACTCCTTTAAAAAATGGATGTGTTTCCCTACAAAAATCAATGTGATAAAAATGAATACATGCTCTGAAAATGCTCTAAAAATATACTTATGACTCATTTGAGAAATTTATCAAATAAAACATCAATAATTATAAGTAACAAAAATGAAACATGAAATCAAATAAAAATTCATCAAAGTCAAATTCAATTGTAAAAAAGATGGAGCCGGAAGAACAAAAACGAAATACCGAAACTCTAGATACTTTTTCTGGATGTTTAGAGTTGCCTCCTCTTCGTAGTCCACGAGGATCTATGCATTCCCTGTTCGGAAGTGGTTCTTCGAGACGCGACTCATGTTGCTCCCAGGAATCAAATGCCAGTACCATATCCTGGTCTAATATACAATCTTTAAGACTTTTAGCTGCTCGTGCTGGAAGATCATCTTCTCCAGAAGATATAAACAGTGCAAAAATAGGATACTATATGGTTGTAGAGAGTGGTGGAGATGAAATGACAGAAGCAGCTAAAGCTGTCATTGACTCAAAACCCTCGTCTCCCTATTACTACTCATCAGCTGCATTAGCCGACTCAATATTGAGTAAATCTCCAGATTGCTGCTGTACAGGTGTAGATTTGTCTCCACTTATGGATCGGAGTTCATCCACTTCATCAACGGGAGGTAAGTTTTTATATCTTATTCAACTTAATTATCATACAAAAAAGGAAATAAAATTGATAATCTTATCAAATTAATAGATTTAGCAGTAACTATGGCTTTCTGAATCATATCCCTCATTTGAATGGGTTATTAATGTATGAATTTGTCTATATTGATAGTCATGTTTAAAAGAAAAAAGTATAATTCAATTAAGAACTTAGACTGAATTGTTTTATTACTCCAAAGTGTATCTATAACTTTAATATTTAAGTGAACTTGGATATTATACACCCTCTAAAAATACTTTTATATATGCTCATGAAATATTAAATCAAATAATATTTCTATGGAAATCTTTATTTTATCTTGATATTCCCTTCCTTAGAACTTATTTGTGTATTAAATAATTTTTCAAGAGTTTTATTTATTATAACAACGGTAGCCATAACAATGTAATATTCTACCAATTATCTTATAAAATACATACACTCTAATTAAAACTGATTGCTACTATTTTTATTCACAAAATTGGAATAAAATAACGAACATTTGAAAAAGAAAATTGATGAAAAATAACAATTTTAATGTTTTTAATAAAAGAGTCAAATTATATCTTGTTTAACGACATAAACATATTAATCAGATTATTAATAAAATGATGGATTTTGTCTAGATTTCATATATTCATACAATTATTTTCAGTTATTTATTGATATTTACGATTACAAAAGGGATGGAATAGTTAAAAAAATGATAAAAACTTAAATGACATAATCATTAAAATCGTTCCACAGTTTATTTTGCAATTAAATACACTACTTTTTTTACTAACTTTTGGCACGTAATTAATCATATTCGTGGCTAATGCTTGTGATTGAGCTTTGTTATACCCCATTTTTGAGGGATAACATAAATAATTTTTATGGGAGATTATGTGATTTTCTACAAAAGTTAAGTAGAATACAGCCCAATTTTCTCCATTAGATTATAGAACGTTAATGAAAGAACGAAAAGGGTAAAGAACAGAAAAAACAATAGCATTTAAGGTTTTCATAATGTTCACAAAGCTCAATGACAAGCATGCACGCAAATTTATAAAAAATTATAAAATTGTTTAAAAAAAGAAGAGGTAATTGCCAAAAAGAAACCTTTATATATATTTTTCTTTTTTACAAAGGCATAAATGAAAGACTCCAACGACAAGTATTAAATTACAATCCTGTCAAAAAATTAAAATATAGGAGAAGCATTACCTGGAATCTCCATACATTTTAGAACTTTACCATCAGTTATGGATTATGTATTTTATGTGTCTTTTTATTTTAATAATTAAAACATAGTTTATAATCTTTATTATAGAAAAAGAAGGATATAAAATCGTCTTATTAAAATATTTAATTTATTTGATTTAGAACTAATAACTTGAGTATATTTATAAAAAAATAGACATACGAAAAACTATCGGTTTCTCCAGTGCTGATCTATAAATAAATTGCATAAAAATTAAAACCACGTTAAATAAAAAGTAATAAATTAAGTATTAAGAGATAAAAAGACGTACTCCACAACGTAAGAGTAATGGAAAAATGGTATTCTCCATGTTTTTTTCCAATGAACAATGATCCAATCAAGGTTGACAAGATAACCTTATTCACTGAGCATGATCGAGAGATACAGAGTTCCAAGAGGGGGAAATAGGCTTCTGAAGAATGACAGAGTAAATTCAGGATATACACAAAGGAAATCGTTGATTAAGTGATATTCCAGTATGATGATTTTGAAAAATGGTCTACTTGGTAAAAAGTAATAGATAAAGATATATATAATAAATTAAGTTTTTAGTATTCTGAAATACACATAATAACTACAATTTTTTTGTATGTTGCGGATTATTATTCTCTAGTTGAATAGGTCTGTCAAATTATAAAATGTAATATTTCTTGAATAATAGTAAACAAATAATTCTTACACAAATCCTTAAATGGGGGAAACAATTATTATTTAGTACAGACTTTATCGAACATGCCTTTAGTTCATCATTCATCAGTATCACTCTAAAGTCAAGAACTAATTCATGAATTGATTTTAGTCTGTATTAAATTTATTCAGCTCTTCCATTTCTTCGTGAGTCAGTCCTTGGTCACTAAAAAAACATACTTCGAGGGTTGAACTTATTTCCCATCATCATCTAAAGTATTAAACGATGATGAGAGCCGGTCAAATCTTGTTTAGGAGTCATCAACGATTAAATAGGCAAGGAGACGAATGTATGGATTCCTCTTTGCAAACATACGTTTTTCATGATTACATGAGATAGATTCACAAATAAAAAGTCGTTTAGTCGAATAATTAATTAGTTTATTATCTATAATCTTTTATCAAATCAAGCAGTTTTCTTTGCTACACTAAAGATGATTGTTTATGTCAATATATGTAGTTTTTGAAAAGACGTGCACTCTCCATGTATATAGTGCTCCCTGGATCAGACTAATGCCAAGTGAGATGAATCCAAGAAAAGAGATGCACCTTCGTGAAGTATTTAATATAATTTATAGTAACAGTAGATAAGTTAGAGAAATAAGAGGCTACCCACCATCTTCGGACAAAAGCCATGAATAATGATTCATCAATAAATATTCATTTCTTTCAATCGATGGGAGTTTTTTTTCTATTTCTTCAATCCTCAACTAAGGCCACGAATATGATTAATTACGTGCCAAAAGTCAATGAGTCCTTCGATATAGACTCAGCATCCCAGATCCGTGATTCCTTACTCCTTCTCCTCATAATATATAATATAAAGTTACACAGTACAAGATTACAAATTAATACTTCTTTATCATTATTTCTTTTTTCTTTTTTTCTAGTAATATACATAGTAAAGTTCCAACCAATACTAGAAAAACATAAAAAGGTAACGAAGATGTCATGCGACAAAATCTCCCAGTGGAAAAAATGTAGGGGGCGAACATGTTAGCGGACAAAATACCGGTCATCATCAGATTAAATGTTTCAGCATTATACTGATAAGTACTCGTGATAAAAATGTAGATTCAAAAGAAAAATATTTATTCAGATAAATTTTGGGTTGTACTTAAAATAACCCAGTTCACTAAATGAGGGTTGACTGAAATTAATTATTGGATTTCTTTATTCTTTTTCGGTTTTGTAATAAATTGTATGTCCAAAGGAGACTTTCTTTTTTATATAACTATTGTACATTTGAATGTTTGACCCTTTGATGTAAGGGAGGAAACGGGGAAAGATGTCCAAGTAGACAGATGACGAACTATTTTTATATATTTATGCATGATGCATACATTTTGACAAAGTGGTCTATGTAAATATCCTAAGTGGGCACATTTCTCTTTGTATGTGCAAATTAGACTAGTGTTGTGTCAGTCTTTATTTATTCGATCTAGTGCAGCTCTTTCTTAGAGTCAGATCAATTTTTTATTGGGTGTTTGATTCTTCTAAATAAAAAAATAACTTTGTATCTTCCAAAAAAGATTCTTTTGGACTCGTTTTGATTTGAAAATTTGTAAAATGTCGAATCAGCCCGGGGGAACGGTACTTCTAATACCCATAAGTAGAGCAGATAAAAATAAGAAGAAATAAAGTTGAGTAACGTCATCAAGGACTGAGCTTTATAAGTTTTAAGACTGAAATACAGAACTGAAACTCGACCATACCGGAACTGAATTGGATAAGACTGCAGTCTTCAGTCCTAAATAAGGAATTAGACAATACTAGACCAAAGCTCAACATTTGATATTTTAGATTATTTTTTATTGTGCATTTCATTTATGTAAATAAGAAAAAAACTTTTAATCTTCCAAAAAAGATTCTTTTGGGCTCGTTTTGATTTGAAATTCTGTAAAATATCGAGAGAAAAAAAAAAAAGTTTTCATGTTTTATCCTTTAAATTATCGAATTTGGTCAAGATGAATGATTTTCTTTTATTCAAATATTGCAGATTAGATGTGACAAAATTGCTCTAATTTGTCTTAAGTTATTGAGTATTTTAGGGATAAATTTAAATACATATTCTTTTTGGGTACCGTATATTAAGTGCATATATTTCAATGAATTTTTTTTAATACCAAGTGTCTAATCTATTAGTATCAAATATACTTTCAGAGTTTTAGAGTCTTATATACGGCATCAAAAGAGTATATTTATTTAGTTGTAACATCTTCAAGATTGGAATACTCAATTAAACGACTTAGCTATCTGGACAATGCAGAGAGGAGAAATTATTTTCTTCAATGTAATGTGCGTTTGTTCACGCCACGGTCGTTCCTAGAAAAAAAAAATATTTATATGTACTTAAAAGAAGATTCTGCAATCAGATGGAGTAAAGTGTTATTACAATGTTTACTAATACTTAACCAGAGAACTCTATCTGACCAATTAAAGGAACATTCAAAAAAAAATACTCATAACGTGAGACAAATTGAAGTAATGTTGCATAAACAATGTCGAAAAAGAAGTCTTTTTTTTCCAATATTTTACAAATTTTCAAATCAAAAAGCGTTTAAGAAGGACCTTATTCAAAAGATTTAAGGTGTTTTTATGGCTTAGATGAATAAAATGCAAAATAAAAATAATTAGCACTACCAAAATTTGAAATTAGGTTACATCGTTGCACTCAAGGATATTAGAAATATAAGGTTAGACCATCATATAATGGGCTTCTTAGAATTTTCAATTTGATGTATCGTACTAACTGTCGGGCTAGACATACAGATTTTAAGAAAACACGTAACTAATCCTATTTACTTCTTTTTTTGACGTCACTTTTAAAAAGTTTGGTGGAAGTGAAACATCAGTCGTGCACACGTTATGTTATAACGTTGTATATCTATTAACCTTGAGTACAGTCTAATTTACATAGACTAAATACTTTATAAATATCAACCAACCATTGGATATGCATGCCAAAAAAACCATAATTTTCATTTATCTCCAGCACATAGAATATATATATATATCACCTCCTTATTTTTCTAATGGCTTGATAACTCAAAAAATGATACATAATATATATTATGTAATTAGCCTAATATTAATACTTAATTATTATCGATAAAGACCCTTTTTTCAAAAATATATGAGATAATGTTGTTTATGTTCAATAAACATGTATGTAAATTATATTTGAAATAAAATATATGTCTACCTATAACAAAAGGAAAAGGTACAGTTTTAGTTTAATTTTAAATTTACTTCACAGACTCCTTGAGAACATATAATTCTAAATGCAGTCTTCTTTTGAGGAGATGATGGATTTCAGTGTTGCTTAAAGGATGTGCACCAGCTGCAGATAGTATCCTGGTTTATGCCCTCCCAGTGATCATTGTCGGTGACCATCTGAGAACTTCAATTTTATTCTCACTCCTATACGGCGTTACTTGATGAAGTAAACTATGTTCTTAGACACCTTGACCAGGTCAGAAAGCAATGATGCCTTCAAGTGGCGTCTACAGGCTAATCCCCCGTTGCAGATAGTCTAATGTGATAGTAGTCATGCCCTCCCAGTGATCATTTGCTGAGGTGTACGGGGCATCGATGTTGTGATGGTGCAAGGCATTGTGGCCATTTGCAGCCAGAACTTAAAAATAAAGTGGTTTCAAATCAGGGCTGTAAATGGGAGGGGGGTGTTACATCAACTTACTTTGACTTGAATTACTTTTTCTGGAATGTGCGTCTGGACACTTTGAGCAAGTCAGAAAGCAATAATGGTCTTTAGACGGCTCTAAATGATGTCTTCCGTTCCTGATAGTCTCCTCAATTATGACCTCCCAGTATAGTTCATTGACAGAGACCTTACAGGTGGTCATATTTAGGTGAAGAGTGGTGCAAGCCCATAACTGTACGTGCAGCCAGAACTTAAAGTCAAGTGATTTTAAGTAAAGGCTTGTGCGAGTCACATCAATTTAGGGCAGAAATTATTTTCCGGGGCCCAACTACTAGTTTTTTGTCTCAGATCTTCAAATGGTCCAAGTATTTTACTCCACGTGCAGCCAGACCATAAAGGCAAGTAGGCTCAAAACAGGATTATAGGGGGGGGGGCATCGAATTCGGCCAGAATTACCTTTTCCTAACTTCCACTCCTGCTTGATAATGTAGACTGTGTTCCTGGACACCTTGAACTGGTCAGAAATATCTGAGGGAGTTATTCCAGTCCGGATAGGTGAAGCTATCTTGTTCGGAACGTCTCAATCTGAGCTCATCTTAACCCTTAAGAGAATGAACATAACCTCAAGAATTTTCTGACGCAAATACAAGCATTTAAATGTGTTCACCAAAATTCAAATCTAATTATAAAGAGAGTCTTAAGTTCTTTGGAATACCCGGTCTATGTAATTGTATATATACATCATGAAGGTATGTAAAAATAGCTCTGCATTTATCATTCTATGTGTATAATATTTAACTGTTAGTAATTACTTTAAAAATACATATTCATACATATATACATAAATATATGTTTACTTTTTTATCCCTTAACTATGTGCATACATAACTCTAACCTAGGCACATTATACATGTATGAGGTGTGCTCAAAAAGTGAGGTTATTTTTCAAAGTTTGCGGGAATGTATATTTGGTAAGATAGATTTTTGTTTAAATTTTATGATAGTACATTAAAAAAAGAACGTCTATTCATTGTTTAAACCGATATAATATTTTTAGTTTGTTTTTGAGAGGCATCATGGCTAAACGTATTTAAGTGTTTGACAATTTTTTGCTATAAGTCCTGGGGTCTTCCGTTTGGATGATTGGTCACTTGTTTCGATATCATAACCATATACCCATGTTTTGTCACCAGTTTCGATTCTTTTGAACAAATCAGGATCACCATTAAGGTCTTTCAACAGATCATTAGCAATGCTTATATGAATTTTCCTTCGACAAAATTAAGCAGTTTCGGAACAAACTTCTCTGACACTCGTCTCATGGCCCAAATATTCGGGAAAAAATTTCAAAATCCTCATCTACTTTTTTGATAATCATTGGACTGTTTTTAGATATAATTTTTTCATTTCTTCAACGTTTTCAACGAGCTTGTGCATCCAGAGCAAAGCTAGTCATTAGCAGCTCCCCGCCCATCTTCGAAGAGTTTGTACCACTAATTTTTTTTTTACACAGAATAGTTGCACTCTATGCCATAGTCCCACAGTTGTAAATGAATATTTGGCCACTCTTCAATACTAAATGACTTGAGTTTTTGGATATATTTAGGTTTTCTTGCATGACCCCGTTCTCTTAACTCACCCCAAAGATTTTAATGGGATTTAGGTCTGAATTGCACGAATACTAGTCCAAAACCTTTGTCTTACTCCTTAGAAGCCGCAACGATGTAAACTTGCAAGAATGTTTTGGGTCATTTTCTCGTTGGAATAACATATTAGCGCAAAGGCCTAAACTTTTTGCGGAGGATTTCAAATTTTTGTCTAAAATATTGATCTAATCCTCTTTTTTTAATTTTCCATTTACTTTGACAGGCCTTCCACTACCTTAAGAAAAAAAGTAGCCCCAAAGCATGATTTATCCACAACAATTCTTTACTGTAGGTATCGTGTCACGAGGAGAGAAGGCATCTCCAGATTTCCTTTAAACAAACCGGTTAGAGCTGTTACCAAAAAGATTGATTTTTGTCTCATCGGACAATAATACTATTTACCGGAAGGTCATTTCCTTCTCCAAGTAGTTGAGGCTTGTGTAATGGTGTCTTCCTTGGACTTTTCCCATGACAGCCTTCATTGTGAAGCATTCTAGATATCGTTTTCCTTAAAACAACAATCTCATTCTTCTCTAAATTATCTAAAATGACCTTGGTATTTGTTCTGAGGTAATTTTGGACTTCCCTAACTACTTCTCTTTGCAAGTGAGGATATAACTTTGAAGGTGCACCAGTTCATTTACGATTACAAACTTCTCTTTATTTTCCATATTGTTTTATTATATAAGGAAAAGTTGACTTAAGAATGTCCAATTTGTTTAAAATCGATTGTATCCACTGCCTTGCTTAAAAAATGAACAATATTATAAGTGGCTAGTAATGCGACTGGTATTGATGCAATAGCAGCCCCTCTTGCAGGTATTAAGTCGAATTTTCAAATATATATCATATAACTATCAATTACCATGATCATTTATCTACTCTGGAAATCCATCTTGAATAATAAGTAGAGGGAAATAAGCAATAACCTATTGAAAAGCAGATAAAAACTATTTTTTCATTTCTACATGGATAAAACTTTGAATTTTCCAATCTTAATAAATTACGTATGTATATAATTTCTTTTCAAAGTTCATGAGTATAAGTATAAAATAAGCATAGAGACTCTATATGAAAAAAGAAGCCTTAAACAATGATATATCTAATAACAAAAATTATTCAATAAAACCATTTTAAAAGCCTAAAAAGGATATGAACAGTGAAAAATTTATTCAATATAAGATATCGGTTAACTCTTTACTCTTTTTAATTAAGGCAAAGTATTTTTTTTTTAAATAGTGCTTGTTACTATAATAAAATAATTTTATTTTAAAGTGCTAGATATTTTCGCCTTAAACTATTTTGCCTTAGGACACTTCGCCTTAAAGCTATTTTGCCTCAAGGTTGTTTCGCCATAATATATAGATAAGTCATATTTATACGTCGGTATTGTTCATTTTTAGTTAAAATTGATGTTCCATTTCATTTTTTTAAATCAAAATACGTATTAGTTATTAGTATAAAAATGATTATATGGATGTATTCAGTTGGAAAAAATTTCAAATTTCAACTCGTACTATCAAAATCTCACTATGTAATGAGTTTGTACCTGAGACAAAATGCATAATATTGTCAGAAAAATAAACAAACACACCAACTTTTCGAATGGAAGAAGTGCTGATCATATCTCTGTGAGCAATTATCATTCGATATGACAAATAATTAATATTAGAAAAAACTTATGGATTAACAAACAACATAAAATAAGGCAATATCAATGATTCTTACTTCGTCAGAATCCAGAATTTGTTAGAAGAAGAGGTTGTGGTGAGGCAACCCACTCAAAGGATTTGGGGAGGCATTCAAACGTCGGATCGTTCAAGAGTACAAGGAAAAGAGAGACGTATGCAAGGAAAACTGTAATGATTATTGCAGTTGCAGTAATCTGGAATTAGAATAGAAAGATGAAAACAATTCTCTTTTTGAACCATTTTTCCTACAGAAAAATTAGGATACAATACATATTTTGATTAAAAATTCAAAGGGAAAACCAACTTTAACCAAAAATAAATAATAACGACCTCTAAATATCAATTGTTCATAAATTCAGCAAAAATAGCATTAAGACAAAATGGAATTAGGGCAAAATGTCCTAATTCGAAATGATTTAAGTAAAAATGTCTTGAGGCAGGATAGTTTAAGGCAAAAATACCAGACACTTTATTTTACATCTAATAATGAAGATGAAATTGATGATTTCCTATGCAAATCATCTCAAAAGTAAAATATAAACTGAAAGGTTGTGCTAATAATATTAGTATTTTTATATCTATTATTTTTAGAAGCATTAAGGAAAATAATGGATGAATTTTCATTTTCAATTTTATAATATACATAATGATGCACGAAGACTGGAAAATTGTCTAAATCCTTGTGAGTTTAGACCAAAAGAAACGTTTATGTTGGCAACTTGGATTGCTGAAAAAGATCACAAAATAAACTGTAGTGTTTCTTAGAGTTTTCTAAATAGGGAAACATATTTAATAAGTGTAACAATTAATTTCAGATTACCATTATAACACATAAAAGTCCCGGGATTAACAAAGAAACATGTCTTTTTCGTACATAATTGTTTTTGTTTTTAAACCTATTATTTTTTTTTATCTTCACTTTATGTAGCGGAGTCCTCATAACACTTTTCAAACGATTTTGTAGCTTGACAAGTATTTTTCCCATCAAAAAGCAATGTAAAATTTAAAAACGAAATTTTTCTTGATCAATTGTTTTGTAAATAACAAAAATTGAGTCACATTTAGCACAATAACTCATAAAACAAAAAAAACACAAACTGGCATAAAATTTTAACTGCTTTCTTTTCAAGATTGTTACTAACAAAAATGGAGGATGTAAATTTTACAGTTTTACAGTCCATGTGTTATGGTATACGTACTACTGCCATTTACTGAAATTATTATGGCTATTTTTAATGAATGAAAGATAAATAATTGGGCTATGAATACGTTATCGACTAAATTGCTTATTCGTACACCCTTGAATAAACAGAATATTTGCAATACTTGTTGAATATTAATGTATATATTATGATTTATGCATTGATGTTTTAAAATAAAACAATAAATAATTGAGATTAATATTATTCAATAAGAAAAGGGAATTTCTTCTGATAAATTGAATGAATGTCTTGTATTTATGTATATTAAATATATATACCTGGTGCGGCATAAGAATCTTTATACTTTCAGTCTATAACTTTATCAAGATGTATTTCTGTAACCAGTTGTAATAGGGTATGTTTATGAAATAAAAATAACTAATATGATGTCTTGGATACCCTAATCATTGATGTACCCCCCCCCGTTGGCAGCAATGTCCAGGCCTTGGGACTCAACATGCACCCAAACAGTGAAGTGGAATGGGTTAATATCCTGTGAGCAAAGGGGCCACATTTTAATGGCCATAATGGCTTGTTGTCCTCCAACCACTTCGGGGCCTTTTTGGACGTATGTGCAGGCTCAATATCCTGCTGGAACACGGCGTTCATGTCTGGTGTTCTTGGTTTAGATCCATGGTAACATAGCAATCTGCGTTGGTTTCTTGCGAGTGTCAATAGGTGCACGGACTAAAATTAGTTGGTGCCGTTCGGATGGCCTCTCTTGGCTAAGTTCTATTTGTTTTGTTTTTTTGTTAATTTCATTTTTTTTTTAATATTTGACCGGAACAATTTTACTCCATTCATAAAAACCGTAATTTATATTGCAAAAACGAAATGTAAAGATTTTTTCGCCGTACCCAGTTATATGTACACATTAAATTTTATGATTTTGTTGATATTTATTTTTGTGTCATAGAATTAATCAGTATTAAATATTAATAATACTGCAGTAACAAAATGTCATTTTTCCAAGAGGGAATAAAAAAAGTTTTTTAATCAAAAAAGGGATATTTTTGTTTATAATGATAATACACATTTAAAATTTAATTTTGCATAGTTTAAAAACCATATCAGATGGGTTAAGTCACCTTTTACTAAATAATCGGAACTTTGGAATTTTAATAACGGGTTTTTTCTCTTAAAATAAATTTACGTGTAAAATTTTTAGAGTAATAATCATTGATACAAAAAGGTGCACAATATAATTTGCAGTGTAACTTATCTCTTAATTGTTGATTGATTGTATATGTTGGGTTTTTAGTAAGGTCTAATAAATGTGTTTTTTTTTTGGAAGTAATCCTGTTCCAATTACACAACTTGAACAAATCGCTCCAATTTGCTGCTTTTTATTATGTATTCTCTGATTTAATTTTTTATTGGCCAGATATTATAACAAAAGTCCTTAATCCATCTATGATTCACTTAAATAATTCAAATTAGTGTCCAAAAAGGCTCATAGTTTTACTAACTTTCACTTTTTTCATAAATGAAGTAGACATTTTCCAAAATTAAAATATAATAAGTATAAAATGCACTTTTTTAAATATTTTTTTTTTTTAAACATAAATTACCAAACAAAAAAAATAATTTATCATTTGACGAAATTGTATAAAGGTATTAACCATCTATGCAATATTTAATCCTTTATTTTTATAAACATAACATTACTATCTTTATAAATTCAAACGGATCTCTATTTTTTTTGTCTAGGACTGGATAAATATTTATATATTTTTTTAAATTGTAGTTTTATGTATGTGCTACAACTTCTACTATTCTTATTTTTTGGTTGTTGTTTTCTATGGTTTTTTTTTTTTTAAGTAAAAAATAAATAATGTTAAGTATGTGTTATTTAATTCTCAAATAACCGTATTCATTCTCCAAACGATACTTGTAGCACTTGTTTCAAACGTCAAAATGTTTCAACTATCATCTGAAAAAATTGCATAAGCATGGATGGCATTAGCCATGCATGCCATATTAAAACTCTTAAGTTGTTACTAATAACTAATATGCAATAAGTATTAATAAATAAAAATTTCAATTCCTAATATAACTATGTCCTTGGAAACAGCTGACTCATAATTCACTACTGCAGAGCCATCAATTAAAACTTTATCACTCTTTATATTATCAATATGCAAGGTATTCTCAAGATAAATAAAAAAGTGTATATAATCTAACTTAATGTTTTAATTCAAAAAGTATTGGCGAGAAAATGTAGATTCAATGGAATAAGAAGCATTATTATATCGGGGGCATAATATCCCAATTCACTAACGGAGGGGTAACAATATTGTTAAAAACTTTGTCAAGGGACCTAATAGTGAACCATATTGTTCCTTAACATTTGATATGAAGGGAAATGTTTTAAATGGTTTTGAATTTTAGTTAATTACCTTTTTAGAAATACTAAGTTATTTTATTTGAATTTAATTGTTTTTCTGTTGTTTTTTGGCCATTTTCAATTGAAGTAATTAAAATTCAAACAATAACACTTGAACAATATTTTTTCTTACAATGTGGTATTTTTTTTTTTTTTTCTAAAATTATGAGAAAGAAGAAAATAGTTCATAAGTAATGTACTTTCCTTTTTTTAATTTCAAAGGCAGCAATGAAAAATAACTTCAGCTAATAATTATTTTTTTACATTTGTTTTTCATTGTTCAAAAATAGATAGAAAAAAGGATTCAACTTAATGAGTCAACTACGTCATAACCTTCAACTGTATAATTTTTTTTTATAATATGAGGAAGGTATATATACAGCTGACCATTCTTTAATTCATAATCCATAAAACAACGTTATGCATAATGTGGTTTTTATTATACATATATTGCAAACATTTATCTAAGAAGATAAAAAACATAACATCTATGAGAAGTCGCCTATTTTCTTTGCCTAATTCACAGGTAATTTTTAAAAGCCTAATAAAAGTATATTTGAGTTCGTGGGTTTTATTTTTCAGAACAGAGCATTAAAAATGCTTCATGTGTAGGCAAAATGTAAATTTGTGTTAGGTGTCAGCAAATTTATAATAAAAAGAGACAAAATTTAATGAGAAAAAAAAATACTATTTTTTATTGTCGTGGAGATCAACTTGTGTAAAAAAAATTAATCTGAAATAAATATTAAATCATAAAACTTAAGTGTGTGGTTTTTTTAAAAATAAATAAGGAGGAATTTATACCTTAAGAATAGTACAAACTTCTAGTAGGATGACTAAATTATGTAAACTGTGATTTCTATGGAATCCAGAAAAGATAACTCAATATTCATTTGTGATATGTTTAATTACTATATTGTATAAAAATCATCTTATATTTCAATATGACTATAATATAAATAAATAACATCAACTTATGTTATTATTCTACGATCAATTAAATAAATATGTCATACTTACACTTAAACATAAGTGAAATAAATACATAATTATTAATTAACTAAACCCACATTAATATAAATATAATATCCTATGATCATGAATGACTTTTCCTTTTTTCTTTTCAAATAACATGCTTTCTCCCTCTTCTCTCTTCATAAGCTGACATCGTGTATATCTCAAAATTAGAGAAACATATTTATTCATCTCCTCCCGTGATATTAAACGCATCAATTTGACTATATGATAAATTCAATCATTGCATACCCCAGTTGCTACATCATAAAATTGTTTCTCTTCATTAGTGATATAAGGAATTACCATTTTGCTTCAATTCATAGTCCTTATAAAATGGTCCGTGGATTTTCGTGGAAAACGTATATTTTTTAATGTCAGTCAATCCGTGAACTTTCACGATATATATAGGTCATTCTTGCCGATATCCATAATTTTACGTGTCCTATCCTATTTACTTGGATGAATCTCATGTTGATTTTCAATCAAGACAAGGTCACCAATCTTTAAGAGTTTTTTTAATCTCGATCCAGTCGTTGATTATCAGGGACAGTAATAGCTCTAGCCCCTAGAGCACTTTCAATTAAATAAGATAGTTCTCCCCATATTGGATCAACTTTTAAATTAGAGAATTTAAGATAATTTTTGTCTAATATGGTTAGTGTATGAAACACATGTGTTCAAAAAATTAATCATACGTGAGTCCAGGGATCGTGCGTACTTTGCACCGTTAGAATAGCTTTCAAAAATATATTGTATTAGAGGTACTATTTTTTTTTGTGTGTGGGTGTTATCATTCCAACGATATCTTAGTTCTTTATTACCTCAAGAAGTCTATGCCATTAAATCCTGCCTATCTTTTTATTTTGATCCATCGAAAACATCATGATTTTATCTTCTTCCTCTACCATTGGGTCATTGTACAGAATGGGGTTCCAGGATGTCGCACAATCCACTGCATTTGTAACTCCTGGAAGATGGAGAATTTCAAATTTCCACATTAGGATTTGTGGCTTAAGTCTGAACGACCTCATTTTGGGAATTGAAAAATCAAAGTATCATGTTTCTTCAAAATTAAGATATATATTTTCTTATTCAATATGTCCTCCTTCAAAAGCAATAACAGTCTCGACACACCACTGAGCAAATTGACAGCCCTTGACGCTGAAGGTCTTAATCATAGTGTAACACACTATCATGATGCCAGCTCAAGGAAATCCTAATTTGAATGAACAGTATAGCATACCATTTTATTCCAAGGCACCCAAAACTGCAAAGTCCAGGCTGGAAGAATATCACATATTGGAAAGTTTTGGTAACAGAAGCCCCTTCAACACCATTATCATCCTTCACAGACTTCTTGGTATTTTAGGAAGTCCGAATGAAGATGTCAAGGGCCTTTGTAGCAATCTCGGGTAATGGTGTGGAGAAGATCACACACATGTTGCCTCTTTTGTTGTCCCTCAGACATTTTACACTTAAAGACGTTGGATAAAAACCTAAAAAAAAGCGGTGATGAAATTTTGATTAAATGCTACCTGGAAGCTTTGTGTTCGACTCTGTTCATATTTGAGAACTTGATTAAATAATGTGTTTATCTTGAGTATACATGATATGAAGGTTCCAATTAAAAATGTAATAATACACGTATTTTATTAAACTATAATTTTGTGTGTTTTTATTAAGAAATTCATAGCGAATGAATAGATGGAAAATAAAGTTATAGAACTTTCTATGTTAATAAGATACTTTATATGCCATAAAATAAATGGAAGTATGTTCAATATGTAAACATGGGTATACTTTATGCAGATATGTAATAAAACTATATGGAAATTACACCATGATAAAAACAAGTAATTACTTTATTACAAGTTAGAATCACCAAATGTTGGATTTCTTTAAAAGATATACAAAGTGGGGACCCAAAACTATGAGTGACATTTAATAAACACTTTTTCTTGATAATTTTTTTTTTTTTTTGAGAAAGTTGTATTGCTCAACCCAACGACAGCTGAAACAAAAATAAGCAACTTTTGTTGTTATTCCATGTCTCTAATTGTAAAAATGAGGGAGCAACATAGAAAAAAGCGCCGGTACCCTTGCAGAGAAGGCTGCAGAGAAGTATCTCCATCCGGATGGCCTCCAACATAAAAAGAATTTTATTACAGCCCCATACAACCAAGAAGAACCAAAACTTCTGCAGCAACAAGTTGGCGTACTTCTGGCTTGTCACAAACACTGATCTTAACACCATTAACATTGTACTTTGTTTTTGTCATTTTTGTGTTGAATGAATTAAATAAATATATAAAGGTGGGCTCAATCTAGCAGAAGAAAATGCTGTTGTATGTTATATATCTTTCAGTAGTACTTTTTAACATTAAAAACTCTTAAATATAATACGAAAAAAAAGTAGTAGATTCTACAATTTGTAGAAATCAGATGTAGTTCTGGTACGGTAGGGAGTCGTACCGCGTTTTTGTAAGACCCTAACAGTTTGGTACGTTTTTACTCTTTGGTGTAGTACGTATATATATATATGTTCATATATTAAATGTATTGATATTATAAAAGTTTGGCTATTTTTTTATCATACTTGATTTAGTTTATATATTATACATAACATAAATAACCCATTGCAATTGAGTTGATTATTATTTTATACAAAATAGATCATATAGTTTGGATCTGAAATATCTTATTTACCTTAAATATTGATATGATACCAACGAATCTGTCTCAAAATAAATAAAAAACTATCCAAAAGAAATAGAAATCGAGATAAAAACTGACAATATTCATTGTAGTTGACGAAACCCCAGTGGTATGGGGGAGGGATAATTTAGATAAATTAGTCAATGTTTCCATTTTAGATTCACGATACTTGGTAACTACAGGTACGTACATCTGTATCAAGATAAATATATTTTTTTAACAGTTGGCGATATTGAGACTGCTAATCGATCTTATTTATTAACAAAAAAATGTAGTCAAGTTCATCTTTTTAACAAAAATTTATGAATTCACAAATAATGGTATTATATAACCCAAAGTATTTTACAATCAACCATTATTGTTTTCTAGAGAAGTTAAGTATATTGAAGAATAATTTATTCGTAGAAAAAAAAATGTTTTCAGAATAAAATATCGAAAAAACTCGAAGGACTATATTAATTCTATTAAAAACATTTTACTATTATACTGTACCAAACTGCATGCCGAGAAGGGTGTACCGCGGTTCGTACCTAAGCGTGGCTTAGTGTATCGTCCCACCCCAAATCAGAAGAGTGAAATATTTCTCCTGGATTTTAACTATATAGGGGATGAACTTGTAGAAGAAGAAAATGGAAACAAAGAATGAAGGTAGAAGAAAAGAGACAGAGAGAGATGTGCAGAAAGAACGAGAGTCGAAGAGCCTCTTCATAACTTCGGAGGCCCAAAATAATCATAGTAATGTGCTTGGTTATTTTATACGTCTACTTTTTAATATTTCTTAAATGATCTTTTCTACCATTTGAGCTCATTGAAGGAAATTTTCCTAATGTTCATCTTTGACACCCACTCAAACAAATCTGCTTCAAATAATCACAAAAATATTTCAGTAGTCTTTTTAGAAAAAAGACTTTTTAACAAGATCTAGTGTACACCGATCATACCCATACAACACGAGTTACACATTATTAACCCATCTATGGGAAAAATAATAGATTTATTTTTACAATATGTATTATGAATGAATGGAATTTATGATATACACATAGATGTATTTATTGCATTAGTTCTCTATAGATGCATATTGTTACTATTGTTATTAAAAATATTTCTTTGTTTAAATATTAAATGGGAAAATTAAACAAATAAATATTTAATGAATTGTACAAAAGGTTAGTCATATATCCTAAATACGTAATCATTTGTTGTTTATACATAGGTTACATTGAGGCAGTTAAGCCATGGCATTAAAAACCGTTCCTTTCTATTCATAAAATCTATTTAGACACAGAAAATTAATATTTTATTAAACATATATTATTTATGAATTTTTGTATCGAACTAAAAATACCTTATTTCATTTTATAATATGATTAACTGGGTGTGCCAGCTATTTATGCCGCTATTTTGACGTACTCTCTTGGGCAAACAAGGGCACAAAGGCCACTAGTTTTTCAGTTGCTGCTGTTAGATAGCTTGTTCAAACCTGCACCAGATGAAAAAAAGTAATCAATTGACGAATTGGTTGTCCAAAATATTATTAAAATGTATGGAGCCCTCCTTGGAATTCATTCCAGGAGCAAAAACATGTATGAACTCCGGGACTCAATGAGATGTTTGTTTGCAAGTTTAGAAGGAAATGAGAGGCCTATAAAGGCCATTTTGAGAACACAGCTATACAATTTGAGGTCTAAGGTGAAATTGACTGTGTCCAGACACTAGAATTCGTAGCCACAATAAAAAATCGTCAATGAAGACCCAGGGAAGTTCATCAAGGCAATTGCTCGAGAACTTTGACGGTCAGAGTCACTGATGAGGGTCTCACTCAGGAAAACCTTCGTTACTACTCATATCATTCGAGGCAATACCGGATATTGACAAAAAAAAAAGCCAAGGATAAATACACACTCCCAAAAGCTCCTCAACCGCCTCAAACACCCATTTCAGGGACACATACTTTGGTTTTTTCTGACAGGAAAAACTTTTGCCAGGACTAAGGGTCAATAACCAGAACCACAAGTCAACCTCAAAGATGTACCTGTCGGCGCGCAGACGAAACTCCGCCCACGTCATAGTGTTTGGGTTGGTTAGCTCCGAAGGGCACGTAATGTTTCCTCATGTTTTCTCCAAAGACTTTAAGGGCAACACTGATGCCTACTTGGATGTGCTAGAGAATAAGGTGAAGACCTGGATCGATATGGTTGCTAATGGGAGGCCTAACATGTGGCAGAAGGACTCGGCTTCCTGCCAAACCTTTAAAAAACCATCAAATGTCTCCTAAACCATTTCGACAACTGCATCTTTCCGGACTATAGCCTTCAAATTCGCTGCATCTTAATCCAACTGGTTTTTTTTTTTGTGTGTGTGCGTGGGTTGTGATAAAACCACAAACCAACCAAACGTGGTGAATGCCGAAAATGATCTTATTAGTAGAATTAAAAAGGAATTCCAGGATTTGCCAAGTGACCAAGTGGTGAATGCCTGCTCTTCATATCAGCTTCGTATAAAGGCTGTAATTGAGGATGGATGGGATTTTACTAAATTAAATCAATCAAAATCTATTAAGCTTTCCGAACCTGGCTTTATTTTTCTTAATCAGATTACTGGTTAAAGAAAAATTGCATTCGAAAAAAAAAATCGCTGCAGGAATTTCATTATTTCATGACATACAAAAAAAAGTATTTTAAGTATATAAACATATTGCAAATTAGGCATACGATTTTTATTGAAAAATAATATATATAATGTTAAATTAACCTTTAGCTACATATATGATATTATTATGGTTGAATGATGTCATATATTCAATAATCTATTGTAAATACTGTCATCATTACCTTAGTTAAAAAAAAATATTAGATTATATACTTACTGGAGAGCTTGTGAACCAGTGTGCAGCTGAGGCAGTGGTAATAGATTTAAGTGAAATTTTTGAAGCCACTCCATACATCACCATATTCAGAGCTTTAACTAGGGATGAACAGCCATGCTAGCTCATGGCTTGTAAAAAAACTAAATAAAGGTTGTATTTTCTAAAGTATATCTCACAACTTTTGTAAGCTAAAAAATTGTCAATTGGAAAAATATTTTATTTAGCAGAAACGACCATCAAAACTATACTTTATATTAATATATTGCACGTTTGATATCAAGAAACGAGATTTGAATAGTAAAGATGAAAAGAAAGGTCTAAATAAGTGCGCGGTAAACTTGGTATCAAAACATTTAATTTTTTTATTGTTAACATGCTGGGAACTAAAAAAACTCACCCTGTGAGGCAGCTTAGACACTGATTGTAAAAATATTGTTGGAAAAATATATATTTTATCTATAATACTTATTAAGATAGAAATCTTGTGACAGGATTCAAATCGAAATCAAATGTTTAAAGAAATAACATGCAAATTTCCCTTTTTTTTACATTTTAAAGATTTTCAAATCAAAACGCGTACATGAAATAAAATTCTTTTTTACGTTTGATAATTCTATGTTCCTCACTGGTTAATTCATTAGGGACTTATTTCTTTTTGTAGAGCTTTCGAGTTCCAAATAACTATTACAATGTAATTTCAGAATAGAATTTGATTTGTTGACCAAATTATCGAGAAAAAAGAAGCACATTGTCTTTACGAGTCTAGAATCATCTTGTACTGGTTTTCCAACAACTAAATAGACTTAGTAGTAATAAAGAAATCAAGCGTGAGACTGAAGTGTCCAGCTTATATAATTATCCGTATAGACATTAATTAACAAAGTCCAACTTAAAAATGGAATTGATCTAAATCTGATTGCGATGAGTGATTTCTGCATTATTTATAATACATCAAAACCACTGAATGCCTCTTATTAATGAAATAGTTTTCTTACAGTAAGAGACGAAGCAGAGTTGACTTTCAAGAATTTCAAAGAAGAAACTGTGGATGTAGGATGAGACCTCTCTGTGTTCCTCACTGGGTCTTTTTGTCGTTTTATGGAATTCCTGATTTCTTATATGTAGAAGAATACGATGATTCCGTAGAAGATCTGGAGGATTTTATATATGGGGACAAGGATCCAAAGTCACTATCACAGGCCTTGACATGAAGAGGCATTTGCACAATCTACAACCATTCCATTAAAGGAGGCAAGATCTACGGAATGAAGCACTTGTTCAAAGAATCTCGCCTTAAAAGTAGAGATCCCTTGAACAGACCATCACATTGAAGAGGGTAACAGAAGGTGTGTGAATTGAATATTCCTATGAACAGGAAGGATGGATAGATGCAGATCCATATATCCGATTGATCCGTAGGAAAGATCCATCCAAATCACCATGAATGAGATGTCTTTCCAACTCCTCACTTATTTCAATTCCCTCCTTCTGCGGACTGCTGTGTAATGGAATTCAATGTCATACCTACAAGGATATATAGGTTTTGTGAGTCAAAAAGAAGTTGTAAGTCCCCCTTCATATAGTCCCAGAATATTACCTAAATAAAAGAAGAGTAGTAAACATCGGGGGACTATGTGTTATTTATGAAGAAGAGGTTGTACATATTTATACATGTTATCTTTGTATGTAATTCAGGTTATTATTGTTAAATAAAAATAGATTTTAGATATAGTTGACAAAAGCCTAAATGCGATTACAACAGATATTAACATGAACCAGCAGGAATTTAATGGGTTTCCTATGTACTTATTCTTTCTGTAGAATAGCGCTCCAGCACACACATAAAAAAGTAATCCCTTATTGCAACTAACGGTAGCCTCCTTCTACACAATATTGCTACGTAGAGTATGGTGCAGTGGGAGTATAATGCCACTTATAGGATCAATCAAGATTATTGGAGTACTGTGGCTGATACATTGCAAAAAAATATGCCCGAAGAAACGGCGCATGTCATCAGTACTAGTTTCTTCAAAAAGTTCAAGCCTTTTTTTCGGGCCAAATGTGATCATATTGAATAAAATTAGAAATTACGAAATTTCAACAGTAAAGGATATACAGGAGATCCCGCATAATGAGGTTTCAAACACTACTAAATTAGCATAACGCAGTGTTGGGGATTATTCTGAATCCTTCTATAGTGGAGTATTTTCCCCTCATATCGCGTTTTTACGATAATAAATTATAAAAAACTATAAGTTGAAGTAAACAAGATTTTTGTAGTTATCGATGAGTTCGTTGATATTCTGTCTATATTTATATATTAAAAGTGTAGAACTTTCCATATGGGGGAAATTGTGTGTCCTGTAAGTCTTTGATTTGATACAGCTAGACTTAGAACTTTTGGTAACACTTATTATTCAAACTTGCAATTAAAAAGTATTTTGAATAAGTATTAGTTGAGTTCTGATTATTTAAATTTTACAATATTCAAATGACTGAATTAAAAATAAAATAAAATACCCGATTTTCTAGATTAATTTTTACAATTATTTAACAACTATAGTGTCTGACATACATTACTTGGAATAACTTGAGGTAAATTAAATGTTTTTATTGCCTATCCATCAAAAAATTGAAAAAAAAAAATAGTAAAAAGTAGACTTTGAAAAATAATTTCTCCCATTTTACTTTTACATTTTATTTTTAGTACTAAAAAAAAGACCCATACAACGCAAATTTCATATAATGCCATTTATTCTTCTTCCGAAAAACTGAGAAAACAAGGATATCGGAAATGATACTAAATAAGATGTGACATATTTTTCTTAGCAAATAAATAAAAATGGAAAATTCTGAAATGTGATAACAACCCTTTGAAGTATGTTCCTACATAGATATGTGTAAATATATATAGTTTATTTATCACTTGAATGAATATTATGTGTGCATGAATATATACATGTGTGTGTATACAATTTGTTAACTGACATAAATAAATATTTATGTAGAAGATTTCATGAAAACCAAATACTATCATTTTTAATGTTTTACATTACATCAAACTTATAAAGGAATAAATATGTGTATATACAATATATACATACAAAATTTAGAATATCTAGAGACCACAATGTTATTTTTATTCCACTAAACATTTTTTTTTTTCAGTTAATGTCTTTCATATTCCCAATATAGGTATTTATCCTTACCTTTAATGTATCTTGCATTTTTTTATCCAAAATGAAAGAGAAAAAAATCCCTTAAATAACTATGTCCCTATTTTTGGAACGCCTTTGGACGTAAACCAATTCTACTATCTGTTAGAAAAAGAGTGAAAAAATACTGCCTAAAATCAAACTGAACATTGTATCTCAATTTGTTTCAAAGTTCTGGTCGATAATGTATTTTTTACGTTATATATTACGTGGAGTAGACCTTTCATCTTGATCTCTCAAAATTCAAAACCTCTTACTGTAACTATACATAATTTTCATTCCAAGTTTGATCAAAATCAATCCATAACTTTTGCTGTAATCCTGGATACTAACAAATAAAACTATAGAAGAGACAAACAAAGTCATTTCGATCCTTAAACCAATGCCCAAATTAAAAATAGGATTAATAAAACTTATTTAAGTGTTTTTTTGTTATTACAAAATGTATTTATTGATTCTATGATCATAAAAAAAACTTTCAAATAAGTTTTACTAATCCCTCTTTTAATTTGGTGATTGTTTTAAGGATAAAAAATAAATCTCTGAACAATAATAGTCCCAAATTACTATAATCCCGGATATTTCAGAATTCAGATAACTGAGAGAAAAACTGAGATCAGTTTTGGATTTTGCGCTCATAGATAAATTCGATTATTGTCTTTAATTTATTTGTACAAAATTTCCCCACCTAATTATTCTCCTGTGTAATCTACAACTATAAAATAAATTATGACGCAAATTAAATTTTGCATCTTTTTGAATCAATGATTATTACTATAATTACGAAAATGTATTTTAAGAGAAACAAAAATTGAGAAAATAATTTGTGATTAAAATACGTAAGTTCTCTTTATTTAGCAAAAGGTGACGTAACCTACCTGATATAGTTGTCAAAACTGTGTAGAACAAAACTTTTAATGTGTATAATCATTATAAAACAAAAATAGCACTTTTTTTGATTAAAAAAACTTGTTTTATTTTTTATGGAAAAAGGATATTTTGTTGCTGCAGTTTTAATACTGATCATTTCAATAATACAAAAATAAAAATTGGCAAAATCATATGATATTTCATTTGTAAACTTCAAAAATAATAAATTGAAAAGCTTCTTTATGCATAATATGTATGTTTATTTGATATACATAAAAACATGACATGCATTCAATTTATCAAAAGAAATTCCCTTTCAGATCCAATAATATTCATCTCAATTATTTATTGAAAACATCAATGCATAAATCATAATATAGACATTAATATTCAACACCCATTGCAAATATAATGCTTATTCTAAGGCTGCACTGATAAACAATTTAGCCGATTACAGATTCATCAGCCTATTATTAATTTATTTATATTTTCTTTATAACAAATACTGTCATAATAATTTCAGTAAATGGCAGCTATATTTATAACATAGCACTTGAGCTAAAAAATCCCTGGCTTCTAAGATAGTTGGCCGTTTTAAATAAAATTCACATCATTTTCAGTTCGTCATAACTTTCAAAGGACCGATGTTAAATTTAATGCAATATCTTTTTTTAGTTTCTGAGTTATTTTGCTAAGTGCGACGCTAATTTTTTTTTTTTAAACAAAATCAGAGGTTAGAGGCTACAGTTGAAGCTGCAGGTAGATGGCTTAATTGATGTACTTTATTATATAAGAGCAAAAGATTTTTTTATTTTTTATATACTTTCGGAAAATAAATATGTGACATTATGCTTAATTTTTCTGGATTTAAAATTCTACCCATTTTATTATTATATATGTTAACAACATAAAGGGCGCTTCACATATTTTATTTTGTTGAAAGAGAGGAATATATTGTATATTTCTTCTTTAGGAACGACCGTGAATAGAACCTACGCACATTGAATTCAAGAAAATACGTTTTTTTAATCAAAAATGAGAATGGATTTCCTCCTTATTTGTTAAAAAATAAGAGAACAGACGGATATTAAATACTTTTTTGCTTGAACTATATTTCAGTTAAAGGAAATTATTCACAGTGATTTGATCATAGATAATGTTAACAGAATATCTTTAAACCAAAGATCATAAGCCAGTAGAAGCTAAATCACACAAAAACTTAATTAGCTGCAATTGCCGATTACATGCTCCACCATCGGCGCGCGGGAATGTATTTGCAAGCAGAGAAAGTGGTAATATAAACAAAAGTCATTTCGAGAACTCGTACGATTATATATATATATTTATTATTATTTTTTTTGTTGTTGTTTTTTTTTTGGGGGGGGGAGTAGAACCCGTGAGTTTTTTCGACAATAAGGATAGGATGTTTTTGTTTTATTTATATATAGCAACTTTAACAAATTTGAGATTATTATTATTTGTTTGAGCCGAATAATTGAGTTCGAACTCTTAATTACTTTCCTGGGATATTTATTAAACCCAGAGAAAGAAATATTATCAACAGATATGTTATTTGTTTAAGAGTGAGGAGATGGCGAGAAAGAGAGGTATAACATAATTAAAGTCTTTGTTAATATCAGCTATGTGTATTATGACTTTGGGGGAGAAAATGTATTATTTCTATAAAATATTAAAATATAAAAATACCTTCTACAATATAAATTTGTTTAATATAAAGATATTTAAAATCATATATATATATTCTATTATGTCTTTTTAAATCAATTTACACAAGAAATCAACCATTTTTCCTTTTTTAATCGCTATACACGTTTTTTCTTTACACGGATTCCATCTTTAATTACACCATGTAACCACATTTTTGCCACAGGATAAACCCCACATTTATAATTGTTATTACACCCGTAGAACCCGAAATAGACAGTTTAATCTTTCAACCTTTACAGGTTTGACCTTTAAAGCCTTTTTTAAAAAATCAAGTTTTTATGCTATAGCTACAACGCAAGGTCATATTTTGACATGAAAGAACTATATAAATGAAAATCAAAGCAAATAGCAAACTGATACAAACATTCAGCTTTTGAAAAATCAATTTTTTATTATTTTATCTTCATTACAATTAATTTATAAGGTGCATTACCACTAAAAAAATAAAGTAGAATTTAGGACCTATATAGAAGTATATATCTTTTTTTTAAAGTGCTTTATATCCTAGCTGTATTTATGGAATAGACCTTAAATTTCAACTTTAAAAAATCCTATTAAAAAAGGTCGATTTTGATTAATTTTTGGACAATGTTAGTTCTATGGCTTCAATAGCAATAATATTAGTGGGTTTCTGCTTGTGGGCATTCCAAGACCTTCATTTTGTTGAATACATAGTATTATTAGGTATACATCAAACATGCCCATCTCGGTATGTAAAAATAAAATAAACCTTAAATAAGCGTTGTCGCCCTAATATTTTGAATAATGTTTGGGATAAGAGCTGCTTAGCTGTGTCATGACGTTTCATTTGGTTAGTTACAAGAAAATAAATGAAAACATGTCCCACTCCGTATCATAAAAGCATATAAGTAAGAAACTACTACACTGTTATTTCTCACTTCAACTCCACAATTCATTAAAAACTTACAATTATAACTAAAGAGGAAACACTCATGGTTAATTGCCGTCTTTGATGAGCGCCACACTAAATTTTTACTTTATACTTAGATGTTATGTTTTCAAGAATTAACTCAAAATGATAGAAGCTTGAGAAAATGAAAAAGCCTGTTCAGATTACTAACTATAAAAAACCACTTTCTAGGATATATTTGATACAACTTTGCGTATTATTTTAATATATTTACTGTATCCAAAGTAATAGTGAGCGGTACTTAAGATATATGAGGAAACCCATGAGAGGGCTCTCTAATTTAGTTGATCGAGGAAAATATCCCCTTTCACCCCTTAAAATTTTAAGGAAGATATCTTTCCCAGAATTTTTTTTTAAGTATCATATGTTTCTTTCATCGACCTATCCATGTAAATTTAAATTCCTAATGTATTATTTATTAGTGATGAAAATATAGTTTATTTTTTAATCCACTTTTTTTTTTTTTTTGCAAACTGAAGGGTGATTTTCTTTTTCTAAGCTGTTGTCGTTAATATATAATTACTGAGGAAGAAACTTCCTTTTCTGAAATATTATATTATAATCAAAACTTGACTGAACAATCGTGAGTGCTCATAAAAGACAAAGATTAACCTTGATGATATTTTGTGGAGTTATAATCATAAATACTTGTTGGACCGACACTAGAATTGAGGATCGATATATGAGTAATTCTTGGCTATGTCGTTGTTTACTTCCTTCTCTCCTCCTTCTGTCGTTACAGCTCCTTGTAGCCGATATAATGAAATGTTGTGACTGCTACCCTGCTTCCCTCCAAAATGTTCTTCAAGTTGTAATTGTAACAATATGGATTTTTTTTAAACGACCAAAATACTCCTAATAAGCATCACTACTTGCTTTGTCCAATTTTTCGTGGATTGTACTTCATTACTGTCTGAGCTTTCATTATTAAGGTTTTTATCTGTTCTTATTAATTATTTATTCTAACGGTGAGTATAAAATATACAATTTTAAAAGACTTTCTTATTGTAAATATTACATTATATTACAATAGTACATTAAAATGGGGGTTTTAAGATATTACGACATAATTGTAGGTACATATTTGAAATATGTTGATGATGAAACATATTTTTTGCACTTTTTCAATACAATTTTCAATTCAAAATTAATTCAGTTACCAAATTGCTACAATAATTATTTTGTCTCATCGTGTGGTTATTTTGCACGGCGTTACCCAAATAACACAAAAATATATACTTTATTTGGTGTCTGCTGTCGATGTTTCTTCTTCCTTCCCTCTAATCAGTATTCCAAACATGGATTGGTATTATTTCGAAAAAGTTCTTTTCTATGGACAATTATCAATTATTCGGTGATCTCAATTTATTTAGTTTAAAAAAAAGCTTTAATGAGAAGTATATAGACAACTTTTTTAAAAATACTCGCTTTTTTCTATAAAAATGTAAATTTTCAAAACTTTAGGGCTGTTGAGCTACTTCCAAACATTTTTGAAACCGTTGTAATTTTTCGTAAATATTTTTTGTACAAAAAAGAATCATTTTTCAACCTAAACCATTTACTTTTACAAAAAAAAATGATTTCAATTCAACCTATTATTTACTTCAAATGTAATCCCCATTGAATGATGTATCTTGTATCATATAGGATCCATTTTATCTAATGTATACAATGATTTTTTTTTTCATTTTCCATAAAGGTTGTTGTCACAACTTAGAGCGTCAAGTCATATTTTTTAAGTATTACATGGACGTATACAAAGTGCGACAGGGAAATTTTCTGAGTAATAAAAATTAATTTCTTTACACTAATTAAGGTTTTAAGTGACCTTTAAATCAAGGATCCGTTACATGTGTTGTTTTTCTTGTTCATTGTTTTGATTTGATCAAAGTCGTACAAAAATGAGTGAACAGGGATAAAAAAGATAATGCGTTTTGGATCATCTCAATGTTGATCCATAAAGAATTTCAAACACTTTCAGTGGGACTGTGAAGACAATGCGGACCATCAGGAAGGCCAAGGACAATAGGAATGGAGTCAAAAGGAAGTCAGGAAGGGGAGGAAATGGTTTGAAGCGAGATGAAACATTTATCAAGTCCCCGAAGGCAAAGATCAAGAAAGATCTAACAGCATGAAGTGCAACATGGCTGACGAGTTCAACGTGGACAAGAACACAATCAGAAAGGTAGTTCATGGTGACCTCGACCATAAGAGGTTCGTTAGGACTCCAAGACATCTCCTCTCAAACAGGATGAAGGCTTAAGGCTTTAGAGATGCAAAAAATTCCTTAATTACTAGAAGAGTCGTCTGTCAACTACTAAGATTTTCTTAAACGAGAAGATCTTCTCATTCCATCAGGTTTTAAACAGCAGAAACAGCAAACTTATTGAAGCATTACCTGAGGAAGTCCAGGGCACCTTCAGGACAAAACATCCAGTCCAAAAAATGTGGTTGGGAGTCATGGCCTCTGATGGGAATAAAATGGATCCTTTTTTTCTCAAGCCCAGTGAGAAAATCGGAAAGGAAACTTAGTATAAGGTCCTGAAGTTGAAAATCTTGTCCTGGTTAAAGGCTGGCTATGCTGAGAACAACTATTTGCCAAGACGGTGCCTCCAAGCCATACGGTTTTGAAGACACGGAACTTCTGCAAGAACCCCTTTGCTGACTTCTGGAAAAAGAACTTCTGGCCCTTATCTAGTCCTGATCTGAATCCCCTTGACTTCAGTGTATAGAGCGTCTTAGACAGTAAGGTTGGGAAGAGATGAAACAAAAATTTGCAAGAGCTGAAGGTCAGCATCAAGAAACAATGGGCCAAAATTTTGCCGATTATATTGTGGTAATTCTTAAAAATTGTGCTTAATCGTACTATAATTAAGTAAAATGAAGGAATGTAATTGAAAGTTATAATTTTTCTCATATATTTTGCAATAGCTACATATTATGGCTAAAATTATTGAACAAATTATATATTAACTAAAAACTTAAAAAAGTTAATGGCAAAAAAAAAAGTTGATTTTGTTGATATTTTCAGCTTCACTTTTAATTTTTTAATGAATTATTTAATGGATAACCGATATTAGTTTTGCGTATAAAATGTTCCGAAATTAAATATTAATAAATCGATGTGGTGACAAAACCGGTAATGAATAGTAATCAAATATATGAAGCATATTTGAATTGAAATTAATCTCTGTGCCTCTAACGTATTAATTACTTATTACAATTCCTCAAATAATCGACTTAACTAATGCAATTTCAAAACATTTTTATACAACCTCACATTATTTTTTTATTTATCAAATAATTTAAAGGCAACTTCTAAACAAACATTTTCCTTCTCAGTCAATGTTAAGAAAATAATTTATATATTGTTATACTTATTGTATAGCCCAAATTTCCTGTCACGTTGATAAAATATATAGATATTCATTTTTACACAAATATGTGATATTTATACATATATTTTTCATGAAATTTATTTTTATATTTATACATTAAATAACTAATTTATGACCCTAGTTATGGAAATAAAAATGCTGACATTAATTTTGTAAGTATATTAATACCTTGACAATTTACTCATTCAATAAAAGTATGTATGTAAAGGTTTATAATTCTATATAAAAAAGCCATCACTGTTTTTAGTTATTATCTCGTGAAAAACGTTTCATAGAGTTAAAATAAATGATTTTTGTAATTAAAATTTATCAAGTAAAAAAAGTAAAACTTTACCTCTAATTGATTTTCTTACACATTTGTATATAACAAAGCACAACAATAAATTCATTAAAATGATTATAGGATATTAAAAATTCATAAAATAATTTAAAATACCCTTATAACGACAAGATTATTAAAGTTAATACAAGGAAAATACTAATTACCTACGTATTAGACAGTACGAAAATGGAATATGATTCAAAGTCCTGCATGGCATATGATGTCAGTCAGGATATCGCGTCAAAACCTAATAGGATTTTAAATGATAATTATGAATGAAAACATAATAAAAAATAAAAATCCAAGCTCAATACAAACCTTATATCACAAGAAAATTATGCCTCGGAGTAATTGGGATTTTTAAACAGAAATTCTGAATTCCTCTGTGTGTTTACAATTTGAGATTATGAAAGGTTGTAACACATTTTCATGGAATACTAAATTAAAAAGAACGTTATGTTGTTGTGGTACATATTTGTAAAAAAAAAATATTTAAGGACTAAATTAATGTGCATAGCTATATCTTGTGTGCCACCTATGACACGACCAATAATTCAAAAGTGGGCCGTGGTAATATATTTTTATTCGCCACATTAAAGTTATAGACGACTTTAATTTGATTAATATTGAACAATAAATAGATTTATGGTTTAATCTTGAAAGCTAAATGTTACATCTATGATTAATGTGCACATAATAATGTAAACAAACAGTACTTATAGTTGACGATCATCATTAAGGAACACTATTCTTTATAAACTTTTAAGAATTGATTATTTTGACATGATATATTCAAATAACATTGTTGCAAAGAATTGATTCTAATTTTTGTCCATCTCAAGAAATACTTGTTTGGATCAAATAAAAAGCGTTAAAAGGATATGTTATATAGATATATATACTTTATTGTTGTCAATTAATTTAAATAAGGTCTTGAAATCAAAGTTTATTTGTAATAAAAAATACATTGAAAAGTAAGTTTATTAGGTAGGGGAGAATGTTTGCATATTTAAGCAACTTTTCACTGAAAGTATGCAAAACAAGCCTTTTTTTTCCTTTGAATAAGGCATGGAAAACTAAATGACTAAAAAATAACCCTACTTTTATCTCTATAAATCTTATAATTATATTATAATTCGGAGTAATCTTTTTGATGCCGTGTTCAAATATATTTTCTACAGTAGATATGACCCTAGTTGAGATACTTAATAACACCTCAATGCAATAATTAATATATCGTAAAAACAAATTAACAAATAAAATCCAATGATTATTAAGGTTGACGAATGGACGAATGAAGACAGCGGAGTTAATTATAGGTCAATTTATAATTTTATACAGAAGGTTTAAAAACGGAATGATTGAACAAAACAATCACGCAACCATTTACATTTCACTATTACATATTTTTCATTTAATACATGTAATTTTAACATGATTAAATATTGTTTTACTGACATATAATAACAAATATTTTTGAGAGATTCGTCAAATTTGACTTAATCTAAAGAATTGTTTGAAATATATTGATGAATAATTAATTAAATTTCTAATTTATTGAACACTATCTATTTAAATGTTGCTTAAATCAGTATTTCTTTACACTTATTTGAATAGAAATAAATATATTTGTAATTCATACAACAGAGTACCATATGTTCTCTTTGTTAATAAAAATATCTATATTTATACATAAATAAATAGTAGAACGGTTGATAGGCATAAAATATCGATTATTGAGAATCAAGAATAGACAGAGAAGGAACTAACTCCCTTCACATAATAAATTTATATGTTATATAAATATTGGCCCTTTTATGGTTCTTTCAGCAAGCAAGAATATTCAAATATACTGACAAGTACAAGTACATAGTATATTTGAAGTATAACATTGCTTTAATTTTAATGTTTAATAGTGGTTGGATTTGAACCAAAATCGAAAGAAAATTATTGTTCGATGAAATCATTGAATTTTTGGAGTAACACAATATCTTTGTAGAATTATGTATGTCTGTTTGCTATGAATATATTTCAAAACTACTGAGTGAAAGTGCACGAACACATTGCCCTCTTTTATGAGTACAAATGAATGTTTAATCAGGTGTTAGATATAGTTGAATTCAATAGAAAAGGAAATTAACTCCTCAAGAATAAAATAATAATGGCAACAACTTATTAAAACAATTCCATCTTAAGTTTTCCAACTCAAAAAAAAAAAAAAATCGGTGAGCTAAATAATACATTCAATTTTCATCAACAATAAAGAGCTATTTGATTTGAGTAATATCAGTAGTATAATATAATCATTGTATTAATTAGGTCGTCTGTTTTTTAGAAACTGGTAATCTAATGAATGAATTTTCTTTTCCTCGTCTGCTGTCATATTTAGTTATCGAGGAGTAAACTTCGGCTATACTATATTCAATAACATTTGAAAGGTCGACATCCAAGTCATTCCTGCCTATATCGTTATTAAGGTATCTCACACTAACTTGGAGCTAATCTAATGAAACGTTATGACAGCTACACTCCTCTTCTCTCGAAAATTTACCAAATTATCAGGGGGGAACACTTTAATTTTCTGTTGCTTTTCTTTTAAAATACCGACATATAATATAGTTTTAACTATGAGTATTCAAAACACAGTTATTGAACAATATGGAATAAAGTAAAATAAGTTGTCTAAATAACACGTTCCAAATGATATTTTAATAAGAGAAGTATTCATCGTGAATCAAAGTGTGAGTATTTTATGACGTATTTGTCCTCAGTTATTGTTCAATATTGGAACTATGATGTATCGTTTTTACCGTGAAAGTTGTTTTTTTTTAAATTTTGTAACTGGCTTCAGGACAGTCTCTGACGTCTGTTTATGAGATTTTTGTATGGTTTTAAAAAAATCCACTCCTTCCATGGGCTATAAAAAGATTGCATCATCTTTGTACTTGGTTGAAAATTAATATCATAAACCAAATTAAAAATAAACTCAGAAAATTTTGGTTTTTGGTATCATGGATAGTAATCCTACTTGAAAAATGAGATTTTGGATCTTTAGCTCAATTCAACTCAGAGTTTTGAAGTGTTGAAATGAAACATTATACATAGTGATGATATATCGTAAACCAAAATAATGATAGGTAAGCATAATAGAGGGAGTCAAGATCAAATAGGCGCTTGCGTGCACCGATAATTTTTTTATGATGCGGCTGTCAATGGTGTTTCTTTTTTTGTTGGCAGAAATTTTTTTTATCAGCAAACTTTAGTTAAGTTTTGGCCATCATGGGCACATCTCCTCTTTTATCCCCAACAATATCGAAATTTCAAATCGGGGGATCTCATATGGGACTGGTGTCCCTCTTTGGACTGCTTTTGGACTTTAGACTGGAGCTACGTTGAATCTAAAAAAAATGGAAGATATCATGCCATCAATTGCCTCTATCAAGTAAACAAATGCCAAAATAGTAAGGAACTACCTTGTCAACGCTTGTTCCTTCTTTTGACCCATATCCAGGCTGTGGTTGATGCTGGGGGCTAATAAATAAAGCGAACTCTTACTTAACATTAATATCTACAATTTAAGTTAATTTTCAAGTAAATCCTCGGAAAGATGTGGCCTCAGTCACAATTTAAATATTTTTGAAAAAAGCCCCGATTTTATTTTAAGAATCTATATATTACGTTATTGAAAAGCTATGAAATGTTTTGATTTTTTTAATACATCTAAAGATACAAGTCTTATTTATCTTTTAAAAAAAGCAAAGAGTCGTAAAGTCAAGCAAATAGGAGTAATGGTGTAATTTATTTAAATCATAACTTTATTTATATAATTAATGAAGAAGAAAAACATCATAAATGAAGTTGTGAATTTAATAAATGCTAAATTCCAAATGGAATAACCTATTTACACAACAAACTCCACCGTTTATTACAAAAACACTTTTTGAAAAATAAAAAAAATGTTATATTTCAAAAAATATTAATCATATTTGGAAAATTTAATTCATAAATACTATCAGGTATCAATCTAACTTAGATTGTCAATCAGTATAGCCGCCTTTTGCATTAATGAACAGTTCCATCCTTGTAACTTACTTTACATAACTTTGCACAGCAGTTATAACAAAGCTCGGTTATATGTTTCCACAAGCTGTGATGATGACGGCCCTCACTTTTTGTTGTGTATTGGACTTTAAAAGCTTCCCCTTAAGGTGTCCAAAAAAAAATCCAGTGAGGATCAGTAGGGGTAATGGGAGGCCAAAAGTCTTGCTTTTCAAGCATGTTGAGGAGGATTTTGCACCGGGTCACACACCTTACTCTATCCAAAGGCTCCAAACCCTGACGAGGAGTTATCTTGTTAGCATTAACGTTTAAGACTTACTTCAACATGGGGCATATGGTGGTCTGGCTGAAGTCAAATTCACGAACAATACCATGACGGTTACCAATTTTCTTCTGGGTTCAATGCTGCCTCTTACTACCTCATCCTACTATTTTGGCCTTGATGTGGGCCTTGTGGAAGCTTTTAGTGTGCCTTTTACAATACACTGGTACCCAGTAAAGTAGTTACAGACCAGCATTTGAGAAGGCTCTTATGGTGATTTTCCACGCGATAGCTCCAGAATTGCAGCTCTAAGTTGCCGCATGTTTTTAATTATTATAAGTTTTAAGTGTTAAACATCATCGAAGTATAACAAATAGGACAAATGTGGGACAATAAAAAAATGTTGCATTTTAGACATTTTATTGTTCCTACAATATGAAAATAATAAAATAATTGATCAATGTAATTATCTTCAAGATTCCAATCATATAGTAATCCATATTCCTAATAAATTTTTGATTAGCTAAAAAAGAATTTATTCTAAGACGGGTGTAAACAGGCTAGGGAGTGAATCTTCCTGTCTTATATGGTGTTGAAGATGTAGTCGTCCATGTGTTATTGTATAAAATGTCGTTAAATAGTTATATAGTTATTACATACATAGAGTAATAATAAAATTTTAAACCAAAATCAGAAAATTATACTATTAAAATGTACTTTTTACTCAAACGCTGTCGTGAAGAATTTTTTTTTGTCCAAAAACTGTTTACCTCATTTCAAAAATGATACTTAGTTGTAAAAGACATTAATAGTTGCATGTGAACTCATTTAAATGGTTCTAGGGAAACTTTCCGTGAGAAAAATATGCCGCAAGGTTTTTAATATACCATATATATATTTAGAAAAAAACTTATTGAGTATTTATTTATCATTTTACTGATATTGGATTTTAATATACAGTCTGCGTAACCGCAATCTGAAAAAGCAGAAAATATTTAAAATGGAGAGTAAAGAATAGATTTACAAACAAAGTTTGAAATATCTTCCGAGATTTTATGAAGAAAATTTGATCTTAACTTTTTAAAGTTTTGTTTTAATTTATATCAAGGAATAAACAAAATAAAACAACATCCTGATATTGTTCCGCGCTGGAATAAAGGCCAGAAACATTGTCAACTATTTGGGGTAGTCCCACTCCACTGTGTATGGAGTTAGGAACATAGTTGAGGCATCTGGGCCCACTTGAATGCCTACAGTTCAAGGTTTGGCTTCAGTTCAATTTATATAATATTTGACCTGCATCAATGTGGCATTCATCATCACCAGAGCTGATTCCATATGATTAAAGCATGCACAGCATTGTAGAAATGGGAAGCTTGACAAACCTCCCCTTGGAGGTCGAATGGCTAGAAGCCTTCCATCTTTGTAGCCTGCATAAATGGATGAGGGCCACATCAGGAAGAATTTCTTTGTTTGTAGGAACCATTTGGAGTCTATTCTGTCAGCTAATGAGAATTATAGATTAATTATATGATGATTTATTAAATAAAATTTCAAGTGTTTATCTCGTATTATTCTTGAGATATATATTGTAATTATAATATTTGTTCACATTTCGGTTATGCACACTGTATATTATGTATTTAGCATTATAAATTTTCAAATGGAAATAGATTTCCTTTAAATTTTGGTACGTGCTAAAATTAACAATAGACCAGCTCAAAATTAAAATTTACATATGCAACTTAATACAACTCTGAGTTCTGAGGGCTTAAAGAGTTTGAGTTTTGATTAATACTTGATTAGTGCTATATCCTAAACCAAAGGAATGAGAGGCACTTATAGTGATAAAAATAGTGTACATTATAGACATGTAAAAAAAGGAAAACGAAAATCAATATAGTAACCATGACAATGAAAAAGATGATTTGTAGGACAATAGAAGAGGAAGAGGGGGAAAAGGAAATAAACATGTATATTGGCAAGAAATAATCCATTGTCGATCCTGAATTCTAAACTGAGCCCAACAAGGACTTCCGATAATAACTCCACCAAAAATCTTCCCCGTTATTCTTTGTCTTTTATGAGCACTAATGAATATTCAATCAAGTTTTGAAAATAATTGTATGTAGTAGGAAAGGAAGTTTACTACTCATACGTTAAATAATAATGACAAAATCAAAGGAAAAGAAAATTAATTATTCCGATTTCCCAATTTAAAAAAAAAAAAACCGTGTCAACAATAAAATACTCACGATTTATATCACTAGGTATGTATAATAATATATCATTTAAAATGTATCAGTTAGCTTAACAAAACTTTATTTAAATCATTTTTGGATTCTTATTATGAAAATAAAAAGTAATTTCTGGACCTGAAATTTTTCAGGTCTTTGATTTTTTTATTTTAACTACTTCCTATATTTTTTTTTTTAAAGTAGAGTGCAAAACCATTGGAAATAAGAGTAATGCCAGATTGATAAAGATAATAACTTGACTTTTATTGTAAAAAATAATAGGGTGTCATCGAACATTTTGGGAAAACATAAAAATATTACAAAAATACTAATGTATCAAGTTCCATTTTTTTATATCACATTATGTATTATTTTCGTAGCTTTTATTTTTTTGAAAAATTGATAATGGCTAAAATGGCTTAAAATTTAAAAAAAAAAACACATACCAAATATCTTTGAAAAATTGTGGTTATGTTGTACACATTTTTATAGAAAACTCTAACTCTTAAGTATTAGTCAAAGAATCTTTGTACAAATTTTTAGACTTACAGTTTCATTTGTTAATTAAAAATTATCATTTCAATAGAAACAGGTGTTTTAATTTGAAAAAAAAAATCTACAACTTTCCGTCTTAATGGGTTAAAAATAAAACTTGTACATATAATTTTTTTTTTAAATTATTGAGGGAATCGTAATAGATTTAGGATAAATGTTGTGATTTATAATTATAAAAACTTCATTCCTGTAGTATTTTTGCTGATTTAATATATTGTCTTATAAAAGTGCATGTTCAATGAAAACTTGATTTTTAATGTATGTTCAATGAATTTAGGATTATTATGAATCAAACAATTTCTCTTAATTCTAAAGTCACTTTACATGTTTATTTATTTTTAATATTTATATGATCAAAATTTCACAAAAATAAAAGACCAAAAACTCTGAAAAATTAAAGATCAAAAACAAAGATACTTTACTACTATAGTATTACTTTGGTTTACGATATACCAATAATCAAATATTCATAAAAATGCAAATTTCTACCTCTTTCAGGCCTCAGAACTCAAAGTTGGATTGAGTTAGAGACCTCAAATTAAAATTTTTAATCATCTTTTTTACATTAAGAACATACCAAATTGGAGTGAAATCTATTTTCCTAAGAAATGTATCAATGATACATACTCATATATACTAGTATATATTTAAATCAAATATCAGTAAAATTACCTATAAAATAATAATTTTGATGTATTTTGTATTATAAAACTATTGCGGTATTTTGTCCCCACGGCAAGTTTTCCAACAGTCATTTAGATAAAAGCGTATGCTACTATGAATTATTTTTCCAAACAAGCACCATATTTGAAATAAGAAAAACAGTTTTTGGATTTAAAAAAAAAACTTAGTTTATATGAGAGTTTAAGTTTTTAGAATAAATTTTTCTAACTTTTGTTCATCCCTAAGAATATCCTTCATCATATATGTATTTAATACCCGGAGATGGGATTTGTTTAAAAGCATGGGGAAAAGGCAGGGCAAAAACCATGGTATTACAGAATTAAGACTCTTCTTAATATCAGTTGCCAGTTATATGATGTCGGGGAGGGGGGGAGAGAAATTACTTCTATAAAGATGAGAACCTTCTACATTTAAATAGCATTAGTGCAGGGAATTACATTTAAGCTCATATAAAGTTATTTTAAACCAATTTACACCCCAAAGTTAAGCGATAATCCTTATTTGAAAGTGGCATGTTAGTTCACATATTACTTAATCAATAATGAACAAAAAAGAATAAATAGCACACATTTTTTCCTTCTCTAATCTGTAAACTTAGTTTTTCTTTACAATGATCCTTTCTTTGTTAATACCTATATAAAAGTTCTAGAAAACTTAATCCATGTACAACTAACACCTCTTCAATATTCTACTCCCTACAACATTCACTTCCTGCTCTATTTACCCTTACTCTATCATTTGTTCTTTTTTAGCTAATTAAACATTTATTAGAGAATATGGATTAATATTTCATACAAAATCTAAAAGATAATTATAATGATGAATTATTAAATCATTCCCACGGCGTTAGAATTGAATATTGAATTCCACGGATTCAATAGATAGTAAAAGACTAGGATAATTTTTTGAATTACGATTATCATTCAGTTTTAAACACTTCAAAATTGATATTTTTTTCATATTAATCTATACACGAGAAAAGTCGAACTTCGTTCAATACTTTGCTCTACATGATGTACAAAAATTAGAGTAATCCAGAAAAACGTTACTATTAAGTGTTTTGTTTTTTTAAATTGAGACATTTAAACTTTGTACTCAACATTTTGTTAAATTTCATGGTAACATATTAAAATTTCATTTAAAATGGCCACTCTCAGCCTTCACAGCTCCCGTCAGAAGTGATGAAAGTCCATGGCGGCGTTACGGACAACTTCATGAATAATTTGGTCCCATGTCGTAACCTGCAAAGCTTTCAGGCTCTAAAAATTCATATGAGGCTTCGCACATGCCTTGGCCTCAAGAGGGAACTAAAAAAGGAAAGAGGAGACCAGAAGTTTGCAGTAAAAAGGAAACAAAAACTATTTTTATAAATTATGTTCAGGATTGATGTAACCTCGATCAAAAACATAGAATATTAATATCCTGCGTAGATGATTAGGGTTATGTATTTTCGTTTTACCATAACTTAAATAATTTTTTAGACTATAAATATGAATAAAATACTGTGAACTATGGTTTTAATTAATAGTTTATGCTTTTGGTTTATTGTAAGGAAGAATACATAACCCTGTCCGAAACGTCAACTTCTATTAAATTACATTAAATGAATCTTAGTCAAAAGACGCAATATACCAATGTACTCTGGAAGAGATGAAAAGCACATATTCAGCATAGATTCAGATTCAACATTCGTAATCTCAAGCCCCCATTCATGGATAGACGTCTGGAGCCTAGTTTTGGATATAAATGGTCTTTTCGAGTTCCAAAGAAATCTTTGTCTGATGAGGTGTATCCTACTTTCGATAGGAGTAAAGAAGGGGACATACCTGAAAAAACATTTTTGAGACATATACGTGACGCCCCCTTCCCTTATAGTCCCTTTAAAGTGGACTACAAAAAGTAACTTATAGGAAAAAATCATGAAGTTTGGAGGGCATTTTTACTAGGGATATGTGTTTATTTTCTTTCTTTAGCGGCTAATTGTAGCTTTACTATTAAATTATAATGACAGCGAAGCTGCTCTTAATGTGATTTTTTTTTTCTACTTACCGTCACCATAGGATTTTATATCTTGAATTATTTGAAAAATCACATTCCGCTAGTTCTCATTCAGGTTCACATTAGTGAAATTATGTTTTCATGAATTAAAGAGATCACCCGGTACAGTATGAATGAATATTCAGAATAAGAACCTAATATCACGAAACTTCGACTACCTAGTATCAAATATATTTAAGATTTCGTAGACCTTGTAGTATAAGTAAATACTAGAAATATTATATTTTAGAGTGAAGTGTTTCTTATTATATGTAGTTAGGTATTCACTTATACACAAAAAGTTGGTAGTTAGGGTAGTTGTCTTTATTCAAATCTTAACCAATGCTGACTAAATTAATAATTAATTATCCTAAATACTCCTACATAGATACAGATCCAACTCCAATCAGAGAAGCCATCTATATACCACTAAATATTTAATTATGGCTATATAAGTAACAATGCTTCATTCTCATGCAATAGTTCGTAATTTTTAACTTTGAGTGTCCGTGACAGCTGAACATAAGTGTTTCTCATCAGTTAATAAAATGGCATCGATTCAAGAAGTATTTATTCCACAATTTTGGAAAGGCAGACTGTATATTTTGCAATCCACGCTTAAAAGACACTGTTAAGACTTCAAATTTCTTAAACTGGACCAGTCCTCTTTCTAGAGAGTCAGAAAGCAACTAGGAGAGTCTGAAGATGATTATAAATCAATATTGAGGCGTACTAATCACAGGATGAGTCAAGAATTTTATTTCATTCTGTATTTTTTGGACCCAATTTTTGGCCTTAAAACTCGCTGCACCTCAGCCACATGGACGTCTTTGAACCACACACCAACAGGTCATCATACAAGACAAAATTTGAGCTGATGGTTAGGATCTGGAAGGAATTCCGGAATCTGTCAAATGAGTAACTTATCGATAAGTTTTACTAAATGTATTCAAAGGATTTCATGAATTTATTTATACAAATAAAAAAATACGTCTGGAAGACGTCATACAATATAATAAAAATTGAAATTGAAAAAGTAGGGAAAATAATTTCATAAAAGAAATCATAATGGAAATGCGTGAGAAACACTTTAATCATTACTAAAAAAATCAAATATTAAACCTTTTCTAACTTGTATGATTAAGCCTTTATTTAAACAGCGTCTTTAATCATTACAAAAATATAACACTGTTATATTTTCTCGTCATGCTTGCGTAGCTGAACAAATACTCATTTCTTCAATGGATAAATCATATATATGTATATATATATTTACATTGAGAGCGCTCAAAAGTAATTTATTATATAAAACTTTATTTTTTTATTACTATTTGGTGGAATCAATATATATATTGGGATGATGCAATTGCCTCCCAAATTAAAAATGCTAGTCAGAATTAGCGGAACCTAATTATTGTACTACAACTAGGTAAGTAGAACACAAGTACAAAATTGTAGCAAATTGGGATAAATCTTTTACCTCTATCAGAATTGCACTTTCTAAACACTTATGAAGCAAAAAAAAAATGTTTGTTAAATAAAATATGTCTATGAACTAAAAACGTTTATTTTGTTTACTAATTTTTTTTGTCACTCTATTCTTTGATTGCGGAGAGCAATCTGTGATCGCGCCTGGACCGTTTGTTAAATATAATGGCCATTATTAAACTTCAATACAGAAAATAAAAAAAAGAAAACCTTTCTTTTTAATTATTCTTTTAATATCAATTTAAAATTTAAATATTGTCTTAATATTCTTACAAGAAAAATAACATGTAGTCCCCCCTTAAAAAAATATAAACATAAATTATCGTCAGAATCAGATGGCACTTTCTATAGTACTGCAAATAACATGAATTTGACACATATAAAGACACAATTACTAGTACATACGTAAAAGTTTACTATGTAGTGCGTAAGTATTCATTTTTTTGCTTCAAGTAGTAGGTATTACTGATTGACAAATTTGGATTCACGGGGCACACTTTGTTCATTAGAAGCAATAGTCAATATTTTAGTGTTGGGTTAAACTATTCTGTTGACTAAGTCATTATTTTGCTGAGACATAAAGACATGTAATTTGAAAGGTATTGGGTATAAGTTTAAAAATTGTGTAAGTGGTAGAATTTGTATGATTAATTTTTTATGACGTCTGAAGCACCCGTGAGAATTTTATAAATTTATTCAAAAGATGTATGCAAGGGATAAAATTTAAATAAAAATTTCCCTCTAAATTACTTTGGTTTTAAACAGGAGGGAGATTGAAGTAAAAAAATTTCCTTGTTTCAAGAAAAGGTAAAAAAAACAACTACGTCAATTAAATATATTTGAATATATATTCTAAAAAAAGTATTAAATTAAAAAATATTCATGAATAAACAAGAATTTCAGTTACAATCTTTATACATTATCTGAGTGTTTCTCGATCGCATAGGTGATCCAATCACGATTTCAGGTTGTGTCATTTTTTTAACATATGAATTGATGAACTTCTAGGCCAACTCTTCTCTTTTTTCATTACTTCAGGCCTTTCTTGGGACGTGTAAAGGTTAGTTCCATAGTCGAAAATAACATGAACTACTATTATTCTAAAAAAAAATTAACATGGTCCTCATGACAATAAAATGTTTGGGAGAAGAGTAGCTTAGCTCTCATGACGTTTCGTTGGATTAGATGGAAGTATCCATGTGATGAAGGTAATCCACACAAACATAAAGACCGGAATTACTGCAAAATCGATTCTCAATTAAACTCTCATTCGAACAAGGACTTATAACTCTGCAACCAATCCTCAGAGTTATTCTTTTTTTTTCATGTACTAGTGATTACTTCACTCTTATTGTTCTCTCTTTAACAATATGATAATAATGACAACATATTCGGAAAAAAAACAAAAACTAATCAGGTAGCAAAAAAAAATTAGTCTTACCCTCTCTAAAAAAGGAAAAAGACCAAAAGACACTTGATATCATTATGGAATTTTAAAAAATGTAACTAAGCTATGTTCCCTATCTACATAATCTGGATTCAAAAATAAAAGAACAATATCTAAGGATGGGACTGTTGAATAGTATAAACAAAAATTAAAGCTCTGATTTTTTATTTTGATTTATTGAAATCATATCCTTAAGAGACATGAAATGAACATAGTACAGTAAAAAAAAATTAAATGTATTAATATTCAAGATCATATTTTTTTCACATGAATATACTTGTTACCTCTTTTCTTCGAGTCTCTTTCATGAACTTTAAAAATATTTTAAATCTTAAAACTTCTCCATTTTGTTTTGTAGAATTGTTGAGATTTGAAAATTATCATAATGTATAAAGCCCTGAGAAATAATCTGATAAATGTTAAAAAAATTGACGTTTACACAGTCGTAAAATGTGCAAATTTATTTTTACTTTTAACATGATAAACCCTGATATAGATGCATTAATTTTCTACTGTAGGTTTGATTCACATATCAAAGAATCTTCAAAAATAACATCATTAATAGTTTGGTGCAGCTAGTGTTTTAAGTTCTGAGGGGCCATTTTTAATTTGCAAATATCTTATTGATAACAAAGTTCCTTGTTTTTATTTATGTTCAAAAAAGACTCAGTGCCTAGCACATCTTTGAGTAGAAAATGAGTGGTACAAATATGATACAGATTCTTTTTATTACACGTGTTAAAGAATTTATTTATTAATAATTGCTATCACATTTTATGTACTGTCTTTTCATATTCAAAAATTGACTCAAATTTTAGATAACACATTATTATTACCTATGTATTTTATGAACAAATAATTATTTACATCAATAATCCCAAGAATATTTCAAATCCCTTCCCTTCTCCTCCTCCTTTTTGATTAAAACCACTGCTCTATACATACATGGAATGTAAACTATTTTTTTCCTTCCTTTTTGGAGATACTGAAGGCAATATTTGCTATCTTACTATTACTAGAAAATGGGAATAGAGTTAAAACAATTGTGAAATGAATTTTTAAAGGCTTTTCTCAAACTTTTACATTGCATGCCACCTGATCAAATATCTGGATCTTTATGTACCATCATTATATAAAACCTTACAACTAACAATATTTTGATTAAATGTTAGCAATGTTTTAGAAGACTTTTTGTAAAAAATACATATTTGTATGTTTTTAACTCGGATTATTTGTTGGTAAGCAGGAAGATCTATTTTGTTCAAACCTTGTAGACAACATATTTATGTTAACAGTAAGAGGCAATTAAATTTTAGAAGGTGAAGGTCAAACAAAACGTTTTTATTTAGGTAGGATTTCACAAAAGATTATGAACCTATTTTAGTTCAACTTTCAATTAAGATTATACTTATAAATGTAAAAGGTCAAGGTCACTGTCAAAACCCATAATGGACTTATCTTTGGAACAAATTTAGATTCATAACTTAAATTAGGATGATTTTGTTGGTATAATAAAGACAATAAATATATTCTTTTTAACGAGGCTAAAGGTCGCTCAAAAAGTCAAAAAATGTTCCGCATTACCAACTATTGACTAATGACGTAGAGCCAAAATGAATGCTAATTTTTAGAGACAATGACCTTAGGGAGTAAATTTGGACTCTACTAAGTGCTCATTTTAGTTACATTTTTATTTGTTCGTTTTATTAACAAACAACATTTTTTTTAAGTCCTTCTTTTACTCGAGCTTCTGTGTTTGAGAACCAATGTCTTAAGAATAAGAAATTAAAAGAGTTTTGTTCATTTATCCATTTGTTATTATTATGTTAATGCTAATGAAAAAATAAATTTATTGAATTCCCTAAGGCATTTACTACACAATTGTTTTAATTACATACACTCTTTTATTTCATTACTATTTTCCTAATTGTAAAATAGAAAAATAGCCATTAGTAGGTCAAAAAAATGAAGAAAAGAAAGGTATACATATTTCAATTTCCATGTATGGAATATTCCTTGTCTAAACATGAGTACATTTAAAAAAAATATAGAGTGGAGACACAAAACTTACAGTAGCATTTAATTACAATTTTATAACCATTATTTTTAATTACGAGGACTCATTATGCAATCCAACAACAGATAAAACAAAAATGAACAAGTTTTTTTTAATATTTTATGTATTTAAGTACAAAAATATAGCAAACTGGTTTTGAAGTGTATTTTCTTGATACCGTACAAAACACATTTTTTGTGATTTATTCATGCTCTACTGCAAGTTTCGGGTATAAATAATTACTAAACTTAGAATTTGTGAGCAATCATTCAAAAAAATGTTTACTTTGACTTATTTTTTTTACATTACTCATTTTACCCTGATTTGTGAGAAAATTACTGGTATGAAATAAATAGAGTTCAAAATACCAGTCTACAAGATGCAAACCGGCCAGACTTTGACTTCCAGCATCTCTAATCTTAATCTGATTGATTATTTTATCTGGGGCTACCTTGAGGCACACACTAATAGCAGTCCTTACACAACTAACGCAAGTCTGGTGGCGGCATTCAAGGATAACTTAGCATGCCCAGGGATCAAGGCCTGCTCCCACTTCAAGTCACATGACCTACAATGACTTTGTTTTTCATTTAAAAAAATATTAAAATTTAAGTTTCCATGTTATTCTTTGTAAATACGAGAGAGGCCATTGATTTCATTTCGAACTCTGTAAATTGGGTTGGGGTGTCAGAGAGGGGTCTTAAAATAAATGATACGCCATAAAACAAAGAGATACTTAAAATAATAAATCAAACTTTAGAAAATAACAATAAAACACAACAAGCAAACATGCTATTAAAGAAGATCATTAAATTGTCTTCTTTAAAATTCTTATATGAAGTTTAAAAATTGATAAAATATCAGAAGTTCTTAAATCGGAGGAAACTCTCTTTGCGTACCAGACATTTTGCGTTTTTTGTGTTATGACTGCATTGATTATAATTGAAAGTGTAAGAAAAAATCGTTTCTTTTCAATATATTAAACTTAAAAATAACCTTTATAAGATTTACAATCCTATAGAAAATGATCACTACAAGAGTAGGTGAACTCTCTTTTTGAAGGGCTTCATCTATCAAATAAATCCAGTTAACTTTTTTCTTCCCTTTTTTGATATTATTATGTGCGTATCAAATTTGCTTCAAGGTTTTTTTTTTAGTATTTTGACAGTTTTGAGGTTGCTAATTTTTGCTGTTGTCGACCGGAACAGTGTTTTCTAATTAGAAAAGCTGTTATCATTATTTTTATACTTAAGAGGACAAGTTTTCTGCATTACTGACCATGACTATATGATAACTATGGTGTTTTTGTTATATAAGGAGTAAGATTTAAGCATATTTATTTCCTCTCACAGCTGCTTACAACTGATTTAGTAAGTCCTTGTTAAACTTGGAGTAAAATTGAGGATTGGCAACGGAGTAATTCCCTCCTAGGTTCATACTTGATACAGAGTGGGGCATGTGTTTATTTCCATTCTCTCATAGTTGTTTGCAACGAATCTAATGAAATGTCATGACAGCTAAGCTGCTTCTCTAAAAATCAATTTTTTTAAGGCCAAAGTTCAATTGAAATAGTTCTGTTTCTTTTTTTAGCAAAAATATTGACAATTTAAGAATTTAGATATTATACACTTATTCAAAATGTTCATACACAAACAGTATTTTTATTTTCCAAAGCTATTATCATTATTTATTCATTTTTAAGAGAGTACATCTAAACATAGAGAGTAGCCTGGAGGATTGTAGCCCATGAATTACAAAGAGTAACACTGATGAGTTGATGGGGAGTTATAAGAGTAAATCCTTGCTTGACCTAGAGTATAATTGAGGATCGACAAAAGGAGAAATTTCTGCCTATGTCCTTTTTTGATATAATGTGCGAAATGTGTTTATTTTTTTCCTAATGTAATCCAAAATCAACATGTAGAAAAATCATTTGTGCTCGCTTCTGTGTTGACGGGTCACATTGAAACCTATTACATCATCTCTAGTATCATTATTTCCTGCACCAATTTAATAAGAATATTCGTTTTCCTTTGAAACACATACAGAGATGATGCAATGAACGAACAAAACCAATGAAATAATATCTTTATCTTCTCCAATATATGTACAACGATACATACATGTACAAACGAATCTTACACATTCAAATTTTCTATTTATGGAAAATACATTTTTGTATAGAAAAAGGATTGGTTCACACATTGACAAGTGTCACGTCCATTATTACGTAAAGTATTAGTGTACCATTTTTTTTTCTTTTTTGTTATTAATAAATAATTTTAGTAGCCGGCATAGCTTGGAGTATTTAGGTGTCAACTAAAAGACCAATTTTACTGAAAAATATTAAAAGTAACTTGTCAACAAATTCTAAGTGTTACTCTCCGTTTTGCATGAGTACAATCACAAGTAAATACTCAATACTTATATCAACTCATATGTGCTATCTCTAGAAGAATGCAGAATAATAACATTATAACAGTTTCAGAAAAAAAACACGATAATCCTGAGAGTATTTTAGTCGGTGGAAAGTTCACTAAAAAACAGTGATCCCTTTATACACACTCGCTGTTCCAAGCAAATGCCTGCAATATTTGAGCAATACAACTACATTGTTAATTCTTAATTTAAAATAGTATATGGTATGCATCAGAGATCACTAAATACAGGAAACTCTGTATGCGTTCTCAATGCTAAATACAAAATACCTGCGATATTTGATAAGTAATACGACATTGTTATTTATTACACCAAAATTATTTATATGAATTTTAAATGTTTTTACACAAACATAGATGTATCTTATATTTATGGTACATTGATAAATGGTTCTTAAGTGGAATCAATGTAACTTTTTTAAGACTTTTCGCAGACAATAAGCGTGATTATGTGCAAAAGAGCAAATGTTTCATTTAATTCAGTCAAATTGTATCAACTCACCGAATACTCAAAATGTATATAATGGACACATAATGAAATACCGTAATTCTTATAATAGAAGATTCATTTAGATTGAAAGAAGCAAGAATTAATGTCATTATACATACCTGGGAGTAAAACTTTGATTTCTTAACATGAAGAAGAAGAGAGTATAATCGTACCATTTTTTACATATCTGATTTAATGTTAATATTCATCTGTGCAGAAAAGAAATTAATTCATTTGAGGTATGTGTGACTGAAAAAAAAACCATTTTGTGGAAGAAAAACTGGTTACGCAATTGGTAATGAATAAATAATATTTTGCAATTTATACCTAAAGTAATGGTGAGGGAGGCAAAATTTGTGTCACACTCTTTTTATGATGTACATAAGTAATAGCAGTTTACTTCTCTAATAAGGGATATGAGTAGAAGATTCTAAATCAATATTACATTGAAGTTGTGGATGTGTTGGAAATACCAATATGCTTCGTGCTTTGAACAAATATTTATTCTGATAAACGGAATTTGGTTTGTTTTAAATTCAGAATATGCCCCTAGTTGGGAATTGTACTATGCTTTTTTAAGCAAAGTATGCAAAATGTAATACAAATTTCTTAATAATAAACACAAATCCCACTCCATACCTATTTTCAACATAAGAGAGAAATATTATTTGTTGTTCTTAAAGACATTTATCCATATTGATGTACACATAGATTTAGAACAATATAGAATGTTATGGAGAATTGTGTTACTAAAAATATAAATTAGCATTGTTTTAAGTTTAAAAGTTAGACCAGCTAACCAAGACCTAACAACAAGAAATGTATCCAAAAATAATTAATTAATTAAAACACAACAAGATTAAATTAATGTAACACTAGTGTAAAACTTTTCAATTTATGTATAACGTTAATCTCTCTTCAAAAAAAAAAAAATCATACGGCCAAACAATTATCTTCAACATAGAAAAGTATTGGAGCAAATCAGATCTACGATTCCGAATCACATCATTGACTTAGTCCCAGGATCTACATGCCAAGGTCGGGATTCTTAGAAAAAAAGTAGAAGAAAATATGATTATTGCCCTCAGATCTTGTCTAAAATCGTTTCACCATGGGCTAGCTTTTAAAGCGATGAGAGCTTGGGCACTTTATGAGAAAAATTATTTGCTTAGCATTCTTGCTATTACTTTTTCGATAAAACACAAAATAAAGTTGTGGCATTAATTTCCCTTATCTTTACTACTCTAAGTATCCATGAACTCTTAAATTATTGTCACAAAGGGCATTCTACGAATCAATGGTCAACACTATTTAAAAGCTTTTTACAATTTGTGTTTGGGGAGGAATTACTCCTATGTCTACTCCGAGTCCAGGAAGGACTTGTCCTTTTATCATTCTTTAACGGAAGTTCAATCCCTATTTGATAAGTACACGCACTTAGGGGTTACTTTGTACTTAGAAAGTCTCTTCTCAAGAATAAAAAAATAATTTTAAGAGCTTTGGAAAATAAAATAAGACACTACGGAAATCGCCAAATAGAAAGAAATCTTTTGGGCGTTCTAAGTCACACTTTTTGCAGCTCTAAATAGATGCATAGTAAAGGAAATAGTACAGTTTTTTATATGTATTAAAAATACATTTTATTTAAGAAAGCGTATTCTTTTTTACTGATGTATAGTTGAAATGAAATAAAAACATTCGTTTATTTAAGGAAACACAATCCTTTCTCATTACATCTATTCTTTAATAAGGATTTGATATACATATACATACATATGAATGTAAATAAATAATTAATGAACAAAAATGAAAGGCTTTCATTTTATACAGAAAGCACTAAACTTTTCAATGTGTTTATAATATAACCTGTATTTTTCATTTGGATACTTGTAATTATAGCTGTAGAAAATCTAACTCAAAAAGCGAGCAAAGGTTTTTCTTATTGGCAAATAAAGCAGCGTCTTTTTTTTTTTTCTTTTCTTTTTTGCAAAGCTGCATTGAAGAGGGATCATGTTTCTATAATGTAATATCTAGTACGTGTTCTCATTAAAAACGAAGAGTAACAATGAAGGTATGCTCCTTGGGAGTTATAAGTTATTCTTGAACTTGGAGTAGAATTGAGGATATACAATATCAGAGTAATGACAGATTATATGTTTTTGATTTACAGAGAGTATTATTTTTGTTTATTTTCTTATCTCACGGCTGCTTGGAGCTGATCTAATACAACTTCATGACAGTTCTCCTCCCAATATTCTTCAAAATGTCGGAATTTGATGCATCACTGGATACATCAAAATAATAAATAAATAATTTTACTTTAGATAAAGTTAAGCAACGGGCGTGTGCGGGTTAAGTACAGCCAGTGAGTGTTATAGAGTCTAGATTACTCCCTGGCCAATCACATTACATTTTTTTAAAATGGTATGCTATTATTCTTTCACAAGTAACATGGGAATATATTATAAGTATTGAGTAACTATCTGTAAATGTGATCATGAAAGACGAAATGTAACATTAATGATTGGTCGAGAGGTTGTAAGTACACGTTGGGCACAAAGTATAATTCAGGATCGACATCGAAATCGGTCCTGCCTATGTCCATACTAAACTGTCGAAAGATAAAATTTCGCCCTAGAAAACACTACATAATTTCACTTCTGTTTGATGAACCCCAGTTTTTTTATATTGTAAGAGACTATTTCGTAGTTGGGCAGTTGTGTGCGACTCCCAGGAGCGATATGAGCATTTTAACAAGTATGAAAGTGACACAATATTCAACAAACGATATCTAAGATTTGCTGCTGTATAACTAATGCCTTTTACCGATCCAAGTTATGACAACAAGACTATTTTCATTACTCTCAAATTGCAAAACCAGAAACACTTGAGGAAAAGATCAAAACTTCCCTGGGCGATGAAAACAGACTTTCTGTCCACAGTTTGGTTTTTGGTGTGGTTAAAGTGAAGGTCACACCATACCACGAAACATCTTCGAATTCGTATTGAGAGACTATAACAAAGTGGACCTGGACGTGCTGAAGAGTGTGTTGATCCCCTTGGACAATCAAGTGGCCACTGGAATATCCTGGTTGGGGGAGTAAGACTCGTCGCCGGGCCACAAATCCAAAGAGACCCAGACTTGTATTCAGATGGAGCAATATGACTATGTGACCTCCTCTCACTGCCCCTCTCCTCCCCGACCTGAACACACTGACTAGTTTGTGTGGTAATTAGTCAAGAACATCACCAACATGATCTCCCACAAAACCAAAAACAGCCTTATCACCCTCATCCGCCTAGTATTTGCAGAGCTACCGCTGTTCTATTAAATAATTAAGTTATCTGAATTAATTTTTTCTGTAAAAGTTTAGAAATGAAGCTGTAAAAACTGTTAAAACATGTTAGCAGCTAAGCTGCTCTCTTCCAAATCATTATTGAAATTATTTGAATTATCATGTCATCTTTACAAAAAAAAACATCTAAAAATACGATTCAGGTCATAATTTATACAACTCTATATATAGTACTGTGAGGCACTCTTTCTTTTCATGACAAGTAAGTTGTCTTCACACCAGGTTCGAGTGTTTACACTCTTGTTGTCGTCTTTTAGTTAAGAAATCGTGTCCATGAGATGGTATCGTAGTTCATTCCTACCTGAAGATGCATTGATATACAATTTATTTTCGTCTACATCTCAGTTGTCCTTGGTCTGATGAAAAAAAAACTATCAAACAAGTATTATTTGTTTTCGTTCCTCGTCCAGTTGATTAGTAAATAATATTGTAAGCCAATAACACCTGTCCAAAGTTTTATTTAGCGTTTGTTGAGACACACTGTAAGGTTAAGTCCTAACTAATCATTACTTATTTAGTTTTTGAGCTTTTTTTCTCGAAAATCCTATGATTTATATATTACCTGACAAATTTAATTTACTATTTACGTTCCTCTTTTCTTATTAACTTTAACAAAATCCAATTTTAACTACTTGATCAACATTGTTATTATTACATATCAAACAAGGCTTACCCGATCATTGAATTATTTGGTTTGTTTTGAATTTAGTCACTATGACAACCCAAATTTTGTATTATTCATATGCATTTTGTTAGGTAATTTCTATAACAATTAAAGTGTTATTTCTCTTGATGCCTTAAAGCACTTCACTTAAAGAAGTAACACGGTTTTTGATTCCATTTGTTCTCAAAAAATTAACTTTTATTAAACAGTTTAGTCTAGTCCTTTATTTGGGAAGTTATAAATTCTCGAAAAAAAGGTATAATAAAATTTAATACTATTCCCTTTTATTAATATTTACTATAGTACTATTTAATAGTTAGCATATTTTTTATTCAACAGAAATAAAAAAATATAAACTTTTGACGCTAAAAGTTTGCACATTTGATATACTGCGTACACGCAACATTGGGCACACTAATCCACATCTAAAATGGAGTATCTAGTAAATTTTACCCTTTATAAACAAGTATATGATCCTTTAAATTTTTTCAATCTTATAAATATATTTCATACACGGTTTAACACTTGCTGATATATTAGAAGTATTGGAAAAACCTTTAAACTCTGAGGATGAATTTGTCGTTCATATTATGCTACCAGAAAATGAAGAAAATACGGATAAAGATTCTGGGAGGGAGGAAGAAACGCAAATATACAACTTACCAAAAAGCCGATTGATTGCCAATGCTGAGTATAACAAGACTGTTTTTTGTTTTATCGGAATTACATGTCAAACAATCATCCAACTGGGCGCACAGAGACTTAAAAATTCCAACTACTAAATTATACGAAAGTTTTGTACTTATAAGTTGCAATACTCCTTATAATCCTCAAGAAATTTTTGAACTGTTTTTTTCTTTTAATTTAGAAATTCAATGATTAGAAAAAATATACAGTAATGTACGCAGATCAAAAGGGGAATCATAGTTTTGACCTTTCAGATGACTAAATAAGGATATTCATTGGTATAATATACTGTTTCATGGAGAAGGATATATTGGGAAAATGAGCTAGACTGCCCTAATTTACTTGTCAAAAATTAAATGAGAAGAAATAAATTTGAAGAAATTATGAGATATTTCCGCTCTTCAAACAATCACAAATTTGATAAAAAAAGACAAATTTTCAAAGATCTGTCCTCCACAAAATTTATTGAACTGAAATTTCGTGGTTTTTGGTATCTAAATAAATTTAAAGAATATATATAAATGAATCTATGATACTGTACTATAGTGAGCATTCAACTAAGCAGTTCATTCGCGGAAACCCAATTAGACGAGTCTACAAGATCTTGGTTGCAGTTTTATCAAATGGATGTGTTTACAAAATTGATTTTTATCAAGGAACAAGTGGAGAAAGTGGAGAAAAGGAGAAAAATTATCAAATGATTATGGTGTAGAGGTGCTGTTGTTTTAAAATTAATTGATGACTTTCAAATGAATACGTTGGGATAAGTTTTTTTTTTTTTTTTTTTTTTTTTTTGGATACATTATTTACCTTTTCTAAACTTTTAGAATAAATAAATCGACGGGGGCATGGAGGTACCGGAACCATTCGCAAAAATAGAATTGGTAATTGTCCATTCATATCAACAATAGAATAAATATCAATAAGAATCAAGGCTAGAATTGTAATATGACTTTAAATACACAAAAAATGTATTTGACAAAAAAAATTCATTTCATTATTGAAGATGAAAATAAAAGAAGGCAAAGATGTAAAGTATTTAATAGCCAAACAATATATTTATGTTCACAATTTAGTGTGCCTTTCACGTAAAATCTATGAATTTATATAATCATGGTCTTTTATATTTTTTCCCCATTTTATGAGAATGTATCTATAAAATTGACAAAAATTAAACAAATTAAGAAAGTATCATAGTAATCATTTATGTGGTGGTATGCCTTATGTTGCGTAAGTGCATCATTTATGTTTTCGATATAATTGGTAAAAAAAGTTCATAACCTTATTTAAGACCTTAAGCTTTTTATCATATTAAAAAATCATTCAAATCAAAGACTTAACATATTTCTTGCCATAAATGTGTGATTTAATGGCAAACAACTGATAGATACGTTTATAATATTAATTTATTCAAAGTGAAATTTTATTTTAAATTTCGTTAAATATATCAATAATCTTTAAATAGCTTTTTTCCCCGCCCTTATGTTCCATATAATTAATATATTTTTGTTATTTTATATTTTGAAGAAGACTAATTTTGATCATTGGATTAAGAATCTGTACTTTTTTGCGGGGGGGATATATGTGTGATATAAATAAATAAGTGCATTAGATGGGATAATGCGACAATAGAAATTTATGATTTACCTTTTTCCACTTTAGCGATATATGTATAAATCATACAGGGTGAAGCAGCAAAATTGCCTAATATCATAATGCCTTGAAATTAGGATGTAGATGTAGTAGGAGGTAAAAGCATGTTTTCATACAAAAGGTGAGATTCTAAAGTTTACGTGAGAATACAGTCAGACGCTATCATGTATTGTAGGAGTGAAGAACGCGTTCCCGAAATATACTTTGCCAAAATTGTTTAACATAATATTTTATCAAATTAAGCTAATTGCATTTACCCTTCTGAGTTTTTATTGGTGATATTTATGAAAATCAGTTCATTGCTTCTATTTCTAATAAATAAAAAATATTTTTTCAATTAATTTTCATAATTTGAAATTTGCAAAAAAATTTGAACCCAAATTATTCCACGGATGATCATGCGAGAAAAATGAATATAATGCTATTAGATCTAGTCCAATAGTTATAAATTGACGCAAATTGCCAGAATCATGCAAATTCTATCCGATTAATTCAGGAAAAATCAACATTTTTAAGACCTTTGTGTACTTGCCAAAAACTAATAACTTAATCAACTAATTATCTAAGTTTTCAAAATAAGAAATGTAACAAATAAACTATTCATCTTTTTGTATAAACGAATTATTCCTTTAAAACCTCTTTCTGAAAAGTTATTTAAATAGAGACAAAAAAATAAAAATATCAAAGTACGGCTTATTCAAGAATGGGGGACTTTACCTATCTAAAATGATTTTTAAAAGTGTCACAAAAAAAAATTAATATTCACTATCATTATGAAATAAAATTCAGACTTTGATGATAAATAAAAATCTGTTTGATTGTCTTTTTGAAAAAGAAGTAACGTTGTCACAACCTGTATAATGTGTATGCATATTATCTCTCATGAGATTTTAAAGTGACATAATTCCTTTAATGATCCATACTTTAATACCCCCATAAAAAATCGTCTTGACAAATATTTTAGCATTTGTTTTAATCGACAATTATGTAGACATATTATTGTTGAAAATATAAATCCCTTGAGATTTTAAAATCTTGGTTTCTTTGGGGATTTCAACTTTTTGCAAACATTTAATTATTTAACAAAATAAGAATAAATTATAGGAATTTTGGTGAGCAACTTTTTGATGTACTCAACGCAGGTTTTTTGTGTGAACAGGAAGATTATCTGAATAATTGCAGCAATAAAGGAAAAAATTATAAATGTTGTATATTGTAGGTGTATTACGGATCACTATTAATACGTAATCGCTTTGGCCGAAGGAATGGAGATAAAATTTCTAATCTATATTGCCGATCCACAGATCAGTGGCATAAAAAGTCAATGACATTCAAATATATTTAGAATGATATTATTGGATTACTATTTACTCATTAGTAATTTATTGACGGAATTATATTATTATTGTTACTTTGTTACCTTTCGATTTATAAATTAATGTAGATAATACTGAATAAGTAAGTCTGTTGAGTAAAATTGCGCCAATTACCTATTTAGCAAGGTAAATTAAGTTATAATATATCACAGTTAATTTGCACAACTCTGTTATACAACAATATTCCATGAATTCCAGATTCAATCAGTTCGAGTTGCTTTATACTACAGTTTTTCATTTCAAGGCCTCTTGAATACAATGGGCATATTAAAAAAATGGATCGAGTTAGATTCATAAAGCCAGTTAGTTCACTCTACTATTTTCGCTGTATTGATGTAAATTTATTTCTTAAGAAGTAATTCAACTTTGTTTAACAAACAGGTTGCTCACCAAACCCTTCTATCATATGGATACTACACACAATTAAAATTATTTCTTCATTATCTTTCAGACTTTTTTCGAGAAATGCTGTATTACATATAAGAATTTATCACACAAGTATAACATTTGTTTATTTATTTTATGAGTCTTGGTTTCATATGGATGAAAAAGAATGGTTCTACTAGAACAAGGGTTCTCAAACTTTTCCAACCGAGGGTATACTTATGATTGTTAAAGCGTTTCCGAAGCACACCTTACCAAATAAGTGAGAGAAAAAACCTTACATGTTTATACGATAAATAATACACTGGGCTGTAGATATGTGTTGTGCCACTATCGGCTGTAATTACCAAAATAATTGGGTTTTTATCTTGGAAATAATAAGATCAAGTCGTGGTAGGATGGGTGAGAGCCTGTCATGGATAATAGCATTCAAATTTGCTTCCAGTTTGGTCCTTGCCTTCGATTTTGTGACCGTAATAATGGAAAACCCTCAAACACATAAATAAGTGGTGGTGAAAGGCAACAGATTCTTGATTCCCCGATTTGACAATAAGGGATATTGACTTGGCGCCTGGATGCAGAATGAAACAAGGTCTACTTAGGTGTGTGAAAACTTCATGTTGTTGTCTGCTGACAGTTCCATCAGTTCATTTTCTAATACATTGGGTTGAGCTATATTTCTAAAAATAGCATCCAAATCAAGGTCCAAGGAATCATGAAGAAGGGGAATGGAATCGCCGTAGCTCATGGACAACGCTCTCAGGAGAAGTTATTCTTTTGAATTCAATGTGTGTACGTTAACGCTCAGGTCATTCCTAAAGCAAGAAATATACGTTATGTATATGGATTTCACCAAAAGATTCATAGGTTGGATGGAGCAAATGTATTACTATAATGTTTACTTATAATTAATTAGTGCAACTCCATCTAATCTATTAAAGGAACATTAAAAAAAAAGAAAAAGAAGGAGGATTACATCAAGATCCTTGATAAAAACTTGAAGGAATCTGCTGAGAAACTCCACCTTTGTCCAAACTGGACGCACCAGCAGAATAATTATCCAAAACATAATGCTAAGGTAGTGAAAAAATGGTTCAAGGATAAGAATATCAACATCCTAGAATGGGCAAGTCAAAGTCCAGACTTGAGTCCTATCGATAACTTGTGGCAAGATTGAAGGCAAGAGTGATGAATAGGAATTCGACTAACTTAACTTCGCCAAGGAAGAGTGGGCCAATATTTGAGTGGGCACATGTAAAAAGCGTGTGAAATCGCTATGCTATTGATTATTAAAACATATACATATGGGGGATAGGGCATGAATATAGTATTTCTTAGTTATCCATCAATAAAATACCAATGAAATCAAAAGTTCTTTGAATTTTGTACAGTTGTCATTCATTCACTTATTGATCACATATAATTCATAATAAAATTGACAAAAAATTGAATTACTTCCGTGACAAAGATTAAAATCATGATGGACAAGGGTATGAACAATTTTGAGGGTAAGTGTACATATATTTAGATCTACATGTGTGAGCTGAATCAAACTATATGGAGCTCTGATGGCTACCATGTGCCGCAACACGAAAGAACCTTGGTTGAGAACCTTTGTACTAGAGTATGCACATATATAAATATTATTGTCTTTGAATATCCAAGTTAATTTATATATATGTATACATTATCCATATAAAAACACACCACTTTTATGTGAAAAATATACAAAGAGAAGAAGAAAGAAAACTTAGAAAGTTAAAAATTATATGCTGAAAAAGTGCACAAACTAGCAGTAAGTAGTGCCAAAAAAAGAGAGGAAGAATATGAGAAAAAAAAGTTTTCAACGGCTATTTAATAGGCTATTGGGGAACCTATTAAAAAATATATGGGCAAAACACTTTAAAGCTATTTAATTGAAATTTTGAAGCTCTACTAATATATGTAGCATATGTTTTACAATTTTGTAATGATATATGGATGATGCAAAGTTTGGACAAGTCCATTTATTAAAGAAAAGTGTATGGGACAAACATACAGCTTTTGGTAATGGAATAAATTTGTATAAATCACAAGTGTAGATGTGGCATTTTCTCATTTCCAATTTTTAAAAGGATGTTTCATCCTGTATGTAAATATTCTTACAAATAATATTTTTGAAATTTTAATCTGAAGGCATTTTTATAAGTTTCTCTTTTAAATATTAAATTAAAAAATAATACACATGGGAACGCATTGAATATTTTTAGAGAGTCGGGATCCAAAACCTGCAGTTGCATGAATAAATTACGAAAAAATCTGTTTTGTAAGGAATCAAGAAGAGACAACTCAACCCTTATTTTATGATATGTTTTAAATACTATGTTTACCTATACTTTTTTTGCAATATGTCCTTATTCACATGCAATAACATCCTTGAAACATATAGCCAAATCCTGACGATGAAGGCCATGTTTATGCTGTACTGCGCTGCAATAATGGTAGCTCGAAATAAATCCGAATTTGCATGAGAGGTGCTGCAGACTTTATTTACAAGATACTCCAAACTGAAAAGTCTAAAGGATTGAGGTTGGGCCTGGAATAGGGCGACAAGGAGGAGACCAGAAGTCAGGAATATTGTTGATGTAGAAGTTTTGGTTCTTCTTGGCTGTATGGGGATTTAATGAACTTCTTGATGTTTTAGTCAATATGGATCGAGATGCCAACAATTTTTGTAGCCTTCTCGGCTATAACAGCAAACCGAGGAGATACACATTATTTGCATTATAAGAGGAACACAAAACTGCTAAGATTTTTTTAATACTTGCAAGAAAAAAAAAATTAACGAAACTAATATCGTTGAAAAAATAAGCCTCGATAATCAGTGTATTATTACAAATATTACAAAAAGAATTGGAATAAAAAGTTCCGGAAATTGAAAATACTAAAGTATAATGATAAAGTCTAATATTTGATGTACAAAGTTCATCCTTTTCTGGTATTTATATGTATTCATTTTGAAAGGTGTCCATTGTTATCTAGTCTTTTTATTATTTTAAATAACATATACAACGATAAAAGTGGGTTTTTGTGTGTCTTCAGTCGTTAAACAAATCTTGTCTTGGAAAATCCCAAAATGTATATAAGGCGTTGGATCTTGGACAGTAAGATCTGCTATCCTGGTTCTGTGGCTTTCCTCTTTCGTTTATTTACCTTAACTTATCTCGACGAGGTTGCACGAAGATTTTCTACACAATTAGTTTCGTGCATAAATAGACAGTGAGAGTTTTTCTTTTAAAATATTAATATCATTTTTATATTTCTTGTATATATATTGAGGAGGAAAGTAGTGATAGCCATGTATAATGAATGAGAATCCTACTGACCGATTTCCTAATATCAACTTCACTTTAATTAAGTCTGAAATATCTTATGCAAAGGCTTTATCGAAAAGCGAGAAGAATATTAACGATGCCAATAAAATAATTAATCTAATCTTAGATTTGAAACTTTTATTATCTCTTTAACTGAAGAAGATAACGATCGTGTAATTAAAATAAAAAAATTAAAACCTTTTGTAGTGTATAATGCTGCACTTTATTTTGGTTTTACGGTGGATGAAATAGCCGGTTCTCAAGCACGCTATGGCTTTGGCTACGCATCTTACTATACAAAAACTGCAACGAACATGCGTCCCCCTTTACAAGCATTTTGTGACAAAAAATTCAAGGATCCAATGGTAGAAGAAATCTGTATGCATCAAGGTAAAAGACATACAATTCCAGGATTAACTGCTCTGGCAAAAGGCTTCAGATTTTGAATATTTATCTGTTCTCATCCAAATGTCTACTCTTCTCCGAGTAAGAGAGCTGCCTGGAGCTATAATCGAGAAAAATGAATCATCTACCAATAAGGATTATCCTTACAACGACAAATAAAATGCTAATAATCCTAATGAAAGTGTTCCTATATCTTTAGAAACATTCAAGAAGATTGAAAACAACTATGTTAGATCTATTGATGAAGAAGCTGAGGCTCAGGTATTCTACATTTCAGATGATCTTACTAAATCCCCCAATGAAGCAGTTCGGATTAATGATCACAAAAATCTGACTCAAGATGAGCATGAAGGGGAATTACTATCTCAAGTTAGTATCAAGGGGGAAGGAACAACTTATTCCAATTGATACAGGAAGTAAGTCCCAAAGTAAAAATTTGATTTCTACACATGTAGAGAAATTCAGCATGAGTTTACCTGTTGAATTAGAAATTAATAAAGAAATTGAAGTTGCAATATTGAAAGAATAACCAGTAGACAACAATCAGAAGTGATATTTCATCAAGAAAATCAAGAGGCCCTATTGGTGATATTTCTGAAGAAATCAATAGTAGATCAATATCTGACTCCAATACAAAAAGTCTTGCTTCATAATCTCAAATGGCGACAGGAGGTAATGAGCAACCCCAAAAGTTATATAAAAATCATGATTTCCTTTTTATCTTCAAATTGCAATTCCTTTCAAAGTTTGGGGAGAAAATATGAATTGACTAGATTATTAACATTTTTTAAAATTCCTGATATTGTTATATTATCTGATACGAGTTGCAGTTTAGAGAACCCCTTTTGCTTGCCAGAATACTACTCTTTATTTTCCGCGTTTGATAGGTCCATCTTCCATCCTAAAAGAGGCATCCCTCTTTTCTATTATAAGGACCCACAGGTTTTATGACTGTGCTGACTACCTAAAAGATTTTAGTCATACTTTTTTTTTCAGATAGAATTTTCAGATCTGTGTCGTAGAGAATAGATATTTTTCTCTTTAAAGGTTTTCAAACGGGCGTGATTTATTTATTGGAATGTGCCATATTTGAAGGAAAACAATAATTAAAGGTCATTGTAAGCTTAATTCTTTACTATTGGAAGAGATTGATGCGAATGATGGAATAATTGATAAACTGAAAATGCAAAATCAAATGTTAAGAATAGTAGTAACGTTTTCACTGAACTGCAATAAATGTTTATCCAAATAAAAGGAGTTTCTCGACATGCAGGTGTAAGATGTGCCAAGAAAAGAAGCAAAAAGCTGAATGAAATAGAAAATGTAAACAAAAAATCAATACCTGAAAATGTTAAAAAATATATATATTGGGTCAACTTAATCGAGAAGCAGACCTTTCTAATAGAGTTAAATTGAAATTAACGAACATCGATAGTTTATCGGAATCAAGGTTACAATGTTTTAAGTTTGAAAAGAAAAGTAACCTTTCTAATAACTTATTAATCATACTTAAAACTGGCACGGAATCGAATGATCCTGAAATAGTTTGCGCGGAAATGTGGTATTTTAACTCCAATATTTATAATTGTATCGACTACAAACATACATCAGAATGTGTGAAATGCAACTTAAGAAATACTTGTATCTGTATGTATGAAGACCTCAGATGCAAGGCTGATAAATAACTTTCAATATCAAATAAAGATAACACCATAGTTGAGGATCACCTTTCAATTGAAGAAATTATATGTACTATTGATGAAATACAAAATTAAATAAAGGCCCTGGTCCGTTGAGTTTTCCCTTTGAATTTTATAAGAAATATATATCTTATCTTGCTTTGATTTTATTCTTGTTATAAGAAAATTTAATTAGTTTTGGTTTTTTCCATAACTTTGTTTCAGAGGGTCTTGCTTCCGAAACAAAAAAAGGATACAAGATATCGTAAAATTATATCTTGTTGTGCAAAATTGCTTGTATATATATTTTTTTTTTCATTCGTAGTCACTAATCGTATATACAAAGTTTCTAGCAAAATTTTAAAATGAGCACAATATTATTTTGTTAAAAAACAAAATCATGAATAGTATTCCTTTTATGCCACAGACTCTTGACGAGTCTAACAGTGACTTAAAAGTGAAGGCAGTCGATTTTTCAAATGCCTTTGATACTTTGTGTTATTACTACATAATTAAAACGCTGTACCGAATAGGTTTTGGAGATTTTATCATTCGTATGGTTGCAGTTACCTTAGTGCGTAATCGTACAATGACTAAATCCAAAACCGAATTTGAATATTTTTCTAATAACAAGGGTGTTTGTGAGAGATATTCTCTGTCCCCAATATTTTCTATTAATGCCTTAATGGGATAATACAAGAAATAGATCACAAAGAGTGAATAAAAGAATTTCCGTTGCCACCTTCAAATTTAAAAATGTCTATATTATGCAGACGACTTAACAATGATATTTCGTGGGAGTCCGTATAAGACAATAAAATCATCAAAAACACTTTTTGGGGAAGGGGGGGGGGGAGTTCATTTAAACGAACTTTTAAATCTAAATCACATGGAATTTCAGCGAAGCCAACATTTCAAACTTTCGGATGTTTTTATAGTATTATCATTATACTCAAAACGTTTAAAAAAATTTTGTGATGGTGCTAGTGAAATAGTAAAAAAGTTTGACCTATTTTTACAATGGGACATACCAACTAGAGGTTGCATTAACAAAAATTTTGTATGTACCCTAACCTAAAATATTGCTCAAGATGCTAATTTGGTAGAATGTCTCATGAATAAAATGGCTTTTGTATTTTATTCATCTATTTTTGGAACAAAGAAATCAGTAAAACGTTTATATCGTCCCTTTTAGACTGAAATCATGTTATACAAGGACTTCTTACATGAGAAAACATATGTACACACCAACTTTTACACCATTCAATCCATATTTAGAACAACACAGAACTGAAAATCGTAGCAAAAAAAGCCTTAAGGCAATCAGCAATATGTTTTTACGTAGGGCAAAAGATGGTTTAAATACAGAATACGATCTGGGACTCTCAAGGTTGCTGCCCAGTATTATAATGTCGAACGGGGAATATACTTCGTCTATCAATGTTCAAAAGAAACAAGCAATCATACTTTGTGGGAATTTTAATCATTATTTAATATTTCTGAGGACGTTACTAAAATATTGAATAAATTTGTCTGAAAATTTGTTCGTGTATAAATATGACATATAAAAAATAATATAAAAAACATGATTTTTATGTATCATATTTGTTTTCAGACAAATTTCTTCAAAATTTATTCGGTCTACGAATCCAATATTTTATTGGATGTCCATTCTTTTGCATCTGAAAAAAACGAAACTACAATCTTCACATATTCCTTTTTTTTGCCGATATTTTTTTTTATTTTGAATAAATTTAGAACACTTTCTTATTCGTATAGTTGTTTTTGAGATACTAGACACTTTTTGCTTTTAAAATCAATCCCTTATCTAGTCTCCTTGATTTGAAAAAAAAGTGTTTTAAGAATATAATAAGATATTAGGAGGGCCCCACCCAAAAAAAAAATCGGCACCACCGTCATAGCCTGACTAATTTAAAAGAGTCACCCATGCAATATTTCACCCTCTTAGATTCAACTATGTGGGGACCCATAAAGGATACACAGAAACTCTATAATATATATAACTAGGTAATTCTTGAAAGTAAGATTATTTTAAATCTCTACTTTTATGATATATGTATGTGTGCATTTTAAATCTTTCTATGAGATCATACACACCAAATTAAAATAAAAGTTGAAAAAGGGTATAAAAGTGAAAAAAAACTTGGATTTTTACTTTAACATCAGTATGATACTTTTTACAAGATTAAAATACATATTTTTAACAGTAACACTGATAGTATTTGAATTTTATTTATATATATGCTCATACGTACATTAATATGTTTTATTTGGACTTTGGATTGTCTTTCTTTTTTTTTAAATGCCTACTCTCACTACGTTGAAGTACTATTTACGTTAATTATTCCTCTCTTTTTCTTTTAATTTACAATGGCTGGTTTACATTTTTACTCATGATTTTGTAATATCAATCACTAGTTTAAGGAATTGTCAGGGTTTTTGATATTTTATTTACGCTTATTTGTATCATAAATCACAATCAAGTTTAAAGTAACAAAATTTGCTTAACTTTATCCTCGTTACACCAATAAAAACCATTAAATGCAGACTTTTGTTATATACGTGTATATGAAAAAGTTAAACATATCTCGAAGTCCATAGCTTATATTTTCTTCTTCAGTGAAATATTTATTTTATCATATTCAAATAAAAGTTTTATCAAAATGAAAATATAATGTTGGAGATATTTAAAGTAAAAAATATGGAAAAGCTAAACCCTACTTTTTTAATAACAGAATGAACAAAATTTGTGTGAAGTAATTTGCTGCATAAGTCACTACCTATCAAATGATGTCCTTTATACCAGATGAGGGATTTACGAACAGCAATCAAAAATTCCAGGATCTTCAAAACGATGTTTGATCATATTCTGAATAAAAATGAGGTATCCACTCAGAGCAGGATTGAGTTAGAGATATTAATTTATTTTTTTAAGTTCTTCAACGATAAATTATTTGACATACAAAATGTTATTTAAATCAGAGGAAAAAAGTATATATATATATATATGGCAAACATAAAATTAATATAGCAATAATTCCGTGTAGGAATTACGTTATACTAACATAAATAGGCATTTATTCTGAAAATTAGACATACCAGTCCAGACCTACTACAAAAAATAAAGACGCATTGTATTATATATCTGGATGAACACGATTCGGCTTTAAGACTTTGACAATGTGCTTCAGAGTGCATAGAAATTAAATGGATCCGTTAGTCTAGAAGCATATAAGATTAACTGCTCAAATACATTATCGTCGATGTAAGGGATAAACGTGGTATACATTTAACCTGTGGCAATAAATGTAATTGTTAGGTCTGTTCCTGTAGATACTTGTTTCAAATTAGTACGCCACTATAAAATGTAAGCCTTTGCATTAAGCATTGTGAAGTTCAAAACACATACTTTAGAAGACACACTCTTATTAAAAGATTTTCGAACTAAGTATCCTTGATTATTTCTTAAAAGAAAATGTGGTTTTTTAAGCCAATTTAAATAAAAAAATGAATTTTTTAAGATCAAGACTTCTGAATTTTGAAATTTATTCTACTTTTCAAAATAACTAATTTATTGTTCTTGGTGACATAAAAAAATCCTTTTCTCCATATAATGCCTTTAAAATTACATATATAATTTTTGCAAAAACACGTTTGTTTAGCAATTTTTCGGCGTTACAATACGTTTGGAAAAATGTCAGGTCAACACTAAGAAATTTATATTTATTTTGTTCAATGATCTATTGATTATATGTATACGAGGGTGGTCTTTAAAGTTTGGACCACAACGTGAAGATGGCAGCACTCGTAAATAACAGCTAGTCAAATCTATCCAACATCTGTTTACAGTTACTCACCAAAGTATCAACCATTTTGGACGAGCAGTTGCTATGTAATAGTTGTGGGAGTGAGTTGTTGTATGTGCTTTTGTGAAAATCGAGTTGTCATTAAATATTTATTGTTCAAATTGGCTGGAACTTTAGAGAGTAACTGTCGACATATGCCTGATAGTTCATAAAAAATAAAGAGTAGCACAAAGGTTCTGTTGGGCTGTTATCCTTTATATTATGAAAGCAAAATTTATGTTTACGTCAACACCTAATAACTCAGGGCAATGTTAATTACTACCGCTTGTCCTTTGATAATCATGCATTGGGCAATAAAATGGTTGAAGAAATTAAGAAAACATTGTATCATTGAACTAAATTACTATAAATAACTTGCTACAACACATATCAAAATCGAATTGAGGAAAGGTACATTAGTATTTAAAAGTATTTATTTCAGTTATTTCCTATAACCACTTTTTGTCTCTATTTACAGCATAATAGTTGACCCATTTAGATGTTTTTTTCAACTCTTCGAGTTGTCCATATAAGATGCATTGTTTTTTGCTAGACGTATCCACAAATTTATAAAGATTGATAATGTGTCATATTGACTGTCATTGAGAATGTAAGTCGAATTGGAAATGGTAAATACATCAATTGAAATGTTATAAAGTAACATAATCATTAGAACTACTTCTTCATTCATAGCACAGTACCAATAGAAAAATTTTATGGATTGATATTCCGAACAAAAATAATCGGAACTCCAATTTTTAAATAATAAAAGAAACACCTAATATATCTAGTCAATGTAAGAATTCTATTGAGTAGTTTCACCTTTTAATCTTTATACACCCTTGGTATTGGATTCTGAATAACGTGTTTCTGCAAAAGGGTGTTTTTTTAAGATAATTAAGTTAATTTTTCTGTAATTTATTTGATAATGAAGAACGTGCTTTTTTTATGCCTGGAAAAGAAATCAAGCTCCTTTTTTTTCATTTGGATCAAAAGATTTTGCTGTTTCTTGACTTTTTGCTAGTAACTGGTTCAACCTGTTTAGTTTTTTTTAATCTACAAATACCAAAGAATGCAGGGTTGTGCAGTAAAACGTAGATTGTTAATTTTCTCATTAATATAGGAAGAATTAGTTATTATCTTTTGAACTTCTGGTAGAGCCAGCCTTTGTGTATAAGCAAACCATGATAAACATTGCATGAACTCGTCATCATGAGTGAACCAGAAGCAAAAAACAGCTCATCTTAGATCTTCTATATACTGAAGTAGAGGTGGTGAGTATAACGGACATTGCGTAGTGCGCCAGGAGCCAGGGTTTGAAGGTGGCCCAGATGAAAAAGGATATTGGATACCTTTACAATTAAAGCAGGAAGTAGATGGGTCAATTAAAGAGGGATCTGGAATTCTTGTCCAGTTTGGCGAAGAAGATGAAGGAGGACGTCTTTCCTGTGGCTCCTATGACCATAAAGAGGTCCATTAAGGTCGACTAGGGATTGTCCTCATACACTAGGACCCCTCACCACCTTCTAACAGAGGTTATGAAGGCCAGGAGACACGAGAGTCCACGGTTTACTACGCAGACATGCATATTTTTCATAATTTTTTAACATGAAAAAATTATATTTAATATTGATATTTAAAAATGTTATTATGCGTTTTCATTGGCGTCAAAAATTAAGAAAAATCCCCGTCAGGGTAAAAAGCATATACTCAATTTCATAACTATACTTCAACATCACGTAAAAACTCTCTATGCTAAATAAATATCCTGTGCTGCTTAAATTATGGATATGTTCCATAATTAATCACCTTATTATTTTGATTCATTTCTTTTAAAAAAAAGGCATACGCTATTGTATTAGTTAAATATATTTATACTTTATTTTTTATACCTACAACTTTAAATATTTTCAGCCCTTATAGTCGGTAATTCCATTTTATTATTAGTCTTTTAAAAAATGAAGGATCTTTCTTTGATGTTATTGTACTAACTAAATTGGAAAGACTCAAAAGATATACTCTTACATCTAGAAATGGAATATTACTTAACTACACGTACAAAACGATAAATTATTATTTTATTTCATTTCGTCTCCATGGATGTATAATTGTATTTTCCCAATCTATGACAAACCGATGAGACCCCCAAGTATAAGACTAATTGACTTTTTAAATACCAGTCAAACTTTCAAATAAACCTCCCTAGGTGAATTAAATTTCACAAATGAATAATACATCTTCTTTTAAATTTCACATATGAATAATAAATCTTCTTTTAATTTTCACATTTGTATATATATTTATAATAAGTTAACTATTGTTTTAATATTCTTTATTTAATTTTTAGTCGGTAATGATTTAAATTAAGATAAAGTTTTTTATTATGTATCTAGATTATAAAATATTTAAAGAGTGGTCTGGGACGCAAAAACATGGATTACCATGACCCAATTACGAAAACGTAATTTTTAGTGAAATCAAGGAAAGATAACACAAAAACAGTTTCTGATATGTTTAAATACTATATTTTTATTCAAGCATGTCAACAACAGATGAAAACGTTGAAGCAGTGAAGAAAACTGTTTTTGAAAACCATTTGCTATTAAAGAAGTTACTGAGGATATTCAAATATCGGTTAACTTGTGTTTTCGTACGTTTTGGGCATGAGACGGGTGTCAGCAAAGTTTGTTTCGAAACTGTTAGAACACTAATATTCATGAATAAATAAATATTTTTTCAAAAAAAATACAAGCACACCTTACTTTTTAAACACACCTCGTACAATGATGCCTATTTTTAACGATTTTGAGAGTGAAACTAAAGATTTACCGGGCTGTTTTTGAGGAAATCAATAATTAAATTCCAATTTTGCATTATTTTATTGGCTCAAAAAAATGGAGCAGCAATTAATCGACATCATTTCAAAATTTGAATAACTTTTACAAAATTAAACGTGCAGTACTGGATTATTAACAAATTATCCTGAAGTGTCAATAAAAAAAAACTTGGAAATTCAAATTTTATTTATGTATTTCTATGTATTTTTTTAGGTACATTATGGGAAAAAGATTTTCTTTTAAATATAATTTGTTATTCTTATAGTAATAATATTAAATTTTTATTTCGATAAGAATTTCTATTAAATATTCATTAATTTATGCAAATTTTGAGAAAAAAATTAGTTCTCATTACTTTTTGATGAAGTTACGGTGTAATATAATAACTACAAAATTATACACCGCGGTCCTCACATTAAAAAAAAAGAAGAAATTCCAAGAAATCTAGTGGAAAAACGAAATCAAGACTTTTAAACAGAACAGATAATTAAAATCACTGGAGCTGTATTAAAAACGTCTAAATATATGAATGAATCTTATGCAATGCATTATTAAAATATATACTCTTAAATAATTACATATAATCTGATTTAGTGTTTCAGGAGGATACTGAAAAGTATTGTCAATAAAATGCAGATTCAAAGGAATAAAAAACATTTTTATCAATCTTGGAGTGTTCCATTTTCACTAACCAATAATATTTTAATGTCAGTTCTATTCATTTTTCAACTATTTTAGTTTTCTCTTGTCCTAATACAAAAAAAGTAATTGTCTTAGTCATAATTTGATATTTTAAAAATATGAAATCGATTGGTTCATTCTCAAAAATTAGAAAAAAATAAAGTAAGACCTTGAAGTTGAGAAAATATATATATATATATTTAAATGAATAAAACTGGCATCAAAAGTATTAATATTCATTCACAAATGAGTTTAAATTTGATATGTTGTTATAAAAAGTGATTTTTGAGATAGGTGCGTGCTATAGGGGATACATGCTCAATATATGCATGGTAATTATGGTTATATGAAACTTTGCCAGAAAAATTATCACCAAAATCCACTTAGCTGAATGCTATTTTGCCAAACGGAAACTTTGCCGAATAGCTACACTCTGAACGGCCACTTTCTCCCAGACAAATAACAATTATATTTGATTATGATTCATACTGCAATACTATGTAACTATCTACTAGAATACCCATATCAATTTCTTGAGATTGTTATATGACAGATCAAACTTTATCAGGTATTTTCTCTTGGTAAAAAAACCTCATTTAACTCACACTACAGAAATAACAGTCATCAGAATGATTTTTTGTTTACCTGCATACTGTGGGTATAGCAAATTGCATTGTAGATTTCTTTTTGTTAGAGATTTGATTCCAAATGGATTGTAATCCATTTAAACAACCCGAACATATATGGTTTGACACCAATGGTTTACCTTGGTTCCCTAAATGGCAACTAAAGTTTAAATTGTATATTTTCTGTATATAGGATGTAAAACTTTGTGCCTATGTTTTAGATGCGAACTACCTGCATACGTAACAGAACTTGGATGGATAGTGTTTACATTATCGAGTGATGCTGACTGACCAGAGCATGAAAAAAAAGGATTATTTATAAGAATTTTTCACAATTTCAGATCTACTACTATTTTTTAACCTTTAAAATCCTAAAATATATACATCAAATAATTAAAAACAGCTTTCAAAATTTGGAAACGATTTCGACAGTTACGATTTTGTGATGGAGTTGTGATCTGTATAAGAAAAATATGCAATGTTAAGTTTGTAGGTCTTATATTTTTATATTTTATTATTGCATCCGTCGTAATTGTTAATTAATTATATCGTTTCCTTTTAATCAATTAATGTTGCTTAGTTTTTATTTATAATGGGGTTATAAATTAGTCATTTTCATTATACAGAAGAATCAAAAATTGATCTATTGAAATATATAATTAATATTTATATATCTTCCAAATTTTATGCTATTTTCTAAATAATTTCCTTGGAATTTTCCCTTCAAAAATCTTGGAAGTGTTAAACGATATATGTTAGTAATCCTTGTTGCTTTCAGAAAATTATTTTATTGACTTATATCTAAATTTCATGCTTAGATTAGAGGATCTTCAATGACGTTGTGAGTCAACCAATATATCATCTTTTAGATAGTAAAAATGAATGAGTCATTTTAGATTTATTTTGGTCCTTCCTGCTCCGGTTGTCTCTTTTTAGACAAAAAAAAAAAAAACAATATTCACCCTCTCTTCTTGACTATGCTCTAAATGGCATAGTCGAGGGAGGCGGGTGGCCAAATTGACTTATTATGATTTCACCAAGTAAACAATTTCAGGTCTCTCTTGACCCAGTTGGCCTTGGTTGCTGTTGAAAATAGTTACCGATGTCGTCGTAGATGAGATATCTTCCCAAGTTAATCACACACCTCCTCTCAGTCCAATTACTGGCATTGAGAGCTTTCGCATACTGTCTTATCGACTTGGCCAGACTTCTGGCGACTACAGTTTCCACTTTCTCTATGATCCTGATTATCCGTCTTCTTTTTTCCTCCATGCTAAGAACTGTTGATCTTTTAACGTTTAGTTTTTTTATTTCTTAATAACCAGAATACGCCCACCTTTTGATAATGCATCCTAGTATATTAAAATACTGAGCCTAAAGTAATTCAGATTGATTTAAAGTCAGGTTCAGGATTTTATCTTGCACACAGTATATAATTTATTGAAACATGTTCATGACATATTCACATATACTAATAAATATAAGTTATTAATATGTTGCCTTATTCATTTTGATTCTTCCTTTGCTTGAGTTGAACTATGCATGTACATGGTAAAGAGTGTTAAGTCCAGGCATTTTTCGATAAATATTCTTTTTTGACTCGAGTTTTTTTAAATTAGGGTCATAAAGCTATTTTTTCATTATATCATGATATAGGGGATTTAACTTCTGTAGATTTAAGTATTAAAACTTTGATTATTCCTCTTCTTCTTTAATGTTGCTGTTCTTTAAGTAGCATTATTAAAAGTAGATTAACATCTTATGATATTATGCTTCCATTGAAGAAAAAAAACACTAATTAGTTTATTGAAAAAGACTTTATTTTTTTGTCTCCTTCCAAACATTCACCAAAAGTTGAATAAAAAGCCTGTTGATAAATTAGTTTATTGAATAAGGATTTATAACAAGTATTTTTTGGTTTTTTACTGCTTAACCCTCACTTATTTAATGTATTAATAATGTTTAAGAAATAAATAAGATGGGAATTATTATTTTAAGTTTTTATTTTTCACTATTTTTTATCTCTGAATCTGTTTCTCTCTGCTTTAAAAAAAAGCAAAACAAAATCATATACAAAGGCAAGATTGAATTCTTAATTAAGGCGGGAAATAATAAGATGGATACGAAATATAAAAAAAATTATATATTTGTAAAAAACAAAACAATATCATTGCAATTCTACGACTACTATTTAAGAACTAATAGCCAAACGGATGCATAGAGCCTTGGAAAGGTACCTCTTAGTAGTTAGGGCTCTTTTTTTCTCTTTTTTTAGGGAGAAAAGCTTTTCTCTCTTATTTCTCTACAATTCCGCTATTTCTCTTCTCTTCATCGACTAGTGTCTTTTTAAGGAGAGAAGTATTCAAAAAAATATATATATACACACCGGTGTGTTAGAGTCAGTTGTACCGTTACTTTATATTAGTGAAGATATTTTCTTTTCTCTTTTATATTGAGGGACTCTTATTACTGCAATCCAATTACTATATAGCTCTATTACCAGGTGAGGGAGGAGGTATTAACTAACTACTGTCTCTGAAGACGACGTAACTTACCACCAAGATAAATGAAGATGAAATCCTCTCGTCCCTAATATACCATTCTTCCCTTCTTCCATATTTTTTAGCATTATATTTGAGAAGATCACATATTACGAAGAAGCAGTGTGGAAATGATGAGCTTTAAAAAAAGCACAGAGTCCAGGAATCGTCCTACACAACTCAAACTCAATCTTCGACGAACAAGCTCTTGCTCTGCCCTTCCTGTTCACGCTCTACGAGCTGCACACTATAAAAATCAGCTTGCAAAGCAAGAGGAGGAAGAAGAACAGGCCCGAGGACCTCCTCCAATCAAAGTTCCAACTTTTAAACTTGAACCTCTTCGAGAGGGGGTTGAACATTTCAGTGAGTTAGTGACTCCAGATCCACCATGTCATTTTTGTAAGGAGCCTGGATCCAAGCCTGTTCATGAGGATTGTACACGGTTGAAAATTGTGAGCAGAGGTAAGTGGCCAAATGCATTTCTCAGTTTCTGTATTATGACACTATCCTTACACTGTTATTCGCCTAACTCCAGTCTATAAGGGAATTTTGTTGGAGACATTCATTTTTTGGGATTAAAGTATTTACGCACACTTTAGGGTAGTATCATTAATGTTGTAAACTCTTATTTAAAGGAGAAATTAAGTTCAAATTTATTCCCCTGAAAAACATGGAAATTATAAAACAATAGGTTAAGCTCCCAAATTAATAGTGATTATTTTTACAATTTTTTTTTTAATTTAACGCTAAAGACTTCTTCAATCCTAAAAAAGTAGACATATTAGTATAACCATACAATAAATGAAGTAAGTATAAGAAGAATGCTCATTTATATAGTGATATTAGGGATAGAAGGTACGCTAAATCCACGGTTTAGTACCTTTTACGGTACGCGGTTCGGTACTGTACAATAGTAAAATGTTTTATAATGTATTTTTTCAAGTTTTTTTCGATATTTTATTCTTTGATAATTATTGATAGATATCTGAACTTCTTTAAAAATAAAGGTTGATATAAAATATTCATGGGTAACATAATACTAATATTCATGAATTTATATATATATTTATTTATTTTTAGCGAAAAAATGAGTTTGTATACATTTACCAATAATAAACATGACTTATTAACAGTCACAATATCGTCATCTGTTGAAAAAATAGTTTTAATTAAAACATGGGTATCTGTATAAGCAAATACAGAAATTATTTCTTATTTATCAATGGAAGCTTATGGATTAAAATTTTACCTCACTATCTAAATCTATTAATTTAAAAAAGTAAATAAATAAAATTTAATAGCAAAATATTTAATATGTGATTATAAATATATACGTACCGCACTGACGGGAAAAAACATACCAAACTGTAACGGTCGTGCCCAACCACGTACCCCCCGTACCGTATATAAAAAAATGTATCTCGTTCGATGACAATCAACCATCACAAATGAAATAACAATCTAAAAATGCATTCCTAAATCATGTTTATTTGATGATGTCGTAAAAATAAATTTAAATTATTTCATTGAATTTTTTACTGAAAAAACAAAAGTTCATTAAATTTTGTCACATCGCCATTTTCAAAATAATGAAAGGTTGTTTCTTAAGCCATTAATTAAGTGAGAGGGATCGAATGACAGCATATATTCGGCCGTGGTAAATGGAAAAATGTTTGTAAAACGGCATTAATTTATTTAGCAAAAAGAAAAGTAATGCTACAATTTGCACTTTTGATTTCTTCTTTTTGAAATGTTTTATTACATAATAATAAGCCTGTCATTTCCCTTTACTTGTTGAAGGATCTCCTATTTTGAAAGGATTTTTATATTGTTGTAGAACTTACTTATGTGCTTATATAACTCGTAGTGGTAGTTACTGGAACTGCCTAAGGTTATTAGGAGTCAATTAACAGCAAAACTTTGTTTTAATAATATAGAAGATAACTCCCTCAGAAATTATCTGTGTTACTGTTCGTTTTTCATGAGCACATAGCTATTCAATACCAAGGCTTCATATCTATATTTATCGATCGTTTAGGAAAGGTAAATTTTTATGTAGGACAAGTTAATATGGCACATTTTCGGTCCGAACCAACAGATGTTCCCAATTATTGCAAACTAAGTTTGTTTTGACATACCACAAATTTTTATTATCGTAAATAACTATTAGATTCTGTTTTATTTCTTAAAAAATATATATCAACAGATATTAATTTGTGAATGCGTAAAGAACAACTTTTCAAACTAAAGAACAATTTTTAAGAACAGCTAAAAAAATTCATAATCTCTTCTATAAGACAGATTATAGATTTTAAAATGGACACCATTTGAAGTCATTTGTAATGTGTTTTTACATTAATTCTTGAATATACTTTGCTCGCCAATGGAGAAAACTACTTGCTATTCAACAGCGGACAATATTATGTTGATAGTATTTTAACTTTTGGACAAGAAAGTTGGATTCTTACCTCGTTAATTAAAAGTATTGGGGTTGTGACGGAAACTTCAAATGCTGCCCAGGCATATTTAATCAGCTTTTTACAATAAGGGATATTATAGGAAAAACATGTATACCTCGTCTTTTTGCATTACTAACATTTAAATCGCAGGAGATTTACCCCTGCATTTTCCAAGCGTTGAAGGGACCAAATTAGGAGGAGGGGGATTTTGGAGACAAGGTTATTTGGCCTCTGTCATCAACAAACCTTTTTATTATGTATAAAGTGGCATTGGGGAAAAGGCATGAAAATATTGAGACACACCGTTTTTTTCGAAAAGAAGTGTACACTTATAACTTAATTATAAGTTTATTGACCAATAGTGAATCTTTCTTCTTTTTAAATAAAATAAAACCTTGTACATACGAGTAGTAGACCTTATTGGATATCGAATATATCCTTCTTCAATCTGAATCATGTGTTCTTATCGGTGCCTGAAGATTACACACTGATAGTGTAATTTCTGATTATAGCCCGTCATTGACAGTTAACGGCCTGCTTCATGGAGTTCATATTTTCGTGACTTTAGCAATAGGGGTTGGAATAGATTTGCGACAAAAAACATAATCCAGTGAGTAAAAGTCTAGACTGTACATAAATCTTTTTTTTTTTTTTAAATGTTCGTTCTCATCAAGCTCTTAATAGAAAATTTGGTATTGGTTTGTCCTGTTTCAGAATGGAATTACTGTCTGAGGGAGTCTGGTTAACCTATGGTAGAAATTTTGTTATTAATTATTTTTATAATCTTCCCTATTTATTAAAGCAAAAACCCTAGAGAACTAAATAAGATTTTTTTGATGGTTATGAGTGCCAAAAATGACAAATTAATGTCCCTAATTATAGTCAACTACCTATAATTACATTTATTTTTGTCTTAGTCGATTTTTCAATTATTTTTATAAGAGAAGATAACCCCTCATTTACAAGATGACTTGAGGTTCTTCAGTAGTCCTTGAAAACGTTACAAATGGGTATCTTTCGTAGTTGGGATCAAAAGTGGCTTCTTCCACTTTCCACTCTCCTTTTTAACCAAAGCCCAACCTATCTCTGACTGTTTGTATTAACACAGTCGGACTCGTTTTAATAATCCTTTACATCCTTCCTGTGTCGATTTTTGACTTCCTTCCCAATTGGTATGTTTTGTTAATGACACAACCCTCTTTGCAAGGCTTTTCGACTCAATAAACGGAAATAAGGTCAATATTTAACCGATTTTGCAATGTTAAAGATACTAAAGTCCACGCCAACCATAGTCAAAATATGAGGAATACCTCCACTTGTTGACAAAAATAAGTTTGTTAAAAAACTTTTTCTTTACTAATAAAGTTAAATTGTTTTCTTAAGAAGATCATTTTTTTTTTAAATATTCCTTTAATTAATCAGATGGAGTTACACTGATTAACTATAAGGAGGGTTGTGCAAGTATTTATTTATTTGGTCCATTCCAGTCTTAAGACTGACCTCCTATCAGTCCTTGGGACCGGGGCTAAAGACTGTCCCTATTAGAACTGATTTTTTTAAAGTAATAAAGTTGATTGACGTCATCAAGGACCCAACGTTATCAGTTTTAGGACAGATATGAAAGAATGAACTTGACAGGATTGTGACTGAACTGGACAGTGGTCATTCCTAAATAAGCATTGACACAAGACTAATCTTAAGTAAACATTATAGTATTATAGCTACTCCAGTTGACCTACAATTGTCTTTGAAGTTCATATACAAAGTATAAGAACTTCTCTAGGAACGACCGAAGACATACTGACATATAGGACTCATTTTAAAAAGCTAGTTCAACCCTACATCAGTTGAAAAAAAATTGAATCAATTGACAAATTTGTTGTACCAAATATTTAGAAAAAACACAAAGCCCTCTATTGAGTCCGTGCCTGGAGCAACAACAAAATAATTGCTCCAACTCTGGTACTCAGTGATACGTTCGGTTGCAAGGAAAGGAGGGAATTTGAGACTTCCAAAGTGGATTTTGAGGCAACATCAATGCAGGCTAAGATGTTATGGGCGGTTAGCTCCGAAGGTCATGTCATACCTGCTCATGTGTACTTCTAAGGCCTCAATGTCAACACTAGTGCCTACTTAGACATGCTAGAGATCAATGTGAGGCATTTGATCGACAACGTTGTCAATAGGAGGCATTGCATATGACAGCCGGACTCGGCTCCTTGCCAAAAAATAAAAATTCGTCGGATCTAAATCTGATCCATTTTTATTTATTTATTTGGGGAACGACCGAACGACAAACCAACGGAAACTCCTGCAATACCAAAAGCGAACTTATCAGTCAAATCAAGAAGAAACTATAGGATTTGCCAAGATACTAAGTGGCAAAGGGCTGCTTGAGGTTTCAGCCTCGTATAGAGACTGTAATTAAGGCTGGAGGTGATTTTATTCAATAAAATAAATTAGAATCCATCAAGCATTCTGAATCTGTTTTTGTTTATTTTGTTTTTTTAATTTGATAACTGGTTGGAGAGAAAATTGCATTTAAAAAAAAATCATTTTCTCCGTACAGGTACCTTACGTACCCTATATATATATATTTGTCAAAAAATATTAATGTTCATTGGATTAAATGAGACAATAATCAGGCAGGTAACATACATAAATACTTTATAATGAAAGGAACTATGACTGATAATAAGTTATTTATTTACATGATACTAAATAATCTACTTCTAAAAATATAAATACACAGGATATTGAGAATACAAGAAAAAACCTTTTTCTCTCTCTTTCTGTACGTTGTATACCCATATATAACATAATATTTCTTAATGACCTTATATAACACAAAGATATGTGTATAAATTATTATTGAAATGTGTACCTGGGTATGCATATGAAGTTATATTTACATTGGTGTAAATGGGCATTAGAAAGGTTTGATTTTTAACTTTTGTTTAATTTTGATTACAGCTGGAGCAAAAAAGTTGTCACTTGGTATGAAAATTACTTATACTAAATTGAATTGTCTTATGAGGTCATCCTTAGGTCGCATTTATATCAAATTATGAAAAAAGACAAAAATTCTTTACCTAGTAAATATTGATGCTAAGAAGAAATTTTTTGTTACCTTGCATAAAATAATTTCAATAGACCCTTTATAAATCTATCAAAAATGTTTAAAAAGTTTTTTTTCTAAAATTATTTAATGGAACAAAAAAGAGTTAAAAAGTTAGGAAAATTTGATAATCTACTTTTTTAGAAAATAAAAGATCACATTTTTCTAAAATTATTTTCTCTCTTTACTGCATAGGGGCACTTTAGAAAAAAACTTTATAATTACTTTTTATAGGTTACAAAAATATCTAAAATAATTAATACATTAAAATAATGATTAATGCTCTATTTGAAGAGATGAAATAAATAACTTTTTCCCCTTTCAAGCTTTGAATTTATGTGTTACCTAAAGATGACATTATTGGGCAATGAAATCTTGCATAGGTTATGTTCTTAAGCCGTAATCGTAATTCCAAAAACATGTTGAAAAAAACCACCCTAATGTAGACACATATATCTAATTGTCTCTCATAAATTTCATGTTCCCATATTATACATACATATATACGATCCTGTAAATATTCCTACAAAACTATACATGTATAGGATATTCATGATAAGCTTACACAAAATTTATTTGTATTTAAATTACTTTTCCAATTTTTTTGAGTAAGTGAATCAATAAAAAGACCATTAGGTTGTACTTTTGTAAAAGTATATAGACTAGGGACCTGAAACTTGCAGTAGCCTGACTAAATTAAGAAAAAGGTGAGTTTTAGTTAAATCTAGAATAAGTAACTCAAAACCTATTTATGAGTTGTTTTAATAATATATTTAGCAATATTTTTTATTCAATATGTCCTCTTTTACAACCAATAACCTCCTACACGCTGGTTTGTATGTTGATAGCTTGTGGCGTTGAAGGCAGTGCCCATGGTATGTTGAAGGTAACTTGGAGCGGAGAGGTGTAGAAGACATTTTTGTTCGCGGCGACAGCCCAAACTGCAAATTTAAGAGGGTGGAAGTATTATGTGAAAATGATTATATTATAACAACATTTTTAAAAGAAGCACATTTCACAATTAATTTTCATATTCTTAAATCAAAGAATATACACACAAGAAGTTATGATAGTATAGGAAAAATTTGCAAAAATAGATTGTGATAACTAATTATAATGGAAGATTAACTCAATTGTTATTAAACAGCCAAGGCGCACTAAATGAAATGGTTGATCCTTGCTGGCCAATTTTTTTATAAATGATAAAAATAGGATTATTTAATGGAAGTAAAAATATAAATAAATGGATGTTTTTTCATAGGTCAGTTATATTGTTGACACGACATTTAAACATAATTTTTGACAAACAAACAAAGTGAGGCTATTAATTTTTGGAGGTAACCATTGATGATAATTCTGCAGTTTTTTTGATAATTTTTTCATGTTCAGAAGCGAATATATGCTCTCTTTAATGGGCTATGAATTTATTAACATATAGTGAAGGGAAATCTGTCATTGTCAAAAGCTAAAAACTTAAAAAATTTGTTGAATTACACGAGTAGAGATATTAAGTGCGACATGGACGCTCTCATTTCCAAGTTTATAAAGTCAGATAAATCTTGACTATTTGACACTTACTATTAGCTCCAGGGGTGTACAATCTATATATAAGCTTGTAACACACATAATTATAACAATATTTTACTTTAATAACAACATCTACTGGGTACTAGTAGATAAAAACATTCTAAGAAAATTGTATTATCTCTTTGTACAATAAAATAGATATGTTTATATTTGAAATGTAAACTTTATTTTACAATACAAACCAGATAAAACAGTTTAGTGCTGAGCTAAAGATATTTTCCTGGCAAAAATGTACTATCTGGTAAATATAATTAGTATTTATAACAGGCATACATTTCTAAAAAACTGACAATCTAGTGACTAGGTTATGCTAATGATGATAGCAAAATTTTCTTTAATATTGGCGAAGATTTAGTCACCTGAATATTGGCAGTTAAATATCCTAGTCCAAGATTTTGTTCTGATAGGACATTTTTTTGCTTGGTTATGTATATGTTATAGAAATATTTATACGATTTGACTTGATACATAAATTTACAAAGATAAATACCTGCATAATATGGATACTTGAATCAAGTTCATAAACTCGCGGATAATATATACTTGTTTATGAAGCAAACTTTTTTATATCTATCGGTATCTCAGATACATAGAATACCATAATTTAATGGTATTATAAAATAATAATTAATTTTATTTTTCTGTATTTCGCTTTGACTTTTTATTCATACTTCTTCAAACAATTTAATATCTATTTTTTTCGCATATTTACAAAGGTAATATTCATAAACTAAAATTAGCACTTATTTGCTAATATTCTTTTGAACGGATTGCACGAAACAGATTATTTTAGCCATTTAGACACGTAGTTCTTGTTTAATATCTCATGAGTGATTCTATAATTTTCTGTTAGAATATATATTAATATGTTTTCGGGAATTTAGGCCCCAATTCGTTCATGTAAGTGGATTAAAGATGGAAAACCTCGCTTTTGAGCCCAAGGACTATACTTTAGTAATCGTAATTTTGAATGTGTTACATTCGCAAAAACAAATTTATGAAAATATTGATTATTCATTATATACAATAAACAAATCGAATTAATGTATGTATAAATTGAAAACAAGGGTTCGATGTTAAACAATGATCGATTTTAGAATAATGTACCTTCTTTCCAACTCAAAATATTTTTTAGAAACTATATTGTAATATATAAGGATTTTTTTACATATATATATATGTTAAGAGAAAAGTAGGGAAGCATTAAGAGATTTATTTATTATAATTAAATGTAAAATCTACACGTAAATCATGTTTATAATGCTTTATAGAAACTATTTTGCCGAGCCCATAAATACAGTTTCTGGACTGTACGCTGCCTGGTTTGCTAACCTTTGATGTTAATGAAACATGTGAATCAATACCATTATGTTAACTGAACTAATAAATAATGCATTTCTAACTGTGAATTGAAAAGTAAAAATCAGTTCGATATTAAATTTTCTCTATTTTGTCAAAAAAAAATTAAAATATCATAAATTATAATGGAAGTAAATCAATAACTAGACGTGTAGTAAATCTGGAGATTTTAAATTACTTACGATGTTTTCATACGATGTAATCTTGATTGTATCCATCAATCTTTATTTAAAAAAGAGTATCAAAAAAGGCCGGATATCGAATCATAGTTAGTCCATTTTTCCCGACTGTTGGACAATTTCTCAATAGTCGTAGTGAAGTTTTGTTTGAGCTCGAACAGTTTATATTTAATCACTAATATCAGTATATAATATGAATATCAGTAATTAAAAAAATCACTAGATAAAAAAAGATTAATTTTTTTCCAAGAGGGTCAAACAAATTAATCCAAGCAAATTTTGGCAAGCACAGAATCGTCTTGAAACATATACAGCTGTTCGGTCGTAACCTTGTTCATTTACAGGACGGCAGTATCTTTGAACTGAGGAATAGGTACACTTTTACTTGCAGCTGTTGAGTCCAAAGACAATGGCAAACAATGAACTGTATCGAGGTCCCCTGGATTAATCTCGGGCCAGTAGATACAGGTACTGGTCAGAAAAAATATTTTTTGGCTATTGAACTAGTGCTTCTTGGTGGCCCTTTGTTTTAGCTGCAAGAGGAAGGGAGCCATGAAGTGATTGAGGAGTTCCCACGACACTAATGACCAAGAAGGAGGCTGTGTAATTACTCTTCTTCTTCGGAACGAGCTCAGTGTAGCTTTCGGCAATCCACCTGTTGTTGTTCCTGTTGCTCTGGGAGTCAACGGTGAAAACTTTTTTACTAGAAAAAAATCTCAGAGCTGTCATCAACAGCCTATGAGGGACCTAAGAGGTGATGCTAAAGTAGATGACGGTCTTATTTGCTGGCATAGTCCTCACAGAGCTGTCCTTGACCTGCTTTAACATGTACTTTGTAGGATTCACCTCAATTGACATTTTTAGGCCGGCCAGGAATGTCAGGTTCATCTTCTTGTCGCTTCGAGGCTTCTTGGACCCCTTAGTGCCGTTTTCCGACTTATTCATGAGCTTTAGCACATTGTAAACGGTCGTTCTGGTGTAACCTATTGAGTCAATTACAACCTTGCCAATGTATCCTCCTCGAGTTTATTGAACAATTGTCGCTCTAGCTTTGTGTTGCTTCTATGGTTGTTACTGATCTTTTTGAGGTAAAATCGGACCCAGATGGTTGATAAGACTCTGAACCTCTCCTTTATAGACGTTAACTCGACCAAAATTCCCTCGTTTTTCATTTTGAAGAAGTCAAAGTTAGTCTGGATTAGACACTGTATACCAACCTTTACATTAAAAATGAAGTTATTTTTTTGACGAGTGCTGTCATCTTATTTTTCAAATGTGAAAGTATGTATATTTGAGAATTTTTTTAGAAAGGTATATGTATATACATATATTTTAGTATATAAGAAGAGATATATAATAAGGATTGTATTATTAATCTCTTTAGTTTGATCTTTTTTCATTTGTACTGGATTTACGTATGTAGTACCGTACCAACATACACATATTCGTAATTAATTCTATTTCATACTTTTCTAAGGTGATACATAAATAATAAATATAAACATATATGTATTTCAAAAGACCTGAAGTCAACATAAACTATTTTTTTATTTTAAAAACAACTCTTTATTACAGTGTTCATTTCAAACTGAAGGTGATTTAATTAAGAAATACACACTTCAAGAAATATAAATAAAACTTATATTTAACTTTATAAATAAAACTTAACTAACTTTATTAACCCAATATGTACATAAGCAAATGAAGTAAAAATGTTCACGGGTGATTGTTTGTTTTTTTATTTATAAAAAGACGAAAATGAAAATTTCAGAGACATATTGATGTCTCTGTGTCGAAGCATAACTGCCGTCAAAATATATTTTATAAAACATACAACATTTAAACCTGGTCCATTGGTCACCTTTTGCTAGTATATTACAACAATCAACTATTTTCTCCAATTTTTGAAATAAAAATTCTATCAAATAGAAAACCTGGCTGTAAAGGGTATTACAACAAAATACGCCACTTTAAATTAACATAAAATGATAATTTTTTAAGATTTATTGAAAACAATGAAACAAAGTAGCGGATACAGCCAATGAAAATATAGATACCTTTACTTTGTATCTTTTGGCTTCAACAACTGCCTCAATTTAGGTTTTGAACCCACTTGAAGGGCATGGAAACTAAAGCCCATTTAAATTCTTGTATTCGAGGAAAATAGAGTTTATGGGGGATCTTTTGGTATTGCAAGGATCTTTGTTGATTTTTGACTCAAGATAGATTCAAACAAAATTACCTATCAGATTCATGTTGAAGGAGCTAAGAGTCCAAATGTCCTTTGACACCCAGTAGAGATGTTCAAATTTTAACTTTTTTTTTTTTCAAACCTTTTAATATTTCACTTTTCCCCGTTTTCTAAGATCTATAGAAACTAAATATACCAGTCATTTGGATTTTCTAGTGCGGCTATGTTGTCACATTCACCTTGAAAATTTATTGTTGATGGCTCTAAAAAGGCATACAAAATGTGACTTTTTTTTATTCTTTTGACTATAGCTTCGCAATGCCTTATCGTATAGCATTGATACGGGTATCAAATCAAAGCCAATAAACTTGAAATCTTCTGTTGTTTTGGCAATAAGTAAAAATGTATTACCGAGTTGGGCTACAAAACGTTGACTGTTAATTAACGTTAATTTTCTCATAAATAAAATAAGTTTTATCGAATATTTTATGACATTATGGTTCAATCATAAACAAACATACATAATAAAACTTTCGTTATCTTGACATCATGAGTGAGAAAAAAAGACAATTCATATCATATCTCCAAAATGCTGAAGTTTAGGTGGCAAAGATTATGGAAATTGTGAAGTACTCCATGACTCTGTTTTTCAAGGATGCCAAGCTGAACAATGATGGAGAGGACCTCTCCAGGAAAGAAGGAAGTGGAGGGCACAATTTAAAGAGGGATCCAGAGGGCTTGTACAGCTGGGAGAAGAAGATCAAGGAGACTCCCTCCAAACATCGCCTCACCAATGACTTCTCAGCGACTGCTAGGACTATGTGGAGGGCTGTGAAGGGGCACTTGAAGTTATTCCCATACACATAAATCCCACACCACCTTCTGAAAAAGGTCCTGAAATCCAGGAGGCTCGAGAGTATACTTTTTGCTACTCAACTCTGTATGTATATTTCACCACAAAAAGCATTGTGCAATTTTGTCATCATATATGTCGTAAAAATTGAAAAATCTGAAGTGCAAGATTTTGTTGTTACATCGTATACATAATCCAAGTTATTGCTCTGACTTGAACTTTTTTAAAGAGTGTTGCTCTTCGTTTATATAATTTCTTCTTATTTAACTGACTTTTTCTATTGATTCTTTTTTCAAACAGATTAATAAGAGAAAGCAAAACCATCAAATAAAAGTCAATTTATTTATTTTTGTATCTAAAGAAAATCAAATTTAAAACTAATCATAGCAATATAACCAAAGCCAGCAATTTCCGTTTGGCGAATTACTCTATTACTGTAGGTTCATAAGTGATTATGTATAATCATGGTGGATATCTTGTATTTACCTAGTAGAATAGGTTCAATAAAAAGGTATAAATTGAATTAGATTCTTTATATTATTTATGTATGTAAGTATGTTTTATGCATGCATAAGTATACAATACGCCAGGCAAACATAAAAAAATTATATTTTCAATATTATAATGATAATAAAAAGTATTTTTATTTTAGTTTTTGTTTCCCTCAAAGGGTTTAGAATATTTACAAATCATGTAGGGTTCAAAGTTTATTTGCAAATAATATGACTTGCAAATAATATGACTTGCCTGGTATGCTAAAAAAACGAAAATGAACGTAGTCCGCCTGACAAATTTAAGAATGTTTGAGAGGAGGACCTTGCATATCATATCTGCGTGCACCTATGATATATATAATAACAGCACGTCCAAAATTGTTTTTATTTTAGGGAGTAACTGTCAACAGATACTAGATGGATACTACTATACGTATATTACATTTTTGTATATTGAGGTTGGAAACTTTTCAGACCATCCTTGCTCGCAGGAATTACTACCATCTCGTTCCTCAATTCCACTTTCAGTGGAAAAGAACTTATACTTATTACTTTCTACAAGAAAATTTGTATGTTACTCTTTGTGTTTCACGCGCGTACTTAATACTTAACTGTTCTTTCAACAAGAATAAAATCGTTGTGATAAGAGTGACTCTTCAAATCTTGAACATCTCTATGGCCAGATTTTTTTTACAAATAAACTTATTATGTATATCTTTGCTTAATATATTTACAATTTATAATACAAAACAAAACCCGAACACATAATAATATTTATTATTATTTTTACCTTGTTAATTAAAGGATATCACTTTGGATAACAAAGGGTGAAAGAATAATTTTTTAGTGAAAGGAAAATAAAATGTTTTTAAAGATGTAATAAGGGCTTTTCTGGGAAATTAATTGAACTATGGTGATAAACAAAGTACTTGTTTGTTGTTGCTTTGTTTCTAGGAGATAAGTAATATGTCCATATATAAGAAGAGTGTTGTTTCCCATTATCTGTTTTAAATTAAAGATATGGGTACATAATTTTTCAGTATACTATGTTAAAAATATTGGAATGAAAAAAAGATTGTAACTAAACATAAATTAAGAATCGGTATTGGTAAATCTATGTTTTATGCTTCGTATTTTATCCTTATTCATATCATGTATATATATGATGGGACTTCTATTTAACAACCAATACAACTTTTTTTCAAATTTATAATCTGTCAAATTAAAGCTGAATCAAAAGTAATATTTATTATTCAATATAATCGTCTTTGGCGTCAATAACGGTCTTTACTCAAACTCGGAAACGGAAGCAGTTCTTGATGACAGTTTCCTTCGGCCGATTTCAGAATTTATCCTCAATCCTGGACATCAGCTCGGATTTTATGCTACGTAAGGATCTACTGGCGCGTCACTCAACTGCACCCCACACAGAAAAAGGAGGTCCGGCGAGCTTGAAGCCCAAGCACTAGGTCCAACAAAATGAGAAAAAACATTATGACAACTAAGTAAACTCTTTCCTTGCAGTGTGGCATGGAACAGAGCCTCAAGAAGTCTGAGTTTAGCTGTTGATTATTAATTCATTTTTACTTCATTGATGTCCAGTATTACAACACGTTCTATTTTATGTTCACATTTTATGGAAGACATTACATTTAAAAATTACTTTACATTGATTGTTATGGTCAAAAATATAATTTAAGAGCAAAATAACTTTCAACAATTAATACAAAAGTCAAGTTTGAGCCTTGAGTAATTAATTAACTAATACGTTTTAATCTCATTTTTTACACAAAAAAGTTGTGTACTTCGATTTTTTTTTAAATTAGATTTTGTTATTTTGGAGAAAAAAGTATCTCTAAAAATCATCAACTTTGAGAGATTATCCATTAATCTGCTTAAAATGAGTCAATATAATTGACTTAACAATATGTTTCTATTTTATGCCTAATTAATTATTTTCCATTTATATTATTTATTTACTATTTTCATTTATCCTTTTGAGGCATCAAAAACTCCATTTAATGTTGTTTGCAGAAATTCACATTCACAATTAAAGAGGAATAATATCAATAATTACTATCCTGATTGATGGGTAAAATATATATGCAATGATAGCCAAGTTGAGTGCCATAAATGAATTACACATCAAAGGGATAATCTAAATTCTTCTGAAATCCCCAACAAAACAAAAGTAAAAGGCATAGCAATCATTCAAACCAAATAACTATCGGATCCGTAATGTTCACTTTTATTGAAAAGTGTAGCTACGATATATTTCATAAAAATATTAAGTAATATGCCTTAGAAAATAATATTTATTCAAGCACGGAAAATTACCCATCATATACTTAAAATAACAAATGAATATTTCAGATATTTCAATTGTTGTAAATCGATTAATTGAGATTCAAAATTAGAAAGGGCACAATAACATAATGTCCTTTTTCCAAATAGAAATAAAACAAGCTTTATACATCACAAAAGTTTTTTTCTTCACATAGTACACATTTAACATATTTTTATAAAAAGTTTTAAAAATCATATCGGATAGTCCATTGTTGATATGTATATTGAATAAACCGAGTTTGGTATTTTTCATTTGTGTGTTTATCTTTAAATAACTTTTTATTGAGAGGTTTTACAGGGATACTTAATTTATATAAAAAGTTTCAAACTTTTATTAACCACATATTTTTACAAAAGAAAGTTTGGATAATTATTTGATAGAGTAGTTACTTATTAGCGATTTTGTAAAGGTCTTAAAAATGTTATTTTTTCCAAAATAAATGAAGTTCTAATTATCTAATAGCCAACCAGTTTAAGATTATTGTATGACACCAAATCGGATTCCACCAATTTTATTTCTTTAATATCAATATCCTAGAGTTTTTTTTATGTTCTAGTAATTTGGTAAAATTTCAAATTATGAAAATTAATTGAAAAAATCGTGTTATGTGTATTAAAAATTTAAGCAAATGACTGATTTTCATAAATCGCACAAATAAAAGCTCTAAAGCAAAATTGCAATTAGTTACAATTTTATGAAATATTCTGTGAAATTATTTTTGCCAAAATCTATTTTTGACTCGAAATGCACATTCCTCGTTATTCAAATGCTTGATAGCAACAGCCTATATTTTCAAAAAGTTCGGTTGTTGCACTTTGTATATACATATAACCAGGTTTGTGGTTAATTTGAAACCCTAAAATAGATGCCAAACAGTTTTTTTCTTTATTAGATACATACTCAAAGGAGGTTGTGTCAACGTATTTTGAGTACAATTTGAAAATGATTTATTATTTTTCCATATTTTTAAACGTTAAAATTGAATTAACTAAAATTTATTTTTGAAGTATTAGCATTGAATAATTAAATATTTCTTTATAAATATTGCCCTTTTTAAGAATATTAATAATGCAGCTAATACAGTAAAAATGACTTTTTGTTGCATAACATGAGATTTATAAGAAAAAATCCTAGATGTATACAGAGTTGGCCCCAAAACATGACAAAAATACGAAAAACGAGATATTTATTAAATCAAGAAAAGGCAACTACTAACCAATTTGTAGTATGTTTAAATAATTTATTTAGCTACATTTTACCAAATATGTCTTCCTTCACAAACAATAACAGCCTCCACACTCTGGTGAATAGATTTGCAGTTCTTGACAATAAAGGCCGTGTCCATGGCGTACTATGCTGTCATGACAGCCGCGCAGAGTGAATCCAAATTTGGATGAGAAATGAGACAGACATACTTATTCAGGACGCCTCAAACTCTAAAGTCCAGGGGATTGAGGTCATAGTGGGAGGGCGGGGAAGTTTGCACACGCGTTGCCTTTTTAGTTGTTGCTCTGACATTTTGACAGTTAGAGACGTGGGATGAAGAAAAACTTTTTAATTTTTCTTTATACTTTTGATTGATGGTGTATTGAAACCTTATATTTATAATTAATTGGGATATAATCGTAATTAAATGGTACTACAAGTTATAGGTTCCTTACTCTGTAGATGAGTACTTACGTGTATCAATCCATCAAATACTTAGTTTATCAAACAAACATCTGCAAAATGCAAAGTCTTGAGAAACACGCTAAACATTTGAGTAAAATTTAAATAAAATTGATCTCATTAGTACATTGACGGGCCTATTTCAAATTCACTGTGTAATTAATTTTCCTAGAACATTTGTAAAATTCCAAATCGTCCAAAAAAATTAAGCATTTGAGATTACTTTGTTATCCTAGTTTTTGGCAAATACCCAACACTAATGTACATTGTTTACTGGCTGTATTTCTGTTCTGAATTTTGATTTGCTTAACTCTAATAATATATGTATAAAAATGCTGTGAATATTTCTACAAACAATCAAATAGAAAACTTTATCCAACAGTTGCGAAGAGTAACATAGCTAACAATTAATTTATTTTTTCTCTTTTGGGTGTGGGAAAGGTTGAGAGATGGAATAAGTTTGTGAAAATACTACATATGAATAATATTTACATATCCTCAAGGTTTTATCTGATGCAAAAACGAAAAAACAAACTTTTTCCCCTGCATTTAATTCCTTTTCATTAAACTGCAATGATTTTTATAAAGCAAAAGTAATGATGATAATATTAACTACGTTCTTGGTGCTACAACATAATTATAATTCTTCAATAGAGATTTGTAAAAGCTCTGAAAGTTAGCAACTACTTTCACATCATACTATGACGATATTTTGAGAAGAAGAAGTAAACAAAATGCATAATTCACCGATTATTTTTTTGACAAAAAAAATAATAAATCTATTTTATGATGATTCATGCCGCAATAATACGCAATTATGATTCATATTCATATTACACCATTTTAAAGGATAAAATTATCATCATTTGCAATCATTAAGTGTTGATTAGCTAATATAATTGATTTATTTCTTTAAGAGGATGTGTTAACAGTTGGCTCGAACCGATATTAGAACAAAAATTATGCATTGCAATACTACAATAATTAAGTAAATAAATTAGAAAGATAAAGTTTGTTTAAAGAAGAGAAGGAGTAAATCAATAAATAAATATGATTCAATGGACAAAGACAATGGCTTAAATAGATTGTGTTGCAGCTCCTACGTACCTGGTCAAGTCCTTATCGAGACTCCTCTATCCTAAATTGTCTCTGACGATAACTATCATCAAATATATTTAATATTTTTGTTCCATAAAGTGTCTGTTGAGCAAAATGGGCATTCCGCAAATTGTCCATTTTGCAAAATGACATATGGCAATAAAGTTTTTCGGAAAGTATCATAGAACTGATTGTCATATTCCTAAATCAAATAACGTACAACTTTCGAGCGAAAATGCGCAAAAATAGATCAAATTGGGCCAGTCTTAGCTATTGATAGGTCCTTAGCAAAACAGGGATCTCATGATAGAGGACGACATCGACAATTGTGCCAGGCCTTTCACTACCGCCTGGAAACCATCATTGTTGCTAAGGGCATATGCATTAATGATGAAGAAAGCTCCGGCACATCTCTATTTATAGTATTAATTTTGTTGATATTCAATTGTTAATTAATAAATATATCTTGTTGAATTTAAAATTCAAAGTGTTCAAATTTTAATGGACCACTCGGTAGAAGTAAAAAGGGAACAATCAATTTGTTCCCTTCATTTCAATATATTTTCCTACATATTTGGTTTATGTTGAAGCAACACATATAAGTACTATTATTGGGCTATGGTTTGAATATCATAACTGTCTGAGACCATTGTGATTTTTATTGCACAGAACTTATTCGGTTCTTGAAATAAGTTCAGTCTGGACCGACCTTCAAAAAATGTGGTCTGGATAAGTCATACTAAAAACGGGTCTTTCGCGGTCCCATTTAAAATTCAGTGTAGACTGATTCTATTTTACTGATTTTTTGATAATGGCATATGTGTCTCAAGTTGAGATGAGTTTTACTATCTGGACAATACAAGATCGCTTTGGATGTAGTTAATTGTGTATACACATAAGCAACAAATATAATATCGAACTGTAGATAATAATTTAAAAACTATTAATCTACTCTTGATAAATATCAGAGGCACAAACCGAACCTTGGATGATTATGAAGCTTTGTGAGTGGTTTTATAATATTAGATGAATACTTTTTTGGTCGAAAGAACTTGTATTAAATATATTATTAGTTCCTCATCACACTTACAATACTCGTAAAATGACGTATTATTGATTTATTCTACTAATGTAACTTAAAGCTTTAAGTTCATTTGTATTTTCCCTATTTTCATCTTTCTCCTTGTACTACTGTTGTAGCAAGTGTATATTTATTTAAATTGGAAAAAGGTGTATTAACTTTTTTTTTTAACTAATATATATGAATACACAAGATGCGGAACCAAAACTTAAAATTTAATTAAAAACTTTCCATCTTCGTTAATATTTATCTGAAAAAATATTTTAAAGTTCCAAAGTCTAGTTTTTTGTTTATACCAATGAAGTTAACGTAAACTGTAAAATGTAAAGTTGCCCCAAAAATGGCTGCAGATATTGTTGGTATACCCTTGGCCAACGTCTACAATTTCAACAAGGCCCTGGAAGGAAGAAAAGGTATGAGAAAACAGGCAGGAAGCCGTGGATAAAGTACAATTTGAAGAGTTTTTTTACTGGAAATATGGCTGATTTTCTAGCCCGATAATAGTCCTGATCTTAATAAATGGGATTTTGCTTTGTGGGGCTCTTGTAGTCCAAGATCAACAGGAACACATCTCAGTGTGAAGTCACTATGATACACCATCACCAAGGAATGGGACATCCTTTCTGACGAGTTCATCATTAATAGCTACTCAAAGTTTTGACCTCGTGTAGAGGCGGTGACTGAAGCTAAAGGGGGACATTTTTCATAAAATATTTTTGATAGATACTTTTCTAACCCATAAAACGTTTTTAAAAAGTTTTAAATTGTTCCATGGAGCAAAATAAAAGAACAATTGTTAGGAAAATTTGATGGTCAGCGTTCAGCGTTCCATTTTTAGAAAAGAAACATAAAAAAAATTATATTATTTTCTCCTTTTACTCCATAGGATTCTACAAGGTGGGTTTTTACCAAAAGACCCTTATTTGGTGGATTCTTGTTGGCAACAAGTTAGCATACAGAACAAGGCATATTTGGCTTAAATTGGATGATTATAACACTTCATATATATGGATGAATTATACGAAAATATTTTTCCTAACCTAATATATAATCAAAAATCGATAAGGTTTCTGCTACTTTTGAGTTGCTTCTTTTTATAATAAATACAAATGTTTATATTATTATTACTTTTATGATGAAAGTTACTTTTCACATTTATTTTTTCTTTTATTAAGTAAACTTGTATTCAAAGAGGAAATACCTATTTAAGTATTTTCACTCTTCTTATCAAAGCAAAATATCTATGAAAAAAGAAATAATTGTGGTAAAAATCCTTTCAAAGTACATTTTTGCTAAAACTAAATATATTTACAGGGTCAACAACATATGTTGACTTCCTTTCCTATAATGCATAGCAATCAATCTGTAGAAGTATAAGCAGGGTGACCATGGTTTCATTTCAGGGGCAAAATTATAGAGTTTTTATTTTTAAATTTGGTCAGTTGCTAACATACGTTGGAATTATGGAGAACATACGTTCGCCATCGAAATAAATATTGACAAAAATAAAAATAAAATATTTTTTTCAAATAAACTAATTGTAATTTAGCTTTTGAATTTGCTCTTATTTGTGCGATTTATAAAAATCATATAAATGTTTTTGTTCATAAATATGAAATTTGCAAAGTTATTTGAACACGAACAACTCCATAAATAATAATGCTAGAGAGCTATATAAAATTTGTCTCGTTCGATCTCATGTCGTATTATAATTCTGAATTAGTGCAGTTTGTTCAATTTGGGTAATTGGAATCGTACTTATTTTGGACAACATTGTTAAGACTTTTCTTGAATCGGCAATATAATATTTTAATACCTAATAATCCATAGCTATAAAAAAAGATATGTCTCCAATTACATTTTTGTATATCCTTGTTTTTAATAATCATCCCTTAAAATCCTATTTGTGAGAAGTTTTTTAACTTGAAACAAAAATTAAAATACCAAAGTTCGATTTGTTCAACATTGAAGGACTTTAACTAACTAATTTAATTCTCAAAACTGTGCATAACAAAAACTTTAAATGTGTATTGTCATTATGAAACAAAAATATAAAACTTTTGATTTATAAAAATTGTTTTATCCCCTTTTGGGAAAAGGAAGCTATGCTACTCCACCCCGTATATATCAACTAAATGACAAAATTGTTCACCATTGAGGCCATCCAGAAAGACCGAAATAACTGTTTTTTATGCAAGACTATTGACAGCATCCCTTAGAAGCAATACAATATCGCCAGGTGCCACACCGCCCATTGCCATGGACGGAATTATGTCAGAAGGAACAAATTTTGGTTGTTGTTGAGGGTGTGAAGGCCAACTGACACTTCTACATGACCATGTTGGTGCAATAGATCCTTCCCAGGCTTCAAGAGGGTGTTGGGAAGATCGTAGGGTGATCCTAGACTCTTGTTTACAAGTTTGAAAGTATGATGGGTTCAGGTCAAAGCCTTGAGAGGTCCCCTTACTGCAGTAAACACTGGAAAGTTGGAATCACGGAGGATGTGGACACTGTGATCACCAAAAGTCCAACCAAGTAAATGAGGGAGTATGCTAAGGTTCTTAATGTCGGTGATTGGAATGTGAAGACTTTGGAGAAGTTTTTTAAGTACGACAATATCGCCAACTACTTTCAACAGCAACAAAAGGCCAGTTAGGGTTGACATAGTAAAACGTAATAGTCAAATTTGGCCACCCTTCTCTCCAGACTGTTCCCCACTCGACTATGCCATTTTAGGGGTAGCCAAGAAAAGAACCCCGTGCTACCCCTCACTGAGATTTGGATGACCTGAAGGTGTCTGTTGAGCAGCAGTGGGTGGCAATGGCTGAGACCTTCATCAAGAAGTGCTTCGACGCCTTTAGACAAAGGATGGAGGCCACTGTAGCAACCAAAGGAAATCATTTGGAAAAATAGAAAGATATGTCAATAAAAAAGTCCATAATAAAGCCTAAATATTGTTATCCCTTTCATTCTTACAAAGGTTTAGCCTATTTTTTCGTTCTCAAAAAGTATATGATTTACCTATGAGACTAAAATGATTCTGAGGATATAATTTAAGATGAGTTCATTTTAATGAAATATTTAGATATTACGTTCCTTGCATTTCAATGCCTCCCTTATGATTTCTAATAAAAAACGTGCAAAAATGTAGATGCTTTTTTTATTGCAATGTAATTTTAGAGGCAGGTTCCAAGTAGTAGAATTTTTTTATGTATTTTTCTGTTTTTAAATACACTCACTTACTTACAATATATTAAATAATTAAAAGTATAGATTCATTCAAGTATGTATGTATTTTTTTTCAAGTGTTGAAGAAATTCAAGTCAAGAATTTGAAAAATATGTTTAATGAAGTTTCTATATCGATTGAATTACTTGATTATTTCAGTAAGAATAATTATTTATTTTAAATTGAAACTCACTCCATCTGCTACATTTATTTAGCTTTTTTGCAATTGTATCTATATTAATAAAGTAAGGTTTGTTTATCTGTCTCTAAGTATGAAAAACAGTCACGGATTGCACTGTTTATAACAATATAATTGTATTGATGAAATATTGCAGGTGTTTGTATAAAGCATCAAACGTGTATACAGGGTACTCTATTTATAGTGACCCCTGATGTAAATTATATACAAATATTTGATACAATAAATTGTAATGTAGTCGTATAAATGAAATATTCAGGCGTGTGCAAGTATAACAAGAGCAGAGTTTCTGCTTGTTTTGTTATTGGTCCCTTATGTATACCATAAATCATAATTCATTTGCATTTTCCTTATATGTTAAGATATCAATAAAATATAAACCCTGGTTTTTTAAAATGATTTTTTTAGTTAATGGGCGCTCTAACGACGAAAATTGTTCATTTCCTAGAGCAATCAAAATATCAAATTCAAAAAAAAAGTATAACTGTATAAAAATACAAGTTAGTTTGTTATTATATACTTACGAATATATATGAGATATCATTGTTTGAGAAATTGATTATTGAATAAGTACACACACCAAAATCAGCAGTATATATTCAGAGAAACAAAATTGTCATTATCAATCAAATTGAATGTTATTACTATATATATACATCTTATTCGAATATGTTCAAAAATCAAGAGTAAATATGCATTTAAATATAATAACCTACCTAAATAAACATCTATCTATTGTTAACATAATCGAATATTCAGCTTCTTTAATTTACTTTTTGATAAACTCAAAAAATAGGTTTGAACGATACTTGTGCATGTTAAGATTGAAATTATATTCAATAGTTAATAGGTTAATGGTTGAAAAGGCTTTTAAAGCATACATATAAATTTGTATACTTATACTCCCTGAAGAAAAGTCAAGGTTCATAAATCAATAAGTCAAAATGAAAAATGATCTTCAAATAAGGACTAATATTAATTTGATAAAAAAATTTAAGCTAAAATATCTCGAGATTAGGTACAAAACGTGAACTCGAGAGGTTCTCGACCTTCGTGACCTCTGTCAGAAGGTGGTATGGGGTCCCCGCCTATGAGGATAATCCACAGTCGCACTTCAAAGCCCTCCTCATCCATTTAACACCCACGGAGAAGTCGTTGGCGAGGCGATTCATCGATTTGGGAGGATCATCCTTGATCTTTTTCTCCAAGCAGGATAGGAATTCTTTATCCCTCTTTAAATTGCGCCATGCAAGCATCATCTTCAAGTTTTTGACCAAAAAAATATATGAAGCTCAACAACAAATTTTTCTGCTGTTGAATCATGCATGTAAATCTTTTCAGCCAGTGATTCTCAAAATTTTTTGACATAATGTTATGATAGCATTTAAAGAAAAAATTTGGAAGACATTTTTTATCTCTCTTCTCTAGGCCTTTATGTATCACTAAAGACGAGCACTTCTGTTTGAGACTAATTTCTTACGTAGAATTTTAAAATGAAAATAACTGGTGAGTGCATATTACGTCGTATACAGAGAATTGGACGCAGGAAAATTTCCTTCAGAATATTCCCACCAATGGAAATCGTATGCAAAAAAAATTGCTCACAATTATACTACAAATAAATAGTGATTCATCTCACAGATGGGAATTACCCATTTAAGGATTTATGGATGATTTTCCCATCTGTAAATGAACCACAATAAAATAAGCTTCCCAGTTTTTCAAATAACATCCCAAACATATTGTATTTGTATAGGATAACACCGAGGCCTTAAGCAGGCTATGCCACTGACAACTCAGGCTCACTTAAAGGCTGACACAGTCATCACGAAAGTTATCTGCATTTTATACTCCCCCGGACTATGGGCTCTATAATAAAGACAACAGGACTCAATGACTCCATTAACGGACAAATGAGGGCGCTTCCACAGTTTTGAACAATGGTGTTCATAAATAATTATTTATGAGAACTGGGTCGAAATACTCTCTTCTCTTAAGTCGCGTGGTACATATCGTGGATCTACCAGTTTTTATATGTGATAATATGTATACTCAAAGAGGGGAAGGGAGGGATAAATAAACATTTCATATATTGAGTGTTGATGATTGTTTTTATTTATGGTATATTTTCTTCGTAAGTGTTTTTAACGGCACTACAAAAATTTTGTCAACTCTTATGATTCAATATTATGTTTAGAAGAATAAATGGAGGAAAAAAAGGCAATAAACCTTGGAAAATTCCAGATCAAAAACTAAAGTAATAGTTAATTTATTTTTGTTCGTCGAAATTCAACTTACGTTTTATTTAGCTGACTGATGGATTTTCAAATAATGTAATAATATATTTGCCTATCATTCTATAGGTTTATGAAAATAAGGATCAAACGACTTAATTAATATAAAATAATCCTCTTAAAGACAAGAAACTTAATTATTACATGGAGAAAGGCTTTTCCTTCCATAGTATGAAGAATCATATTACAAATTATACAAAAAGTTAAGCATTCGTATTATATTAGATTGGGAAAAAAAGTAATTTCTTATTTCTTTTTTTACACCTTTTTTTAACTAAGGATATCTTGTTCTTTGTTAGTCCAATCAGATCATACCATTAAGTTATTAAGCCATTCAGGTAAGAGTTTTTTAGACGGTATTTCGCTTGGCAAGTTCAGTCGTTAATTATCGTGAGTCGAGTATGAGGTCTCAAAGAAAGAAATTCGCCATATTATATATTTTTACTACTGAAAGGGATAAAACCGTCATTTCTGAAGGTTTCGTGGCTGGCAATGAAAAATACTTTACGTGAATGTTAAGTGACATGAATCATGGTCGAAGGCAACGAATTATCTCAGACCGTGTCTAAGCTAGGATTGACTGCCAGGAAGGTGTTGGTGTGTGTTTGGTGGGATTAGAAGGGAATATTCTACTATTCTTCTATGAGGTTATCGTTCCCCTACGGCCAAACGCTGAATTCGGCCCTCTAATATGAACAACTCTACCATTTGAAGCTATCAATCGAACAGAACCAACCAATATTGGTGAATGGGATACGACAAGACAGCATCAAATCTACACCTGGCCGCACACATCTTTGATAACGCGCCAGAAGGTCCGGCAGCTCCGATTGAAGTTATTATGCATTCTGGCATCAAGTCACTACCGCCTATTCATGTCTATGGGCAACCCCCTTCGGGGTACAAATTTGGTCAAATAGGGATAAGGGCTTCTTAGAAGGGCCATTATGAAGCTGGATTCTTGTTTGCAAAATTTACCGAATAGAACGAATAGTACTTGGTTTAAATCGGATGATTGTAAAATTTATTATAAATCATTGAAATTACGCGAAAAATACGAAATACTTTTTCCCAACCTATTATGGTCATAGGTAGTATGTATCTCAAATAAATTATGTTATTTTGTAAAATGGAGTGTTGTTTTTTTTTTACAAAAATTCATATTTTTTATCCAAAAGGTATGAAACCTAATGAGTAAATTTTTTGAAGGAGATGATGAAGAAAAAAACTGCAAAAGAGTAATTTATATCATATATCCAATATAAAAAAAAACAGAGAATGAAATAGTGTTCCTTTTCCTTACCCATATTTATCTTCTTTTTTTTTCAAGTCATTAACTCTAATGAGTCCTCTTCCCTCCTCTATAATATAACAATTAGGAAATTAATTATGTTTCCTTTCACACATTCTAGAAAAAAGGACACATTGTATTACTTATATACAAACTAAAACAGATTGGTACATAGCCATCGTCATTGGATATCTTAAGCTTTTTTCCTCCAAAGATAAATAACCCAATAAGATCTACAAAATATCTCCGGAAAAAGTGGGGAGGACTATTTTTAGTCAGCAATCTGAAAAGGTTTTTTTTTTCTTTTTCAATGCCGTCATCATTATTATTTCATTCTTGTAGACAGAACATCTAAAGCACAATGATGCATTTTACAGTGCAAATCATACCGTACAAATTAGAGCTCCAAAAATCCATTTCTACATCAAATTGAAGTTGGGCTATACACAAAAATTTCTACAAAATTTATCGTCATTCATACGCTGTATTTCTGGTTGTAATATCTCAACAATCAACGATGATTGAGTAAAAAAGCAGTGGTTTTCGAATCTTCTCCACCCCCCCCCTAATTTTTGGAAGATGATTACTATTGGTAATGTATTTGTAGAGAAGATGAATTGTTATCAGGACCTCGCCGTAAGAGCATCAAAACTCAAGCTTGGTGCAAGGAAACCCTACCGATTTCTGCCCTCTATACTGTGGCCACAAGTTACCGGACTAATTGCCACTGGACAATGGAATATTGGACTTCGTGGATAATAAGGCCTGCAATGGCCCTACGGTAATGTTGATTCTCTGAAGGTCTCCGCTGAGAAGGAGTGTTTTGATATGTCCAACGACTACATCATCTAGGTATGCAAGGCCTTGTGGCTAAGACTGGGAGCATTATGGCTTTAGAAGGAAGACCTTTTGATAAAAAATTGTTATTATTATAAGGTAGAACTGTAATTAAAAAATACTCCTGGTACTAGGTACATTGTGCATGTCGTTTCTGAATAAGGTAATCTAAATCATAATACATAAGCAGAATCTACATATACCTATGTCCTTCCAGTATGTAAAAATGAAGCAGAAAATTAACGTGGTCACTCTGACAATTTGCAATTCTTTGGTAGGAAAATAAATTAACTGTTAAAAATAAAAATCAGCTGCAAGTATCCGTGAGAGAAAGAAAATAGGCACAAGTCCTACTTCTCATAAACCAACAACATATATTCTCGGAGTACTCCTTCCTCAATTTTACTCCGAGTCCAACAAGGGGCTACACTTGTAACTCCCGAACAAACCCTCAGTAGTTATTACTCTATAATTGGATATTCTGTTTTATATAATGAAACAATAATGACAACAGAATATTTTCAGATTACCAACTTGAAAAAGCCGCTCTGTACTTTCTAGGACATGCTTTATACACCTCTATCTAAGTATGAAGTAATAACTAGTGGGTGTGCACATGAAAGACGAAGACTAACACTGAGGGTATGTTCGAGAGTAATAAGTGTAAGTCCTTGTTGGACTTAACTCGGAAGAGAATTGAAGATTGGCATTGGAGTAGTTCCAGGGTATAATATGTGTGTATTTAGACCAATCTAATTTGTATCTTCAATAATATGATCACCCCCACAAAAAAAAATCGGCCTTTATTGGTTACATTCATGTAGAACTTCAATCAAAACTGATACTTTAATTAAAATTGATTTTAAATGATCAAACATTCCTTCGATGACGTCATACAAAGTAACAAATTATGTCATTGTGAAATAAATAAAATTTTGGACTCAAATATTGGTCTAAATGGATCTAGAAGGAGTTACTTAAGACTGGACTATGAAAAAATAGGTTTTCGAAACCACGTAAATTTAAAAAAAATCGTTGATGCAATAAGTTTGCAACAGCATAAGATCATAAATAATGATTTAACATTATTTTCTGTTGAATCCAATGATTATATGTATATATATACAGAGTGGTAAACCAAAACTTTCAATAGCATTACTAGATTACAAAAAACTTGATTCTTATTTAATCTAGAAAAGACAACTCAGAACCAATTTATGATATATTAGACTATATTTTTTACTCAATAAGATCTCCTTCACGAACAATAAAAGCTTCAACTCCCCGCGCAAACAGTATTAGTAGCTCTTGACAATAAAGTCCGTGTCCATGGCGTACCACGCTGTCATTATGGTAGCTTGGAGTGAATCCGAATTTCGATGATAGGTGCGGCAGAGATTCGTATCCATGACGTCCCAAACTACAAAGGCCATACGGTTTAGGTCAGGGTTGAATGAAGACTACATTAAGGAGGGCCAGAAATCACCTATACTTTCTTTTAGAAGTTATGGTTCTTCTTCGAGATAAGGAACTTTAATGGACTTTTTGATTTTGTAAGCGTCTGGATATGGATACACCAACAATTCTTGCAGCCTTCTCGATACTGAAACCGATTCAAAGGAGATGTAATACGCTTTGCCTTTTTTGTTGCTGCTCCGACATTTGTACAATTTCAGATGTGGGATTATTTAAGGGGCCGTTTGGTTGCATATATATACATTTTTAATTGTACCCATGAAGTTTTTTTATTTATATGACTTATATGGAAGATTCAAAAACTCATCCATCAAATATGATACGTATTTCATACTAGGGACTCATCAACAAAAAAAATACTTTTTGAAATGAACCAATCCATGTTCAGAATACTAAGGGGTATGAGAAGAAAAAAAATGGACAGTTGGCATGAAAAAAGTGTATAGTGTGAACAGCATTGGAACTGTTTTCGATGTTTTATAAATACATATAGCCGTCTCTATTTACATATTACGAATATTCTTATTTGATGAATAATATGTGATATGTGAATTTATTATGTCTTTGTTAGAGTTGTTATTGTACCTTTATATGGGTATATAAGTATCAGATTAATTGGGGGAGGGGGGATAAGTAAGTTAGAATTCATTAGATCCCGCCTGTGTTTGACGTAACGTTTTGTAAAGATATGTGAGTGTGTTTATTAGGATGTAATTGCTGCGTAAATTGTATTCTTTAAATTTCTTTCTTTCTTTTCTCTGTTTGTTACTCTGCCTTGTTTGTATGTATATATGTACTTTCTGTTGTTACAAAGTACACATCTATTTACTTCTTAGGGGCAACAGAGAGCATTGCATTGATCTAAATAGATCTAGAGAGAGTTTTAAACACAAACACTATTCATATCAACATAGCTCAACTGTTTGTATCTCTATTATTATCCAGTATACAAATATTTATGTGTGTAGAGGCAGCATAAAGAGATCCTGGAATTTTAAAGAGAAAAACGAGAAAACATAATATTTTCATTTCCGTGCAATTTTTATTTATTATGATTTTCCATGATATTTTTCATTGATAAAAATTACAATTAAGCCCGAAAATTACTTTTATTCTAGTAGAGTAATAACCTCGTAAAAATTGTATATTTCGTATGAATGTTATTAATATAAAACCGCGCAGTTTGATTTTTAAGTCATCATCACATTAAATACTTGATATAAAATTGAATTCGGTCACTCAATTTAAACAAGTAACTTTAATTCGTAAAAAGTATATATATATATAAACTGAATACATAAGAAAAAATACACTTTTTTTACTTGTCGTCCGAATACGAACTCCGTGTGTCCGTTCCCAAAGCACACCCAATGATGCAAATAACTCAATAAGTAATTTTTCTAGAGAACTTAAACTGATATTAACAGATTTGTGTGTCCAACTCGGGTAATTAAAAACGAATTTATTGCTGAAAAAAATAAACATTTTGAATACATTTATGTTTTGAGAAAAGGAAATGTGGACTCCTAAATACCCGAATTTGAACCCTTTGGAGTACCAGAGGCGTCCATAGGGGGTGGGCTGGAGAGTTTGTAGTCCCTTCCCAAAAATTATGGATTTTTTTATGTAGACTCGAAGTATATAATTGGTTATATTATTAAAGATATTCTTTACAAATTAAGCAAAAACATTATAAAATCTCTGTCACCGTGCATTAAAATTTGTTCTAGACTGCTCTAAAAGATAGTATATGGAATTAGCTGTTATATGGAGCAAGGAAAGGCTAAGGAGGCATGATAATCTACTCCTATTCAAGGCAAACCGCACCATGGACAATTATACGGATAACTAAGGATATAAGCAATTAATGGGGAATTGACCGGGAAAAAAAAAAATACCAAGAATAGAATGATAGGAACCAGTTTTAGAGAATAGCAGATTTGCATATATATTGGATACGTCAATCAAAAGGAAGATATCGTTCTTGGGAGGTTATTAATAAAAATGGTGAATGTACGGCAAATAATATTTTGGAAATTGAAATAATTTTATTGTGGGTTGTTTTTAAGAGAAGAGAAATTGGCCCTAGGGATAATTTTTTTATTGTTTGAAAATAATAGAAAACAATAGACTGAGAATGCTTTTAGTGAGCAAATCAAAACAAAATCAATTTTTAGATTAAATAAAGAAGAAGAAAGATCTTTAATGCCTTGGTTGGGGAGGTAATCAGAAGCCTTAATAAGATGACAGAAAATTCATTATTTTGGATGTAGTACAGAGTAGTTACCAACTTACAAGCCTTGGGTAGTCTATATGGTCAAACATCGGAAAAGAGAAAAGGTTTCTTCTGTAAACAATCACTGGAGACATCCCAACATTTTTTATTCGAGTGTACGCAATATAATTAATATAATGGACAAAGGGATTGAGAGGTTCTTGGTTTTTTTTTCAATTTTAAGTTGCATCTTGTCCATAACGATTTGTGTTTTTTATATTAGGTCATATCAAGCGGAAATTAATTACACAAAAGTACAGGTTCTGTTACATAAATTAAGATGCACAAAAACACTATTTCCTAAAGATTTTACAGTAATATTGAAGAATATTATATTCCATATGTTAAAAATTTTTATAAGGTAATAAGTAGAAATATAGTTGTAACAAGGTACAAATACATATATATATATATATATACCGGTAGTTGCATAAATACGTGGAGTAATTTTTAAACACTTATATCTCGAGGTTCTGTGACCGTAAATAAAAAATTCCAACACAAGTAACTCAGTAAATCTTTTGGCTTTGTTTTTGTTTTTCTTACTCGCATCAAACAAAGTCGTTTACGATGAAGGACGAGGCCAAACGCTACATGGTTGCCACTCTACTCCGCGCCGGTAGGTATGTCAAGGAGATAATCAAAAGACACTGGATTATCCAGGACTACTGTGTTCAAGGTCCAGAAGCTTGTCAAGGAGGGAAAAGATCTGAAAGACCTGCCCATACCTCTTGAATGACTCAGGATTGGCTCACTGCCAACATGCCATTTTGTAACAAAAACATTTGGCCACCTCAATCACCTGATTTGAATCCCCTTGACTACAGTGTGTGGTGGCAAATTGAGAAGAAGGCCTGTGCTACCCGCCAACCGAATTTGGACTCATTGAAGTCAATGAGCAATGGGCAGCAATGCAAGACCATTACATCATCAATGTGTACAAGGCCTTCAGCAGGCGCTTGGAGGGTGTCATAGTAGCTGATGGTGGTTATATTCAGTAATTATATTAAATTTTAAATACCAGAACAAATACTCTTTTATATAATTCTCAAAAAAAAAAATACGTCATACGAATTGTATTACACATTTCATTATTTGCCACAAATAGTCTGCGTACTTATGCAACTACTGGTATATATTCGGTCAATAGATATGGATTTCTTTTTTCTTTTATTATTTTCAAAAATTCCATAAATCAAGCCCTCCCCAAAATATAATCCTGTGCCCCTGACTACTATGTTTGGTCGATGGGGTGGGGGGTGTTGGAGAGAGAGAGTCCAATCAACGCAAGCACAAAACACTATTGACTCCTTCTCGAGGCAGTTGCCAATATGGAGAAGGAGTTCCTCATCAAGGTATGTGCCAGATGGAGACTGTTGTTGAAGCTGGAGATGGTTGGTTCGAGTAAAGTAGCTCACTATGGAACCCCTCATGTAAGAGAAAAAGATTTGTGAGTTTTGTAAATAATTTTGGCAAATAAATTGAAATATACATTACCCAAAAAATTTCAGGATTTAAAATCCCCAATCTGAATTTGTGTATTTACTGTTCCTCTTCTCTTGCTACCATAAATTATCCCTAAGAAATTTAGATAAACTTTGATTTATATCTGGAAGTCCAGTCATCAAAACAAAGGTAGAGTCATGGTCATAAATAAAAATCATGTAATTACAATGGAAGAGTACCCCGTCTTTTTGTAGTTACTGCTTGAGTATGTTTATTTATTTCCAAAAGTTGTTATATCATCATTCTATTATTCTTCAAGAGAGAACAAACATATATTTTATTAATAATATAGTAAAGTTTGTTTATAGAATGTATTATTTCATGTATGCTCTTGAAAATTAGAGAGTAACACAAAGGATTTTTTGGGGAGTTATCTTCTAAATTATTAAAACAAAATCGGTCTATTCGTCGACCCCCAATAACACTGGGATATACCAGATACTACCGCAAATAGCTCATAAGCATAAATTAATTGCTATTGCGTGAAATACAAAAAGTAAAACAGAGGGTTTGTTGTAGAATTATAAATTCTTGTTGGACTCGGATTAGAATTAATGATCGATATCAGAATAAATTTGTGTCTTTGTCATCGCAAGTTTGAGTCTTTTTTCTCTTTTTTTCTCCTATGAAAGGTTGCGTGATACAATAAAGAGAAAGAAAAGACATAGTAGTTGATAGTAGTTTATAATGAAGACACTACTATCAAAAATTAGAAAAGGGAAAACGGATCATGCCTATTCTCTTTTTTCTTTATTATTTAATTGGTCATCGTGTTGTTGACTTCTCGGTTTGAAGTATGAATTATTGCTTATTTTTGGTGTTAATTGTTTTAATAATGCATCTTAAATAATATATATACATAGCTTAATATGACAAGAATATTATAATGGTATTTTAAATGTTGAAGGCCCTCCTCTTTATAGCAATAATTCATTTTCTTCTCCCAAGATCATACAAAAGGCAGTTGATGTTGATAAAAGTATGGATACAGATGTATTGTATGTATCCGTGCTCTTTTTTTTCATAAGAAACAACTCAACACTCATTATTTTACGAGTAATTGATGAACTACGGTGTGCTGAAAAGTTTCCAACCTACACATGAAGATGGAAGTACACAGCAATAAAAGCTAGTCACATCTATTTAGTATCTGTTGGCAGTAACTCAACAAAATTTAAGCCATTTTTAGAGGTACAATAGTTATGTAACATTCGTAAGAGTGAGTTGATATGAATGTTTTGGTAAAAATCGAAAAAATTGAGTATCGCTCAGTTGGGGAAGTTTAAGGACAATAAAATCGTTTTTGGTACCCGATTTTTTACTTAGATGAAACTTGGATGTATCATTATACGTCAAAAAATAAAAATACAGTCTGCACAATGGACTGGAAAGATTTTCGTCTAATGAATAGCCAATCACCTCTGTGAACAATAATCCCCCCAGTCCTATTTGGACGGCTAACAGGGAAGGAAGCATCGCTGGGAGAAGTGTGGTGAGTTACAAAGAGACTATGTTGAAAAATAAAGATTCTGAAAAAATGTCTTGTATATTTCTTAGGTCAGATACTTTTCAGACCAGCCTCGAACATGAAAATTATCTGTATGTCATATTACTCGATGAAAAACCATTTAAAATGATTTGTTTTTTTGAAAGGATATTTTATATGTTTGAATAAATGAATGTTCAAAAGTAGTACAAATTAATTAAAATTTCTGCAAATTTACTATACGAACACTAATGAGCTTGACTATATTTGTATCGATCCTTATTCTGGACTGAGGACTACAGTCCTGTCCAGCTTAGTCCTACATATCAGCCCTAAAAAGTTATAAAATAGTTCGGACCTTGATGACGTTACTCAACTTTATTTCTTCTAGTTATAATTAGTTCTATTTCGGAGATTCTGAAAGACCAACGAGCTTAAGGACCAGCTTCACAGACTGATAGGATCAGTCCTAAGATTGTACTGGACCACATAAATAAGAGCTGACACAACACTCACTTTGACTGATTATACAAATATAATTCATACCTCACTTATTATGTTACTATGTAATCCTAGTAAATATCACGATGCAAGGGAGAAAATGAAAGATTGGTAGCTAGAGTAATTTAGAATTTACTTTAGCCTTGTATTCCACACATGCTTATTTTTTCTTCTCTTCAAAACATTAATTTTCAGGTAATTGGAGGAGTAGAACACGTAAACTTGAATTAGTTATTCGATAATATCCAGGAATATAGGTAAAAAACTTTTGTTCAAGAGTAGTGGATAATTAATTAAAGATACACATGGATATACTACATCTTCATGTTAGTGAAATTAAATCTTGTTAAATGGAAAATATACATTTTTATTCAATACTTAATATACAGGGTGCGTCAACATGGCTCATTTTGTCTCATTGTAATTTCTTGCAATCTTGTTTTGAAATTCCCCCACTCCTCATCAAGCTTGCCGTAGAGGGCTCGAAATTTAGTTCAACAATTAATTAGGGAGGAATATGAGGTCCTACCCATCTATAAGAAGCTCAGGAGTAAATTGTAAACTACAAAAGGATTTTTTGCCTTATTTTTTTTTTTTAACATTCTTTATTTGGTTTATATAACATACATAAATAAATAAACTGGAGTAATTGCATAAAAAATTGCAGCTTATACTTAATACTCCAGGCTAGAATTTCAACTAACATTCTAAAGATCAATCTTTAAAAAACAACAGTAAACATGCAAATTAACAATCATGATAAATATTTGTTCAAATTTCTTAATACCCTTTTTAAAATACTTCGATGATTCTGTGATGTTGATGGAAGGTACCAGATTTTTTCCCCTGCAAAATTCCATGACTCACATCCTCCTTTGAGAATTTTCATTGTGAGAGAGACATGACGGGCTGAAGCTGCCAAGATGATACCTCTCAAGTCTCACCTCATCCTCCAAAATAGGCTGATAGTTAGTCGGCTGGAGATGAAGGTTTTACAATTAAGAATTGAAAAGTCCAGAGCCCTCAGAAGTTCCGCCCTTTTCCTTCTTTGAATTTCCAAAAAGAAAAATACTCTTTTTCTTCCCAATTTTTAGCGCTATTACATTTCTCAGAGAAGAGACTATTTTTCATTTCCAACCCATATGGAGGTCCAAACGCTTACTACGCAGCTCCCAGAGTCAATTTACAGCTACATCAAAGTTTAGAGGGACCCCCTCAACGTGCCACGGGCATGGCATTGAATAATTTTTTAAAGAATAGACAAGTTGAAATCTTATTCTACCATCGTTGAGCTATTCTTCGAATTTAAATTATAATTTGTTAAAATATCTAATGTGATTGGAGTGTTCTTCTAAAATTGAGGGGTCCTCTAAATTTATAAAAAATAACTTTTTATTTATATTTTATCGAATTACATCAATGGTTGAGTCATTTTTAAATGCAAGGGTGAGCATCCAGATTATTCCCTGAGCTGAGCCCCAAAATGGAGAGCCTTATATAAAGTAAAATGTATTAACAAATTGTTATAAAAGTCAACTTTTTTTTAATGTTGAATATTTTCCAAAAATATATTCTTTTGTTGACGGCGGTCTAAATTTCGTTCCAGTTATCTTCATGAATACCACTGCTATTTCATTTTTTACCTAAGATTTCCACCATTCTTCTAACTTTACCATTTCCGACTTCAAGATCCTCTTCAGGCTTCCGGGAACCTAACGGTAAAAAAGTGGAGTAATTTTTAGTAAGAAAAAATTCTGTTTTTTCTTAAAACTTCCGAAAATAATTAATTATGACTCTTATATATTACAAAGATATCGAAGTGCGTCACTGTCGTGTACATCAACTTCTATTTGCAAGAACATTTTTTGCACATCCGCCACAATTGCAATTTTATGACTTCTGAAAGAAATCAGTACGTCGATCACTTTTAGAATCAAACTGGGATTTGCACACAACTTTTTATTGAGGGTTCTCGAATTAAACACAATCCTGACCTTTGGTGAATTACTTTTTTCTTTAAAAATTGCGCTAAGAGGCATGTAATTTACAATCTTTCCATCCTTAGAATCAATATAACATTTTTCTGCAAACCCTTCTTCAAAATAAGTATTCACTGCCTCATTCACAAGTTTAGCTTTGACTAGATCTCTAAGGAGAGATTCCTCTGTCTTCTTCAATCTACAAAAGGCGGATTAAATATTATTTTTAATTTTTGTGTCATCTTCTTTATAACAGAATTTAACCGTATATCGTTTTCTTTCAAACTTTATACTCTGTTTGAAGTGAGCAAGTGCCATTTGATCCAACACAGAGTAAATTTCAGTCTTATGTGAGATAGAATTAATACCGAGTGACTCCAGCATAAAATAACTTGAAAGATGACTTGATAATTCCACATTTGTCAGTAAACGCGAGTTGAAGTTAAAGAATTCATTGGAAGTCGTCTATTTAACAAATATCCAAAGAGTATATTGAGGGCGACTAAATTTCCATGGTTTGAACAAATGAATTTATTTCGCACTATCTCTCAGTAGTAATCCTGACCTATTAGTAGGTTTACTTTGGCTGATTGTAGAGGATATTCATCCGTGAAATCATCCAGATCAAAATAAATCCTTGGATTGACAATGAAGAGCAAATTCCAAAAATGGTGTGGAAGTGAAATTTATTTGAAAATCTCCCTCTCATGCTCTCCGACATTACTGTAAAAATTCGATTTTTAAATTTCTTAGAAACTACACCTAATATCCCAATGTCGATTTCTTGGGATTTGAATTCTCTTGTTCCGAGTTTATCAGCTAATTTGCTCTGAAAAATTATGTTGAGGATCCCCCATCCAAAACACCTCGCGCTGTTTGGAATCCATTAGGACCTTTAACTTTACAACGATATGTTGGATGGATTGTCTTGATCTGATTCGGTTTCAAGAGATAGGTGAAGGTTTGTAGATCTCATTCCAGATGCACCAAAGTGTGATGTTGCAATGAATATTCGATTGTTTTATGTCCATGTTGGAGGCAATATTTGCAACATCCTTCCACCCGTAACATTTCTTCATTTGAAGTTTTGTATAACTCCATGGCCTTAAAGCAATTCGTAGACCGATGGTTTTCATCAAAAAACAAACATTTGATAATGGAGTTCAGGTTTGATTGTTTGTTTTGCTTATTTTTCTATTTTTTACCTAAGGATTTTGTAGTTCCATGTAATCCCTGAAATCCACTATTCAAACATGATTTCTCTAATACAGGAAGCTCGAAGGAAGTATCCGCCCTTCTCTGGACAAAAAATAAGAAATTTATAAAGAGATGCCTCCAATGACTAACTCATGTTTTCATCTTGCAGGAATCTTTAAAATGATTCTCTCTCCTCATCTTCTAACTTGGATTTGAGAATGGGAACTAAGACTTGAAATTGTTTATCTTCCATCATCAGGTTAGTGATTATGTGTCCAATTTGGACCAGACTTTCATTGCAAATGAAAGGTGGTCTTTTTCCATTCTTGCATTATGATGTCACATATAATTCGCTCAAATATTATCCTATTTTTGTCCAAAATGATCGTCAAGAAGCTCTAGAACTGCTTCATACAAATTTATTCTGGAAACCCCATCAATTTTGAGAACTATTATGGTTTGACGCAAATATTGTGGCGTCCTAGCTGCCCCGATGGATCTGAACCACTTGACTACTGTATGTAGGGTTTCTAAAAGGTTGCCCCATAAATGTGCACATAAATATGTTGAATCCTTGTTGGCTATCATTCTCGAGGAAGTGGGCAACATAGACAAGGAGTTTTTCATTAAGGCCTGTGCCAGGCTCAGGACCGGGTTGGAGGCTTTGGATGAAGTTTTAGGAGGGGTGTTTGAATGATTGACTTCACTAGTGAGCTTTGTATGGAAGAACAAAAGATTTGTTAATTGCTGAATTAATTTTGATAAATAAATATTCATTATCCTTTAATTTTTCTAATTTAATATCACCGCCTTGTATCAAGTTGTACTACATCTTTAGTGTTTTAATAAATTTCCTAGAAGAGAAAGAACTTAAGAAAAAAATCAGTTGGTAGTTGGGCATAATCGTGATTCTTTCAAACAGTTGAAATATTCACAACCCAAGAAGCAATGAGTTAAATTTAACAAATCAGTATTTAAAATACTTATCATGGTATAACCTCCGTAACACACAAATTAACATATTTTCATTTGTGTTCTGAAAGTTGATTGCTTGAATTATAATTAGTAAGAAATTATAAGCTCTGAATCATTTAAAAAAATGATTGAATAATAATTCTACAATAGTTGGAAATAATTTGTCAACTACAAAATGATTTTGTGCCTTCTTTTCCTTATTTCTTTTCGTATGGAAGATTACAAGCTACAATCAAGCTACCGATGTGTTGTAAATTGCATGTTTGCTTTGAATATGAAGCAACACTATGGAATTTAGATTAAATTTCAAGTAAAGAAAAGTAAAATATATACCTTTCTTTACCTCAAAGTACCTCATTCATCTGGAATGAAGAAAAAAAACTATAAAAAATGAAAGTATATGAATACAATGCCAAAATCATTTCATTACCATAATATACATATATTTATATATTTTTCATATATTATGGTTGCAAATCTCTACCTTTCTTAGAAGAAATTTATGACATATGTGTGTCTATGTACACTAATATAAAATATTATTAAATATGTTGGGTGTGGAGCTTTTAAGGAGTAAGCAACATGGAAATCATAAATGATTCTGTTCAAATTTAATGAAAAATTTTACATTGAAACATGCAAAAGTTGTTTATAAATCACGGCGTTACCTCGAGTACTAAAAAAATTACACGAGATATAAAATTGTCCGTGGAGAAAAGTTGAATTAAGAGGAATATCGTTATCTAAAAGCCTTATTTTTAGTTAGCTTTGAACATACGAAGTTTAGAAGGCTTACATAGGATCTCACAGGATATCGTATAAGTTCAGAATCAGGGGATAAGTTTTATAAAGTTACATCCATTTATACAGAATCTCCAGATCAACAACAATTTTATTTTCAAAAGAATCAAAAAGGAGAGGTCCTACTTTTACAGAATAACTCTGAATTGAATCATTGAAGTATGCAAGATTCGATACCCGCACTTATAAGGAGTTTAACATTAGACTTGATTGCCAAACAAAGTATTGAATCCGAAGCGAATACTTCTTTATCGTCAACCAACTTTGACGCTAGAGAACCCATTTGTATTGACTAAGTAGAGTTATATTTAGTGAAGTTACTTCGTGCTAATTTATTAAGAAAATAAATAATAAACATCCAAATTACATTGAATAAATTGAGTATTTGTATATTGGGTAGATATTTTATGTAATAATATTCAAAATTTACTTTCCATTTAATATTATCATTGGCATCTAAGATCTTATGCAAATTATATAATTATAATTATTAAACTTTTAGTAACAGAGACCAAAAAACCCTTCTTATTTATATCAACACTCATTTTGTTGATGAGAGTTTTTCTGATTTCCAATAACTCGATCATGAAATAATATTAAAGAAATTTTTAAAAAAACATACGAAATTACTTATAACTAAGCATAATTGTTATTTTGTTTACAACTTTTAAAGAATTTGTAAAAGTGTTTATTATTATTTTTACTCAAAAAAAATACTCGTAGATTGTAATAAAGAAATGTTGGGTGTAAAAAAAATAAAAAGTCTATGCGGAATTATTTGGAGGATTTCTAGGAACTTTGAAGTACCTAAGTATGTTTGAAAGCGTCAAGAAAAATTTAAGTAATGATATAAAAAAAGAAGCATTGGATATAAATAATACATAGTTTGATTTGGAATTGAACAACATTTGGTTTTTTGAACAGATTGCCATGTTAAACCAAACAATTTAAAATTGGAAAAAGGAACACAGAATTGATGATACAGATTCCTAATAAGTGTGTTAATTGAAAGTGTGAGACCAGCGTTTGAGTTTGTCCCACTCTATCAGAGAAACCTGCAGTTAGATTTAGAAATAGGAAATTTTGATCACCCTTTCCATCAAGAAATACAACTCTTCTCTGGGAGCGAAAAATAATATTATCGAGAAGAACTAAGAATAGGCTGTGCACTATTGAAAAGTATATTTAATCCAACACTGTAAGTTTTGATGTATACGTCTTACTTGATACGTCAGAACTATTTTCAGTTTTGTTAGAAAAAGGAAAGGCAACCAGAACATCGTAATAAACACAGCAGATTTATAAAGTAACTCTTGTTGTTTCTTTTTCTGCCTACGTCAAAGGGTGCTTTTTTTCGCTAAATGTAATATATAAAATGTAAAATATGCAGTCATTTAAATTTGTTTTTTCCATTGATTCCATATTTATAAACACTGTATTTAAGTTTTTCATTTTTTTTTTTCATTAACATAACCATTTGATTGCATAATACGACATCGACTTCTCCTCCAATAGAGGGAACGTCGAGTCAGTCTGTGGGTGAGAATTTTTTTAAATACTTTTCTGAGATGAGATTATCAACTAATTTTTTTTTTTTCAAAGGATTATTTTTTTAAATTTCTTTCATTAAAATTGATCTTCTTAGCAATCAAAACAGTGCTTACACGACAATCAGACCCGACAATTTCCATTATTTGAAACAAATTTTTGACAATTGGCCTACCGGAGGGTGATACATCTTAGCTATCAAAATTACTCGAACGAAAGCGACGAAACCAAAATTTCGCAAGATTGGCTATTAGTGTATTAGTATCATGAACGTAAATCCCATTTTTAGTCAGTTGGCTTGCGTTTTTGCCTTTATCGAAGAAAAACGGTAAAATATGGCTTATTTAATCTTTGTTGGTGTCCATTTTTGACGACCCCTTAAACAATACTGAGTCAAACAATCACAAAACTCCCAGTTTTTGTATTAAAAATCTTATATTTCTAATGCTATCTAGTGTAAACCAATTGCATTTATATATAGTGAGATACCCATTACTAATACCATCTTTCGGAAAAATAAAGAATTTTTTTTACAACACTTATTGTACAAGTTGCACTTTGTAAAAGGAAATTCTACAGGTTCAAATCTATTCGTTTTTAAATGTATTTGTTAAATATAACTGTGGTCATTCTAATAAAAAACTAGTAATTAATACCATGATTGGATCTATTAAAGTTAAATGGTTATTAATATATATTGATCATCCAATATATATTCTATTATTGCGTTCCCCTCATCCCAAGTATTCATTTCACAATATTCATCTCATTTTTGGGTTGCAATTTGTACAAATAAAATATATAGGAGTAGGGCTCAACAAGGAACTGTACTATTCATGTCTTTTTTGAAATGGACAATAAGTATTGAAAAACTGTTTACTGTGTTTATAGATCAAAAATAATAAACTATGAAATATTGAATTTTATTATATCAAGGTTAGTCACCAACTATTTTCTGAGCTCCATAAAAATTCATTAGCATAAAGTATGACGTCATTGGAACCCCAAATACAGAATATAGAGAATAATTGCAAACCCTAAATTCTGCATTAATATCGAATTTGTCCTCAAACCCTTCATACAAACCCCTACACAACTTGGCGGCAAAAATGGTTCAGATATCGACGTGCAACCTCCTCCTTATATATGAACAAATATTACAAAGAAAATATTATTAGTATTCTTTTGCAAGACCTCAGTAGAAACCTTATTTCATCTTCTCTACTTTGACAAAAAGTGGATTTCATATGGATTTCTTTTTATGATACATTATATACATATTGTGTATTTTATTAGTTCTATGAATAAATTTTGACTGTCATATACAAATATATAACTTTACTTTCAATAAAATATTACGAAGCAATAATTATAATACAGTATTGAATAAAATACTATGTATGATTTTATTATTGTGAAGTATATAAATATGTAATTCATTCTAAAAAATGTGGAGAAATAATGTGACAATGACAGACTGGTAGTATGGTAGTATTTATGAGATACATAGAAGCTGGTATGATTGACTTAACTAACTATTAACTGATTTCAAACTTTTATTTTCTTATTTTTAGATGATAAGTTACGTGATGCAATACAAAATACGACGAGAAATAATATTAATTTTTTTACATTTTATTTACAGGTCTTGTAAGAAGTCGAGACGGAAGTCATTTGAGCCCAAATTCACAACCATTCATAAGTCTCCCCTCACCAAATATCCAGTCGGCAAAAGTGAGTATTACTTTTGATAAAAACATTGTGTGTCAACTTTAAAGCAAACAAGAATAAAATTACTCCATAACGAGTCCGAATGAAATATTTTTCAAATAAAATATCTTCGATGTTTACTTAATTTATTCTAGTCAATATTTTATAAGGAATACAAATGTACTTAAAAGATCTAGAAATGAATATTCAAAAAATGTAAATTGGACTTGAAAAGGCCATATTGGACGTCAATAATTTATCATAATTCGAATAAAGGCGAAGATCGGGTAACTTTTTATAGAATTATCATTAAAGAACTTGTAGTAAAATTAATATGCACCAAACTACAGCATGGGCGTATGCAGGATTATATATTTATATATATATTCTTTTTTTTTTTTTTTTTTTTTGGGGGGCTTTTTTTTTCGATTTTTTTCTAGATTTTTTTTCAAAAATCCATATTTATTCAGAGAAAATTAAATTCTTGAGAAAAAATTGAAAAAACAAATATTTTAAAACAAACAAATTACAAAATTACTTTTTTTTGAAAAAAATTTTAAATATTAACTTTTTGGAAAAAATATTTAAAAAAAAATAATTTTGGGAAAAATATAAAATATAATATTTTATGGTATTTTTTCAAAAAGTCCACAGTTATTCAAAAAAAAATCCATAGCTTTTTACAATAAATTTAATTTTAACCCCTAATTTTGAGTAAAATTTATTTATTATCACCAACAAAAAATCTATTAATATGCCAAAAATTCCTTATTCCACACCCTACAGACGCCTCTGTAGTGAAGTGATGTTTATTTGCTGATTTCATTTAACACTAGAAAATAGTACCCCCACAATTTTCTAAAATACACCCTTCGGGTAAAGTTACTCCTGTTCTCCGACTACTGCTCTAAATTATAGCTAACCGTCTTAAGTAAGCCCATTAAAGAAATGAGAGATATTATGACCAATACTGAAACAAATAAATTATTTAAGTAAAAAAGAAATAAGAAATGCCTTGTTTGGTTAAATTTTACTCGAAATTGCTTTTAAGTTTTTGCATCACATATTATGTAGATAAAATCTTAAAACAGGGAGGTCCTACCTTTTAATATAATGGGCACATTGCCACTTGAAATATTTTAAATGAAACACAGAACCTATTAATTATAATAAATTATAATTATATAAATAATACCTACATAAAACAACACTATAAAATATATTTCAACTTAAATCCAACCATTAAAAAAAGGCAAAATCTAAATTTTCAAGGCCAAACTGCTTCAAAAAAAGCAGACAAATCTGGCAGCCCTGTCAGAGTCTCAGAACATGTGCAATGACATGAAATATTTTTCAATATTTGTACGGATTGTGCGTGTTCTACGCGTTTTGATGATATTGTGACAATTTTACTAAAAAATACTACTTGAAGTGAAAATGAGTAGTGGGCCGCACAACTCTAGGCATCTTCTTGGACATTTATGTCTTAAAATGTATGTTAACAATAAATGTATCTACTTTTCAGAATACCGTTTCAATAGTGGACGGTCTCATTACTGTTGAGGATCCCAAGACAAAGGACACAGCACCGGATTCCTCACAAATGATTCGTAGAGGAGCTCTTGTACCACCGAAGATGGATGGGGGTGGGAGTGGAGGATCCTGTGGAAGTGGTGGGACTGGGGGATGTGGCAGTGATAAATCCTCCTATTCCGCATGTAAAACTCCGTGTCGATCCTCTATTCCAAAGCAAAGAGACTCCATCAATAGGTTAGACCACATTTATTATTATTTTTACTTAATTTATGTAAAAAGAAACCTATTAAACAAAAAAAGGTATGTTTTATGTTAGTGGTACTCAAATGAGGGTTCGCATGACCCATGTGGTACTTATGATTATGAAAAAATATTTATTTGTGGTACATCACTAACACTTTTTGTAAGTTGAGGGTACTAGACTGAAAAGATACTTTATAAACAGTACATAACTCAAAGAAGGTTGAGAATCCAGGTTTTATACATTGCCTTAAACTATGAATACAGAGATTAGTTTTGTAATAAATATAGTTGACATGTTTGTAATGAAAAAAAATAACGAAAAAAAATTCTGGCAAATTAAAAAAAAGTATATATTTTTTTTAGCACTAATATGCGTATTTTATTATATAAGTAAGAGGAAAAAAATCATCCACGTTTTATTAAAATGAAACAAGTCTAACTAATTTGTGAATATATGATAAAAACATTCAATTCAAATGCCAAATATTGTTTTAATTATTTCCTGTACATAGCTTAACTAGAAGTAAGCTGAGCTGTACTGTCATTCCTTGCAGTGTAAATAATGATATAAGACTATATTGGTCCTATGTAGGCCGGGTTTTTTTTTTTTCCATAGTTGAGTGAGTGATAACATATGTAATAGTACTTTACCACTCCAGTTGTAAAACTTTTGTTCAACAAGTTACAAGGATTGAATATTATTATAATATTTTCCTTGCGCTAACCCTATTTCAATTGGGGAAGGTTCTCCTCCTTATAGCAGTAATTTATGTTCTCTCCCTAATATCATATTTACAGGCAGCTCCTGAAATTAACTAAGGTCTTAATTCAGTTACACCATATGCCTTGCTCTCACCTTCTCCGCGTCCTCTTTTTTTCGTTACAAACATATCCACTCTAGAAATAATACCAAAATAGATACCAAAAAATACTAATAATATTTACGGATTCCATTCCTACCCCTGTTAAGGAGTTATGAAGACGTAGTTTCTAATCCATAAACACCATAGACCAGGTCAAACATATTTTTTACCCGTCTCTCATCCATCCCCAATAGGGATAGATGGTACTGTGTGGTGCTGAGGTCCTAGTACACTACTTTATGCCACTTTGGCGGTATATGCTCTTTTTTTATAGGCACTCTAAATGAAGAAAAAGAAAAAAAGGGGGGAAAGAGGAAGGAGATAAGAGATTGATAGACAAAGAGAGAAAGAGAGAGTTATTCAGTGCAAGGAGGAACGCTTATTCAGCATGGTTCGACGGTCTACTGACACCTTTCCCGTAACTTAAAAGTAGAAAATATTGATTAAAAGTGATTGCTGGTAGTTCCATTCCATAGCATGGCTTTTGTTTTCACATCAATATGAAAATCTAAGTATAAGTGATGATGGTAATAGTTTTGAGGAGTTTAATAAGATTTTACCCCTAATTTTGTTACATTTTTCATCTTTTTTAAACTATCTGTATTTTTCTCCTTTTTGTTTGCTAGTATTAAAAAAAAACAAGAGTTAGCTATTATTCATACAATTGACGACTAATTGAAGCATTTGCCAGAATGAATTATGGTATGCCGATAGGATGTAGAATTGAGCCAGAAAAGCAGACAGTAAAAGCCTATACCAAACCGGATGCTTGGTTGAACTTGAAACTAAGTGCCAGATGTCCTTGATCCCTAGACAATCGCCAATTCCCACACCTCCCTGCCTATCTTATATAAAAACTACTCATTAGTTAAAACACAGAAACCGTATTTCTTCTAAATGGTACTGAAATTTCCAGACGATGAATTTTGCAGGGAATGAAATTACTAGGTATCAAAAGGCAGGGATTGAATAGACAAGGAATATTGTATTTGCCTAGCACCATATAACACATATTTATGGTCTTGTGTAGACTTGTGTCTAAGTAGACACGTAAAAGCACACAATGTAAAAAGCATGAATAATAAAAAATATAAAAAAGTATTTCCAAAGTGTTTTTTTTTATTTTATCGTAAAATTAATTATGAACAAAAAAAACATAAAGTTTTTCTGTTAAAAAAAACTTTTTTATTCTACTAACAGATTAATCAAATATTCTTAAGCGTATGCACACATTATATTGAATTCAATCCATGGGCAATAACATAATAAAAGGGTAGAAGAACAAACCTTCGAACAGAAATATTGACAATTTTGATGAGACAATTTCGAAACAAAAAAGAAAATGCAAAAATAAAAAGATCTGAAGGGATGACTTTCAGTGATATTGATTGAATTGTAATTTTTGACATTTTCTCCGTCAAATAATAAAAATTATCACCTCTAGTTGTCTTATTTAAATTTTCTTCGGATAAAATAGAATCACCAGCTTTTCTGACTGTTTGTGACTAAGATCCTTGCTCGGATAATTTCGCTCGGAAGTTTACAGAAAATTCAGTTGGTGCACTGGTTAAATACCTGTAGTTGATGGAGCAGATAACGAGTTGGTTGACATGGCCTTAATTTTTCTTTGATTTTCTAAATGATGAGGAAGATGACAATTGATGATACTGATTAAACTGTTGTTTGTAATAGTTCTGCTCTACATGCTCCACTTGTATCACATTTCCAGTAAATAAAATTTTGCAAATTTTTATGAATTAAATATATACCAATAATGTAAAAGTTTTTTTTCACCTTTAAGTCGGAACAATTTCCGTGATAGTTTGAAGCCAGAGTACAATAAACATGAAAACTATCGTTATAACTGCAATTAAATCTTTTTATCACAAACTGAAAATGTTCCTTAAATTTATTACAAATTATATAATTTTTTTAAATGTAAATTTACATTAATTGGTTGCAATTTCATCATGCCTACAGATATCTTTGTTGTTGCATTTTCTATATTCCATAATATTTTTTTCTTTGGAAATATCCACAATGAAATGGTCTATTTGAGGTTTTGTAAGTTCGAGGTTACATCTTACTACATTTTGTCTTCCGATATTTTGACTTTGGGCCTTATGTTCGAGCTCTTTCAAAAATGCAAATGTAAGACCGACAAGTCCAAGAATGTTTTGTGTATAAATGAGCGTGTTATCTCTTATTTTTCGTTTCTTTATTTAACAGAGCATCTTCCAGTGATGAAAATGAGAAAAAAGTAAACCAATCCTGTGCAATATCTCATGATAATCTTATGAAAGAATGTTCTCAAAGCTGCAATGTCGGCAGCAGTAATACGTACAATGTGAACAGCTTGAATGAAACGTCTTATCGCCATCATGATGAGCATACTAAGGATGAAAACAGCAACACCAATATTAATTCAGAGAAGATGGACATTTTTAAACGTATTGAAAACGAAGAGGCTTCAAAAAACAATTTATCGAATATAAAGGGAAGAAATTATCCTCGGAGAAGCTCTGTGGTTGTGATTCCTCCTATGCAAGTATGTCCAGGGGATCTATTGGTCTATTCAAAAGCTTTAACTCGATTGGGAAACGGTGAGTTATTGGTTGGATAATTAAATATGTCATTTGTTTCAATTAAGTATGATTTTCTGTTTGTTTGTGCGAGCGTGCGTGCGTATATTGATTGACATTGATTTAGTGTAAATTTTGTTGTATGTAAATTTATTATTATTTATTTTTTGAAAAGAGAATGAGAAAAACATTTCCTTTCACACCTGCAAATTGAGCTTGAAAAGCTAGAGCCAACCAAAAATGCATATTCCCTCTCATCATTTTGTGCATACATTTAAGAGTCAACTTTTGTATGGTTGAATTTCAAAAGGATATAAATTATCTGCATCCTATTAATTGTATGAAATATGTGTTTCCCCTAAAAACAAACAACAAACACAATATCTAAATACTTGTGATATCTGCTCAATCCTATTTATTTTTTAATCAACCTTTGTTATGTACGAGTATATATATATATATGTGTTGTCTACAAGTTACCATGTCTGTACAATCTACAACTTGCATAAGTAAATTGTCCAAGGGGTACATTTTATACGTTGGCCAGTACGTTATACTTTATCTTTCTACCTTGAAATTGGAGACAATGATAGCTGAAAGTTGAAATGCAATTTTTTAAAACTTTTAATAATAAAGAAAAATCTGCACTTAGTGAAAAATATATGATTATCATTGGAGCAAGGGAAGAGGAACCTCAACTTTGTAAATATATTCGGATAGAACGCACGGTATCTGCTACTTTTGCATTAAATCAGTTTGTCTCAGGCGTGTAAAAAATCGCCTTAAGTTATTTTGTCTCAGAATATACGTCTTAACCAATTTCGTACACTTGTAAAAGTTACAACTTCTTCCCTAAAAATTCATTATTTAATTACAGTATTGGTCATTCCAATTATCCACTGTTAGTTGATATCATCATTTCATTTTGATCCAGCAAAATGAAATGGTCATTATGGCATATATAAGTAATATAATTGTTAGTATTTGAACTCTATATTGTGCCACAGAATACTTGTATTTTAGTAATTTAATACAAAACGGCAACATTAAATTTCAACGATCCTCATCCCAAATACTGCAAATTATTTATCTCAATTTTGGATTGCAACTTAATGTAATGGAAAAAAGAGACATATTTATGTAAAAAAGAAATTGTGATTATTTAGTTGAAAGCAACATAGAAAATACAATACAAAATAGAGGATGACACAATTTGTGCTTTATTTACGTCATCTGACAAAAGAGGTATATGTTCAGGTGATACTCCATTAATGACGTCACATTTGTTTTTAATATCAGGCATTTAATTCAATTTGAGGTTATTAAAGCGAAAGTCTGTAAAAAAGATGAAAATGTTGGTGTTTACTACTCATTGTGATTTGCGATTCAAATAGTCTGATACATCTACAGAACCATAAAACTGTAAAAGGCTAAAATTTGTGAACACGGTGTCAAATACGGAGTATTAAGTCAACTGTCGTTCGTGTTAATTATATGTAGATCAAAATTGAATTTATATACAAAATTAACTATACAAGTTTGCAAATCTAAAGAAACCTTCTTTACTTAAATATTATTATACCCGCTCTATGCATGCACTCAGCAACAGTTTTGTTATAAGATGTTAAATACATGCAAAAACAGCTTTCTTAATTACTCTTGTATCTTTAGAGTTGTAATTACATATTAACATACATAAATAAAGTTCAAAATCTACATACATACAGAGGTAGAAAGAAGTATATCCCAGAAACTTTAAAAGTGTCATAATTTTATTTTTTTCCGTTCTTGAGGAAAGTTTTTTTAACAATAATAATTTTCAAGGCCCACTTTTGGACACTTTCTACCTCATGTAGACGCCATTACCTTGCAGCCGTTTGCAGTATTGTACAGCGTCTTTCTGTTGTACTTTTGTGATGCAGATAATATTCTTTGTGGCATTTCTAGTCGAGTACAAATCTTGGATCACTTTGCGTCGCTGCTTCTGGATCTTCATTTGGAAGACTGAGAGCAGAACTCGTTTAATTAGAATGGGCACTCAGAAGAGTGCAAAACTACTAAAAAAATTGGATTATCTATCTCAATTTGTTCCAAAGTTAGAGTTGATTATGCATTTTTTAAGTTATGTACTACTTTGACCTTTCAAAATTATATGGTCTCTTACTGTGACCATTTATACACTTCGTACAAAGTTTGATCAAAATCAATCTGTATTATTTGACCTAATCGAAAAAAATGCTTATGTTTTTGCCTTGCTTGTTTGTTAGATAGTCACCAGAGTTACAGCAGAAGTTACTTTCGATTTTTTCAAAACTTGGTACAAGGTCAAAGGTCAAGTTATAACAAAACGTAAAAAATACATAATCGACCTTAACAGTGGAACAAACTACCGAATGCCCATTCAAGCTTATTAATACATACTATGTTGGACCAGAAAACGCAGCAGTTAGTTGAGAAAAACGACTAGTAAAAAGTTAAAGGTAAAACAAAACTTGTCTAAAAAATTTTGCCCACATATGTATAAACTGTTTCCTAATGCCCATATCTACTGCCTCTGTGTCTTCATTACGTTTTTTTTCGTTTATGATATAGAAACACCAGTATATATTTCATCATTTGATCTCCCTCTGTTTGAATATGTTACAATACCTACTCCTTTTAATAAAGAATAATAAATAGATTATTTCGTATCAAAGTATCACAAAAAACTCTTGCTTCCTTAAATCCTATTTTTCTCTTGATGTAATCCTTTTGTTATAATTTGTAATGATGTGCTTTGAAACCAAATAACCAAATGAATAGCTGCTTTCATACTTATCTCACTCTACACATATCCATGTGTTATACCTACTAAACAAAATATGTAGTCTCACATTGAATAACAAATAAATTATTTTCATAAAAGGTTGTTTTTATATATATATATATAAAAGAATATACTTATAAGAGTAGAGTGATTTTAACACTTTGCAATGTAAAATGGTTTTTAACATTGTCTTGAGGAAAAAAACTTTATTTTCTTATGTATTCAGCTTTGCACAATACTAGAAAAAGTAATTTCAATTTTTTTTTTCTTAACTGAATATTTAAATTATGAAAATATATTTTTAGATCAACAAGTAGTCGGATGCTGTTAATCGGCATCCCTTATCATATAAGATTGATGTTTTTTGTCGTAAAACATTTAGTCCCGAGTGTGCAGCGAATTTCATTAGAACTACTTTTTACCTGATTATTTAGCTAATTATGACAGGATCCTAAGAGAAAGTATGATTCTATGATCTTAGTAAGATTATGTACATTTTGTCTCAAAATACATGGTACATTGAGTAAAGACAAATGATTCAGTACAAAAAACATATATTTCTATTTAGCTTACAATCTTTGCGACGAAATATAACATCTACACGAGCAGGCAAAAAATTAATTATATTTTGAAGAGTCTCCAGTCTCTTTCGAATTTTCTCCAACTTGTTCCAATTTTGAGAAGCAGAATGCAGACTGTCAAGTTTGTCTTTCAAAATTAGCCAAAGATTTTCAATTAGGTTGATTTCTGGGCTGCTGCCTGGTTTTTGAGCTATGATTCAGTCATGGCAGTAGTGTGCAGGAGCACCATCGAGTTGAAAAATCCCATCAGACCTCCTGTGAACCAGCATTCTTAATTAAATTGGACCAGCAGATTTTTTTCTGGCCAAAATAGGTTCAAGATGACCTTCCAATATATCTGATACATAGCTATTAGCTGTCAGCCTAACGCTTTGTGGCATTATGTGAAGGTCAAAGAGCCCAGAAGCTGACATTGCTCCCCAGACTTGGATTCCTAAGAGATTTCTTAACCGTCTCAACGGGCATAAAGTTTTCCTGAGCTCTTGCCCAAATTCGATCTACCTGCTTGTTTGGGATCCAAAAAAGGGGATAGGGTGGCCCATCACAAAAGATAACATTCTTCCAGTCTTTTGATAATTTTCTACAGCTTTGACATTAACTTTTGCATTGGTGCTAAGAATTTTCTTCCGTCCCACATTCATTCATCCACCCCTCTTAACAGTAGTGTAGGGTATATCCATTTCACTAGCAACCTTTTTGATTGATGACCCAGTCTTTATCCTACCCACAGCCTTTAATCTGACCTCCAAATCATAATACATGACGCACTATAATATTTTCAGCTCTGCTTTTGAACTACAAATGAGCTGTACCACTGGCATACGTAGTTATGTGGTTGTGTTCAAATCTGGTTTTTTATATATTTTTGACACTTTTCACTGTTTTAATTAACAGGAGACAAATAGGCCGATTAATCGATGTAGCATTTATTTTGCGTCATAATGTAGGCGCCAACCTCGTTAGAATCGGAATTTCATGTGCATTTGATACAAGAAAAGCCTCGATAAATATCCAAAAAGCTTAGAAATAATTGTAATAAATGGACATGTTCGTAGGAAGTTCAACCATCAACATTCCTGGATTTTCATTTAATGCTATTTTTGTGGTCTCATGTAATATTGTGTAAGTCTTATTTATTTGGTCCAGTCCAGTCATAAGATTGGTTGTATCCGTCCTTGGGGCCGGTGCTTAAGTCTATCAGACTAGAGGGATTGTCAGTAATAGAACTTATTTATAAAAAAAGGTTGAGTGACATCATCAAGGACTAAACTGGATCAGACAGAGAGTTAACTGAACGGGACTCCAGTCTTTAGTCTTAAATAAGGACTTAGAAAACACCAGTCTTTTTCAAATATTTGCAGACATTGTAAATCTTATAGTTGCTGACACTCAGTTCTTCGACGACGATTTTGCCCACGTGGGTCAAAGTAGTAACTTGTAATTTTGATTTTTGTATATACCTTTTTTTTCTACATTAGCTAAATATATGTTTCAGGTATTTCCATGAAGCAAGATACACTGGTTCTTTTTTAATTTAAGCAACAGTGTCATGAAATATCTTTAAACTCTTCAAAAATTGAATTTAATATAAGTTAATTAAGATATATAATATAATATATATTTATATACTTAATATTTATCAAATAGAAAAGTAGAGTCAATGAAACGTTGTGTTTCAATCAATCGTCCATCTTCATTAATTCATTTAATTAAAAAATGTGCTAGCTAAAAAATATAAAAAATCCACAGTCTCTTACGGATAATAGCTATTATTCAAACTTTGCCACCCCAATAAGTATTTTAGATCATTTATCAGTCAGAAGTATAATAGATAAGTCTAGCAAAATTAACATACTTAGAGGAGAATTTAATAAAAGGGAATAAGAATTGATATAGCAAAGTGTCCCTAAACTTTGATATATTAAGGTTTCTTCCAGTTAGAGCTACGGTAATACAAAGTCCGCCATAATTCCAATTTCACAACAATTTATATTTGTATCAGAAGTATTGAACATATAAACACAAAACCTTGCTCCCAAGGAATTGACCAAAAATCTCTACAAAAAAAATTACTATACTGCACACAACATAAAAATGTAAGATTTTGAGTATCCATTGTCACAATATCCGCTTAGAATTTAATACGAGGAAAATCAACACATTACGCGTGCAATTTTTTTCAATTTTTTCCTATAATATAACGACCTTACCACCAATAAAAAGTTATCTTGCCATTCATTGGCATTTTACATATTTATGTTCTATCAATAAAATAAACGAAAATGATCAAAAACAAGAAAAATAGAACAAGGAAGTCATAAAGGACTTCTGATTCTTTATTTGAGAAAACTTATATTTAATATTTGATTGTCTTTACTTTTTTAACCATGTTAACTTCATTATAAATTAGCAAAAAGGAGTAACTAAATATCTGTTGTACGTAACACACACGCATATATAAATTAGTTGGAGCAACGTGCACGGTGCGACCTCTATTTAACGTCCAAACGATTTTTTTTTTGAAATGGATTTTCTACTAAATCAATAATCTGTTTTATATAAACGACTGCCAAATAAAACCTGAATAATTTTTTTATTATTATTATTGAAACCTGGATCGTGCTAGAGTAACAATACCACTGTTCTCACTCACCCTTTAAGTCACGGCGGAAGAACTCCTCAACATCAGAGTAGAAGCCAAGCGTAATCACGACGCGACAGTCTGGTCATCGACCTCTTAGTAAAGCAAACAAAGGCTTCCACAGATCTTTGTTACGAATTCTTTCTAATTTGAATTGGTGAAGACCACTTACGACCTGGAGGCCCAGATGAACGTGCAGACAAACACTACATTTTCTTGATATAACTTTTTTAAAGTTCAGGAGAAATAATAACTATAATACATTTGTATTGAACTTTGAACTTGGAATCAACTTATATGCTAAAATAAAATGTTTTAAACATCATATTTTACAAATATATTTTTAAATAAATTTTAAAAGACCTTTTTTGTAATATTTTTGGATGAAAAATTAGTTGATAGTAACAAGAAGCTGATTTGTTTCCTTCATTTCAAAGACGAAGATTTTTCCAATGAATATACAAGGTGTGGAAGCAAAACGTGGACTGTTAATAAAAGCTAATTCTGTAATTAAAATAGAGAGTTTTTGTAATTTTTTCCTGCATTTCCTATCTCCTGCCCATTCTGCATAAATAAACAATAATAAGCATTTTTCAAATCTGTCATCATGAATGAGCAAGAAAGAAAAAAAGCAGAGGATCTCAGACCTTCTGGATGTCAAAATTGAGGTGTCAGATATCATCACATTGTGAAGTGCTCTAGGAGGAGCCTCATTTTCAAGGTGGCCAAGATGAAAAAGGATGGAAAAGACCTCTCAAGGAAAGAAGGAAGTGGGGGACACAACTTGAAAGGGGTTCTGAGTTTCTGGTGAACCTCAAGAAGAAGATCAAGGAGACCCCCACAAAATCTATGAATAGCCTCTCTAACGAGTTTCACGTAGGGCATTATCAAACTAAAAGTATGTATTACCCACGAAGTGTTGTGACTTTCGGTAGCCTGGGCTAATATAAGTACAAATTGCTTGAAAGTACTGGTGACTCCTCTATGTGATAATTATAAATATCCTTCAGGGAATTGTATTATTTTGTCGCCATAAGCCCTTATTTACAGACTAATATAAGTAAATAATGGATATCCCCTATTTGAATGTTTGGCTCATCTACGAGGGTTTCAAATTCTTCTTGACACCATCACTCTATATTTTTTATCTCCATGGGTTTTTGCCGCAGTAGTAGCGCCTTTCATCAACTAACAAGACGTGCTGGACATAAAACTACACAATAATCGTCAAGAATTGTTCACACATACCAAGTGCTATTTTTACTTCAACCAATCAACGTTCAAAACAGGAGAAAAAAGAAGTAGAAGCATCCAGCGCTATATTGAGCGGTTGTTGCTTATTGTACATATTTGTGAAGTGTAAGGCCGTAAAGGGTTCTATTACCATTTATTTTCTATTTCAAAAACATAATTTTCAAGAAATGTCATTTGCATTATTCATTTTCTCCACTTATGACGCTTGTTTTACAGTGCCATTTAATACTCATACTGTAGCTAAGTTTTTGCATTGTTAAAGGTATACACATTTACTAATACATATTAAAGTATTAAATTTCTTTCGTTCTCCTCTCCTTACTTTATTTTTGCAAAAAGTCCAATATCAAGTTTGTTGCCAAAAGTGTACGTATGTATAATATATACTAAACATATTAAAAACTTCTATTTTTTGAATATTGGAAATCAGAACTATCAATACTTTTAACTTTTAGGAGATATAACAACTATACATGTTCAAAAAATATCTGGAGACTAGCTGTAACACGACATTGTATCCTAAAATCTTCGATATAGCCACAATCGCCTCAAAAGGCCCAATGAATAGTGTTTGTGTCTGTCCTTGTTTGTTCAGTCTAGTCTTAAGATCGGTCCTTCAGTACTAGAACTGATTTAAAAAAATGAAATAAAAATTGAGTGACGTCATCAAGGATCGAACTATATCAGTTTTAGAACTGGACGTGACTGCAGTCTTTAGTCCTAAATGTTACCCTACACAACATCACTCCCGAAGGTTTGGGAAGTCTTTTGTATGTATTGTTTGGACATATCGGCCCACTGTTCATTTATGGAGGTCTTCATGGGCTTGATGTTTTCCTGCCTAAGGTCCCGGACTATACATGCAACAAAAAGAAGTTGTTCAAAGGGTTGACGTGGGTTAAATACAGGGACCATATTTATTTTTGTCAGAAATTGATGGTACTTCTCAGCCATCTTTGAGCAGCATTGGCAATGTGAACATGAACGTCTTTTTGCATGCCCATTTTATCATCCGGAAACTTAGCCCGATATTTCCTGCACCAAGAAGCGGTCAGATCTTTAGACGGGCGTCAGGTTCAATCGCCAATTTCTTGAATACTAAAACAAAGATAAACAAATGAAATTTATACTGCACAGTGTATAAAATTTGGAACGAGTCTGTCTCTTAAAACTCAGCCAAACCTCTCAATAAACTAGTATTACGATTACCCTGTTTCACTCGGTATGTAGGTTTATGTATTCGTACATACATTGACTATTACTTGAATACATACCATACATATATTTAAACCAATAATAATTAATATGTGACTATGCAAGGAAAAAGCAGTGTTTCTCGTATCGTTCATTATGTATGTACAATGTACATTAGTATTCCAATATAGATGAATGATAAATTAGGAAAATTGATGGACTTTTACAATACAACATACATAAACAACGTATATCCAAGTTCTATATTAACTAATGCTAAGTACATACTTGATAATACATAATACATATTATATAAAGTAAGGAAGACTGGGAAGGATTGTAATTATTGGTGTGTTGGTCCTTATTTAGAACTGAAGACTGCACTCCCGTTCAGCTTTGATCCGATCCAATTAAATCCTGCGTACTTATAAAGTGCAGACTTTTATGACGCACTTTATTTCTTCTTTTTTTTAAATCAATTCTGGTACAGACTGTACGAAGGACCGACATAGTTAAGAACCGATCCTAAGACTAACTGGAATGGAGCAAATCAATAAGGAATTACACAATCATACTATATATGTATATATAATAGGTAAGTGGATAGCAACAACGCCTTAGCGCATTTTCATTTGCTTTTGTATAAAGGGGGTTTCAATAGGGACGCTCACATTTTACGTTAATAGGTTTCGAAAACGACGTCATATTTGTTATTGTTTCTTTAACAGCTGTGCTCGGATATAATTGTAGTTTTATTATGGAGCAGTACACACTCGAGCAACGCTTGCATATTATTAAAATTTATCACAAAAGTGGTGAGTCTTTGATCCAAACTTTAAGAGCGTTAACGCCAAATTATGGTCAACGTAATCGACCTGCAAAATCAAAATTCAACGTTTGGTGAAAAAATTTGAGTCAACATACACGCTGCATAATGTTCCTGTGCCAGTGAGACAAAGAAATGCACGAAGTGTAAAAAATATTGCTGCCGCAAGCGCATCAATTCAAAGATGACCCAAATTTGTCTCCTACACGCCGTTCTCAATCGTTGGGCCTCTCTGTGACATCGTTGTGGCGAATTTTGCGAAAAGATCTTGGCCTACACCCGTATAAGATCAAGTTGACGCAAGAACTGAAGTCGCTTGACCACTTTAAACGTTGGGAATTCGTAAAATTGGCCGAAGAAAAATTCGAAAATGATCCTGATTTTCAAGGTAAAATCGTCTTCAGCGATGAGGCACATTTTTGGCTCAATGGCTTTGTTAACAAGCAAAATATGCGCCATTGGGCCGGGAAAATACCCACACATGACTCATGAGGTGCAATTATATTCCCAAAAAATTACTGTCTGGTGTGGATTGCATGCTGGCGGTGTCATTGGGCCGTACTTTTTCTTCGACGATGACAATTGCCACGTTACTGTGAATGAAAACTGTTACCGCACCATGATAACCGATTTTTTTTTTTCTTTTGCCCTGAATTGGAAGATATGGACTTGGACGATATGTGGTTTCAACAAGACGGTGCCACTTAACACACAGCAAATGTTACAATCGATTTATTGAAGAGTAAGTTTGGTGAACGTCTAATCTCCAGAAATGGGGAAATCGTGCGATTTAACGCCTCTAGACTATTTTCTGTGGGGTTACGTGAAAGCTCAGAGCTCAGAACAAATATTCGACGCGAAATTGCTGCCGTTTCAGCCAATTTATGCGGAAAGTAGTCGAAAATTGGGTTCAACGATTGGACTTTGTAAAACGTGCACGTGGTGGTCATTCAAACGGCATCCAATTTCATTCAGAAATTAACTTGAATGTATTTTAACGGCAAATAAAGAAATCGTCGATATTTCAAACCGTTTTTGTTTAATTTAAAAAAAATGTAAACGCTGTTAATGAAAAACTCTTTATATACAGGGGGCAGAAGCTATCAATGCTGCTACTTAGGTGCGCTCTCTTCGTCAAACATAGGAACTTATGCAGCTTTTTTTTTTTTTTATGCAAGATAACTTTTTTAAATTTTCATCAGTTGGAAAAAAATGAATCCATTGATATTATTTGCATATTCCCTCCTTGGAATACGTGCCGGAAGCGACAACATATCGTCGAATCTGTTAGGAGACAATTTGTGCCCTTTAAAGATGATTTTGAGGCAACAGCAATGGAAAAATGTATCAAATGGCTCCAAGACAATTTTCACGACTTCTTCTTGCCGGACTTTTGGTCTCCCAATTCGGGGGATTTGAATCCGATACTTATCTTTTTGTCTGGAGCACCATCGAATGACACACTAGCCGAACCCAAAGTTATACCATATACAAATTTATCAGTCAGTTCAATAAGGAATTACTGGATTTGCAAGTAACCAAGTGGCGAAAGCATGTTTGCACTTTCTGCTTCGTATAGAGACTTTAATAGAGACTGGAAGTTCTTTTTTTAAACGAAATTAATCGGAATCCATGAAGATTTCTGGTTTTATTATTTTAATCTGATGCTGGTTGGTGAGAAAATGGCGTTGAAAAAAATCCTTTTTGCGACACAGATAGCTTGTACAACCTTATATATGTTACTGTTCAAGTCGCGCTCTTGAACAAGTAGTAACTTGTATAAACAAATTGTACAAGTTATAACCAAAGAATGAGATGAAGCATGTTAAATGAAGGATTTAATGTATTTAGGATGAAGATAATGACCGTAACCATAGGAGGAAGAGGCTATGGGCCCTCCACTTCAATGATTTTTTTTTCTTCAAGAATATGCATTAGAAGTCTCGCTATTTATTTCTTTTGGTAGTGTTGTGTGGATTTTTATTTAAAGCTTAAGACTGCAATACTTCCCAGTTCAGTCTGGGTCCAGATTTTTAATTTGACAGTTTTCATATTAAATTCGGTTGTTCTTATTTTGTGTTTGACTATTCCATTTTGAACTGGACTACTCCCATTTCGAAATCGGCTATCCTTTTTTAGATTGTACTATTTCGTTTTGAATTCGATTTTATTTGTTTTTCATTGGGCTATTCTCATTTTAAATTAGATAATTCCATTTTGAATGGGGCTATACTCATTTTTAATTAGATAAGGTCTTTTTGAATTATTTGACTCCATTTTGAATTAGACTTTTCTTATTTTCAATTAGATAATTCTTATTTTGAATTCTACTATTCCCATTTTGAATTCGACATTTCCATTTTAAATATGAATATTCTTATTTTGAATTCGGGTATTCTCATTTTAAATTAGATGATTCCATTTTGAATTGTTTGACTCCATTTTGAAGTAGAATATTCCCATTTTGAATTAGTCTGTTCCATTTAGAATTGGTATGTTCCATTTTAAATTTGAATACTCTTATTTTGAATTCGGCTATTCTCATTTTAAATTGGATAATCCATTTTAGATAGTATGATTCCATTTCCAATTGGGTTATTCTAATTTTGAATTCGATAATTCAGTTTTACATTGGATTATTCTCATTTTGAATAATACTATTTCATTTGGAATTAGGGTATTCTCATTTAGAATCGGAAATGATATAGTAATGACAGTCTGAAGGAACAGTCTTTTTACTCTACCAGACTAAACCAAATAATTGAAAACTGACACATCACAAATTTGCTGCAGTCCCCTTTCTCCAACCTCAAAAATGCTATAACCACAGAATTTATATAACAATTGTATAATATAATATATGTAATGCATAATATTATGAAAAAAGAGTCAATCCATTATGTAACCTTTTTTTCGAGATATTGGATAAAAATGGAATTGGAGGGTAATGAGATATATTTTAGTAGGAGGAATAATTTTATAGATATGTAGCCATTTTGCAATGTATGTATTTTCTGTGACTGATATCCATTAGTGATGGATCACTCAAAAAAAAACTACATTCCCATCAGTCCGGTCATGATTACTTTTATCACTCCTCACATTGTTATTTTTATTGTATCAAAGAAAAAAAAGGCCCAAAATTCGATCATACCAACTATTATTTATCTCAAAACAACTCACAGACTATCAATGTCACACAAAACTTAAAAAACCCATAATTGTTAATAAATTTTGAACAAATTTAAATACACAATTCAAATGAGTATAATTTTTTAGGAGAAATGGTTTTAAGAGGAGTTTATATTGAGCTCTAATTCCAGTTATTTTATATCTTAACGGTTCACAACCTGCATGTGTAATAGTATATGCCGGGTGCGGCGAAAAAATCTTAACACTTGCTTTTTACTACATAAATCAAGATTTTGGTGACTTCTGTAAAATTGTTCCTGTCAAGTCCTAAAAATAAACAAAAAAACTAAATCTTCCCAAGCGTCTTTGATGCCGAAAAAAATGCTATCTGAACGTGACCAATGAGTTTCGGTCTGCGCACTTTTGGACTCTGGCAAGAAACTAATGGAGATTTCATTATTACCATGGGTCCAAGCCAATTACCTGGACATAAACGCAGTGTTCCAGCAGGATGGTGAGCCTGCACACACGTCCAAAAAGTCCCAGAAGTGGTTCGAGGACAACTTACCTTTCTGGTCAAAGAAAATTTGGCCCCCCTCCTCAACAGATGTCAACTCTTTGAACTTCACTTTTTGGATGAATGTTGGATAAATGCCTGCACCGTCCGTCACTCCAATATCAACAACCTCTAGGACACTATCAATCAGTACTGGCATGTCATGTTTGAGTACTACATCCACAATGGGTGCAAAATCTTCTGTGGCTACCTGGAAGCCATCAATGCTGCCAAGAGGGGCTACATCGATGATTAGGTTAGCAACTAAAGATAAATTTTTTTTATTACAACTGGAAGCTGAAATAAATCCAGATAAACTTCTTGATTGAAAGTGTAAAGATTTTTCCGCCACACCTGGTATGATACACTGAACATTTGGAGACTTGGAGCCAATGCCTTAGCCTCTTGTTTTAGAACCAAATTTCATTTAAGGCAGAGACTAAAAGTCTACCCCAAGCATCCTTAAATTGTGTTTGTATCCTCCTCAAGTATTGAGAAGAGTAAGATGCACAAATGTATAACACCGTTTTAATGAAATAAGACATAAATACAGTAGACTTAATTAATCTTTACTATTTTACGTGGCTAAGGAACACAGTATATTAATATCAAACTTTACATATCAAATATTCAGCAAAAATAAGTCTGTGTGGTGCACCATGGGTAGTGTTTTGACGATCCTTATTTTGTACTGAGGACAGCAGTCCGATTCAATCCAGTCCGATCCCATCAGTTCCCACTCGACCGTCCTTAAAGAAGGTAAAATTCTTCCCCATGACGTCATTGAGTGATTTTTTTTTTTTTTTTCATTACTCCGTTATATAAATATCTCATTCATCCTACAAAACCCCTCTGAGGAACACAACATCAATATAAACATTACATATTGTATATTCAGCAGCAACAAGTATGTGTGGTGCATCATGCATATTGTTATGTCGGTCCTTGTGTAGAAACGAGGACCACCGTCCAGTCTAGTCCCACTTGTCAGTCTTTACAGAAGGTAAAATGGATCCTTGTTCCGTCAATTAGAGTATTTTTCAATTTTTTCCCATTATTCCGTTATAAAAATATCTTCATATATCTTAATAAACCATCAAAATTCTTATTAAAAAAATCCAAAGGCCGACTCCAAGAACTACCAGTCTTAAGAACCGGATCCAAGGAAGAAAGGTGTAAGGATTATTTTAGTGTCAGTCCTTATTTAGGACTGAAAACTGTAGTCCCACCCATTTCAGTCTTGGTCCAGCCCAGTTCAGCCCAGCATATCAGTCCTAAAAATTATTACGTTCGGTCCTTGATGACGTCACTCAACTTTATTTCTTCTTTTTAAGTCAGTTCTAGTACTGACAGTCTTAAGGAACAGTCTCAAGGTCTGATAAGACCGGCCCTAAAACTGGACTGGACCGAATAAATGAGGACTGACAGAACACTAATCATTTGTGCATCATAACAGAAAAGGATGTCCTAATTCACGAGTCTTTTAATAAATACATCATCACAATATATTCAGAATAAACAAAAGATAAAAAATAATAATGATTAATACTCTTTCATTACTCAAATGAGTGCTTAGCACGATATTTATTTATAACTTTTCTTAAGAACTTCCATACTTTGATCCACAAACTCTTTCTCCCAAGGATTTAAGTTTATTGAGAGGAAAAAAAATCAATAGTAATATTTGACAGATAATATATTGATTTAAGAAGAAAGTTCGAATCATTCCAGTTATAAATATCGTGTTTTCAATATCTTTTCGATTATGAATATTTGCTCATAAGTAATTAAATTTTATTCTCACAAAGTCTTCCCTTTTTTGGAAGGAATACATATTTAACATTTAATATTTAGGTAGAAAAAAATCTTAATTAATAAAAGTCAGGAGTTGCTTCTGCTAAGAAATCTTTATACTTTGATCTAAAAAAATCTTATATTTGTAAAAAAAACCTAAAGACAGATTTTGTAGCAACTATAGTTTAAATATGTAAGAAAACTAATAAAAGAATTAAGTTAAAAAGTGTCAATCTCTGTATGTCGTGTTTCTAATATTTTCTTCCGTGCAAAGAAAAAATTTTCAGAGCGTACTTTTTGTTTAAAAAATAATAAATGAATTTGATTATCATGATTCATGTAAAAATATAATACAAAGTAATTATTCAAATTTATGAATTATATTTTTGGCCAAATTAAATTTAAGAAAAAAAAATTATGTGAAATGTCCTTGAAACATTTTTTGTTACTGTGAGGAGGTTATTGGCCGAAAAATATTTTTTGAGTTATAATTTGCCGAAGGGATATTTCGTCAAAGGGTCATTTGGGACATTTGGTCGAAAAATGATATTGAATGTCGTATATTGATAATTGTTTATCTATAAAATAACTCTCCCTCCCATTAAAACCTTTCAATGAAGAATAATTGAAATAGAAGCAAAAATTAAAAAATGACCGTGTATTAAAATACCAAAGTTCGGTTTATTCAATGTATGAACAATAAGGGACTTACTTATCATCTAAAACTGTGTAAAAAAAACTTCAAATGTTTAAAATCAACAAAAATAAAGCTTTTCTAATCTTTAAAACTTTTTATATTAACTCTGAAATGTTACCCTTGACAGAACGCATGAGGGGGTCATGTGTTTTGTCAATAACAAAATCTCAGGAGGATATTTCATTTTTCTAAGCTTAGTTTGACCCAAACAATAAAAAAATCCTTCCCTCTAATAAATGTTCAAATATTGCGGCAATTCTCAAACATTCTAATGAAAATTAGAGGGAGATTGGTGCCGAACAAATTCTAAATTTTGACAGATAATGTTGATATGTATGAGATAACGAATTTTAAAATTTGCTATTAAATCAGTGATCATCACTCATTATCATCATACTCATCGTTGAATTCTGATTGTTTCAGATATGCAACACTACCAGGACGTTGACCAACAATTTTGATCTGTGTTCTATAAATGATTACACCCCTCAGATCTACAATATTGATATTCTCAGAAGGAGCAAATCTTTTAGAGAATTAAAAACAGTTTTAGGCTTAACTATTCTTTGTTAGCAAGTTACATCAAATCCAAGTATTTTTTAATTTATTTTAAAAATGGCTTCAACTTTGGTCCATCGTTCAACGAAATCAGGGGTCACATATAATAATCATTTACCCCTCCCAGAATTCAAGAAAACTCTTGAATACACAAAAAATCAATTTGATCTTAACACACCATTATATTATATATGCATTAAGCTATGTTAATGAAGAAATTATTAACATTTACTACATTAAAACTTTCTTGCATGATATGGTAATTAACAGTAATGTTTAAAAAAAATAGTAATCAAAACCCCTAAAGTGTGTTTCATTATTATTTGACACCTATTCCAAAATTTTAGCACTTTTATGTTCAACGTGAATATTAATATGTGTTTTTTTTTTAAATAAATTTCTGTAGGTTTAACATTATCTAATTTTTTAACTTGTCTATTTAAAGACTAACTATTTGTTCAAATTTAGTCTGATCTAAAAAATGTTAACTCTTGAATTTTTTTCTTTCCTAAAAAACCTTTTTGAAGCCCATATATACAATATACAGAACCAAAAAAGGTCAAACACAGTTGGACAAAGTTTATTTTTTTGGTAACCAAATACAAGAATATTTCAACTTATTTTACGAACGACATACAATGTGGAGAAAAAATCGACCTAAAACCAACAACATATTTCTTTTTGATTAGAGACAAAATATGTAATATCTTTAGTATTTAATAATATTTAAAAATTCAAATAAAAAAAAGTGAGCCCAGACATTTTCTACATACTCACATTCAAATAAAAAATGCCTAACCGTTTCCCTTCATAGCTTACAAAAGAAGCCGATTCCTTTTTTTAAATCTTTGCATACACACTACTTAGAGACAATGTGTTAATAACTATTTTATATTTTATGGAAAATTGTGAATGATCAAGCAATGAGTACTCCAGACCTATCACTATATCTTGAACTGAAGTATCTAACTGTTTGGACAAAGTTGAAGAATAAGCATTATTCTAATGTAATTGTATATAAGCAGGACTGCTGATTTGGTAAATAAATGTCCGACCCCAACTCCAGTATTTCGAATGTCATCGACTCCAACACACAATTTTTTCATTACATACATTATAGCCTATATAAGTACTATTGAGTCTAGAGACCATAAATATAGATCTACTTTATAGCTGTAGGTAGTTATTAGTTATATTTAGTAACTAATTGTGCCAGATATAAATAAAATATTTTGAATATAAGATATTTAACAAGATGAACAACAAATGAAATGGATCAAACTCTGTTTATTGCTAATGCATTCATAAGTCTTTGAACATAATCTCCTGTACTCTCCTGACCGAGGGACAGCAATACAAACAAACTTTCATTGCAACGTTACTCTTTACTCTGTACAAAATTTCCAACTCCACCAAAAAAAGAAAATCCGACTTTACAGCCTGTATATATATGTCAAATACATCTAATCCCGTCAAATTGATAAATTCAAAGTGTTTGAAAAAATAAGCGATTCAAATTCCGGAAATTACGTTACATACTGTATAATTAAATGATTCTTTATTATTGTCAGGCCAAACTATACCGGTAATTGCATAAATACGCGGACTAATTTTTAAACGCTGATATCTCAAGATTCCGTGACCGGAAATAAAAAATTCCAGCACAAGTAACTCGGCAAATCTTTTGGCTTTGTTTATGTTTTTTTACTTGCATCAAACAAAGTCTTTTACGATGAATGACGAGACCGAACGTCATATGGTTGCCACTCTCTTCCGCACCGGTAGGCCTGTCAAGGAGATAATCAAGGACACTGAACTATCCAGGACTACTGTGTTCAAGGTCCAGAAGTTTATCAAGGAGGGAAAAGATCTGAAAGACCTGCCCATATCTCTGGAATGACTCAGGATTCTTTCACTGCCAACATGCCATTTTGGAACAAAAACATTTGGCCACCTCAATCACCTGATTTGAACCTCCTTGACTACAGTGTGTGGTGGCAAATTGAGAAGAAGGCCTGTGCTACTCGCCAACAGAATTTAGACTCATTGAAGGTCAGCGTCAATGAGCAATGGGCAGCCATGGAAGACCATTACATCATCAATGTGTGAAAGGCCTTCCGTGGGCGCTTGGAGGGTGTCATAGTAGCTGATGGCGGTTATATTCAGTAATTATATTAAATTTTAAATACCAGAACAAATACTCTTTTATATAATTCTCAAAAAAAAAAAATACGTCATCCGAATTTTATTACACATTTAATTACTTGCCACAAATAGTCTGCGTATTTATGCAACTACCGGTATAGTTATTAACATATTTTTTAACCGAGACGTTAAAATTGTTAACGTAACTTAATTTAAAATATATGATATTAAAAAAAAACTAATTGAAATATTGAAATTTATTCTCCTCACTAATTTTTTTGTTTTCATATTTTTTGTATTTATTTTAATTTTATGACTGTCCTTTGTGACGCAGCTGGTCGTTTCTGCGGTAGGTTTTAAAACAATTTAGAACATCCTCACATTTGTTTCTCATAGTACAACCATAATTCCAAGCATGAGTTAATCTATTTGTCATCAATCCCTCAATATGGATCCCTAGAGATGGGGTTTGATACATAAAATACTACTGGCCAAAGTGCTACTTCTTTTCATGGCATATAAATGTTTTTTGTAGGAAACGATGGAAAATTCGATTTTCCGTCATTTCCATTCATGTTCCAGAAGGAGAAAATAAAAGAATTTAAGGGGCTAAACTAAATTAATCCTGGCATTAAAGGTCATATTTGTTGTTTAAAGAAAAGTCATGGATAATTAGAATTGTGAAGTGCACAATTACTTGTGATTCTACTAATGTTAAATTGTGTAATAGTAACAATAACACTACAGTATGGGAATTCAAAACTTGCAGGAGCATGACTTAATTACAAAACAAACTGATTTTTATGTAATCAAGAAAAGTTAACTCAAAACTTATTTTTGATATACTTAAATTCAATTTAATTAACAATATATTATATGCATTATGTCCTCTTTCACAAGAAATAACAGCCTCAATACGCTGGCTAACTTATTGGCAACTCTTGACGGTGAAAGATGTGACCATAGCATACCATGCTGTCATAATCGCAGCTTGGAGCGAATTCAAACTTTAATAAGATGTACAAAATACATTTTTCTTTTATATGCTTCAAATTACAAAGTCCAGGGGGCTGAGGTCAGGGTGGATGAGGGCCACATGGAGTCAGGCCAGAAGTTAACCATATTGTTGCTAATTTGGTTTTACTTGGTTATATGGGGATGTACAATGTTGTAAGCAGTCGGGGTGGAGATGCCAACGATCTCTGCAGCCTTCTCGACATTGATACCGGCGTGGAGGAGATCGTACTCTTCTTATTTTTTTTGTTTTTTTTGTTGTTGCTCTCACATTTTTAGACTGAAACACATGTGACAAAAACTAAACTTGTTTCTTTTGGTTTCAGCTGTCATTTGGTTGCGTAATAAACCCTCTTTCTTAAAAATAAAGGGGATCAAATCGAAATAAATGTTACTGTAAGTTTTGGGTCCTCACTCTGTAGTCACATATTTTTTGGATTGAGAGTGGTGTGTTTCTGATTGTTTTTACTTCGATAAACATTAAAATAACCATAATAATCCTATATGTTTATTTTTGTGGCATAAAGATAGTAACTCTTCATATAGTATCGATAAACTTTGATAGCTGAATGAATACAAACACAAAAAAAAAACAATCAACAAATCTTAAATAACTTATCAAATATAAATTTTTTTAACGTACTCTTCACTTTACTAAAAACAAACTCTGATTTTTATGTGTGAATGATCAACTTATCTTAGTTCCAAAAGATAGGTCTACTTTTCAACATGTTTTCTTTGTACTTTCACTAAGTATTGACCGAATTCAGAAAAAGATGAAGATATAATAATAATATTTTTTGAAATTGGAAACAAGTACTAACTATATTTTATACTGTTATCTTTTATTTGGATATTTCAAAGCGAATAATGACACTAAATCATATAGATGTTAGACAGAAATATATTTTTAAAAACCTTGGAAAACAACAAAAGCATAAGTTTGAGGATATAAAATTTAATTTGAAGAAGTTCCATGAGGTAAAAACAGATAGGAGCACACCATGTGAATGCAAAGAAAATATAATTGTATAAAACTAATTATTTATAAAGTCAAAATCCAAAATAACTGAGAAACCCCTTAATCATTTTTATACAATGATTGACGAAAAAAAAAGCAGCATTATTTATATTTACTTCAACTGCTATTTTTTACTGTACCTTAATCCACATGCTCATCAATTCTCCTTTGAGTAGATCCAAATATACATGTATATCCTATTACACTATACCTTGATGACTTTTAAAATGATATTTCACATGTTGTCAAGCAAAATTATAAATATAATTATACACACTTTTGAGTTAGGATATTAAAGAAATATGATCTTTTGTTTCACAACATGTGGTACCATTTGACAACCATAAATTGATCCCTAATGTACAAAACAGTAGTGATGTAACGAATAATCAGAATCGGGTGTTTATCTGAAATCAGAATCGGCCTGGGAAAATAATGTTTAATTTGCGATTCCGATTCTTACGAACTTTCTCTAAAAAATTTCGTATTTGATTTTGTGTTGAATTTAATTTTTGATTTTTATTCCAAAAAATTATTTATTTTGAGAAAAACTAAAAAAATTCGAAAAATTTATTTTTTTGGGAAGGGCAATTGGGCTATATAATTTTTTTTTAATAGTTCTGAATTTTTGATAAAATTTTAAGTTTTGATTTGTATATTTGAAATTTTTTTTCAAAAAATTCCTAACATCAAGCCCTGATAGCAAAATTGTTTTTTTTAATTATTATTTAAAATATTACAGAATCTATAATTTTTATCAAGACTGCATGGGTATAAGCATCGGGATTTTTTTTTAATCGTCCCATCACTATACAACAGAAAGGGATTCATGATATTTTAACCAATTTTTAGTATCAAATAGTATATTATGATAATGTTAAAGCTTTTATGGCACTGGGAGTCTATAAGATCTTAGGATTTTATATGTGTAGTAAAATGAAACCAATTATTTTAATAGATTGTTTTGTTTTCCTTAATATTTATCTCCTTGGAAATCAAAACATTGTTTACATGACGGTCGGACTCGACGATTTTCAATATTTTATGCACATTTTCTACAATGGGCCTTCCAAAACGTTGTTCATCTGTGACATCCAGATTACCTCAACGGAATCGACGAATAATTGGCTGTTACAGTATCAGGACCATAAACACAAGTGAAATTTTCGGCCATCTGGCTCGTCACCTCGTTTGCTGATGTCCATCATTGATGCCCGCTCAAACACTGCTGAGTTAAATAATCAAAACACTGTCCCATTTTTTTAATACGAAATCTAAAAAAAATTTTTAGTACAAAACTTTTTATATCTAGTTATATTGCACTTATACAAGCCGAGATACAGATTACCAAAGTCATCTATTGGAAAAATATTTGGTTTTTTTACTACACCTATCATTTAAAAGATAATGATAATTAAAAAACGAAAAGAAAGAAACCATTTCTTGGGATAGTTATTTGACAAACATTTGAAAGATTGTCCATCCTTTAAAATGTAGCATTAAAAAAAAAAAAAAAACTCTATTGAAAGGACAGACATTATTTGAAAAGTTTTTACAGAATTTTTCCTTACCTTGGTTTTTTCTCTCACTTTCTTCAATAATAGAAAATTGCAGATCACAGCAAATGACGTCTAACTTTTTTATTTGTCAAAAGCAAACCAACGATCCAAAATGACGGATTTTTAAACATATCTTATGTACGTGTGTACCAATATATTAAAAAATTAAATGTGAGAATCGAATGAGAAACGAATTCGAAATTTGAAAATAACAGGTTCCTTTTTTATCAACGTAGTATAAGTAGAAGATTAAAACATATAATTTCATTACATTATACTTATGTATATCAGGAGTTGACAACCTTTGGTAGATAGAAGGCCCAATCAGCTCTGTACAGTAGAGTATCTCGTTAATGTATTTTTTGAGCTATGCAAACACAAGAGGAATCAAAGTTTGCGTAATTTCACGCAAATTATGAAAATTGTAAGGAAAAAATAATTGTGCATCGTTTGGAGGGCTTTACCACTCTACAAAGTTTTGTAAAAATTTACGTCTTCACAGATTTAAACCGTATGTCTAAAATAATACAAAAATGAATATGAGGGATGTTTTAGAATTAAAATAAGAATGGGTATTTGGTAGAGGACAAAACCTCTGTGTATGGTCATTTTATGGTGTGACCTTGACCTTGGAATTTGGCCTTCACCTCTCAAAATGTAATGGCCTCTTACTGTGACCAAATATAATCGTAGTACAAAGTTTGATCAAAATCGATCCATACCTTATATTATTATATTTTATTTTCTTATTAAAATCAATTACACTAAAATGTTGCATTATATGAAGATTCTACCGGTGTTGAATTTTTGGTAAAAATTTACAAAATTAAACTAATTTCCTGATATAATACAAAAATGAATATTGAAAGGTATTTTATTATTAAAATGAATTATCCAAAATATAGAAAAATAATAAAAGTAAATTAGAGACTATAATCTACGACAGAACTCAGAATTTAAACTTATTTTTGTATTCAAAATTTGGCATTCTGCTCGAAATTGCAATCTATTTCTTATAACACCGTCTCCAGAACTAATATTAGTTACACTTTGTGAAGCATCTGTTACCAGTTTAACACAACTTTCCACTGATTGCGTATGAAATGGAAAATCAACAATTGCTTATTTTTGGCCATGATTTGAACATCAATATTATAAATATTTCGAAGAACCGGTGGTGCTGTAACTTGACATTCATGCCACACAATAATTTTGGTATAGTCTCTTGCATAAAAATTTACTTTTGGTGGTTTAAATATTCTACTGTTAGTGTTATTTTTAGTTTCTATAGCTTTTATTACTCTTCGCAATGCCAACTCCCGAATGTGGTCCTGCTCATCAAACAACATCAATTAATTTTTGATCTGTACTTAGTTGATTTACCATACTCTTCGGCAAGTTAGGCAAATTACCAGTTGCCACAGAAAAAGGAACGACAGTTTCATTTTCACAGCCAGCCAATCGTTTTCCAAATGCTCCGGAATATTTTTTAGGCCCCAAAGTGCCACTATCTAAATTAAAAAATGAATGACGAAGGGGTAACTCATTAGCATGAAGCATACAAATCTACCTTTGTAATGGTATCTCTACATAGTTCTCTAAATATTGAATCACACCACCTTTCCAAACGGTGTTAGTTGTAGTTCCGTCACATCTAACGGAAATTATGCCATCTAAATTCCAACTTTGTCCCTCTAATAATTTTGTGATCGAAGTAAAAATGGCCCTACTTGTAAAACTACTTGTCGTTGTGTGTCCCAAATAAAATTATCCAAGTTCTGATGAAACTGAGATGTGATCTTCTATAACTTCCTTGCGATGGTAACGGTCCCCAATTTTCTTATTTATCTGAGTTTGTATTTTCTTTCATCAAAGTAAATACATCTAATGACAACTCCTTCAAAAAGCTCTTGAAGCTTCTACACGAGCTTTAGATACAGCACTGTGAATCTTGTTTTTGAAAAAAAGTTTAAGAATATTGTTATGTTATTATGTCTGAAGAGATCTACAATGGAGATGAAATCGATTAAATGTTACTGATCCTCTTAACATCTATGTTGTATTGTGTTGCGTGTGTCAAGTCCTTCTTCTTTAAAATCTTATTTTTATCAATGACCAGAGTTGAATTTTTGACAGAAACTCAGCCAAAACTGCAGAAGCAACAGCAACAGCAGATCGCAGATTATTATTTAATAAAATAAAATATAATAATAAAAGCTACGGATCGATTTTGATCAAACTTGGTACTAAGATTAATTATGGTCACAGTAAAAGGCCATTACATTTTTTAGAGTTCAAGGTCAAGAGCACACCAAAATCTGACCATAGGAGGAGGTTTTGTGCTCTATTGCCCATTCTTGTTTTAATCATAAAACAACTCTCAAAATTCATTTTAGTATTATTTTAGACGTTCGATTTAAATCTAAGAATACGTAAATTTTAACAAAAATTGGAAGAGCTGTGGACCCCTCTAAACAATGCAGAGTTTTTTTGTTTTTTTACTATTTTCATAATTTGTGTTGTGTATGCTCAAAAAAAACACATTAAAGGGACACCATACTGTACAGTACATTGTATTGTCTCGTGAGGTGCCATGTTATTTATTATAAAAAAAGCTGTAAAAAAACAGCTGCATGATTTATATAATAATGTCATTTTATTTCACTTTGTTTACTTTTCCATTCATTCTGCACTCGTAAATATCAATTAAAATACTAAAAATACTTTTATTAATAAAGAACATTGCGGAAAAATAAATCTTTATTATAGTAAAAAATCAAGTATTTAAGCTTTGATAAAAATATATTTTCAATATTATTATTTATGCGAATTTTAGCTATCAAATTTTTTCCCATTAGTAGTGATGAGTCAGCATGAATTAAATAATACAATCACTACAATATTACAATTGTGTATCCACTGCTATATTCCTCAGTCTTCATATTGAAAAAAGAAGAATTTAAAAAATTAAAAGGAAAAACATAGGATACGTTTTTAGGCAAAACAGTTTATTAAATTCACTTAACCTCGTTTAAAATTCAAAAATTATACGAATAAGTTCGAAACAAGGCAGTATCATAATAAATATACATAGAATTCCATTTAAGCTGATTTAATTATTCAATAGCATTCTGAGGAGTTGTGGTGATAAAATGTAGTTTTAAAGTATTAAAATACTTTTTTTAAATCTTTTGGGTTGTATGATATCCCAGTTCACTAACAGAGGGTTAAATATAGAGACATGTACAAAGATATTTATAAATTTTTGACTGAGTTGTGAAAGATAAATAACTCTATTGTATTTGCGTTGTTTTCTATGGTCTGAAACCCACATTTATTATTGCTATTTAATCCATCGAACACAAAAGTAACGGTTCAAACCTTCAACAAACAAAGAGATTGACTTTGAAAGCCTTTTTTAATAAATCTTTTAATTTTTAATGATTCAGAGTCATATATGAGTGTAAAAAAAACTATATGTATGAAAATCAATTTCATCAATTGTCATTTATTTTTATTACATTATCTTGATTACAATTCCTACAAAAAAAAATGTAATTTAATTGATAACTTTTTATTAAATATTTAATATAATATATGCAATGGAAAATGGTGTCATAAAAGTTCCAAAATTAAATATAGGGAAGTATTGGAAATTCTAATAAGTAATTAAAATTTTAGAGGCGAAGAGATTCGCCCTTAACTTAAATGTGCTTCATATTCAATGGAAATGATTAGTATTCATTACTTATTTAGTAATGAATTCGACTAAAATTATATTTAATTTCGAAATTCTAAGTTAAAAACTCATTTGAAAAAATCAATAAAAATCGATATTTTTCAGGTGATTTTTTTTTTAATTGTAGTATAGCATAAGGTGTATTCCTTAGTTTTAGCTATCATATCAAGAAGTTTAAAAAAAATAATAGCTTCCAAATAAGACAACTCCCTGTAGTCGGGTTTTTTTTTTTTTGGGATAAGAGTTTAGTCACAATATTAATAATTTTGTACTGGTTCCAGTACTAATAAAGATGTTGGTATTGTGGTACTTTTTGATACTTTCTCCACAGAAATGTTGTTAAAGGCAATTAACATTCACTTGAAGGGGCAATTTCTGTTTGGCTACTTGGATGTGGAATGATTTCTTTTATAAAAGAAAAACTATAACAGTCCTATAATTACCAATTCTATTAGGGGTCTTAGAAGTTTGAAAGACTACGTTATCGGTGGGCCATTTTCTTTGTAACTTAATACATTGGCTAAGAATTCCTAGGCTTAACAAAGAAAACAAGTTTGTTTTTTTTTTTTTTGGGGGGTCCTTCAAAATTTGCCTCTTGTTTCTTCTTCTTCTTTTTTTATTCGCTTTATGAAGCGGAGACCCCATAATACTTTTGAAGCCATTGGTATTTTTTTCCCCATGAAGAGCGGTGCAAAATTAAAACACTAAATGGTGTTTGATTCATTGTTTTGTAAATAACAAAAGTAGTGTCCTACTTAGCACAATAACTCCCAAACTAAAGAACATATTCTTATGAAATTTTGACATTGAATTTTTGAAGGTTGGTAATAACAGAAAATAAGTTGATTAAAAAAAACCACCGTTTTTTGGCAAATCCTAGGATTTTTAAGCTAATATTTTATATATTCACAAGAAGCTTTATTGTTCTTTCAAATCAATGTTAGGCCTGCATATGTTCATAATTACACATCCCCCAAACTCCCTTTGAACGCCGAGCCAGATTTCTACTGGGAGCGATGGAGGAATTATAGTTAGGCATAAAAAAGTTTTATAACTCTGATATAATTACTCGAAAAATGGAAAAAACAACTCAATGTTTATCGGTAGTACGAGAACAAGGTTTATAGGTTATTACAAAAAAAAAATTATGCTTATATAACTTTGACGACTTATACAAACTTTCTATACTATATTTAAATAATTTAACTCATCAAGCATGTTCAATCATTTATATAGTGAAATTTTTGCATGAGATTTGTATTTATAATTTGCTTATTCTAGCGATTCTTTTTATTACAAGTTTATTTCTCAAATCCATACCTCAGTTTCTACTCCTTCTAGATTTTATAATATGTGTTTCTATTATTTGAGTAATCTATATTTATGTGGTGAGATATTAATCTTTAATACCTTCATTTTTCTATTTTAGAAATTGATGGTTCATCCACTTCTAATTTCACATCAGAGAACGGTAATAATGACAATATATCTTATAGATTTATGAATGAACTCAATCTATTATTAATTTTTTTTTTCTTATATCAATCATAGATAACTTTCCAAATGCGCAATCCTCTGCTCAAAGAAGGAGTAAAAATACCTGGTCCCTACTCAAAATTGTAAGTATTTGATGATTGAAATGATGAGTACTATAACAACTTCTTATCCCAATAGTTTGATCGCGAGAAAAAAGTACAAAGCTCCAAAACTGCAGTTCCTATGGATCTCGAAACCATTTTAATAAACATGACTCCCTCTGAATTCCATGATGAGCATTTAATGCGTGTAATGGGTCTATCTTGGTCAGATTTCCTCGAGTTACTCAAAACAGATCGTCGACGGAGTGTAAGCATTTGGAAAAATTCAGATTCAAGTACAAATGAAAGTTCAGAGTCGGAAGAGGAGGATTCGCCCGGGCTTCTTATCTCTTGCACTCCTGTATCAGTGTCCACAACCATGATGGGTACAACTACCACCACTTCATCCTCCAGTATTGGAATAATTCATCCCAATGGGTCTCCACTTCCTGAAAAAAAGAAGTTCCCTTCTCAAATGCGGAGACCTTCCTCTTCTTCTCTTGCAGAAGAAGAGGAAGACCCAGAGTTGGGAGGATCATCTTCACCGATTTTACTCAATTATACACCTCCTCGCAAATGTTCTGATATATCGAGAGCAGAGATCAAACGAAGAGACGCAATCTGGGATCTATTTCAAAGTGAAAATAATTTTTTAATCGATCATCTTATGGTTCTTAAAAATGTAAGACTTCTCCGTTAACAGGATAAATTAATATTTTTCTCTTTTAGGTGTATATGGAACCTTTAAAAAAAGCGCAAGTAGAAGGATCCTTGATGTTTGCAGAGCCTGAGATCTTGTTTGGAAACTTGGACGAACTCACATGTGTAAGTATTAAGTCATAATACATGTTGAAGGGATGCATGAAAATAACAATATAAATATATTTCACTTCTACAAAGTGTGACAGGGAAATTTTACGCGATCAAGAAGCAAAACCAAAAGCTTAATAACTTTTTATTAGAAAAGTATATTGAAAATATTATTCAAAGAACTTAGCAATCAATCTTGGGAAGAATTATTCAAGACGGCCACCTCCATCCTCTATTACAGACTCCAAACGAGGTGGAAACTTGGTGCACGTAGCCACAATATAATCGGTGGCCATGTTGGCCCATTGTTTCTTGATGCTGGCCTTGAGCTCCTGCACATTTCTGTGTGATGTTATGTAAGACGCTCCACACACTGAAGTTGAGGGGATTGAGATCAGCATTGGAAGAGGGCCAGAAGGGCTTATCCCAGAAGTCAACAATGGGCTCATTGCAGAAGTTATCTGTGTTCAAGGCCGTATGGCTGGGGGAACCATCTTAGGTCCGCACGTACTTGTTCTCAGGATAGTAAGGCTTTCGCCAGAGCAAGTTTTTCCACCTCAGGATCTTATAGTCGGCCTCAGCCCCGATTTTGTCCTTGGACTTGAAGAAGAAGGGATCCATTTTTTCCCCACCAGAGGCTACGACTCCCAAGTACATTGCTTGGATCGGATATTTTGTCCTGAAGGTGCCCTGGACTTCTTCGGGTAATGTGGCTATAAATCTGTCGTTTCTGCAGTTCAAAGCCAGGTCAACTATGAAGATCTTCTTGTCTGAAAATATATTCACAGTCAACAGATGACTCTTCATGGAATTAGGGCCATTTGGCATCACTCAAGCATTAATGTCTTCATCTTGTCGGTAAGGAGATGTCTTGGAGTCCTGACAAAGCTCTCAAGGCCGAGGTCATTATGAACTACGCTCCTGATGGTGATCTCGTCTATGTTGAACTTGTTAGCCAAGCGGCACATTGATGATGTGTGATCTTCTTTGATCTTGGCCTGCAGGGACTTGAGACATGTTTCATCTCGCTTTCAAACAATTTCTTCCACTTCCTGCCGTCCTATTGACACCTTTCCCATTCTGCTTCACCACCCGTGATCTTCAGGACGGTCTTCAGGTCGACGATGTCTGAAATTATTTTTGAATTAACATCCTCGTTGAGAAGATTCGAAACACTTTGCCATTTTGATTCCTGCGCACTCATTTTTTGTCCGATTTTTGTGCAAGAAGAAAAACACATGTATCGAAATATTGCAGGAGATGTCACTTGAAACTTTAATCAGCCCAAAAATATAAAAATAATAATAATGACGTGGAAAATTTCCTTGTCACACTCTCTATATAACTGCCTTCATAACATGTCAGAATCTTTCCTTCAAAGAGAGAAAGGAAAATAGCTTGAACTTAGTACAGCAATTACTTCATTCTTCCAACTTTTTAGTGTATTCCCTATATACTAGTATACATATTTCATGTTCAAATAGAGTTCAGTAGATCAGCAATCATAACATAAATAAGGGAAGAAAGGAATACAGCATAACAGCTGACAAAAAATGCCGTGGGTTGTGGCTAATGTTTTTAAAATCCTCCTTTAGCAACTCCCTCTGGGTCTTTTTAAGAACTTCCTCCTTTCTTGATACCCTTTTGGTTGATATTGAAGGATTAGCTTCATTCAGAACTAGGGTCGCTTCCAACTAAGGAAGCTTCGGCTTAGGATCTTGGCCTCCTTTTCTTAACATTTCCCTTACCATACCATGTACACGGCCTTGACGTTTATGCTTAACCACGCGGAGATGTCCTTGAATTTATCACCTCCCTCGATCTGCTCTTTTTGTGCAAAGAGCTTCCATTTTCAATCGTTTCAGCAAACAACTTGTTTTTTTTTTTACATCAAGCAAGAAACAAAGTATCAACAGGAAAAGATTTGAAATAAATTCACGCAGCTTCTGTAAAAATTTCAAGTCAGTATCTTTACGTAATACCAAGCTATGAGTCTGTAAAATCACATCCATGGAATTTCCAAAACTCGTTACCTATTATGAAACATTAGCATATGTATACCATATAATGTATACAGGGTACACAAGCTCTATATAACGGCCTTTTGCGCACTCTCTTGGGCAAATGCAGGTACTTGGGAAGGGGATTTTTTTTTTTTTGTTTGTATGATAACTTGTTCAAACCTATATCAAATGGAAATGATGGAATTCATTAACGAATTCGTTGTCCCAAATATTTGGAAAAGCAACATTGTGTCCTTGGAATCCGCACTAGGAGCAATACATAAAAACTGCTCGAACTCTGGGACTCAGTGAGACATTCGTTTGCAAGAGTAGGGTTAAATTTGGGGCCTCTAAGGGTGTTAAAAGTTCTCAGCCCACGTCATTGTGTTTGGAGATAATAAGCTCCGAAGGCAAGTCATGCCTCCTCATGTGTTCCCCCATGGCCTCAGCCTTAACACTGATATCTATTTGGACGTGCTATATACAAAAATGACCCCCTGGATCGGTAATCGGCTACCTGCTATATCATTTTTTCTCTCTTGACCTTTATTCGGCATTCATATATTTTCAGAAAACATAAAAAGAAAAAGACACAAACAAAATAAAACATGTAAATGGAATATTAAACAGATACGTTATCCTCTACGTAAGGCCAGCATTAATTGTTTGACTGTCTGTCCCGCTAAAAAATGTTATAAAGTCATCAATCTGGAGCTCTCACCCAAAGTTGTCTAAAACTGAAAGAACATCTTTATAAATTATTTTTAAAACAGGACATTTCCACAATAATTATTTGTAGAAACCTGTTATACCTTGAAAAAAAAGTTTTGCATGGCTCCAAGAAACTTGAAACTTTTACGACTTTATCTCCCTTTACTTTTGGCTTCCTATCCCTTTGAATCTTAATTCGATGTATTTTTTTGTGTGGGATACAATCGAACGACAAACCAACCTAACACCCTACAACACCGAGGACAAACTTATCCGTTGGATCAAGAAGGAATTTCAGGATTTGATGAAGGATCAAGTAGTGAAGGCTTGCAATGTACAATGTACTAGCTATATAAACTCATGTTACACTAATTATAATTCCCATCCCTTTCTCTCGTTCTTGTTCTCCATAAATGTCTAGTAATAGAAGACGTCGTTCAAATCAGTGTCTAATTTATTAATCTTCTTGATCATGTTTATAAATAGCATACACATAATTGGATGGAGAAACAAAAACCAAAAACTCATTGAGTATGACTTATTCCATCACTATTAAAACGTTTTAGATATAAAACGTACGTATTCAACGATTAGTGTAATCGAAATATAAGGATTCAGTTATCTGAAGAGGGACTTAAAAAAAGATTTTGAGAAAAGAACTCGGCCATAATTTTTTCCAGTTTGTCCATTTATAAGATCAATCCTTAAGAATATTGGTTCTTAGAACTTTCAGTACAAACAAACTGATTAAACAAAGAAGAAATAAAGTTGAGTGACGTTATAAAAGATCAAACTGTTAGTTTTTACGAAGGACTTTGAATCGAACTTACGTGCATTGAGTTCAATAGAATCACTTATCCCGAGCACATTGTCTACTGAGCCACGGCACTTTGTTTATTTACACATATATACTTTAATTATAAAGGGATCATCTCAAGTTTTAAGTTATTTATTTAGTTCTTAACTTGAGAACATTGCTTACAATTATGTCAAATTAATGAAAAAATTGCCCATTGTCTTTAGGGGAGTATTATTTGCTTAATTTTAGGTTCTATGGATTATAATCTGGTTTTAATTATAGGAGCAAAAACACCTACATAAACATCTTTTTTTATTTTGCTCTTAAAACTAACGGTTTTTGTTTTGTAATATAACTGTCAAGGATTTGTACACTAAAAATATAATCATTTGAAAGTAAAAGGGAGTAAACTACATTTTAATAATGATAAAGTAATTGAATATATTTTACAAAAGGACTTAAAAAATCAAACAAAATGTAATTAATCATTTCAAAAGGTATCGTTATTTCATCATGAACAAGTTTCTTAACTTTGTAGCAAAATATAGATATGTTGAAAATAATTTTAAAAAATGAAGACCTTCTTCTATAATTATTATTGCATTTTTGTGTTATTTATTCTTTCTCTTCATGTAGGAAAAGAAGTATGACAAAATCAATTATTTATAGAAATAAAACAATTTATTTTCATTTTATTTGATATAAAAGCAAATAAAAAGTATCCATTATTTTATTTTTTATAAAGTATAATCATTCGAAATAAATAATGCATGTGAGTTTCAAATTCAAATCTGAATGTATTAATTTCAACCCTATGAATTATATGAGAGCATTCATTTACTTTCATGATCTTCAAAAGTGAAAATAGTCTAAGTATCTTGAAAAAGGCTAAATCCCTACCTCTCTTCTTCATCCTATAGGCTTCAAAAGTTATTTCCTTACTATGAAAAGGTGATATAATTGAGTTTCCCCTATCCGCTGTTGCTGTCTGCAATTTTGAGATAAAAAGAAAATATATGTATCCAAGACAATATATCTTAGTGCTTTAAAGTGCGTGTGCCATAGTAATTTCGTATAACATTGTACCATAGAGATAAAATACATAGAATGATGGTACTGAGCAATAGCAAGGGAAATTCCTTGACTTTGCAACAGCTGAAGAGAGAAAAAAGACAGTTGACCAAAACAATCGAAAACAAAGTACTCCCCACTACAAACTCTACAATTTTATCAAATAAAAGGCATAATTTGCATCTGATTGGTCATTACATCACATCAAACAACACATCATTAGTACACACGTATATTATTTAAATAATATTTATAGTACCACGTTAAACATAACTTGAGTTTCCTATACCTAATTGTAGGTACTCAAGACTAACAATTTTTGAGAAATATCGATTTAAGAAAAATAATTCAGTCTTTCAATATATTAATGATCATGTCTCTGATTCATCTCCCGAATCAAACCATGTGCTCACACTAATTAAAATATATTTGAAAATGTAAAGGAAAACGTAAAAGTAAGAGGAGTCAAGGGACCAAAGTTCAAAGCATACTCCCAAATCTTATTCAATTTAAGAATCAATCATTATTAGTGATTCTTGAATTGAAATATAATCAAATAATCTTCCAAAACCCTCATTAATATTTTGAAAGGCTAAATAAAAGTACATTTAAATTGGGAAAAAATATAAATATACTACGTAAAATAGTCTATTCAAAAATACTATACTAATCAATTGATTTCCCTACATTTGTATAATTATGATAATACATAAACTTTTTCTCTATACTTATGGGAATAAATTATTATTATTAGAATTAACATTGATAAAAATAAAAACAAGTCAAGCGCCATATATTTTAACATACTTAAATTTAACAATTCGAATTTTTTGGTCACTTATTTTATTTTGTAATGGCTTCAAATACTTATTAACATCTATGTACTTTATTATGCACACTTAAAAGATGACGTAAAAGAGATAGTTCCATGTAACGTCTATTAAATTGGTGCCATGCAAATGCTCAGTTTCATAATCACATTGTTCTATATTCAAGGTGTTCTACAAGAGTAATTATATTTTTTTTAGATGGAGGGGGAGGAGGGGGCTTGATTTTTGAAAAAAATTCAAAAATCCATAGTTACTTACAGAAAATTTAATTTTTTAGCAAAAATTAAATTTCAAGTATTAAATCTTTGGAAAAAATATCAAAAATCCATGGCTATTAACAAAAAAAAAATTTTTTTGGTAAAATATTTTAAATATTATACTATTTCCTCTACTGCATAAATTGCCCAATGCCCTTACAGCTCAGCCCCTACTGACGCCCTAATACTCTTAGTTGATGATCACTACTTACACCACTCACCACTAACATCTTGAGAATACAATTATCGAACAGTTTCAATTTAAAGGTATTTATCTACGTAACTACTTTACTGAAGCAACACCAGTGTATTATTTTTTCAATTACAAAAAAAAATACATCGGATTCACGTCTTTTCTGATTGATTGTACAAAATACAAGGTTTACTACTTGAGCTTCAAGGAGTGAACCGACAAATAGAGAAACACTTTACTCATCGTTATCTATCTATTTAATTATGAGAATTGGGTGCATTTTGCACCTCCTCCGCTTCTGTAGAGTTGACAAACGGAAGAATGAATTTTTGAATGAGTTGTTGTCGTTATTATTGAAGTTGAGGTAGTTTTTTAAAAAAAACTACCTTTGAAAATGAGAAAAGGAGAAACAATTGTCGGGTGTGCTCTTTCTTTCTTTTATTTATTTTTTTAATATTTCATAGGTCGTCGTGGTATTAACTTCTCCCTTTGAAGTTTTTCGCCTATGTTTGGTGTAAATTGTTTTAAAACTGAGCAGTAAAATAAATATTCATTGAGTCAACATTTGGGTACGAGTTCCTGGTGGTTGAAATAGAGACATTTCATCTGTGCATAAATTTTGGCACTTGGTGGACGTGTAAGAGGGGGTGCCGTCCTGAGTCAACACAAGGTTACTCTACGTGGAGTTGGTCTTCCACCATGGCAAGTACGCCATGTACATAAGCAACTTATAGTACGTGTCCTGTGCGATTTTTTGTCCACCCTTGAAAATGAACGGAGGCATCTTCTTTTCATCAGAGGCCACCACGCTGAGGACCATTGTTTGGGCCAGATATTGTGTGTGGTAAACCCCTTGGACTTCATCTTTTATTTCCACAAACCATTGGTCGTTCCAGTGGATGTTAAATTGATCAACTGTGAAAATCTTCTTATCCGAGAAAATTTGCAGGATTGACCCATTTGCCTTTATCCATGTGAGGATTTTCTTACACCTCTCGAGCCTCCTGACTTGCATGTCCTCTTTCAGAATGTGGAGTTGGGTCCTTGTGAAAGAAACTAATTCCAAGTTGTATTTAATATCTCTCCTGATTGCCCTAAGAGCCACGGAGAAGTCCTTGGCGAGGCGATTCATCGACTTAGTAGGATCCTTCTTTATATTCTTATCCAAACATAACAAGAACTTCGTATTCCTCAATAAATTATGCCCTCCACTACCTGACATCCTCGAGAGGTTTTTTTCCATTTTTTTCCATCTTAGCCAACTTAAAATCAGGCTCCAAGAACTCTTAACAATATCCGTAATCTTCATAACATCAACTCCGGCATTTAGGAGATCTGAGATGGTTTTTGCTTTTTGCTCTCTCATGATGATGAAATCACTAAATAATCAGTATAATTTGTTTATGTAAAAAGGACGGCGGAAACAGAATATCCACAAAATAATCACTTAACCTTTTCATAGTAGTGAGAAAATAAACATTAATTAACTGTACACATTTTGCTACCCTACCCCATATATAAATATAGTTTAACAATATTTTCCCCACACTAACGATATGTTAAACGTAGAAGGATCTCCTCTTAATAGTAAATATTCTTTTCCTCTCCCCAAAATCATGTGAAGATGAGTCAGAGTTATAAATGTAACTCCTTATTGGACTCAAGGTATCCACAGAGGATCAACATCGGAGCTATTCTTTCCTATTTCCTTTTGCGTCTCCCCCTCGTCAGAGATGCTTGTAGCGAAACATTCTTCAAATTGTGTATGGTTGCAATGACTCAGATTAGTCTCACTATATATATTTATGATCAAAGTTGAAAATCCATTGATGAATGAGCATGTTAAAAAAAAGCAACCGAAAATCAACATTGTAACCCTAACAATTTGAAGAATGTTAATTAGGAGAGAAGGAATAATGCTCATGATGTTTCATAAGATCAGCTAGAATCAACAGTGACAAGAGAGGAAGGAAAAAAGGATATCAGCAAGGCAATTTGCTAGAATTACTCCAATGTCAATCCCCAATTCTAGTCTGAGTCCAGAAAGGACTTACAATTATAACTCATCAACAAATCCTCAGGGTTATGCTCCGTCTTTTATGAGCACACACGAACGTTCAAACTCAGGAATTAAATAATAATGACAATTGCTAAGAAAAATAAAATTCATTCTTTAGCCTTCCAATTAGAAATTAACGGGCGAGCTAAAAAAACGTAACGGATTTACATGTATGTTTATGATGAATAGCTTTAAATTGGGCAAGGTAAACTTGATTCATGGAAAGTGCATTCTTTTTATCCCTTCCCTTTTTTTATATCAACTACAGACAGTTTTTACTTTTTGTTTCTATTAGTAGAATAGTAATGACATTAATTACTATTGCCTTATATAATAGTCATTATATAAGGTAATGAATGAAAGAAAGCCTGTAATGAATGTCTTAAAGAATTAATGTTACTTTAATTTTAATTATTATTCTGATAGTATAAAATAAATAGACCAAACAATATTTCATTCATATTTGCAGGTCACTGGCTGGGAGGGGCTGAAACTCCCCCTCCCTTAAATTAAGGATTTATTTTTTTCCAAAAAATTGAATATTTGAAATTTAATTTTAGAATTTTTTTTGTGATTAGCTCTGGATTTCTTATTCTTTTTTTTAAATTGATTTGTTGTGAATAGTAGTGGATTTTTGAAAAAAACTTCTAAAAAAATAATTTGTTGTATAATAATGAATATTGTTGATTTTTGATTTTTTTTGGAAAAATTATTATATTGAAACTTTTTTCCAAAAAATGTATTTACAATTTTTTTTTCAAAACAATTATGTATCATTTGGACTACTTTCAAAAATATTCCAAAAGCCAGGCTGCTTCCCCCAAATATAATCCTGCAGAAGCGCTTTTATTTTATTCAATAAATTTCGGATCATTATATGGTATTCATCAAAGCATATCTATCATGGTTTAAATTATATGTGTAACTATTATTTTACAATTTCACGATCTCCCTAGAAGATATTTAGGCAATTTGTTTGATATAACCCTAATTTATAACTGATTTTATGAACTCCTTAGTATCACTGTTTGACTGACTAATATAAGTATATACAGGGTGCAACAGCGAAATCCGGCACTTCAGATTTTTTTGATTTTTCTGGCATATATGAAAACGAAAATGTTCAATATGTTTTTGTGGTTGTAATATATATTTAATAAAAGTTTCACTTAGTAGGCCAACCACTGCAATTGAGTCATCAACTGAAGATTCTAAGCTTATTAAATTTTCAGAGGCAGAAATGTACGCTGTAGTAATTATTTTGTTGGAAAACAATATGGATATTATCAATTCTGAGGTCAAAAATGATATAAATCGATAGGAGAAGAGTTATGAAGTTGAAGAAGGCTCTGGTGGAGACCATTGATTAGGGTTTTAAACCAATGTATTTTTTAGCTGGCTCATTTTATTCGAATTATTAATCTGAAAAGTGAATTTTTTGCCATTATTATTTAACTCTTGATTAGTGAACTTCTGTTTCTACTACATTCCATCATATTCAAAACCTGATTGAATATTCGTGTGTGCTCACAAAAGAAAACTGTAACTTTGAGAATTTGTTGTGGAGTTATAATTGTAGGTCCTTGTTGGACTCAGAGTAGAATTGAAGATCAACATCAGCGTAATTCTTGCCAATGTCTTCATTTATTTCCTTCTCCATCTCCTCCCTTGTCACAGCTGGTTGTAAAGGATCAAATGAAACGTCATGGCAGCTTAGCTGCTCTATTTCAGAGCCTTCTTCAAATTGTGTAGGGATACAATGATGACCTTTTTTTTTTGTTTTGTTTTTTTAATACCCAAAATGCTCCCGATTAGTAACAGTACCAATGAGCTAGGGCGCTCCATGAGCCCTGCTACGACTAGGTGTCCAAGTATATTTGTCCTCCTAGTACCCTTGACCCGAATCCGATGGTATATTTAGTCCGCAGTAACCTTGAGTCAAAGGTCAAAAGAGGTCCTCATACTACAAAAAAGTCCCTTATAGACTCCATCGTCCCGGAATGCAAAATTTATATCAAGCTCTAGTTTACAGGACCTAAAAGTGGTTCAAGACCCGAATCGAGGCCGTTATTGAGCGTAACGGAGGCTGCATTGATACATTTTCGATTTTTTGTATCCCCTGTTCAGTTTTTTTTTTTTTTTTTAATCTTAAAAAATCCCCATTTTAGATAGTTCAAAAGCGCCGGATTTCGTTATTATAGCAACGAAATCCGTACAATGTACATACAATATGAACAATGTACAAATCATTATTCGAATTACAGCTAAAATAAGAAAATTAAGTAAAGGTTCGAAAGAGATGAGCTTCAAAAGGAAATTATTATATTTTTATAAATTAGTAATTTGTGCATACATAAAAAAACTAGTATTAATTTGTCAATGCTTTAATTTATTTATGATTTTGATTTATGAGCAAGTTTGGAGAGAATGATTACCCTCTTTTTTCATCATCAGAGGAGAAAGAGAGTCATTTTATGTATGAAATGTAAAATGTATGTATACTTTGATATAACACTGAGCTACAAAATGGTGTAGTCATTATTTTAATGAGAAAAATGAAAACATTATTTAAGGGAAGAAGCTTTATAATTTTTTTTAAATGAATATTCTTGACAAATAATAAGATCCCTTGTATTTTTTGACAGGTCAATTATTCATTCTGTAAGGACTTTTTAGGACTATTTTTGAAATTGGTTCAAGAAGATGGGAGTCTACCAGTGATTGATCTCATGGTTGATCTTTTTGGTCAAAAGGGTCAACGGGCAAGGACTATATCACAGGCTTATCATCGCTATGCTCTTAATTATATCAATGCTCTTAATTATCTTGAGAGTTTACGACGCAATACGGAGTTTTTAGAGTTCGAGAAGGTAATGAATTAGTAGTTGAATATATATGATTATTTATTCTTATAAACTTTAGTGGTGTAATCGGGATATTCGATGTAAAAAGCTTCAATTAACGGATCTTCTTATTGCTCCAGTGCATCATATCATGAGGACACCCCTGGTCTTTAGAAGCATCCTCTCTAAAACTAGCGATCTTGAAGAGAAGAAAGTTATTTCTAAAATTCTTGAAGTAAAGGATGGATCCTTACGTAAGTTCATGAAAAACATATCCATTATATTAATTGTGGAGTCGATCCTTATTTAAGGCTGAAGACTGCAGTCTCGCCCAGTTTAGTGTCGATCCGGTAAAGCTCAGTCCTACATATCAGTCCTAAAACTTTATTTCTTCTTTTTTAATAATCGTAGTACAGACAGTCTGAAGGACAGACGGTCTTAAGAGACCGTGTGTAGCACTTATAGGACCGATCGTAAGACTAGGTTGTACCAAATAAATAAGGAGGGACAAAACAGATTTATATCAATATAAATATACTCATAAATGCATACTTTTTTTAGGAGAACTAGATGATAAAATGAGATGGCTGACGAATTTTGATCGACTTTTGGAAATTCAAAGAAATATCGTTTGGCCTTCCTTCGTTGAAATGGAGTCCAAACAATATATTCCAGAGTTTTTAAAATCTGCTCTTTCTCGTCAACCCTGTGAGCGGCTCATTGTATCACCACGAAGACAAATCATCATGGAAGGATCTTTGATCTTACTAGACTCAGGAAAACCAACAGAAATGTTTGTTATTCTCTTTGATGATCTGTTGGTCATTACACGAAAGAAAAAATCCCTCGCCAAAAAGGTTGGGTCACAGAAAAAAAATGCACTACTAATTATTATATATTAATCAAATCATTAACTCTACCTTCTTTTTTCTTTTCTTTTTTTCCTTATATTACAGAAGTCAACTTTGACTGAGAATTGGGGGAGCAGCTCAGCTAAAAACTCTGATGCTAGCATGAAATATATTGTGCATAAACAGCCACTCTCATTAGATCGCTTCTTCATCCATGAAGTTTCAGAAACCGAGGGTGCAAGTGCCAAACTGGAAAATGCTTTCATTTTGATTTGTTTGAATCGATTTCAACAAATAACTGTGGTGCATACATTTCAAGCTGAATCTTTTGATTTAAAGGTAAATATGAGAAGGAATGACATTATACCTAATATAAACCTAGGTATTTACTATTAACAATATTATAAGAGAGTAAAGGGAAGCGTACTAATGAGTTATGAGCCTGTTCTTGACAAATAGAGACTATTTTAATAAGACCCACTTACAACATCATTACGAGAACAAGAATTATGATGACTATAAGTAAATATCAGACTTAAGATTAAATGCAATCTTGTAATTGTCACGTTCTTCGTCAAAATATCTACAAAAACAGTGGTACCTTGATATGCAGTTTCAATTGTAGCTAGATTAGTAAACTACAAGGTTGGTTTGAAAAGTTTCCGACCTCTACATGGAGATGAGAGCACTCGTAAATATAAGCTAGTCATATCTAAAGAGACTATAATTATATCTTGTCTCCTCTTTCCTTTTTAGTCTCTTTAGTCATATTTATCTAGCATCTGTTGACATTTACTCACCAAGGTTTTAGCCATTTTGGATGCATAATGGTTGTTTAAGTGAGTTGATGTTAGTGTTTTTGTGAAAATGTCAGAAACTTTTCAGACCACAATCGTATTTGGCGACATAGATGAATTCAATTGGGCATGAGCAAGCTAAAATATATATATAATATCCTAAAACTGGTGTGGCAGTCTGTAGCTTGTTGTTTGTACTAGTATTAGGAAAAATAGTGCTTGCTAATAATAATTTTTACAGCGCTTCCTCTGTCAATAATATAAACCTATATGTTGTGTGCAAGTTACGATGTCTGTACGAGTTTCTATCAGTACAAGTTGGAATTTCTTCGTATTAAGATCCATTATTTAATTACAACGTAAGTTATTATTTCGTTATCTTAATTCCATGTACTATAAATCCTTCATTTGAAATTATGAATCTCATTTTTTGGTTGAACTTGTACACAACGAGAAAAAACCCTCATAGTTTGTAACTCTAATGACTCCCTTTTTAAGTATTCCCTAAGCCCTTTTTTGAATACAATAATCTTTAATTAATTTCAATTTATGATCATAGAAAACATGGATTGAGAAGTTAAAGAAAGCACAAGACACTTGGAAGAAAACCTTGGACTCCACGCTGTTTAAAGGCACTTCCTCCTCAACAGCTCCTCAAAACAATCATTCGCCAACGGACGATGATGAAAATCCCTATACAAACAGCCTATGAATATGGGCAAACCTTGAATATTAAGTTTTGTATCCTCATCTACAACTCAGGGTGACTCCTCATAAATCTTTTTGTAACGTCATTTATGTATTAATAAGTAGTTGTTTTTCTAATGGTTTTCTCCCTTAAAAGACGCTTTTAACATTGGAAACCACAATATTATTTTTTATTTTTATTTACTGGCTCTTAATGGTATCTAATTATGAGGGATTTCATTCTTCAAATTGTTTTTGTAAGTTTACTCAGGATTCATTATAACGGGAGAGCCTAAATTAGGGGAAAATTGCGTCTTAAAAAAACAAGAGAAAAAATCAATATAAGCTTGTGGATATTTTTATAATACGAAAAAACTCTATATTGATTGTCTTGTCTTAATTTTAAGTATGGGAAGAGCCCTGAATTCCTCCACATTTTTCTTTATTCGTACTTAACCCTCGCCTCGCTTTCCTCAATCATTCCTCTTATGTTTGTCTTCCCAATTAATAATATTATTAATTAGTATCCATCACCGAATGACTTTATCATCATGGATCGACACATTAGGAACCCCATTCATCACACCACCCAAATCCATCCTTTTCCTTTACATTAAAGTGATCTCACATTTCCCAAAGGCAAATTATTATTTTATGTGGCATTTTTTTGTTTTCGTTTTGAACCTAAAAGTATTTAATATTCCAATACTCATTACTCTTGGCTTCGTTGTGTTTCATGTGATGTCATGTACTGAATTAAAATTATTATAATGACTTCTTACAAAGTCCTTTTTTTTTTTTAAATCATTAATTGTAACTTATCCAATGGATTTTATATTTTATAAAAATAACCAAAACATTTTATGTCAATCATTGTATTATTTGAGAAGTTATAATCTTTGAATCAGTTAGTAATCAATAAACCAATTTCAGAGAAAGCTCGTTTGTTCATTATTACTGTTGCTCAATTATTGAAAGTTTTAAGTCCTCCTTTAGATGTGAGTTCTAAGGAGATTATGTTTCTATGTATGTAGTATTTTTATACAGCGTGCATAAGCGAATCGCATTAAAAAAAAACCTACCCATGTTCAATGATTCGTGTAGGAGGCAGGGGTAATTAATTAGTTATATATATATTAAACTTTTATTTTTCAAAATGTCACCTATCTCTCTCAACCATGACCTCAATTCAGCCCCTGAAGTCACTGCAGATCCTCACAACATATTCGTCCGGTATGACAGCCTTTGATTCTCAACAGCAGATTTAAGGGCGGTGCAGACGAATGGGAATAGGCACAGGCTCCACTTTCCACATAGCCCAAATTGCATAATCTAAGAGAGCACAGTTAGGGATGATTTAGCCAAAAATTGGATGGTCAATTATTCACCTAATTGCTCAAAAAACGTATCATTCCTCACTTTGTTTTGGTCTCCACTTCTCGGCTTCCTCTCGAGACTTTCACTATCCTTGATCTTTTTCTTCACCTCATAAACAAGTGTCTTTTGCAAGGAAAAATTTCAAAAATTGGAGAGAACTTGTATTCCACCGCGGAGCAAGACAGCAGCTCATTGGATTTTTGTTTCCATTTCAAACCCTTGTTGTTGCCTGATTTGATCAAAACAAATATCATTGTCAGGAGAGGATGTCTAATATTGCTAAGAGGTTGCAAACTATTAGAAGAGTACTATTTCCAAAATACAATATAGAAAAACTGGAAGTGCCCAAAAGAGTGGTAGGATTTGGATTGAACTCTATTGAAACAATAATTTCCAAGGTCTTTGGGAAAATGTTTTTCAGAATATTAAACAAAAATGGTCCATGGATGATGGACATTAGACAGGGCTAAGATTTTGGGTGTTTACTTTTCGGGTCAAAGAATATTATACATTCCGACAAAATAAAAGATGATGACAATAGATATTTTGGAAGAAACTTGTATTTGGAAAGGGATATTGGAGATGACGGCTATCCTATTTGCGTAAAAATGGACGGACTCTTGAGTCACAGGAGGGGAAGAAAGAAGGTGGGATCTGCAGAAAGGGCAGCTACAGAAAAGAAGACAATCATCAGTGAAATATGAAGAGATTGGCATATCTTATTATATCTATTATTATTATCTAATATATTAATTACACATGGACAACAAATTAATATAAGTGTGGTGCTTTCTCTTAATCTAGAGCTACCTCCATGAATTAAAAGAGCGAGAGAAATATAAGGTTTTAAATCGGGATTTTAGAGAAATCATCTAAAACAATGTACATTGTTTAAAATCCATTGTGGGGAACTGGAGCAGGATGAAGGAGAAAAAAAAGTTCAAGTCAATTTTTCCTCACTAAAAAGCATCAAGAATATCGCATGTAGAAATTTGCAAACGTATATCAATAGCAAAACACTTGATTGCAACAAGTTTACAGGGAAATCCCTGTTAGACCGGCTTTGAACCTTTGAGTGTGGAGAAATTGACAACCAAATGCATATATTTACTTCATGTCACAAGACATAAATATTTAGTGAGTTGGTGTCTAAAATTTTATTAAAATTACGCCTGGAGAAGAACGCGTGGGCTTTCCTCTTTGGGTCAATAGAAAAGGGTAACAGATCAGCTTTGGGGAGGAGCCTTTTGTTTTTGATGAAAAAGTTTTTGTTGATTTGCAAAAAGAAAAAACTTATGAAAAGTATGGATAGCTTAAAATATCATTTAACTATAGATTTAATGGTAGTAGGGAATCAAGTCGTCGGACTGTGGAAACTTTTGAGACATCAACTTTTAGAAAACACCTATAGACAACATTAAAATCGGTAATCAGGAACCAATTGTATTTTTTAATCATCCTAATCGAGGAAGTGTTAACACCTCAATTTATGTCATTGCTACTTGGCTTATTGTTGTTGTTTTTTATAATTGTTTTTTTATTATTATTATTTGTTTGTTAAATTTTACATTGTAGCTGGACATTGGATGAAATATAGAAAAAAAATATAATTTCAAAGGTGAAATTCGGAACTTCAAAATCACTGTTCAAAAAAACCTTGAAAAATTATTTTTTATCGTAAATTGGCTTTAAAGATATCTCTGGGATTTGCAAATGCACGGCTTAATATTGATTTTAACAGTGGATAATTTGTAAAAACAAAGGATAAATTAACAAAAAATAAGAGCTCTTGAGCGTGCTTGTTCAAATTAACCCAATCTTTCTAGAAAGTAAGTTATATATTCTATGAAGGAACAAATTGCAGAACAAGAGTCGTTAATTTGACTTTTTATTTTATCAAATTTTCAAAAGATTAAAGACTCAATTTGTACTTTGACATAAGTGGCTTGAGACTTGACTTCGAATTGAGTCCTTTGACTACAGTCTATAAATAATATGTGCAATAAAAAAGAATTCATTATTTTTATTGACTTTTAATTTTTTTCCCCTTAATGTTTATCTCCTTATCAAAACTTGATTACATGAAAGGCAGAATCGACAATTTCCGTTATCCACATTTTTGAGTATTGGCTTTCAAACATTGACATCAAAATTACCAGAATGGATAAAAAAATAAAATACTGCGTGATTGGCTGTTAAAGTATTCATATTTTCAGCCAAACCCCCACCCCGCCTTGCGTTCCCGCCTTGTTAAAAGAAAAAACCCAAAATATGGTGCATAGGCCTACATATGGCCCTGAGTCACTGGGTTTTTTTTAGAAAATAAATTTTAAAAAATTCATAATTTGATATCATTAACTTTTGCTGCCCCATAAAATATTAATGACAGGAAGACGCCTTTGACCCTCTTGCCACTCATAGATAGCTGAGGGATCAAATAGTGATCAGTATGCACTCGAAAGTTTCAAAAGGGATCGATTTTAGTGTCGTCAATTAGGTGGAACTAGAGTTAAGTAGTACTCCACTTGATAGCGGTAATTAATTTTCTCTCTCCCCCAAAAAAAAAAAAAAATAATAATAATAACACATATATAACAGGTAGCTGATATGAACAAGGATCTTAATTCTGGTGTAGCATATGTCTCGCTCTCGCCAAAAAACATATTTTACTTCAGGACTTGAATGGGTCATACAACCTATTGAAAGTACGTGCTATTTTCTTTAGTTACATTCAATACATAGAAGCGAAGTGAAGACAATGTTATTCAGTTTATTTGGTCATCAATTGATAATTATTATAACTCACTAATCGGAATTGGAGACTTGAAGATGGGTTGTAGTTAACTCTTATTAAATTGGGACTTCGAACTCCAGGAGGACTCGATTTGGACTAGAAAAAAGAAATATCCTATTTGACTTGAACTCATAATAAAAGACTCGTAATTCGTCTTGAATTCGTCGTCAGATCGACAAAATTCAGATTTTAACAAGACGAAAGGCTTGAAACTCACTTACTCACGTATCCAAAAACTTGCAACTTTACTTTTTAGACTTCATTCGAGCTTATCTCTCAACAATTGGGATTCTGCTAGTGTTCGTAAAAATTACTAATTATATTGAGTTTCTACATGATATATGTCGAAAAAATTATACAAAAGAATGATCATCGTTAGTGATGATTCGTTCTTTTGAACGACTCTCTTTAGTGAATGTACTCAGTTGCATAAATGATTCCTTCGTTTATACCGTAAGTTTCCCATATATAGAATATATCACTCAACCTCAATCAAAAATTTTCTATCAACTTTGACAATTTTGTTAAGTTATAATGAATATATTCAAGTGAAGAAGCTTAGATTTATGCATCACACAGTAATTTATTAACTTGTTACTTTAAGTGCACTCTAATTTGCTCACACGAACAACTGCAAAGTCACCAACCCATCAACTGAACTCTTTTAACAAAAAAAATGAATCATCAAAAGAACTGATTCTACAAAAGAACTGAATCCTTAATGGATTATTCGTATTTCCTTCATTCAAGTAGCAGTTCATTTGAGTCGACTCTAAGACACACCAATCACTGACGGCTTTTTGTTCATGTGGGTTGTGAATTTCGTATTGGCATAAGTATTACAATCATGGACGAACTTTCTTACATCTTCTATTAAATTCTCCCAAAAACAGCAGGAAGCTATTTTCTGAGTTGTTACTTTTGCACCTCTGTGACTTTCACAGTGAGCTCTAGCAAAAATTTTAATTACCAACGACGGTAGTACAACTGGACGAGAGGCAGATGTCACAAATTACACTGAATCCATTCACATCACGATTTTGACGGTTTTCATCTAAGGTCACACCTTCTCGCCCCTGAAGTGATGAAAATTCCTCCCAATCCACCAATCGATTAGGATATTGTTTAGTCTAGAGAGAAAATATGCTAACGTGGCTCCATACTCAGACACTTCTGCAAAATATTGAGGAACTTTGTCGGACCACGTAGGATTTTTAGCCTCAAGGGCGTCGATGAGTGGCTTATGGTCCATAAAGACAGTGGCTCAAGAAATATGGTACCAACGACACCATACTTAATATCTGCCACGACAAACCCCAACCGGACCTTGACCACGGGGTCGAACTCGACCCATAGTTTACTAGAGCCATGAGTTCCCACTGGAGTTCCCTTCACGGCAACGAGCTTAGAGGATGATGGATTACGTATCCTGGAGAAGAGGCTCCTCAGAACGATCTATCGCTGAGATTTGACGAGGAACTTCGTCCCATTACTATAAATAAATAAAAGAACATTTCGAAAAGGGGAGTCTATACAAAGTGAATTTATGTGTAACGTCGGGATGAGGATACGACGATTGCTTAGTTTTTTGGAGTGATGAGATTTGGAGAGATTTCAGGAGTTTGGCACTTTGTGGCATTTCCCCCATTCCCCGTGGTAAAAGCATTCTTGATAGCATGAATCCCGCCTGGGCCTCCAGCCATAGTTGTTTGATAATTGACGTTCTTAACAAAATCCCTGAAGCTAAGATCGGAGAACTGGACCAGCCCTTTTGTTTTCGGTGTGACTCATGACGAGTATTTGTTTGATTAAGACCTCCCGGACGTCGGAAACATTTGAGAGGTAATCCCTTGCCAGGTTCACAATTTGATCAATAGAGTGGATATACAGCACTTCGAAGAGATGGAATAGCCCTTTTAATCTTATTTTGTGTCGCTATTTTGTGTTCATTCAAGACATTTGATTTCAGTTCGGAGTAAGGGGTTGTGATTAATGTGTCTTCACTCTCAATATCAAAGGGATACAGGACTTTTCCATCCATAAACTTACAATAAATGATTATACTTCTCGAATTCTTCCTTTACTTGGTATAATTGAAACTGGGCTTCGATGCGACAGAACCAAGCTCTATGTTTGGTTGGCCAGAACGGGAAGACTTTGAAATGCCCTACAACGTGAGGGACTTCATTCGATTGTGGCATGTCGGGGTCACCTGTGTAGTATCTCCAGAAAAATACACGCTTCTTATAATTACTCAAACATAAATCGTATTCTCGAGTAAACATAAACAACCGAGACAGTTTATACAAAATAATATATTAAGAGATACTCTCGGGAAGAACGTCGAATCAACTTCTATAGCAGAATTCTACAAATATATTATATTTCGATTCGCTCTTTAAGAAGAAAGTTCCTCAATATTTCATAGTTAACGATCTTCCATGTTTCATCCTAGGCATGGCCTTTACGAGACGGAATGATTTTAACGGGAATGAAATTACTAGAAATGAAAAGGCAGGCGATGAATTTGATGGGAATTAAATTACGGATCGTGGTGCCATAGAGGGTATGACTTGGCGTCAAAGTTTCAAAAGCTCGCAGCCTCTTCAAGTATTCAATGCTACTATTTCCCGCAGTAAAAATGTAATTTGATATCATGATCGTCATTTGTCCTAGGACAGATAACAATCATGATTTTTACTAGGAGAATCAACGATTCTACTGGATTTCAATGTCAACAGTGACATATGTATATATGTATATGTTTGAAGATAAGTCAAAAAAAATTATACTTTTGTTTCATCACTGTTCATAATTTTCATACAAATATTTACAATGAAGACACAAGATAAATAAATTTAATTAGCCGGTGAAACTAATCAATCTCTATTATTTATATTTGATCAAAAAAAAATTAAACGGTTGAGCTCTATCAACTTACGCTCACAATTAATTTAATATAATATAATAAGAGTTCGTGAATAATGAAGAGACTTATGAAATCATCATGAGATTATTGAACAAACTACTTCATCCTCATAGTTGGAGCCAACTTCAAAATTGTCTTTCATCATAGAACAGATTATATTACTCTTCAAGAAACCCAACAGAAGGAGATTTTCACCTTGTCTTCTCTGTGTTTGTCCTCTGTGACAAAATGTTAATACGGCCCTGTATGATCAAATCTTCAAGTCGAATTGCCTTCCAGTTCCATGTTCCATGTCCCAAGTATCTTAGAATTATATCTACTGCAGTTACCGTAAAGATTGTACTATTGGTATCTATAGTTAAATATCTTGGAAGAAGGATCACGCACTTTACCAGCAGAGAGCGTAATGTCAATCTTAGAATAGATGAGGTGTACTCCGCAGAAAGAGTCGCTTTTGTTAAAGTTAAGTTTTTGGGCTGCGAGAATAGCCAAACAACTAATATAGTCCTTACATTTATGATAAAATCCGTTAAAGGAAACTATTTACACTTATACCGGTTGCCAAATTAAACGCCAAATTCCTCTACGGCAAATATACTCTAATTATGAAAACCCTCTATTAAATCGGATTTATCGTTGTGGCCGAACAGGAAGTTCTTCACTCATTTTCTTTGTGATGGTGAGCTCCAGACTTATATTACTCACCCGTACAACATCAGTAGAAAATTTCATTTTATCTTTGACCCTGTTCCCAATTTTGAAAAATTTTATAACTGCTTCCAAAGGCAAGAATATTTCAGCATTCCCCTGAATTGATTCATCATTACTCCCTAACTTTTCTCATATCAAAGAAATCCACGATAAAGAGTCAAGAAAGAGCTCAGAAACTACGATCGAACAATAGTTTGATACTTTGTGTGATCAAGGTCACAAATGGGCAAGCATTCTTGGCAAGATTTCACAAATCCTCTTCAACGTGATGGAAAAAAATTTGGTTTCTCAGCTCAATGACAACATTCGACAGGAAGGCATAAAAAGATCATCTGAAAAGAAACTCAAATCTAGAAAAGTTGGCAAACTTCAATCTGATAATGTTTAAGTTTTGAACATTAGTTTTTCTGGTTTGTGCATCTATTTTTTAAATAATGAATGTAAATTATAGTGGTGATTTATTACAGCTTATTTAGTCTTATTAATTGTCCTGGTATGAATAAATATTTATAGATTGTAACTCAAACAATCTGTATTCAAAAGCCGTATTTATATATTTTACTAAAAAAAATGACATATTCGTGAATTTTAAAGCCATCCCTTGGAGTGCACATTTTCTAGTCTGTTGTCCAGGTGCTCAATATTTGGCATTTTGTAACTTATATAATGGACCTTGAAATATATATCCTGATATATAAAATACGATTCTTTTACATCTATACATCTTAAACAGTGTGGTTGATGATAATATTGGGCAGGGCATCATTCACTATTTGTATAAATTTATAAAGATTTAATACTGCATTATCAGAGATTAAAAGATGTGCAAATGACAGTATAACAATAAAAAAATCGTCACAAAATAAACAAAGGCTTTATCAGTAACAGTATATACTAAACTCGAAAATTGAAAATATATACTTGTCCTGGATGGAGATATGTATTAGTCGTTGGAGACAATAACTAACACATGCTATTATGCTAATAGATTTATTATGTGTAACTGTGGATAGACACAATAAATATTATTAAGAAATAATCATATTGATACTAACTTAATTAATGAGTTTCCATATAACTGATACAATAAGTATAATACATTATGCCTAAATTCTTAGAATTGCTCTTTTTTATTTATTTATCTACGAAAACTTATCCAAAAGAACCATCCAAAGAAAGTTTGTAAACATAATTATAATATTAATACTATATCGTTTGCTTGATTCTAAGTGAATAATTTCAGCATATTTAAAAAATACTAACCAAGAATTTTACAACAATAAAAATTTTCAAAATATATTCAATTAATCCGAACAAAATCATGCTTTATGAACAGTGAATGGTTAATAACGATAATTAATTAATAGAATAGTTATACATGTAGCATTAAGTAATATACATAGATATAATTTATATTAGTAACTAATTATAAGAAAATGAATAGCATGTAGTTCATTTACAATATACACGCTCGTTTTTAGGTTTCAAGTCCTCTACTAAAAGGTGTCTGTGGCTCTCCCCTTTTCCTCACACTTTTTTTATTACCAACTAATCAACTCTACATATGACAACTATCATACTTTGACCTACATTTTTATCATTATTATTGTTACACTGACTAAGTATACGTAAACATTAAAGTATTACAATTACTCCATCTGACCTAGGAATTGGCTTTGAAGTCTATATACATTAAGTATATTTCCCTTGATTTTGTCATTAGTACTTTATCTTTGAAAAAAACCAATGATACTGGTTGAACTTTTTTTCTACATATATTTAAAACGTAAATTTAACAAAAGCACGAACCAATCTTTCTAAAAAAATAGGAAATTTGAAAATTGCCCTCTTTTTGTAATTGCTACCTGAAAATATTTTTTTATTTACCAAGCTGTCATCATTATACTTTTATTCTTGAAAAGAGAAAAATAACTATAAAAGAATCACTAGTCTTGGATCCGTCTAAAAAACTAAAAAGTCTACAATCCCATCAGACTGGTCTTAATAAAATTTGTCAGTCTTAGGATCGGTCCTTATCGGACTTTTATGATAACAGGTGAAATGACGTAGCTACTAAGTACTTCATTTCCGTTGTTGAAATTTTATCTTAACCTCAAATCTTCAAAGAGAGAAGATACTTGAAGTTTAAAGTAGGAAATGTATGGCTAGAACTTACTATTATACGTTCTAGCTATAATGGCTTATTATTTTTTTGTCTGTATATTCTTCACTCCTAGCTAGGAGTGAAGAAAATAATAAGATAGGTATGCCTGTAGGACTGAAGGAACGACTACTCAGTCCTTATAGACCGTTAAATTATAAAAAAGGTCGGACCGATAAAAAATGAATGATTAGGATATCTGTCCTAGGACCGATCCAACACAACTGGTGTCTGAAAGACGAAGAGTAATTGTTGCACTCGGAGTGTAATTGAGGATTGTGTATATTTACTTCATCGCAAATTTAATAAAACGTCAGGACAGCTAAGCTGTTCTCCTCTTAAACATTCTTTAAGTTGTAAGAGTAACTTTGTTCTTTTTGGTTTCTTTTTTTTTAACAAATTGGCGTTTTATATTATTTGAATCCCTGGTAATATTAAATATGTAACCATGTTCACCGCATACCTTAAAATTGAACTTCAGCTGTACTATCAATAATTAATTCATCATTCAATTGATTTGGTTGTTATGATTTCATCCATAAATAAATAATTAAGAAAAAAAGGAAGTTAAAAAATATATATTGTTAAGTTAATAGAATGACATTTGAAATAATTTTTCTGATCCCGAGAAGTTGGGACAGAACGCTTAAATTTCTTGAAAAGAAAGGAGAAGTTCAATATTAATGTAACTTTTAAAAAAAGATGATTTTTTTCTATTACTAGTTGAAGTAGCCCGCATTGCCCAGATATTAGGTGTCGACGAATTTACAAATTTCGCTTTAAAAATATGGAAGATAACTGCCTAACAAATCCTCAGTGTTATTCTCCATCTTTAATGTACACACTCACACGTAGCTACTCACCCAATACATTCATGTTATCTCCTTAAAAATAAAAAATAATAATAACAGCAAAAGAAAAATAAAGTAATATTATTTGATGAGCCAGGGAGTACTTTAGCTCGTTAATAAACCTCATTTAAAGTAATATTCATCCTTTTTTTTAAAGTATTATATATAGCACGGGGCGGTCTATTAAAATCTGAAAACTTTCAATTTTAAACTTCAATAAGATATAATTTATTATTTCTTATATAAGGCGGCGACTGAAGGCCTGGCACTTGCTGTAGATGTAGTAATCTCCCATGGAGTTCCAATGCTGGCTGACTGTGACTTTGAGGGGCTCAGTGTTTGAACGACAGATACTACAGGCCTTCCCCTGGACCTGCACACAAAAAGGTGTGGCCAAGGGGCTTGGCATCAGGGCCTTTCCCGTACCTTTTTGGGGGTTGGTGCAGGTGCTCAATAATGCTTGAAAACTATATTGCCATCAGGATAGTCTATAACAAAAGGCTATACACCAAGGCAGTAACATAGTCAGACGCAATGAGCCAGTACCCGACAAGGAACAACACTAAAAGGGCTGTCTTGCCGTCAGAGGCCACAAATTCCATGGATATGGTTGGAGTAGGGTACTTTGTGATACTAAGTGTCTTCATTGATTCACCAATGTCTTCGACGCTTAAGTATATGTAATTCTGCCTCTTTCTCTCGGGGTCAACAGTCCAGGTCTTCTCGTCATATAAGATGATGACCCGTTTAGTTAAACATTCTTGAGACTATTCAAAAGAGTCTTGCGACCGAGGGAATGGATTTTTTTTTCATTGTTGGTGTCCAAAGTAGCCTCTCCACCCACACGAGACCCTTTCCATCCACTTTTTTTTATAGCTCTCTGGACAGTCTTGTGTGAAACCTTGATATAACTTACATGGGTTATCATGACCTTAATAAGATTGGTCTGGACTGTTTTCTTTATCTCCTCCAGGTAAAGTTTGGCCTATTTGACTGAGTCGTTCTTCCTCTCTAACGTTTTGGGCATGTTGGTGGCGTAAACATTGGTCCATGTAGATGCCCAACTTCTAGGAAACTTCTGTCGGAGTTTTTCCAGTGTCAAAGATTCTGTTAATGCAAATTCGTCGAGCCTGTTCAAGTGTCATTTTCTCAACCTGTACATAAGCTAGAGAGCTCAAATTTGGTTTGTCTCGTAATTAATTATTTATAGTTTAATATATCGGAATATGAATTCATTTCAATCATTCAACCTCCATTAATTACATAAGTAGGAAGTTCTCAGATTTCAATGGACCACCCGGTACTTCCCTCTTTTTCCATTTTATCTGAGTCGAACTAAAACGCCTGCAAGATTTCATTCATTTTATAGGGTGTCTATAATACTCATTTTTTTTCTTCATACTTAATTGGTATCTCATATACAGGGAGCGGGGGTCAAATTGTCGCCAAAATATTTTTTTACAAAAAACAACACAAAATATACATTTGTTAACTTTTTTATTGAAAATCAAAACTATGACGAGCATATAGGTATAGAGTAGCTATTCATTCGATATAATCACCGTTGTCATCAATAACGGCCTCTGAACCGGCCGCAAGCTCTTCTGACCATCTCATTGTCCATGTTGCCGAATACCTCCTTGGTGGAGTCCATCAGGCTGGCCTTGGTGCTATGGAGATGTCTGTTGGTATGTCTCTCGACATAGCCCCAGACAAAATAGTCCAAAGGATTAAGGTCGGGAGAGTTAGGAGGCCACAAATCCTTGGTTACGACGTCATAACAGTTCTCGGTTAACCACTGCATGGAGATTTTGCACACATGGCAGGGTGCTGAGTCCTGTTGCCACACCCAGGGCCTGTCTCCGGCCATGTGAGGAAGGTAATGAAGACCAAGTTCCCTACAACGGTCATGGTGTTCGGGGTGGTCAGCAGGGCATAGCATGACCTTCACTGCTGACCACCCAGAACACCATGACCGTTGCAGGGAACTTGGTCTTCATTACCTTCCTCACATGGCTGGTGCAGGTGGCTATCCACTTGTTGTTCTACTTGTTAACCTTCTGATCTTGACAGAAATATTTTTCATCAGAGAAAAACTGCAGCATCCCGGGCTGCTTTGGGTGCTTGAGCTTGTTGAGCAATTTGGTTGACTTAATCAGCCTGTTGTCCTTTGCCTTCTGGGTCAAGATCTGGCCCACCTGCATCTTGTAGCTCCTGCAACTTAAATCCTCAGATACACAGTCCCTTGTTGTTTTCTCATGGCAGCCCAGATCCCTCGCCATGGCCTTCATGGACCTGGTAGGGTCATCCTCAACCATCTTCTTCACCTTGTCGACAAAGTCGGTGTCCCTGTCCTTCCTGTCGGCGCCCTCCTCCTTGGGTGCCCTCTTTATGGTGGCATCAATATCCCAGGTGTCCTCTAGCTTCTTACGGATACGCCGAACAGTCCGTAAATTCACTCCTAAGGTTGAAGCAATCGTTGAATTGGGGATTTCTCCTCCATTATTAACCAATGCCATGACTACAGCGGACCCCAAAAGCTCCTCGTTCCACTTATAGCTCTTTATTTCCTCATATGATGACGGCATGATGCTAACTGAACTTCGTATCGTCAGCTGACGAGAATAGCTTTCCTATTTGGTAACCGGTTTTTTATTTGATAATGTCGTCTTCAAGTTATCAAGGTTTAAAGTAGGCAATAATTTGATCCCCGCTCCCTGTACATCATAGACCACAACATAAAATGCACCCAGACACTTATTTTCATATATAAATGTCCAAGTGAACATCCTTTGAATATATACAGTTGCAATATTCCATTAATACGACTATATTTTATTTCTTCGATAAAAATATGTTTAAAATATTCATAATGGAGCACATGACTCGTTTTCGTATTTTCATACATTCAGACAGACAAGAAGACAAACTTTGATATCTTAATTAATAACTAGAGGTAATACACAGCATAGACTCGAGTAATTAGGAGCTGGCTAAAAGACACATTTTGCTATAATAATATAGAATATAATTTCCCAAGAAATCCTCCGTGTACATAGGAGGAGCATTGGGAAAGAATCACAGGATCCTACTGCTACGTATCGTTGCAAAAAATCAAAAGCATTCAATGCAGTCCATTTCTTCGTCAAGGAGGATTCGCCTTGTTTGCCTTTTACGTGTTTTCCTTCAACGAATTTGTCTTGTGACGCTTTCACGTCGTGGCGCTTTCGCCTTAAGGTATTTTACCCTTGTACTCTTTTGTCTTGCAACATTTTTGCCTTACGCCTTTTTTGCCGTGTATAGTAATAGAGGGAATACTATTTTTTCTTAGTTATATGTATTTTTTGAATTTTTACCGTTGTATTCCAGCTTTGATAAATGAAAAATAAGAAGGTAAACAAGCTAGACAATAACAATTGCTCAAACCTCAATTATATATAATAAGTAGGTTTTAAGGCATTGGGAAGGAATCACGGGATCCTACTGCTACGTATCGTTGCAAAAAAATCATAAACATTCATATGCAGTCCATTTCTTCGTCAAAATGGCATGAAGAGATATTGAAATCTCTACTTACATCAAGGATTGTACTAGAGTTATAGGTCAAGATGGGGACCTCGTCTATGAAAGACTACATGTATTTCTGAATATGATATATTTATATTATATATCAACATACTTCATTAACTTATCAGTTATCACTGTAATGACCTCCAAATCGTATAAAATGAGTAGTTGTGATGGTGTATAAGATATATAGATAGATAGTCAGAAACCCCTTTCCATAGTATAATACAATAAATTTTTATATATTTAACCTCCATTTCTCTTCTAAACCTTCTTAAATCCTTTTAAGTAAATAAATTAATATTAACAATTTTAATAAATATATAACTTGGGGGCATGATTCAGAATATATAATTGGTTCCAGTTTATTTTTATATATTTTTTCAATATATAGGAGAAAGATTGTAAAAAAAAACAGTTGTCAATTTCATGAGAGTTTCATTGACATAACCATTAAGGGCCTTTGAAATTGTATTTCATGATGATATGTCTAAGGAATCATTTAATACATTTATGAACTTACTTTGGTTCGATATAATTTGCTGTTCACATCAAGTCTTCAAACATATACCATGTGTCGAAAAAATTATTCTGTTAGTTAGAGGATAGGTGGAGCAAGGACTCTCACAATTCTTTATAAATTAATTGGAAGGTTGACTAGGAAGTATCTGGAAGATATTTATAATTTATTAAGCAATAGAGGATGTTGTTTGGTAATCATTTATTATGGTGACTGATAAGTTATTATCCTTTTTGAAGACTGATCCTTGCATCCCGTGCGAAAGAGTAGTAATTGTTCTTTCAAGTATTAATGACTATAAAATCCTAAGCTAAAATATTTAAGATGTGGTTTAAATTAAAAAAATTGAATCAAACTTTTAAAAAAAAAAACTAAACAGAGAGTATATTTGTTTATTTACTCAATTAATAATTCTATTTCATTCGTTTTCCCACCCAGTCTTCGTTACCCTACATAGTCTAAAAGAACATGTACCGAAATGAAAAAGTTCATAAAACATCGGATTTAGTACTTATGTTATTACAAAAAAAGATTGCATGAATAAGTTGATGTGAAACACTGTGCCCTTACCTAAGAAAACTTATGTTAATATTTTAAAGATGCTCATGAATATAATTTAGTAGAACCCACAAAAATAGACTTCTACAACTAAAAAATTGTATGTTTGTTAACATTTTAATACCTGCATGTAGTTGTAATAGATGTACTAAAATAACAAATACAGAAGGGAAATATAGTCCACTCACTAATGATACATAACAATGATTTCATGAAGAAAAAAAATGATTTGAAATAATTAAAGCTATAAATACTGGATTCGAGTACTTTAAATCAACAAAACATCGAAATTAATACATCAATAATTAAAAAAATTTCCGGTGATGTATCTGCAATCCATCTAAAAATATTAAAAACTATAGACCAGGGGGGAGCTACCTTTGATACATCGACTGCCAACTTCTAATTTGCCCATGCCAGCAGTGGCACGCGTGCCATGGGTTGCATAAACAAATGAGATATCTTATATGATTTTGTAATAAATATAATTATTATTATATAACTACAGATCCCCAGTTTTGGTCTTTAGTTTAGTAAGACGCCTTTCTTTCTATTTAGTGGGCAGAAAGATTGAGTTGCCAGATTATATTTTCCCACACAAGTTTATAAATTATCACCCTTCAGAGATATCTCCAGTTCTAGTATCCAGAGGAGAAGATTCTCTTGATTTCTTAGGAAGCTTAGCCAATCAATTGCTCGGTTTTCTCAAGTTCCTTAGAATGTTATAGTCGCCGATATCCAATGTCCCATCCTAGCCATGATCTCTCTGAGTATTTATAAGTTTGATATTGACTGTGAAATAATCATTATAGTTAGTATTATATTAGTAAATTATGTTTCAACTTTAAACCTCAAACTGTGAAGGTCTCCTTATCCTATTCAATCCTCAAAGCTAGACAACCCTATCAATACATTGGGTTCTTGTATTTACTATTTATCAACTGCTAAAAAGGATGCTTTATATCGAAGGGTCTTGAAGCTATGATTTTCTTCTATTCGTTAGGATCCAAAATCCTCCCAGAAATAGGAAGACGGTTAATTGCCACATAGAATCACAAAATATGCATAAGATATAAACACACAAGATTGCATGATAATTTACTCCTGAAGCACAGGGAGGGAAGCACAAGTGAAAGGTCGAAGCGAGCACCACAAAATCTATTATTGTGATAACTGATAAGTTAATGAAGTATGTTGATATATTATATAAATATATCATATTCAGAAATACATGTAGACTTTCATGGGCGAGGTCCCCATTTTGATCCACAACTCTTGTACAATCCTTGATGTAAATAGAGATTTCAATATCCCTTAATGACATTTTGATGAAATAATGGACTGCATATGAATTTTAATGATTCCTTGCAACGATACGTAGCATTAGCATCCCGTGGTTACTTCCCAATGCTTTAAACCCTACGTATTATATGTAATTAAAATTTGAATAATTGTTATTACCTATCTTGTTTACCTTTTTGTTTTTAATTTATCAAAGCTGGAATACAACTGTAAAAATTCGAAACAATCATTTAACTAAAAAGAAGAAGTATTCTCTTTATTATTATCCAAGGAAAAAAGTTGCAAGGCGAAAATGGTGCAAGGCAAAACCAATGAGTTCTTATACTATCGAACTCATTGGCAAAACAGTACACGGCGAAAATGCATCAAGGCGACAATGTATCAAGGCAAAAGCGTCACAAGGCGAATACCTACAAGGCAAAACATGAAAGCTAAAAATGTTTAAGGCGAATCCTCCAGACATGGTATAGAATCAATTATTAATTTGTGTATTTATTAAAAAGGATAAATCATGAAATAGCCATGACTTATCAAGGGAGAAGAGGGAATCGACAGCTGACAACAAAATACATAGGGTATTTTTGTGTTAGCGAGATAAAATCGTTATAGGTCAGTGGTTTGGCCACACTCAAGGTACAGCATCCTTTCTCAGTCTCCTGAAAAGTTAAGTAATTCAATTAAGTACATATGTCAATCCTTGAATTAGTTCTATATTTTCATTTTAAAGTAACTTAGCCTTTTGTCCAATGCTAGAACCTGTTTTTGAGTTTGTGCCCGTGACATCCCCACCTTAGTTTAAGTTGCCGATTAAGTAAACGAGCAGTAAACGATCTTTGGTCTACAGAATGGGTATTATAATCCGATTTCTTGAAAGGGAGGCTGCACAGTCTTGAATTCTAAGTGACTGTCTTAATTTTTGAATTCACTTTGAGATCCACTTTCTGTCTTAGAACAGTCCTCTCCCATTTGGAACCAAGTTCAAGATTAGGAGACACATTGAAACCAGGAAAACTATGTATGTAACTCAATAGTACTTATATCTTCAATAATCTCAGGAAAAACACTTTTACTAATTGGTATTCCAATTGGCATCCTATTCTCAGGCACAGTATCTGCCAATAACAGTAAGGAATCCTCATTGTTAGAGTCCCGAATTCTGATAGATTCTTGTTGTTTCGGTTCAAGCTGTTCAACGTTAGGTACATTGTATTCTTGTAGCATTTCTCTTCTCATTCCATTTCGCACAGATTCCATCTGTTGACTAACCCTCTTCCACTTCTTGCTGTAGGCTCTGGCCTACCGGTCCTGACTCATTGCTGGATAAAACTAACTCAAAATAATAATTTAGCTTATAAATATAATTGTAGAAAAAAAATTATTTTTTGAATAACAGCGATACTAATCACTCAAAAATAACGAGCCAAATACTGAAGGAAATAGGGGTTTATAAAAAAATCAAGCTGAACCCTTGGTTATCTCTTGTTGAAAAAAAACGTGCTCCATTTTACATTCATTACCAGATATCTCTAGTCTTTTAAGAATATTGAATTATGAATGATGCAGCTAAAGAATAGCTTCAAAGCGACAAATGAATAGTAAGGGCGTTAAGGGGTAAGAGCACCCGTAGAATTTTTGTATACCAAATACATTTGTTCGTATATTTGTCTGTGTGTTTTAATCAAAGGAAATAATATATTTAGGGAGCAGCATGTTTGCCTGAAAAGAGGTTTAACCCGTTTAAGCTACCCTGCACATATACAAATATACAATGTTGCCCGCTTAGCTGATTTCCAGCTAGATCTAGTTGATTTTTGGCTTGTCTAGCTGGAAAAAATATGATCTAGCTGATGGCTGGAAATCCTAGCTGATTTTTGAAAAATTTAGCCGATTTTTGTCTTATTTCTACAGATAGCCAAAAGAAGACGTTAATGCATATTCTCTGTGTATGTCATTTAGCACAGTTGGCAGATTCGCACTTACGTTCTGATACAATGCCCAGGAATCTAGAATTTCTGGTTAGCGAACTCTATAACTGGTTTACTAGATCTTGCTTGAGACAGCTGGCTTAAATGTTATTTTATTTAAACTAATAAATTATAAAAATGACTCTCTGAAAATTGTGCAAGCAAGCCAGACAAGATTTTATTTATAGGTTCTGCTGTACAAAGAGTTTGTGACCAATGGATGGAGCAAAAAACTAATTTTAGTTATATCAAATCTAAGTGTTACATATCGGAAATGCTCCAATCTTTATACTGTGATGAATATAATCATGGTTATTTGTTATTTTTTTAAATCTGTACGAATGATGTCCAAAGAGTCAAGAAGATTTTGTGTCCAATGATAGTGATCCGACCAAATTTTGCTTGTAGGCTTGACTCTTTCAGTTGAAAATTTGATAAATAGAGTTATACTTCCTACCAATCAGCATCGGGTTTCATATGTAATCTAGAAGAATAACTTGTTTCTAAATTGTACTTAAGATATGAAGGTGAAAATTTCCTCTCACTTGTTGGAGGATCGAGATAAGAACCTCGGGATCGATGTTCTCAATTTTTGATGAAGCGTATTAAAGTACTTAGAAATAGGCTTTCCGACAATGTGAAGTTATGAAAGACAATCTTAATGTTTAGTGTTGGTAACACTTTGTCTGTACTGAAAAAGTCCATAGTACCCTTATTAAAATCATTGGATATACCTTCAGAGGAAATAACAAAAATAGAAAACCCCTGTCAAATGGCTAGAAACAAAAGACACAGTAAAATTTTAGTCGTCTAATCTAGATCCTTTTACTGAGCTAAATTATGTTGCCTGAACAATATTGAGTTTGCCTGATTCCAATGCTGAAGTTGAAAGGGTATTCTGCCTAATCGATTTTATAAAAACCAAGTTGAGGAATAAAATGGATCCTGAAACAGTAAATGCACTACTTCATATTATAAGATATGATAATAGATTTATAAAAAAATATTTAGCTGATTTTTCAGCTGTTTTTTATTGAATCTAGCTGATTTTAGAAGTAGATCTAGCTGATTTTGCTTATATCCACCTGGCAACACTGAATATATATATATATTTATAAACTTACAACCCGCGGTGGGGGTGGGTGCAGGAGTTTATTAAAGGGATTACGAGGATTGGAGTTTATATTGATAGTCATTAGACTTAAATATTATTTACTATTATTAAAATCTGCTAAAGAATTAACTTTGATAATTATCAAAGACGAATGAGCGTTTCATAAGAATTTTCATTTTTGATATTTTTCGTCCTTTTTTTGGATTATTCTTGATTTCAATCAACAGAATGATTAAAAATATGATATTTTTTCCCTGACTTAGTGTAGAAAAAAGTCATTTTAATAAGTTTTCTTGTATCTTTCACCCAAGCAGATAATCATATAATAATAGGACAAATTTCTAAATTTGTATAGTCCCAATTTTCTCCGAATTGGCTGCTCAAAACGAAAAATGGATGCCAAATTTAGATTCAGCACAACAAATGAGTAAATTACAATAGTTTTTTTGCAAATGCGCAATTGAGCAGTTTATACTAGTATAATCGTTCGTTATATCATATTCATATCATCGATTTTGGGTTTGGTACTGTAATAATCATGATATAGTTGCAAAAACTTAGCTTTTCTTGTTATTTTCATAACCGTCAAACAACGTCATAATAACTTAAGTATGATCGGTCAATGTTATTATTTAGTTGTCTCATGGTTATCAAAATAACGAATCTATTTCATATATTTATAACCATGAGTCAACGTAAATATAACGTTTGTTTCTGGTAAAGTTCCAACCAATCTTTATTTCACCATATTCTTTCGTTAATATTACGTTATTTGTTGGCTGGGTAGGAGCTTTTTTATTCATCTGCATGTAGTCTCTTGATGTCCATGACTATGAGCGTTCCCTGGTTTATATATATTCTAGCCAGAGGGCGCTCTAGAGAATGCACGATTTTTTTTAATATTTTACAAGTTGTCATACAAAAAATATTATTTCAGTTCATTCCAGGGTCCAGATTTCTCATATAGATATAACAGACTTACATGAAATTACCAGAATATAAAATGTAATTTATTACGTCAACAGATTTATAGGCTTAAGCATAATGAAATATTTACAACAAATATTAACTTGGCTAAATTCATCTTTATCAAATATTACAGAAAAATTAAGTAAAGACTACAAGAAACACATTATTAAATTTAATAATCCAAGAATAATAGTCTTGGATAATGACAGCAAAGTGTCAAATAATCACAAATTTAATAACTTTTTAAATAAAATATCTTGTACAATATATACAATTTGTTTGTAATTTTTTTTGTATGAACAGCCAAAATCATTCTGCTAGAAAAAGAAACAATTTATCAGATACAAGTAAGTCTGCTAAATGAATTAATAAGCTTTGATCATTAAATTCATAAATTTCGATTGAGTTCCTATTTATAAATAAATAAATGTACCAAGTAGAGTTGTTAACAATCTAATTTTTTCCTGTAATGTTTTCTACAAGTTTCATATAAATTATACAATTTCTTAATCATATAGCTATTATAAATATTCACATATCATAATGTCGATTAGTAGTTCTGTACTCTGATTGATTTCAAGAAATGCTGAGCTGCTTTGTTGATTATAGAAATATTCAGAAGTTGATGATTGGATCAACCCCATATTTAATTAATATCTTGGGTTCTAGAATTGAAACAGTTTTTATAAGATTATAATCTGGACGAAGCTCAAGCATGATACAATGCCCTTTGAAAGTTTATTACTATAGCATTGACGTTAATCCGTCTCTGTTAAGTATTATATTTAATAATAAATTATAATAATAATTGAAAAACGACCTACGGAGGAGAAAATAAGTATTTGATGGCTTGCCGATTTTGTAAGTTTGCCCACTGACAAAGAAAGAACGGTGTATAACATTAATGGTAGGTTTACTTTAACAGTGAGGGACATTTGATTTGAACAAAACGTAAGTGTTAGGAGGAAGAAAAATCCCCATCGTCAAGCATTAGGGTGGAAGCATTATGTTTTGGGAGTGTTTCTCTGCGAGAAGGAAATGACAGCTTCACCACATCGAAGAGAGGATGGCCCATCCTCGATGAAATGTTGGGTAACAACCTCCTTACCTCAGGAATCCAAATTCTCGAAAACAACTGCAAAAGCCCTGTTTTTGCAAACAAAGTAAAAAACAGAATTTATTGATATTGTAAAGAGAAACACAAACCTACCATTTTTTTCCTACTTTCACAAACAAACAAAATTATAGAGAATAAAGTTGTCGAAAAATTACCCTCAATAACTGGTTCATTTTTTACAAAAATTGCTAAAATTATTGGATGAAATATTCCGGAAATTTGAAATACAGTTAAGAGTCTATAATTTTAAGTCAAAATACATTGTTTAGTGGCATTTCTTCTTAAAAATTGACATTTGATGAAAAATTATTCAGAGAATGACAAATATTTTAGTTTAGCATTAATAAATGTGTCATATTTATACGTTAAGAAGTATACAAACATTATTTTATCTATAAATCCTATTTGGGATGATTCTATTTGACCTTTGTAATGTTTAAAAAAAAAAAATCAAACATGAGATATAATTAGTGTTAAAAAAATTAATGAACTAACTTATTTAATTATTTAATACTCTCTTTTACCGTATCTATGGAATTATCCGAAAATCCCTTCTCAGAGATTTATAATAAAATCATGTGTATACTCCTTCAAAAATGCTATAAAATAACCTATTAAAACTAGTAAGTTGTTGTGCCATACCTATGGCAAAACAATTCATTGAAAAAATGTTTTATTTTAGTATTCATTAACATCCATTCAATTCAGACAATTCTACGTTATTAAAAATCTTCTTTTTCTTATGTTTTTTCTCGAGTAAATTGGCAAGAAAGAGATTTATTATTTGTGTATTTTCAAATTTTGATATATTATTGGGATAATCCCTTAGATTTTTACACGAAAATGGAATACTTTATTGAATTGATATATTCTCATTATATTGATTTAATTGAACGTAGACGCGCTTGACACGTAGAATACAAATAAATAGTGTTGTGTAAGTCCTTATTTATTCTATCTAGTCCAGTCTTACAATACTCAGTCATTACTACTAGAACTGATTCAAAAAGTAAAGAAATGAAGTTGAGTGACATAAACTTGAGTAACGTCACCAAGGACCAAACTGAATAAGTTTTAGTACTGATATGCAGAATTGAACTGAACTGGACAAATACTGTATCCTTCAACCTTAAAGAAGGACCAACACAACAATACACTAAATATGTAGCTATTTGTATATTTAAATCAATAATTCCCAGCCAAGGAAGAAGTATTAGTTTTTAGTCTTCTAACAATTTATTCTTTTGGAAAGAGATTAAAATACTTTCTTTTTATAGTTCATTTATGTAGGTACTTGTATTTCCAAGTATAAAAACAACTAGGCAATCAATACCAATATCTAAAAACTAATATATAAATGTATTTGAAAAACGTTTTTTTGTACCACTCTTATAAAGTAGCAAAGGCCAAAACAATGTTCATCGATTAGGACCACCTCAATAGAATGAATATGCATCATCAAATATTTTCCTCCTTTTTATTACTATTATTCAGTTTTCCAAGGGAAATAAGAGCCACCCTCTTTCGAGGAACAGCAGGAGGTGGATTGTTGGGAGTAGATTGTATCCTGGATTTCATTTGTCGCTCACGTTCTTCTGGCGTTAGAACTTTGACAAAATTAGTTATTAAGCACTTTGAAGTAGAAACAGCAGATACATTCGGAGTAAGACACTCATTCTGTTGTTCGGAAAGAATGGCTTTGGTAACAGTCGTAGGTTTAGGCGTTGCATTATTATGTACTTTATTATTCCCTCCACTAGGTTGTTCCAGGTTATAAATCCACGAATTATTAGGGATTTCAATTGGAGAGTCTTTTGGCATATATTTAGAAAGAAATTCTTCTTTCACCATCCATGCCTTGCGATTTAGCTCTGGAACTTTTCGATATTCAGCTATTTCACCAATTTTATCGATGATCCTTCTCTTGGAAAAAGATTGTTTGACCGGAGTTGAGTTTCCACGTTCTGTCGATGAATGCGAGTTCTCCAAATAAGCAGCAAATTCCTTGGCCATAAACGGCTTATTATGGCTATTCGCGTGAACCAATCTAACCAAGTTGCATATTGCTTCTTCAGGAATAGATTTAAAACCTCCTTTGCGATTCGGTGTAGGATCAGAATCTAATAGATTAACACCAGGAGTGCCATTGGTACTTTCATTCATTGGTGAGTACATTGATGCCGACAAAGAGGTTTGGATAACACCTGAGCCCAAAATAACAGCACTCATGGGTGACAATATCCTAGTTAGCTGCTCTGCAGCAAATGCTTGAGTGGAGTCATCACCTATCCACAAACAACCAAAGACTTTTGGCTTAAGTTTCATGGGCTTTTTTCGCTTGTATTCTTCTTCAAAAGCTTGAGCCTTTAGCTTTTGCTTCATAATTTCTAGATCTTCATTATATCCTCCCTCTTCACACTCTCCATCTTCTTCTTCCTCGTGTAGGATTTCCTCTTTATCCAACACACCATGACCCACAAAGAATCCATCGTCATCTTCTTCTTCTTGAGCATCCTCCTCTTCCTCTTCTTTGTCCTTGTCATCATCATCATCACTAAGACTCTCACCTTGTTCTTCCTCTTCCCAATCATCATCCGAGTCATAATCATACTCAAAAAAGTGCTTATCCATAGCAAAAGGGCGGCGCCCGGATATAAAGGAAGTCTTTTTTGTCCATGTTCCCCAATATGGAGGTCTTTGGTTTTCATGGAAATGCAACAATTTAGCCTTTAGTCTTTGCTTCGGTTTACGGGACTCCTCGTCGGATGTAACTGTTCCACTAATTTCATTCAGAACATCTTCTTCGTCAATGATTTCTACATCATCGTCTCCTTCGTCTTTAGGGTCTAAAATCCAAGTTTTATCACATGCACTTTTAACATAATCAGATGATCTAAGAATATTCAAATATAGCGGAGAGTCTTCACTCGGTGTAGAATAAAATAATTTTTCAAACTTATTTTTACGTTCTTCATCAAATTTTGATCTAGACACAGGAGCAAGTCTCATATGATTTTTTATTTGAAAGGAATTAAGGAAATCACTTCCACTCCGATGGGATTCTTCGACACCATGCTTGTCTTTTTTTAAAAAGAAAGAGGCAAATGATTGAACTGTTTTCTCCCTCTTTTTTTTATCTAATTCTTCTTGCTTTAACTTTTCTAACTTTTCTTCATTTTTCTTCCGTTCCTTTTCCAACCTTTCCAACTCTTTCTTCCGTTCTTTTTCTAATTTATCCTCTTCACGCTTTTTTTCTTTCTCTACTCGCTCTTCTTCACGTTTCCGATCCTTCTCTATTCGTTCTTCTTCACGTTTCCGTTCCTTCTCCAAACGTTCTTCATCGCGTTTCCGCTCCTTTTCTAATTTCTCTTCATCCTTCTTCCTTTGCTTTTCGAGTTTCTCAGACTCCTTCTGAAGGCGTTCTAATTCCTTTTTAAAGCGCTCATCCTCCTTTTTTTTGGACTTGGAATCATCTGTTAACCTTCTTTTACGACTTGGAGTAGAGTCCAAGGATTTTTCTGGAGTGTCGTCCATAGCAGATTTTTCAGTACTTTTATGCGAGTTAATTTCATCAACAATAGCTTGTAACACTTTTAAATTGTGAATATTAGAGTCTAATTTTATTTGAAGGTCGTTTCGTCGGGTTGTCAAAGATTCAAACTTGATTTTATGTTGTTGAGCGAGTAAAAAGTCTTGTTTCTCAACAGCCTGATCCATTGCATCTTTACTATCTGTTATTTGAATACTCAGACGACCAATTTCCACACGGATTTTTCGCTTTTTATCCTTGATAGATGGAGTATCCAGTTCGGAGATGGGATTTTCCCCATCACCTATTATGACAGATACACACAGAGGAGTTGGAGTGGCGCTGGAGCTACGAGTAGGGGTGGAGGAACCCTCTTTCTTCAACCCTTTCCTCCTCAATGTTCCCTCCTTGAGAACCCGCTCCACGGAGGGAGTCAGCCTTCCTTTCTCTCCGCCTGTCTCCTCCGCCTCCTCCTTGAGAGAAGGAGAGTCCAAGGAGCAAGAGGAGGAGGAGGAGGAAGAGAGATCCTCCATCTTCTCAAGGGGCTCCAGAGGTGGGGAGGGGCAAGAAGAGGAAATGCAGTCCTGTAAGACGCCCTCATCCGTCTTTACTTCTCCTTCTGTTCGAAGGATTTTCGACTCTGGAAGAGCTTCCTCATTTCCAGAGATCTTCCGCTTCTTTTGGCTGAGCTCACATTTGTTAACGGGAGCAAACGGGAGACGAAGTTGCCGCAGTTTCTTGCTTGGATCCGGAGAGCTCATCTTCTCGCAAAGTGGATCCCTCAACAAGGACGCTTCTTACTTCTTAGAGATGGAAGGAATGGAATGAGGAGAATACAGAATGCTGAATGCCCCTTTCACCTTTGCCTCGTCTGGAATCTTGAGTCTTCTCTTTCTTCTCACTTCTCAATCTTTCCTCTCTTCTGAGCACAATCCACTTTAATTTTTTACCGCGCATCCAAACTCAGTTGCTGCTACCTATAGGCTATAGCCTATAGGCAGCTAGCACATAGATCATGGACTTATATACACATGGACTGGCATAAGCTCTAGTTCAGCAACCTCATCCAAGAGAATAAACGAAAATGATGAAGCACAAGGTTAATAGAAATACATATTTCTATTATTACTAGAAGGTCCTTGGTTAATATCGAATAATATAAATATAATTTAAGAACTAGAAGAGCAATAGGGGTAGTTCTGATATATGAGCAGCCTGCATTAAACAGCTGAAATCCAGGTCAACAACTGATTATTTATTTATTAAAAATATCTACCTCAGTCTCATGTTATCACTTGTCTGTTATTAGTTAAGCAATATTATTTTTTTAGTAATATTAAATATATCTTCATCTAAAAAATCGAAATGCCTTGTTGCTGACCTTGTGAATCGTTGCTTCTACGCTCAAGAATGCATAAATTCCTTCAGATCTTCTACAATCATCGTATACTTCTCCATATTTTTCATATGAACTACTGATAAGGTGCTTCTTTTTTCTCGATAGTTTTGTCTACAAAATATATTTTATTCTGCTATTGTATATAAACAGTTATTGTATCAAATCATCCTATAGTTATCTATTGAACTGAAGAGTTACACAAAGAAAAATATAATGGAAAATACATTGAGTAATAAAGAAATTTCGCATTCTCCACCCAAAAAATCCTTCATTGAAACACAAGTGTTCGATTTTCCTTAAGTCAACTCTTTCCTTGATGAGAGTCTTTAATCCAAATAACGCACGAATCACTACTAAATATCACTATATAAGTCTCTATCATAAATAACAATTCCATTTATAAGTTTGAATTCGTGCAGTACTGCAAATATGAATAATGATACATCTTGAACCCTACATGCCTCAATCACAATTTCCTTAGTATTCGTAAGATTATTTTACATTTGGAAAACAATTAGAAGATTATTTTAAACTCTGAAATATAATATGCTCCTTTTCCCTCCATATTTTTCTCTATAATGCATTATTCTATTATCCTATTACATATAAATAGTTGGAAACGGTTAAGTGACTATGTGTTTTAACAAATATAAGTGACTTAAAATCTTCAATGGATTTTTATTATAATATCTGAATGTCGCTGGTAATTTCCAAACTTATTGACTCAGGACTCTTATTTTAAACGGCGAAATTGCTTGTAAACATATTGGAATATTACTCTCTCGAAGATTTACGATCTTTACTAAACTAAATAAATTACTGAATGTGTGTTACACGTGCTAATTATAAGTTGTTCGATTAAATACAATAGTTCAAATGTATCAAAATAATAATATGATGGTTTGAGTATTATTTGAACAAATAAAAATAATTAGAACATCAATGGTATTCTTCGAAATCCTGCATTGTCCTCCGAGGACAATTACTATAATAATTTTATTAAACCCACTAAAAATGTACATTTTATTTGCGTCAAATAAATATTATAAATGAAAAGCAGTACTTATTACATAACCATTGAATAACAATATCATAGATTCCTAAAAAGTAATAAATAAAAATGTTTAGAGGATCACTATTTCAAAACCTATAACGAAATAAAAAAAAAAGTTTTCAACATAAATTTCAACACTTTACTAATATATTAAGGTAGATATTTTTTTTTTATATTTTCTGTTGCTCCCTCCTTTCATTTGGTAGACACGTTGGCCTTCCAGTTCTTTATATATATTATTTGGTTAATATGCATTATTTAATTACCAACAATTAATTGATACCGTCATTTCATTTTGATCTATTCAAATTACATTATTATTAAGAATTTATGAATAATATAGCCCTGGGCATTTGAACTTTATAATGCGGTACAGAATACTTGTATTTTTGTGATTTTTATCAATATATTCAAAAACGATACCATTAGTATATAGATTATCCATAGAATATTCAATTACTGTATTGTTCTTATATCAAGTCTTCAATATCAAGTTTGGATCTATATGCATGACAAAGAATCTTCAATAAAGATTTTTACGTCACCCCATGACAACAAATGGGTAAAACAATTAATTTTAATTGGTTATTTTGTACGATTAATTTTAGGATCGATTTTTGAAGGACTAAGTACATCATGTGATAATGAATATCCAAGATGGGATTTGCGGATAACTCCTTAAATACGGAGAAATAGGATTAGAGATACACATTATGCAACGATACTTATAAATAAAGAAGTAACAATAATGTATTGAATAACAAAATAAATTGTGCATCGATTGATAATTTGCCACTTCATGAAAATTAATTATATTTATCCTGGGGATGAGGAGGTTACTTAGTAAGATTGTGTGCCAGTTCAAATATATATGTATCATTAATATTGGCCATCTCATCCCAACACTATGTAACTATTTCCAAGTAACCTTGTCTATTTCTTCTACAAAGAGAGTAAAGAAAAGAACAGACATAGAATGAAGAGCAGAGTATTATCTCTATCCTAGGTTGCGTGATTTATTTGTGGATTTCATTTGGCACTTCTGAACACAGGTCTCTCTTTCTTTCTATTCTGGCCTATTAGCTCTCAAATTTAAAGTTTCTTAGCTAAGAAAAAGCTCTAGGCTGTCCCTCCCTGCCTTGAATCCGATTTCAAGTTTCAACTCGCCCCGCCAAACATTTGACATTTCAATTGTTTTGTGTTTTAGTTTGTTCTTTGGAGAGAAAAACCAAAAGAAAGGGATTAATCCTCTGCTCAATGGATCTTCTCTCTGTGCTTGTTCGTTGTCGTGGAGCCTCTGCCTATCTCCAAGCGAATCCCGAGGAGAATAGTGTGTCACTCGAGTCCAGCAAAGGTTCCGGACTCTTTTTATTTGATGGAGTGATTCCAGCGGATCAAAGACAAGGGGAACTCTATGAAGCTCACCTTGAGCCTATCATTAGAGAATCTCTTCGAAATGAAGCATCCGTGACTGTGTTTGCGTATGGACAAACCGGAACGGGGAAGACGTACACGATGGGCACGAATCCCGGCGTAAGGAGTAGAAATGGTTGTTGAGCGGACCTCCTCTCATGTTGTTTGAATTCCTTTGCAGAGTGTGGGTGAGGAGGGTGAGGAGAAGGGCGCCATTCCCAGAGTCGTGCATCAGGTCTTGGAGCATCTCAAGTCGGATCCAATGCAGTGGAGCAAGACCTCCCTCCAAGTGTCTTTTTTCGAGATTTACAACGAGCAGATCTTCGATCTCCTCATGGGCGAACGAGTGCCGCTCCTTTTGAAGGAAGACCAAAATCATCAATTCAACATTCTGTCTCTCAGCTCCATTCCCGTTGAATCCTATCAAGAGGTGATGCAGATCCTTGTGGAAGGAGGAGAAACACGGTCCATTGGAGTTACGGGGTCCAACCGCGCTTCCTCTCGCTCTCATGCCATTTTTACGTTAAGTATAAAATGTGAGAATGCCTTCTTTAAAATCAATATGGTGGATTTAGCCGGATCAGAATGTCTGAAGCGAACGCATGCTACAGGACAAACACTCATTGAAGGACTCAATATCAACAAATCGCTTCTTGCTCTGGGAAATGTGATTGAATCTCTTTGTTCGAAAAAAGCGCATATACCGTTCAGAGACTCTGTTTTGACCAAAATTCTTAGAGGTAGTTACTTCTATCAATTCAGGCTGGGCTAGATTTTGATTTTTGAATTTTTTACTTTATTTTACAGAATGTCTGCAGTCTTCGGCCTGTTATACTGTTATGATAGCATGCGTAAGTCATAAAGAAAAAGATATAACAGATACTGCTAATACCCTTCGTTATGCCTACAGGGCAAAAAGAATAAAAAAACAATCCATTTCGTTAAAAAAGAAATATGTTTCTGGTACACCTTATAAACAAAATTCAAGGATGTGGGACTCCACAATAAAGTCCTACTACCCCTTTAAAACCCCGCAAAATAGTAGATTGGTGAATGATCATCGTTCTAATTGGCTATCTTCGACTACAATTAAAGCCTATCCGCATAGTTGTCTTGAAGAACCGCCAGATAATTATATTCCTGAAATATCAAATATATCTCTAAGTTCGACTATGACTTCAAATACTGGATTTGATCCCATATTCCGACAGTATAATGAAGAATGTGAAAATACTATAGTTCGTCATATACAGCCCTTAATTCAGGAGATAAAAGACTTGCGTCAGCAATTAGGAACTCACCAGAAAAGAAAAAGCAAATTAAGAAGTCCTAATATTTTGGGAATTGAATCTTCTCCAGAATATGACATTACATTGAAAGCTCCAAGTAGGAATTCCCGAAGAACTAGTAGATCTGTATTAAAAGATGTCACTAATGACATTCACGTACAGGTATGATTAAATAAAGATATTTTTAATTGACCGAGAATGTTTGCAAATTATTTCAAACATTTATCACTTTATTGAGGCTTAAGTAAGAAGTAAAAGAAAAAAATAACTTTGTTTCCATTATTGTAGAAGGAAAATGTGTTGCTTATGTCCATGATGGAGAAAGAATTAGGGATTAATCCCTCGAGTCCTATTTTATTTGAAAATAGAAAAACACGACGACAAGCTATAATAAACGATAAATATATGGAGGAAACTCTTAAAAGCGTTCGTAAGTCCTTGTCTGATAAAAAATATGAGTCTAGTAGAAGAAGAAGTGTGCGTCTTCAGGAAAAAAATTTGAAAAGGAACAGTGAAATCCAGCATCCCATGAATGTAGCTGAAAATTGGAGCGTTCAGTCTCAAGAAAGTCATAACGAAAATGTATTAAAAATTTTGAATTCAGGCAATATGAGAGTACTCCAGGCTTTGCCAGCTATTGGTCCTAAGTCAGCTATGGTTATTCATATGTATAGGTAAGTGATAGTATCAGACCATTTATATAAGAGACTGCATTTAATGTTATGGGGTGGTGCTCCCATGTTTGCTAATTTTTGTTTCTTTTTTTGCTTTCAGGAATTTGAATGGTTCATTAGAGAGTATAGAAAGTTTAAAAACTATTAAGGGTTTATCTAAATCCTTTTATATTAAATTCATAACTCAAAATCAAATCGTTCTTTAAACATCTTTTTTTTTTTAATGACTGATCCTTTTTTAATGGGTAACTAATTTTGATTGATATTATTTATTTAAGTTTCATCAACACTCAATCAAGCGTTTATAATCATAACATATTTAAGTCATAATTGTCTACAAGGAAGACATTAATTAGAGTACATACTTCAACCTTCATATTTATACCGTTTAAAAAATGTTTAGTGGACTCTTTTTCTTGTTTTAGCTCCATGTTACGAAAATCAATATTGGTATATCATCCTATGTTTATTTTATTTTTAATAACATAAAATGTCAATATATATTTATCATACTAAGTGTAAAATATAATACTTTTTTTCTTCTGAAATCAGAGCTCGGCGACTTTATTTGTAGCTTGATTACAAAAAATATTTATAATTGTAACACTAATTTAAAGGAGTGCACTGTCAAATCAGTTTTGAAACAAGACTGTAAACTGAATTTAATTACTGGATTTTAATCGTGACAGGATTTAGAAGAAATAAATAAGTTCTTTAGGGGAATAATGGCATGCATATTAAATCTCTCTTTTTTTTACAGATAAAATTTGTATATAATAATAATTAATATAAGAACTCATTTCCCTGATTATGTGACTACAGCGTGAATAAGTTCATTTCTACATGATTGATTGAAAAATCATTCAATATTATATGTGGTTGTAAATACATCTTCTTGAGAATAGTAGTCAAAAATTTTGATAAGAGCGGGTCTAAGATTTTCCACTTGGCTGACTTCTTTCACTTCAAAGTTCCAACAATGATTCTCCTCTTTTTTTAATCCATTAAAATAAAGAACAAATTTTCTTTCGTCTTTGTTAATTTCGTACTTCTCCACACCCGACTCAAGCTCATTTAAAAGGACTTCCAAGGAGCTTTCAACTATGTCATAACCACTGAGAAGCTCTACTTCTAGTAGAACCATATTTGTTTCTAATTTATCACCAATATAACTTGAACAAATATGAAGAGTTGTTTTATTGGCTTCGGCTCGAATGAGAAACTTGGCATTTTCGTCCTTTTCTTCCTTCACGTTGTAACGGACTATTGTGGAGAATGTGTAGCAGCCCTTGCCAGTACTATTGACCTATATATATATATTCATATATTAGTTACTGCAGATTCAAATAAAATAAAATAAAAATGAGTTTACCTTTAAGTCGTGAAGATTGTCGATTTTAATTCTATTAAACAACAGCTTGTTATCCTCATCAATATCAAAAGTATCAATTTCAGAGGTTTTGTTAGAGAATTGAATGTTCAAACTTGTGTCATTTTCATACACCATAGTTGAGTACATGCTGATGGCCTGAAGCGCAATCACTGTATCTTGGGTCGAAATAAACCCACCTCTTCCATTTCTGTGTCCGGATATCCATCGAATGGCACTAAGTGCATCAATAAGCTCATCATTGAAGAGTAGAGTCATGACATTGTAGGCAGTCATTTCCACAGATCTTGAGAGAGAGTTATTTGTTTGCCAATACAGATATCCTTTATCATTTGTTTTCGATTCCTTCATTAGATCTTTGAAAAGGCCCACTCCTTTGATCTCTTCAAATTCTTCTCCAATTTCTTTTTTTAAGTCAGGCTTGGTTTCAAGAAGATGAATGGCATAAGTCTTGAGGGATTGAGCATAAAGTGATTCACCATCTTGGTCTAATTTTTTAAGGTCATCCATCTCCTCTATGGATTCATCTGGAGAATCCCCACTTTCTTCTGTATCCTTTTCAGTTTGAGATACTTTAATGCATCTGAGAGCTTTATGAATTACTTTGGAATCGATGGAATCTCCCAAGTCTGCAGTATATTTAGCCTCAAATAATGTAACTAAGACATGGGATGTAAGAGTCTCTCGAGGAGAATTGACAGAATAGGCATAACCCTCATTATGGAAACATCCAGTTTCGAAGTCTTGTCTTTTTATTATCCATTTAACTGATTTTTGCAAAAGTTTCATATCTACATCAATATATTTAGATGCTTGGGAAAATGCCTTTACAACATACGCTGTAAGCCACATTGAGCCTTCTTCTTCACTGCTCTTAGGACCCCAAATAGAATAGCCTCCATCCCTATGACGGAATTTTCTATTCTGACGATCGTAACCTGTCTGAATATATCCCTTTGCTTTTGATTCAAGTGATGGTAAAGACTTTCCAATTGATTTTAGATAATCCAATAAGTATATATTCGGCACCATTCGTATCATTGTTTGCTCTCCACAACCAGTAGGAAGAGCAACAAGTCCATCCAAGTTCTTAACTGCAGGGGCCATGATGTCTCCTGAGATTCCAAACCATGCTCGAACAGAGTCATCGACAAGATTCGTTTCAGGTAAGATCGTATCTTCTAGGGCCAAGTCTTTCTGTTCACCACATAAAAAGTAAGATTTTACAACTTCCTTAGGGAATCCTTCTGGACGGACATTAATTGATTTAACTAGAGTATCAGCGTACCCAACAGATTCTTTTGAAACACCACCACAGGACTCGTCTTCAACAATTTCAGCTTTGACTGTCAAATTGACCTTGCCTAATTTGTTGAGCTTAATGTATAAATCAATAGGAACGTTTCCACCAGGATTTACACATATAAATTCTTCTGATTTATTGACAACTGAATATTCTTCAGACGCTTCAATGCTCAACTTCATAGGCAAAGGCCCTTCAACTTTATTGAACACCGTAGCATTGACCTGTAAAACTTCGCCACGTTTTGCAGAGTAAGGAGAGTTAAGGTCAGCAAAGAAATCTTGAGATACTTTTAATTCTGATCTTTCGGCCACCGAAAATCCTGTTTCCAGGTTGGAACAGAAAGCGTCAGCAACCCAAGTTGTGATTGTGTGAGGAGTTTTCTTTTCTACCGTGGCTTCAACTTCCTCTTCCAAATCAACAATTTCGAAAAGCCATGTTTCTGGAAAGTAGTCCCGAATCTTAACATCTTGCTCTTGTACAGACAACAAAACTTGTCCTTGTTTATTACTAGTTGGACCAACAATATCAGACTCCAATCTATCTACAGAGCCAAAACCCGATTGAGGAGAAGCAGCTGCACTAAATGCAACTGGAATAGGTTTATACTGATACGTTGAATCTATGTCATCAAATTGATCAGAATCAACGACACTACTGCATGATGGATCTTGAATCAATTTATCACTCATAATAAACAACCCAAGGTCTTCCATTGACTGAAATAAATGTTCGGCATTTTTACACTCATCAGAACTTGTAATATCCCTCACAATTCGTTTTTTAGCCAACTCTTCTCTCACCTCTTGTATTTTCCCAGTTGTTACTTTATTAGGATTTTCTATTAAATCTGCTGATTTATCAATAACACTATAGGCACAAAGAGATTTTGGTTTGTATTTGATTTTAAGAGAAATCGATTGACCAGGATTAGTTTCTTGAGGGACCCATTCAATTTTCGGTTTTTCGGCACAAGATTCTGACTCGTACTTCCTAACATAACTAAGAGTTTTCCCGCTTTCAAGATCTCTGGTATAAACGAGTAAATTAATCATTTTAGTTACTTTTCCTTCTTGAGGAAAGGGTCTATTTAAAGAAATGACAAAAGTCTTCAGCACATTATCACTCGAATCCATTGAAGAATTGACATATCCAAGTTCATCCATTTGAATAAGACCCTCTAAATACTTAGAGGTGTCATTGGAATCAACTGAAACCAAATGGTTTCCAGAGGCAATTAGAGAACCTCCAGATGATACAACATAATTTAAATCAACTGTAGTCCCCATTTGTCCTTGGAAATAAACAGTGAATTCAGAAGTACCCTCACAGTCGAACTTGACCTTTTTATCTTCAATCAGTTTTTCACGAATTGTTAGACGATGTGCATCTCTTCCAATCGTATCATTACTGAGATGAGTCAAAGTTACATCATGTTTACTCTGAGTTAGTTTCATCCTTGTTGTCTCGTTTGCCTCAAAATCCAGTGCTGTTACTTTAACACTCAGTTTGGTTATATTGTCGGGCACACCGTTCAATGGAATACCGAAGGTGATAGAACCATCCTCATCAGACGTTCTTTGTTTGATACAAGTTTCTTTAAATTTAATATCAATCAATTTTTTTCCTAAATCAAAGTAATCATCTTCATCAAATGAATAAAATTGCCTCGAATTGATATGCTGAGTGAAATCTTTGACGTCTTTCCATAATCTAGAGCATATTTCAACACTAGCGCCCTTTATAGGTTTTTTGGAAGCATGTTCCTGAAGTTTAAAGAACATAACATAAGGGAATTGTCCAATAATATGCTCCAAAGAGCTATCTCCAAAATCGAACTCTGCATGTGTAAAAATCACTTTTTCATGTTGAGATGTCTCTTGAACAATCTCAGTACCTTCTTCAGTTAACTTTGCTGTGATAAGGAATGGAATTTCTTTTTGTATGGAAAGTTGGGCAAGCTCAGTATTGTTAATAGAGACAGTGGTACAGGAATCATCCTCTGAAATAACGGCTTTCTTAGTATAATTAGATGAAATACTTGGTGCTCTCCAATAATTAGCTTTTCTGTATGTATGCTCAAATGTGACTTCCACTGATCCCTTAACTTTACTACCATGAGTGTAAATGCCACAGATCTCAAAATCAACCTCCTCACTTTCGCTTAGAATAACATCAGGTCCATTAATTTGAACTTCAAATTTGGGAAGAACAGCTTCATTCACAATGAACGAAGCGACATCAATTGATGAGTCTAGATCATCAACCCCATTAGTAATGACTGAAATTTCCCAGGGTCCCAATTCTGGCTCTTCGTCTAGAAGATATTCAAAATGCCCAATACCCCGAGGATCCAGCTCAACATCTTTAAACTGAGCAAGAACTTGTCTACTTGGTGACTTGACATACACTTCGTTCAATACATTATTCTTTGATGGCCTCAAATCTCCATTCATGGTCAGTACTCTGAATTGAACTAATTGTTTAGGGCGATACTCGTGTTTGTCAGTCTGTATCAGAGTTTGCACGGATACCTTCAAGACTTGAATGGCCTTATAACTTAAAATACGGTAGTCGGAATCGTCAAAGGTTCCCTTGATTTGAAGAATAGCATGATTTTCTTTGAAGCTTGTAGGCAATTTCATATTGAAACATTGTAACTTGTCGCCATTGACTTCGGGCACATATTCGATTTCTTTAAAAATGTCTGTATTCTCATTGATAACATTTTCAGAGGAAAACACATTAATGACGATTTTACCCTTTGATTCAACATTGAAGACCTCTAAGCACATCTCTTCAGGGGATGTTTCATCTGATGCAGTAAATGACTGAGGTAATGTCAGCATGTAACCCTCTTTCTCTACTTTATCTTCTTCATCCTTACTTTCTGGAGAAACAGGCTTCCAAGAAGCAAGGAAACCTCGTCTCTGAGACACAGAATCAGAATGAAATTGTACAACGATGCTACTTGTGTTGAATGTTAAAATGAGATCTTGTCGAATATGTCCACAGAGTTGGCGTAGCTCTGTATAGTTTGTTGCATCGTAGATCTTGATCCAATCCCATGAGCAATACTGATTGTTTTCTAACTGTAAATCAGAAATTATATTACGGTTAGATACAAAAGCCTATCATTGAATAGAGAGGTAAACAAAATCAATATGTACTTTTAGAAGTCATCATAGTTATAATGAAACATAAAATAGTAAATAAGAACTCATAAAATGAGTCATAAATTCTAATCGATAAAGTTTTTAGTGAGTCTAATTAATAAAATATAGCAAAAAAAAATTAAAAAAATGCAACATTTCGGCACAAAGTGCGCTTTAAACTCTCGCCTCTCTTAATTAGGAAATAATTGAATTAACTAATTTGATTATTATTAACAAATAAAAAATTAATCAAATTTCAAACTTGGGAATTCTTGTCCCAAGTTAGAGAACAAGGTACAAACTCTAGTAAAAGATGATTAAATATGCTGGAGTGGCATCTATTAAAGATATGTACATACACATTTAAGATTTTGTCTTAAGCTAATTAATTAATAGTTATGGACTTACGAATAAAATGTGAAATGTCAGCTGAACATATTGTTCTTCAGGAACAGTTATCTTCCATGTTACATTTGAGTTTTCTGGGTAGTCATTGGGAAAGTTGGGCGACTTGAAAATCCCATGGTCTCCTTCCAAATCCGTATGATTTTCCCCTCTTATAACTAAACGTAGGAAAGGTGTAAAAATATATTTATTATATGAATTATTAAAACCCAGTAAGACATTTCAAATTATCTACAACTTCATATCATTAAAGGGGGATAATATTTATATCATATCCATATGTAATGCTCATGTATCAAAAGTTATTTATAGACGTTGTCAAGAAGAATCTAGAGAGACTCCGAATGGAATTACAGTACAAAATAAACTCTGGTGAATGAACATTCTCTAATGTATTATAAATCTCAAATGAAGGACGACAACTTGCCTTTCGGTTCTGGAGGAGTACCAGGAGGGAGGGGGCTGGACGTCGAGCCCAAAATCCCAAGAGGAATACACACAAACAAAACTATACTCAAAGAGACCCGCATCTCTAATGAATAGTACCAGTAGGCAACCTGTTTTATTTATAAGTTTTGTCGTGTCTATGATGTAAAGAGTGAGAACTGAGAGCGAGAGCTGTTGAGAGCCGAGAAGACGACGACGACGGCAACGTGAAGAAGAAGAAGAACAGCAACAAGAGTGACAAAGGGAACGACGAGAACAACGAATAACGATCCTCCGAAAAAAGAGAGAGTACTATGTGCATATATGTATATTATTATAACATAAGGAATTCCCCGTGAAATTGTTAATGTATGGCCGGATTTAGCAATTCTTATCTAACCAAGTTCAGTTTTTTATATAATATATTATTTTGTCGCGAAATGCTGAGGCGCATTTAAAATCCAATGAAGGTCTCTTTTATAACTCTCTTTGCTTTAATACTCTCTTTGTTTCCGATTACAAAAAGTATTCGTCAAATACACTGAATAAAATGCATTACTTAGCTAATACAGGGCTTGAAATATAATATTAATGACTATATGATTCATTTATTCATGATAAGCTCACTAGTTTTTGGCATACATATACATATATGTTCCTTTCTCTTCCTTTAAATTTCGACAACCATGCTACTTTCCTCATGACTATTGATTAATAAATAAAGGAATTGTATACCTAGTACCTACGCAATAATAATTTGTCAAAGTGCCTCTTTTAAGGGTTTTTTATTGAGAATGATCTATATGGAAGAGCAATACAATCACTTAACTTAGTAATGATCAATAAGAATACAGACTAGAAGGAAGAGAAAGTGTGGTCATTCAACTTAAACCATGTAACATTTTGCATTGGTGTTTTTGAGTCTCTTACTTGTGAAGGAAAAAGAAAACATATTTAACCCTAACAATTTATAATAGACGTAACGATTGCTTTATGATCAATTTTAATGCTCAATTATTAGGTAGGCATTTCCAGAAATGCCCAAATATCGGAAAGCTATATTACCAACTATTAATATTCTTATTTAATAGAGTCCTCTTATTCTTAAAAACTGCAGGAAGTTTTATTAAAAATATGTCTAAATATATATCTTCATTATTGAGAATGGAATACATCAATTAGTTAAAAGTTTTATTTTTTTTTATTTATAATAAAACTCGTTTAATGTCATGACATATGAGTTATGACCTCTATATATGAATTCATATTATTCTCATACTACGAGTTTCAAATTATACTTAATATGATTACAAAAGATGCTTGGTCGGTTTCCTAGGCATCTCCTGGATTTAAGGAGGGTGAAAACGACTCATGACTGAGAGATCAACAACTCCTTCCGCGTGCCCGTTGATTTGAGTATTACACTGCCTGGTTTTTTTTTGTTTTGTTTTTTGCACTAAAAAGGGTTTGAAAAGTATAAAAACAAATGGAAGAGGACTCATTGTCACTTGTCAATCCTAAAGCTTTAAACCAAGTATCGAAACGAGCACGATAACATTAAACAGGTGAAAAATGTCTTGGCCAGAATTTAATTTTTTTGTCCACCGGGGACAGTATTTTGGTAATATTTCTACCTTCGAGAAAATAATAACTGTAGCTATAAACTAGAATGGTTGTAGGGCTCTTACCTCCCTCACCCGACCTTTAACCCCCTATCAATTACCTCCTTTTACCCCCTAGCCTTTCAGCCCCCCCCCCAGGCCATCTAACTCCAGAACCATCTACTCCCTATTACAATTATTACGACCAAACATTCAAACTTTTAACAACCATACAAACGTAATTATCAATTTAACCTAGGAGTCCTTGATTTAACTTAATAAGTATTAGTGATACGTATTTTTATTAATTAATGTATCTCATCAAATAAGAGTTAATGCATCTAAGTCAGTATTTTGAATCTTTCCATACAAATATGCCGATGATATTACTTGAGAAGATTTTGGATGATTTTATTTGATTTTTGTGATGTGGAAATCATATATTAAAAATTAAATATAATTAGCCTATTTATTTTGGATATACATGACTCTATTTCACCGTATTTAATGAGTTATCCAAAAATCCTTCTTAGACATTTATTATGGCATCATGGATATACTCGTTCAATATAATCAATCCCTAAATTCATCGTATAAATAACCAACTAAAACTCAACTGGTTTACCAACTTTTTGTCCAATTTGATTAGGCATTATTATAAATACTTATTGTATTTTATATTATATCATGCCTATGGTTAAACAATCAGGCTAAGTATCCATTTTAATTGAAATTTTTATTTATTTTAGTATTAAAATATTACTTTCCGATTCGAACTTGAAAGTTTTATTACTCAACAACTGCTCCAAACAACCATAAAATTCATTTATTACTTTGGCCCTCTATCATTTACTAACTGTACTTCTTAATAATAAAAATAGAAAAGGATGGGGATAAAGGGTCCAGGAGGTAGTTTGTTGGGGCGTAGGTGGCCTGTTCCCATATTTCATAATAAATTAAAACAAATGAAGCTTATAAATTATGCTTGCAATTATGTTCTTTCTTTTCAACTTGTATGTTGTACAGCTTTTATTTGCTCTTTAGTTACATATTCATTTACATATTTCACTTCACACATGTATTGCCATCAGAGAGGATCTTTTCATGAAGAATTCGCTCACTAGATGTAAAAATACTTAGTCTTCAATGATAATACAAAATAATTGAAAGAATATATCGACAATTTTAATTTATTTCTTAAGTGGTTTGCTATTAATGGTGTGTTCCTTCCGTTTTTATTAAGTTAGATATCTCGTTCATTACTATTAAATAATGTATCTATTAGTAATTTAAAGTTAAATAATAAAAAAATTATACGGTCACATGTATTCAAGTTCCTGTTATAAGAACACATTTAAGGTCCATTTTCCCTGTAAAAATTCATAATAGGATGTAGGAGGATCTTCGTGTACAGCCATTTATCAAATTCCCTGAGAAAACTTGGTACTGAAAGCAAAGATCCAGAAGATATATTGGCAGACAATGGGAGCGAGTGGATCACTTCAAGGAAACACGGAGGTCAAAATTCACATATGTAAGGAGATACGAAGGAAATGGGTCTTTATAATATATATAACATTTTGAACTGCATGGAAACTGCTTACTCTCCAATAACGATGCTAAAAAGATGCCTTCAGCTCTCCTGATTTCATCTCCGTAGGTATACAATTGTAATCTTCAAAGATGGTACTAGCAAATTTACGAACAATTTTAGCAAAAGTTATGCCTGTAGGCATATTGATGTGTAATTTTATCTCCCCTCGAGACCATCATCCTTGCTCGAGCCTTCCATCTGAAAAAGAGATGTAAACCCGGACGTTGATGGATCAATATTAATTTATAAATATGGATTGAATTCCCGGAGGATAGGAGAGCACGAGTCTCTTAAATTTTACTATCATTTTAAGTAACTCAGACTCTAAGATGACAATCTGATTGATGGTTTATATATAAGGGCATTATTTTCGTTCCATTCATAAGGACTCTTCGCATCTTCAAAAAAAACAACCGTCTACTCCCTTTAAAGACAGGTTGCAGAGCTCACAGACTAAAGCATTATCCGAAGACTCCGATACATTACTCTTATCGTCTGATATAATTAATTTATATTTAAAAAGTAAAAGAATTAACTCAACATAACTTTATTAAGACTAGAATATCAATATATATAAACATAAAACACATGTTATCGTCTTCAGTATAAATAAATGAATTACTTCATAGGAAAAGCGACATCTTGCGAAAAAATATGAAAAATACAGACCATACTATTTCCTCAGGCTTACGGTCGCGTTTAGCAAGTTTGTTTAAAGCAATTAAATTATAATAGGCAGAGGCGACTGTAGGGAGTGGGTTGAAGGGGTTGTAGCTCCCCTCATTAAGGAATTTTTGCTTTTTACTAGAAATTTTTCTGTCATTCGGGCAGATTATGCAGAAGAGCAAAAAATTTTATATTTCAGTATCAAAAATCCTTACATATTTACAGAAAATTATTTTTTTTGAAAAATTGAATTTTTGGAGAAAAGTTTTAAAAATGAAATCTCCAATATTAACTTTTTGCTCTGTTGCATTATTTGCCTGAATGATAAAAAATTTATAGCAAAAAGCATGAAATTTAAATTTATTTCCAAAAAATTTATATATGTTTAAATTTATTTTCAAAAAATTTATATATGTTTAAATTTATTTCCAAAAAATTTAATATATGAAATTTTTTTCAAAAAATATAATTTTTAGTGAGTAACTGTAGATATTTGAAACTATTTTGAAAAGTATTTAATTTTTCGATTTTTTTTGATAAAAAAAAATTGTATTGTCGGCCCGGAATGGCAAGAGCAAATTAAAATATATACATTATCTGCAAAGTGGTGTGACAGTCTTTAACTTATTGTTTAAAAAATATGGCACATGCTCAGAAGAATTTTGACAGGGAAAATACATGTTATTTCTTTATAAAATGATATTATTATTCAGGGCGTTGTGTTATTTTGCCACAAGACGGCACTAATCTCTGTTCCCTTGTTTATAAACAAATATAACTATACAACGCCCATGTCCCATTGATAAAAGTATACCTATAATTTATGAGTTATCAGAAACACGATAATGCTCGCAAACATGTAAATTCACTGTATTTATGCTGATGAAAGACAAAGTTACTTAATATTACTATTATTTGTGTTGATCGGTCCTAGGTCTGATTCCCTAATCATGAGATCGACTTAACAGCGAGAGTTGAATTCTGAAGATACCATTGGCTTAACCACAATACCTCTTTTGGCACCTTTATGCTTTCTCTGGAAGGGATGCCATGTTGAAGAATTAGTTCAACATCATAACGTGTAATGTTCTTGTATTTTTCAGCAAGTTGTTTCATTATTCTGTCTCTTCCACCATAACTGATAGTCAGTATTTCTCTTTCTGAAACTAGATACCAAATGTTAATTGATGAAGTGAAAAAAGCAAATTCAATCATTAGGAAGATTTCAAGAATATATTGGCTTCTTAAACATAATGACGTAATGATAGTCGGGAATAAGACCAATTAATATATCCTATGAAAGAAAATTCGAGTAATATTATATTTTATATCTCAGATTCTGTGTTATTTTTCATTTTGGATAAAACCCATGCGGCTATTCGACTGCAGGACAAGAGTTGGCATTTCGACGTCATTTCTACCGGATGACATTTTTCAAGATATAGAGACTGAGAAGGAACTCGAAAATATAATAACCAGCATTCAAATAACAAGGGAGAATAAAGATATAGGAGATAAGCAAATGCAAGAGCTACAGTCTCCAATAAAATTCATAGATGAGAATCCAACCTATGACGGAGGAAACCGGATTAATTTTGATTCCTTTAGTATCGAAAACCCTTCTACTTCTGTGGATACAAAAAAACTAATTTCTCCTGATATTTGCTACGTATGTTAAAAGACACCATAAATGTCAGCACAAGATTTATTCATCGAAAAATGGATGTGTGTGTAACATCAGAGTGTCAGAATAGTTTTTTTGCGAATAATATAATAATCAGCTTTTCCATTTTCAGTCTCAATTTTGCTATCATTTTCTTCTGGAAATAATATTCTATTTTTTAAGGTATTATTTCAAAAGCCTTACTCATAATAAAGTTTGTGTCTTTGTCCTTTATAGGTGGACACACCTTTGGGCCTACGAGGCTAAAACTTTGTATGGGTACATATTTTGAACTTGGTAAGGCTAAGACGGGGGTTTCGATTTTGTGTGTGTGGGGGGGGGCGTTATTCTATACACAATTGTTTTGGGGAGCTGAAGTAGAAAAAAAGTGACGGACGTCTTAAAAAATTCAAAAAAGTTATGTTTTGTTTTTTCAGGTACAAATAAATGGATTTCCAATAGAATATTCTCCATAATTTTTTTTTTTTTTTGCAATTGAGAATTTTTTTTAGTAGGTTTGTGTTTCTCTTTACAAAATCAATAAACTATATGTATTACTTTTTTTTGCAAAATAGTTTTTTGCAATTGTCTTCACGAATTTCGATTTGGGACTTTCTTAACGAAAACAAAAGATAGACTTATCATCTAGACAAATTTTTTCATGCATATAATGTTGTTATGTTAGTGAAGTTGATAACATTCATAATAATTAATAATACATATTACATATTATACAGCCGCAATACTATAATGCTCACTCGCATGGAAGGGATCTAAACATATAGAAGAAACCTGTTTTGTTTTTTATGCTTAAGAGAAATCATAGCTAGTTAGTTATTGGCTATTGCAATGCTTTAGTTATTGCTAAAGCACTTAAGGAAAAGAGCTTCACACAGTAGATGAAAAGCTTGTTTTTTCCTTCTCGTTGCTCATTGGCTTAAAATTGTCACCTGCAATAAATTACTATTTGAAGGGGCTTGAAAATGTGTTTTTTACTATTTTGTGGGTTTAATTTGGGACATATTTAATAATCAAATTATTCACAATCATTTTATCTGACTATTTGAAATTTTATAGATTACCCTGGGATTTTGCACATTGCCCGCTCTGACGGGCATTCTGCAAAATCCCCGATTTTTCACATTCCGTAACATATACACTATTAAAATAAGATTCTATAACGATAGAAGATAGTATTATCTTGACAATACCAATATTACGCAGCATATATCATTAGTACGTACCCTTTCTTATATATACTAAATTAAACCCACAAAATAGTAAAAAAAACCGCTTCCAAGACCATTCAAATAGGAACTTATGGCAGTTGATAATTTTAAGCCAATGTGCAACTAGAAGGAAAGTCCATGCTCTTCTTTTACTTTATGTCGCTCTTTCTCGTAAGTGCTTTAGCTTAAGCTAAAGCTTTGCAATACCCAATAACTAAAGTTGATAATATTGTAGAGAAAAACGCGTACAAGGAGAAGGGAGAAAAAAATACATATGGTGTCATTGTTTAAAATACTGATGTGATTATGATCTGCCTGCTTTATTATGATTTTTCAGGGTATAACGAAAGTATTTATTAGCAAAATGTTTAATGAAGATATACCACGTATAGTTGGCTTAGACGTTTTTATCCGTTACAGTAGATTTTATAACGTCACATTCCATAAAATTGTAATTCATTATGAATCTTATTCTCAGAATAATAGCTAATGAAACGACAAAGTAGAGTATTTCGAAATATTTGAAGTTCCAAGTTTAAAAAAGAAGGCTTTAATTAAATATAATCTACATACTAAAAAATAAACCATTAAACATTTAAGTTAAATATACAAAATTAAACAATTAAAATCATATAACTATTAATAATAATAAATTATATATACAGAATATTGAAATAATAGATTGATCCAAATAATATTTTCTTGTTCTGACACCGGAATCCAGTTAAAAATGTCATAACTTTAGGTTGCAAAACACAACCGAGACGTGGAGTTTAATCAAAAAGATAATCACCCCTCTTCTTCATGTGGAAGTTGCTATATACGATTGTGCACAGGATGGATATATCTCTACCGATGAGATCTAACTAATTATTAATAATTAAGTAAATATCAAAATCATAAAATTACGCAATAGATATACTAATAAAAAAAAATGTTAAAAATAAATCCATCTTCAAGATTTAGAGCAAAAGCTATTTATGTAGTAATGTCCGGCGATATTACTCCTTATTAAGAGCATCAAAAAATATATTTTCCCCGTTATTAATGCTTATATAACAGCATACTATTATGATGAAGGATATACATAATTGCTACACCCAATATAACTACCCCGGTCGTTGTGACCATTTAAGCAGTTGTTTTTGCCTTTTATGAGTTTTCTGAACACCATTTGTTGGAGCCTATCACCCATAGCTAAGCCTTAAGTGATACAAAAAAGTAATATTTATTGATTATGTAATATTGGAAAACCTAATTATCATACCTAAGTCTTTAAGCATAAAAAACACAAGAGGTTTTCTAAGATTACATTCAAATAATTAGACATGGTTTGAGGAATGATTTCTTATATTTAGATACAGCACGTGCTAAAATACAAAACTAAAAAATAACTTTCTAATCATAAAATGAATTGATGAGCAAAATTAAATAAAAAAAAACCATACACTACAACATCTACAACAAACCCTCTTTTAAAAAAGTTATCCGATTGTTCTTCTATGTTATGGCCAGGTAGGACCTCCGTATTACTAGTGATGGCAATCGTGTGTGTTTATAGAGTCTTCAAAAACTAAAAAACAATATGATAACCCTAACAATTTCAAGAATGTTTTGAAGGATGGCAGTTTAGCTGTCATGATTTTTCATTAGATCAGCTGCAATTGCTGTTACAGGGAGGAATAAAAGAAAGGAATAAACAAAGATATTGGTAAGAATTACTCACCATATTCTACGAGCAAAATTTAATGTTCAATTAAGGTTGCACACAGGTTGTCAAAAATACACGGACGAGCTCCAAAAGACATCCAATTTCCATCACTAGTGGCGTATGCCAACAAACGCATATCCTCCAGATAATATGAAAATGGGCCAATCTTCACGGGTCAGGTCTTGGTGACAATATGACATTACTTTTCCAATGTTCACAATTTTGAATCAATTTATCTAAAGAATTGGCCTAATAGCGTTTAAAATCCTATAAGATTTTGCCACAATAGTAGCGTCGTCCATCTGCAGACAAAACGAGCCAGACGCTGAAAAATCTCTTTAAAATTGGTCTAGACCTAATTTTAAAGGAGACCGATTCAGAACCGAATTTTTCATTGAAATCGGTCCAAAGTGAACTTAACCAAATTAGTTCGGTCCACTAAAAATCATAGCAGTTTCTGACCAGTCTACCATTTTTAGACAGAAACTAAATACCAGTATCTATTAACTAAGAGTCCAACAATTGTTCGTTGAAGTTTGAAACCCGCCAGAAAGAAATATGTACTTTACCAAATATAGGTATTAGTTATAAATCCACGGCAGATGGGAAATCCTTTTTGTTACATTATCAAGGATAATCCCTTTATCTTAGAAGGGATTGTACATACGTTGCAACATGATTCGACAATAATATTTATAAATTACTGTTTCATCTTAGTAATGAAACTCACTATATAAAACCAATCTTTGAATGTCGTAATTATAAGTGAGCTTCTGTTATATTTTATGTATGTTATTACATTTCCTAAGAAGGACGATTGCACATTTAAATTCTAAAGTTATTATAGAATAAAAAAGAATCTAATGCATAATAATTAATAATATTTAATGGTATGCTCCTTATAAAATGTGTGTACGCACGTTGAAAAAGATCTCAAACATCAAAAAGACTACAGTTTAAAAAAATTAAATCACAACTATATAATAAAATGCAGATTATTCTGACTAAAATCAAAATATTATTTTTTATTCTTATATTAAAATATTTTTTTGTTAATGAAGAAGTAATTTTTTATTTTTTTGCAAAAAGAGTTTTTGACTCGTCAGTCACAAATGATTTTTAGAATGTACAGACTTCCAAATGTTAAAAATATATATTATTTTACTGTTTACTCGGTTGGAATATGCACAAGCTGAAACCAAGTAATAACCTTAAGTATTTTGAAATGAAACATTTAGAGTCCTACTTGTGGATAAATAAAATGATATTATCAAAAATTTGATTAGTTGTTTGATTAGTGAATACTATAAATTAAATAATAATTGATGAGTATTCTGTGGAACATAACATCATTTTAAAGGGACAATGACTTTATTGTTCGTATCAGAGGCCTCTGACAAAATACCTTCATTAATCAAAATGAAACGAAGCATCAATATTTGTTACTGTTACGTCTTAATCATGGAAGATCCCTTTTTTTGACAAAAAATAATTAATTGAGTGATAATGACTCATCAATAGATAAACTCATTTGACAAAACAACTACTTTGTAGTTGCTACCGAAATAGTTATATCTTATTTCCCAAAGCTGTTATCATTTGTATTTTATTCTTGAAGAGAGAAAATATATGCATAAAATAACTCACTTGTGAGTGAAAGAGGAAAAATATTACTCAAGATTTGTAGTTGAGTTAAAAGTGCAAAGTCCTTGTTGGACTCGGAGTAGAATTGAGGATCCACATCGGAGTGATTTCTGCCTGTATCATTGATAGTTGCTTATAGGTAATTTAGTATAACATCAGGATAACTGCGTTCCTATTCTCACGAATAGTTTTCAAATTATGAAGATTAACGTGATCATCTGTTCACGATCATTTTTGATTTTTAAACATACTGGCAGATAATATCATTTTCAACTACAGGGGCATCTGTAGGGGGTGGGTAGGAGGGGCTGTAACCCGCCCCCCCCCCAAATAATAATTAAGGAATTGTGGCTTTTTACTAGAAAATGTAATATTTGATATTTAAAAAAAAAAAAATAATAATATATAAAACTAAATTTAGTATTTCATTTTTTTTTCAAAAACTTTAATTTTTCAAAAAAATTATATTTCTGTGACAAGCTTTGGATTTTTAAATTTTTATCCAAGAATTTCATATAAAATTTGTTTCACAAAGAATTTAATTTTTTGTGAACAGCTGTGGATTTTTGAAAATTTAGTTGTTCATTTAGTTAAATCGTTCCATTTATTATTAATGCTTAGACCACATCAGCGCGCCTATATATTATACATTCATATATAATCTATTGTTATAAATTTAAAAAAAAAGTGTTATAAACTTCAAATAACATATGAAAAAATACATATTTGAATTAAAAAAATTGTTTAAATAAGAAGTCTATTTTTTATTTTTATTAAAAAATTTCAAAAATGAAGTTTGCAAAGAAAATTGCAAAAAAACTTTTTTCATAATTTTTGTTAAAAAAAAGTTATTAAATAGCATTTATTGGAATTCTCAAAAGGAACACAATCCTACCAATTTTTTTTGTACTTACAAAACAAAAAAGTTATGGAGAATAATGTCGTCAAAAAAATAAACCTCTATAATTGAATCATTTTTGGAAGTATTGTAGTGAAAAGTTCCAAAAATTTAAAATAACTATTTTTACTGTAAGAATCTAACATTTTATGTCCAAAATGCATTCTTTTGTGCCCCTTCTTCTTAAAAAATTTAGAATTGACGTTTGATGAAAAGAGAGAAAAAAATTGAAAAATTAATCGAAAATGACAGATATTTTAGTTAAACATCAAACATGTGTCAAATTTATATGCAAACGAATGTCTGGACAAATTTCTACAAACTTTATTTTATCTACGAATCCAATATTACATTGGAAATAATTTTTTTTTCACCTGAAAAAAAAAAATAAACCGATTTCCTTCTTTTTTTGACCATAGCTTCTTTGATTTTGAATAAATTTAGAAAACTTCTTTTTTTTTAGTTGTTTTTTGAGACGTCAGTCACTTTTTAATTTATAATTCAACTGCCTATTTAGTCTTTTTGAGCTCCAAGGGGCACCCTTGCAAGATTTCAAACTCCATGGTTCAACTATGTGGGCATGCATAAAGGACACACACAAACTCTATTTTATATATATATACAGATAATTCAAAAAATCTAGCAAAAAATATATATATTTTTATTTATTCTATTCGAACTTTTCATTTACTTATATTTTAAAACAGGAATTTCATTCTTCTGATAATTATCACATGATTTGACGGGAGTTATTCCACTTGGTTAAATGTAAAAAAGTGTCTATATAGAATTATTAAATGAGATTGAGATTTTTTCTGATGGATTGGAGCAAACTGGACTAATTTATTAATTCCAATTAAGTCATAATTTATATAAATAAAGCAAAGTTTGTCTCTCTGAATGTTTAAAAGGGCATCATTAACTTTGTGTGTAACAACTTGATCTAAGAAATAAAAATATAGTAACGAGTGTGTAAAGCTAAAACTCAGTTTGTCATATTAAAAAAAAGAGGAGTTTATATATATATATATATGTTGTAAATCCAAAGCCTTTTTTAGCTTGTGAATTTTATTGTAGCTGGTTACCTGAACAATATTTTTATTTTCTTTTTCTTATATCTTATTATTATTATTGTATTGTCAAGAAGAGAGCATCCAAGTATTGAGTAACTACCGTGCTCTTAAAAGTTGTAGAGTACCACTGGGAATTTATTGAAGAGTTATTGTCTATGTTATAACAATAAAGTTTGTCTGTTTGTCGACAGGTAATAACTCTGAGCAATGCCGGGGTTCACCACTAGTACATTTTTATTTTTATTTTGAGAGAAATGGGTGAAACTTTATGTTACAAGAATAGCTTTGTCTTTCATATCAAACACAAGTTGCTAGAAAAAGAAAAATCTAGTTTTATCCTTTCCTTCTATTATTTTAAGACTTCAGTCCTTGTGTTCTTCTCATATAAAAAAATAATAATGTGACTTTAGATTGTGCTTTATTTTCTCAAGCTATTGTCATTATTATTTCCTTCTTGAGGAGAGAACATATGTATATTGAGCAATTACGTGTAAATATACTCATGAAAATCAAACAGTCATACCTTTCCTTAAAAAAAAAAAAGTTCACAATGACTGAGTTAATTTCACTAGTTAGCTAATTACATGTGATTCCTCAAATACTATTCCTTATACATTCGTTGTGGTATTCTCATTTATTAGGGGGACAACTTTTATTTTGCTCAAATGTTAATAACTAATACAATACACCAATTTTTTAAAAATTACATTGCTTTATGATATTTTTTAAATGATTTTTTTTTTTTTCATTTATAGCTTTTTAAAATATTGTAATTAATTACCCAAATTTATTTAATAAATATTTCTCCTCTGCCTATGAATAATTATATGTTGATTGTTAACAGATAACAAAATAAAATCAAAGTTCAGACGATTACAGGTAACCCAGAAAAGAAAGAAGAGCAGATACATCAACAAGTGATATAGAAATACAAACAAATGGTTGATGTTGTGGAGATTGTGCATTTAAAAGTTGAAAATAAAGATATAAATTATGCCTCATGATGCTAATCAGGAGCATTTTAGGCATGTTACAAAAATAGAAACCGAAAAATGAACATGGTAACCATGACAATTTGAAGAATGTTTTGTAACAGAGGAGCTTAGCTATCATCACGTTTCTTTAGATCAGCTATAAGCAGCGGGGCCAAAGGGGCAGGGGAGGGGAGGGGTGAAGGAAATAAATAAGGACAATGACAAAAATTATTCCAATGTCGATCCTCAATTGCAATCTGAGTTGTCCAATAAGGACTTACAATAATAACTCTATAACTCTCAAGGTTACTTTCCGTCTTTATGAACACAAGAAAATGTTCAAATCGATTTCATATATATCAAATATATGTTACAGGCAATGTGGAAAATCCGGCAATGTGCAAAATACCCACTCTATAACATTTCTAATAGAGTGGTCAATTTACTTTTATTTACATTGTCAGGTAAAATACATTTGGAAAATTGGATTTTTATTCAATTCACCTCACTAAATTTGTCTACCTGCGTCCCTTGAAGACAAAAACTGCTGAGGAGGTGCCTCATCATTTACTTCACATCTTTAGTGATAAGGGAGCACCACAGATATTACAAAGTAACAATGCTAGGGAGTTTGCTAATAGAATAATTATAGAACTGGTTAGGATGTGACCAGAGTGCAAACTTGTATATGGAAATCCCCGTCCTCACAATCTCAGGGGTCCGTTGAGAGAGCCAATCGAGATATCCAGGACATTGTTATGATGTGGCAGCTTGACAATATGAGAAATAAGTGGGCTGACGGATTGTGGTTTGTGCAATATGCAAAGAATTGCAACTTTCACTCCGGTATTGGGCAAACTCCATACGAATCAATCTATGGCCATCCAATTCAGGTCGGACTTAAGGGATTGCATTTATTAAAGGAGTGCAATATGACTAAAGAAGAACAACTGTTGGAGATATGTAGAAATGAAGACAAGCAAAGGTCCGAAGCGGACGGCATAGAGAGAATGCACCATATTGACAATAAATGTGTATTCTGTCAGCAGCTTGTTACTGGACAACAAAAGTGTTTCATCTGCGTCTATAAATGCCACTCTTCAGCACCATGCAGCATTGTCATTGGGGAAAATGCCAATGATTTGATAAATATAAAGTGCTCGCATTGCCAAGCTGCTGAGGACCGCCAAAAACAACAAAAAGGAGCTAATAACAAGCAAAAACAGCAAGTAAACCGAATGATACAACTCTCCTCACAGTGGTTAAACGAAGCTGAAGTAGGACGTGGAAAAACAGATCCCTGCTATGCCTTGGCAGTTGTGATGCATGTAAAAGAGACAGGATATTATAAATTAGGCACAAAAAATGGCGTTTTAAAACAACTCTATATAAGAAGCTAATTGGAGCAATGCAAAGAGTCATTCCTAATTATTAATTAAGTTCCCAAAGAGAATGAAGTCACATTGCGAGAGACTGCATCAATTCTGTCGGATGGAAATGGACAAGGATTTAAGCGGTGCAATTGTACAAACTCCACCCTGTGCATTTACAAAAAAAAAAAACCCAGGAATCTCTGTAGTAGTCAATGCCACAATAGCAATTCATGTTGCATTAAATAGTTTCTTCTGTTATTATTTCATGTTATGATACATGTAAAAATATTTAAATAAAAAAAATCCATCTTCATAATCATGAATTTAGAAATTATTATGTTAGATGATTAAGATTATTTTTAAGTAAGTTTTTTGTTTTTGAAGTTTTGAAAAAAATAATAAATATATTTTAAATATACAACTGCGTAGTTCGAATATTATTAAATAGGATAAACTATTCTTTTATAAATTTTTATTTGATCATTACTTGTTGCTGTGGTAATCCTGATATGTCCTCATTTTATCACGTTCATTCAAATTGCTCACCTGTTTGACATATATTATATTGTTTAAAGATAACTGAACCTTTTGGTTGTGGGGACCCTGTAGGAGGGTCATTAACCACAACAAAAGTTTCACATACTTCAACAGAACTCTCTAAGTATAGTAGCAAAATAGTTAAGCTATTGACTAATTTAGAATAACTAGTGTCCTTGATGGTCGGGGAAGAGACGGCGGTGGGGTGTATGGTGCAATTTTTTATTTTAGTTTATTGTTAGAAATATTTTAGAAAATGTCAGGACACTTTGGAGTACATGTATGATTAAATAAAGAATGCAATTTCTTTGTTTCCAATCATATGATAATTTTTCACCAAATATATATATATATTTTTTAATTTATTGTTAGAAATATTTTAGAAAATGTGATTTTTAAAGAGTCACCCTTTGGTCGTAAATGAGTTTGATTGTCCGAGTACAGTATTAATTTCAATGAAAATGCACACGACTATCGCATTGCTTGCAATGAAATTGGATTCTTATCAAATCCTTAATGATCAAATTACTTGCAATGAATTGTTTACAAATCCAATTTTCCAAAATTATTTTACCTGACAATGTAAATGAAAGTAAATTAACAACTCTATTGCAACTTTTATAAATTGCCCGGGTTCTTTGCACGCTCTAACGGGCATTTTCCACATTACCCGTAATACTTATATTAAATGTACCCTCACCAGAATTAAGCAAATTCATACCCCTAGGAACAACATGGAGTTACGACTATATAACCCACTAATATGTACATTTTCGTTGTATTTTTATTAGCTTTCGACACGTATTTTGTGGACTATGATATTAGTTTTTTCAGAGTAATCAGAATAACAGGGACAGACTGGGTATTTCGCTTTCCAAATATAATATACTTTTACATTTGATTAAAAAGCTAACAATTTAGATATTGGATGTTGCTGGTATGGCTAAATTATTAGCAAACTAAATAATTTTTGAATTTTAAGGATATAATTTGAGCTGGTAATAGTAGAGATTAATCTTCCCTTAAAAAACTTAAGATATTGCTCGATATTTAATTTGAGTTATATCACCTTGACCCTCAACTATGATATTAGTCGTATCAAAGGGATAAAACTTGACTTGAAGCTCTCTGAAGACGCGAATTCGACTCGGATTTGTAAGAAATGCCTTTTGTTAGAAGGCGGCAATATGGTTAGGCTGCGAGCCAAAAGAAGTACTGGCTTAAGAATATGAATTTCGGTCAAAAAAAGCATTTTGTTCGTGAAATCTATAAACTTTAAGGGCCATGATACTTTTTGTAGTCCCCTTTCTTCTAAAGCCAACAATGGTCCAATATTTTCTACATAATTACGTGGGCACACTTTCTTTTATATTTCAATCAGCCTAATGTTTTCTCAGGGCTCTCAAGTTTTGAAATAAGTTCGTTGTATTGTTTAATCTTACAACGTAACAGTCATTAGTGAAATGATGTCGTTCAACCGTGCTCTCAAGTTTTAAATAAGTTCTGATATATGAAAAATAATGCATTTAAAGAAAAGTATTTATGGATTCAAATTAAACATTAATCGGCGGTTGGAGCTTGTTCGAAGCCTATTCTGACATAAATTGGTGACATAAAATGGCCCATTTTGAACTTTTTTGATTGATGATACAAATGTGTACCATGTGTGGTGTCAGTGGTAAGTGTTTGCTCTTGCTTTCTCAGTGTGTTCTAAAAAATACTATCAGTTACACCCTTGCTTAACACAGAGTGGGGTTTGTGTTTCCTTCCTTCCTGTCTTAGCTGCTAGCATCTAATCTATTTTACCAAAAATGCTTACGACTTACAATTCTACCTATAGTCAGCCATAACATATTGTTATGTGATGTTAATAAACCAAATGTCATATGTACCGACATAAGCTGTCATAACTTATGGCAAATTATGATTCACAAGTCAAAAACTATGCATTATTGGCACTCAAGAAATCATGTGTGCACTATTGTTCCCACATACTACCCCATGTTGCGAGTACTCCTTTGCATTGGCTCGTTTTTATAATCAATGGGTACGCTTTCACTCGATCATTTTCTTTTAGAAAAAAAAAATCATTAAAATTCTTATGAGCAGAGAAGTGATTAAAATCATAAGCGCGCTTCTGTTCATGAATTTTGAGCGCCGCCCTCTGCGTGTAAGTACAGCGTCTTTTAGTGAATCGTGAAGAAAACTTTTGAAAGGTTTCAACTGGTAAAAACAAAAAATCTTGCAAAACAAATTGATTAATCAGATCAAGGGCAACTGAGATGAAGACCAAAAGAAATACTTTGTCAGAGCATCTTGACACAGGAATGAATGTGAATGTGGATGTTCTAAAGGCTTCTGTGGAGAAGGAGTTGGCTGACATGTTGGAAGAGTACGCAAAGAAGACATGCAAGGCTTTCAGGCCTAGGATTAAGGCCAAGCGTGATCAATTTGAGATTTAATTGTTTATAGAAAGTAACATAAATGAATAAAGTCTCATTGTCTTTCTACTGGTACTTTTTGAAAATCTTGACAGAGGTGAACTTAGGAAAATTTCTTCACAATTATCATGTACACACTGTGTACTTGAATAGACTCAATGACGAAAAGTAATAATAACTCATTTCTTTTTCTGTATTTTGATTGAATAGTCACCTGAAAGAGTTTCGTTGAAAGAGTATATCTAAATGATAATTATAGGTATTTATTCTATCAATAATGCAAGTTTCATAAGTCATTGTACCTATATTATTTACTCACGAATAATTATATTTACTTTGCTATACTAATAGTTCATAGGAGGGGAGAAAATCAAAGTAAGATTAATTAATTCCATTCCAGGAGGCTTCTATACAAGTACAAACTCATCTCCGTTTCCCTCCAATGGTTGTATGAGTAAGAACACTGATAAAAAAAGTTGATAACATAATTGTTAATATAATGTTGTTATTGATATGGTTCGAAAATGATATTCATCATTTTTCTTGATTGATTCCACTTTAAATACTAATACACAGATTATTTTCACGGTTAGGTGAACTTGTTACGAGTACCTACAGATGAATATCATTTAAGCATATTGAGATCAATATGCGTCATCATTGTCGAGGAAAAAAAGTACAAAGAGGAAATTTAGTCTCATGATGAATTAGTTTTATATATATACTGTTAAAGGTTGCTTTGTTTTGTATTGTTTCATATATCTTCCTATGTGTATTGTACACATGAAGACGTAACTTAATCTCTTAACTGTTTGACCAGGATCTTGTAAGATCTACATAGTATGTTTTTATACTATGAATTGGCCATAATCTTATTTAGTGATCAAGTAGTATTCATAATTTCATATATTCTATCAATATGTAAAAATAAAATAAACCGAAAATCAACAAGGTAACCCTGATAATTTGAAGAATTTTTGAGAAGAGAGCAGCTTAGCTGTCATGACGTTTATCAGCTGCAAGCAGCCGTGAGATGAATAATATAAAACAAAAATCCCTCTCCTTATATAACAAGAACATATATGTAGATATGACCCATTCAAAAAAGACTTTTTTGAGTTTTGTTAGGCTTCCGTATTTTTTCCTATGCTTTGACACGTGAGAAGAAAGAAAATCATTTTTTCGGGGTTCTGAATACACTCTAGACCCTCACAATTTTTGCTTAATGTTTTGGAAATTGTCGTTTTTTTCGAAAAATAGTACTTCTTCATCAATTATTGGGGAAATGGTTGGCAGCATAGGGTTTTAAACTTTTTAAAGGCAAGACAATTTACGTATAAATCTATTAATGTCTTGTTGCGAAAAAATGACGGTAAGTGCTATTTTTCTGGTAAGATATAAGCTAATTTGTTGAAAGCTCAAAATATCATCGATTTGGATTGAGGGCTCTTAAATGTACAAAAAAGAAGGCTTTTCAGGTATCAAACACTGTACTATTAAAGTAAATATTTACCAAAAAGTTGATTTGTCCGGATAACACTTCCGGAAATTTCCCGGATTTTCATGTTAAGATATCCTTATTAATTAAAAGTTTTTTCTTATGAAGTAAAATTTAAAAAATGTACAAATAAAAATTATTATATGACCTAAGAAATTAATACATTATTTTTATAAAAAAAAGTTGTCATTTAGTAAAGCAGGATTTTATGGAAGTACCATTTTACAATGAAAACGTATAAAATGCTAAAAATATGTTATTTAAATACACTTATATGGGCTCCAGATCCTTGAAGTACCTTAAACACAAGTTTAGCTTGTTTAAACAAATAAGAATGATACTCTTATATCTTATTTGTCACAAGATAATAGAAAGTTTGATGAAAGCTATCAAAATCATTCCTTTTGACTGTGTAAATTTTTTAACAGCTATAGCAAATAAAGTTTTAAAGTTTTTATCTTTTGTTGGCCAACCTAAATTTAAAAATAAATTGGCTTCAAAAACCTGTTAAATCATGGCCCAGTATCAATGAATATATTGAGCCAAAAATTATGTAAATAATCTTCACGTTGTCAATGATATTGCAGAAAGAGGAGTTAAAATGATGTCAGACTATGCAATTGTAATTACAAATGATCCAAAGAAAAGATGATATCTTTTACAAGTCTTAGAATTTAATAGGAAAAGGATTGAAAGTTTTAAGAAGGATATTATTAATATTAGTATGAATAAATAATGTTCGTGTAAATAATTTTAATGAGTTTATAATGTTTTAAAACCTTTTTTGTTATAACTGTTTGAAAATAAGGAAAATATATTCACTCAAAAGGAATTATTTTGATAGCTTTTAACAAATTTTCTGTTATCTTGTGACAAAAAGAATATAAGAGTATCATTCTTTATTTGGCCTGTAAGAGGAAGATTGATCAAATTCCATGGGAAACCTTGATACCGAAAGAGAAGACCCAGAAGATATATTGGCAGACAATGGGAGCAAGTGGATCACTTCAAGGAAACACGTAGGTCAAAATTAACTTATCTATGGAGATATGAAGGAATTGGGGCTTTAAAAATATAAGTTATATTTTGAACTGCATTCAAATTACTCAGCCTGCAGTAGTGATGCTGAAATGGTGACAAAAGCTCTCCTGATTTCATCTCAGTAGGTATACAATTGTAATCTTCAAAGATGGTACTGGCAAATTTGCGAATAATTTTAGCAAAAGTTATGCCTTTAGGCATATTTATGTGTAATTTTATCTCCCCTAGAGATCATTATCCTTGTTCAAACCTCCTATCTGAAAAGATATGCCAACCCGGACGTTGATACATAAGTATTAATTTCTAAATGTGGATTTAATTCCCTGAGGATAGGAGAGCACGAGTCTCTTAAATTTGACCATTATTTTATGTAACTCAGACTCCAAGATGATAATCTGATTATTGGTTTATAAGAAGCATTATTTTAGTTCCATTCATAATGACTCCCCGCATCATCATTGTCTGCTCCCTTTAAAGATAGATTGTAGAGCGTACAGACTAAAGTATTATCCAAAGACTCCAATACATTACTCTTATCATCTGACATAATTAATTTATAATTAAAAAGTGAAATAGTTAGCTCAATATAACTTTATTAAGACTAGTATATCAATATGAATATAGATAAACTTAAAACATATGTTTTAGTCTTCAGTATAAATAAATGAATGTCTTCATAGGAAAAGCTACATCTTGCGAAAAAATATGAAAAATACATCCATACCATTTTTCAGGGTAACAGTCGCGTTTCTTTAATAGGCTTAAAGCTTTAGTACACCTGAATTAGTACACTTGTTGATATCCACTGTCTCTTTTATGATTTTGGAGGTGGAAAATAAACTACGGGTATAAAAAGGGGAACCATCTACTTTTCAAATTGCATAAATTCATAACTATATAAATTTTTTATATCAGTTTAGATCCAGGATAGGGGATAATTCTTCTTTTTAACGGAGGTGTGAGCACACCATGACTTATTGAATAATGACCAAAAAGAAAAAGCGCCCACGCATAAACTGTTTTTCCTTTTTTATCGCTATACATAGTATTTTCTATTCACTCTTTACATATGGATAGGAAATCCAGCAATCAGTCATCAATTCTATTCCGAGTCCAACAATGACATGAACTTATAACTAATGATGAAAATTGGGCACATATTTTGGGTCGCCCATTCATTTGGAGTTGGTGACCTGAATGGTGAATATTATTTTCCTATGCTGTTGAATAATTATTGTCTATTTTGAATCGATGATCGACATCAAAGTAATTCTAGCAATTGTTCTTGTATATATCCTTTTCTCCTTCCTCCCTTGTGAGAGCTGATTGTTGCTGATGTAATGGAACATCATGACAGCTAAGATGCTCTTCCCTAAAACATTCATAAAAAGATCAGGGTTACCATGTTCATTTTTTTTAACATAACCAAAATCCTTATATTATTGCACAAAACTAGTGATATAGATCATTTGTATTTGTTGGCTGGCGTGTTCTTTTTTTTTTTTTTTTGAATTTGTAATCTAAAGAATGAATTTTCTTTTCCTTAGCAGTTGCATTTGTTATTTAACACCTGAGTAGTCCAATTCCTTTCCTACTACAGTACATTATACTCTAAATATGATTGAACATTCGTGTGTACTCATAAAAGACTGGGAGTAACCTTGAGAATATCTTGTGGAGTTATAACTGTAAGTCCTTGTTCTGGTGCCCCGGAAGCAGTTTTGGATTGGGGGGTAAAGATCGCTCAAAACAAACTCAAATTATATGACATGCATTCACATAGAAGGGCACATGCACACGTGTACGTGCAAAGTTTAAATGAAATAAATAACTGAAATCGTGAAAAAGTAATTATTGTTTGTTACATTGAACATTTACTCAATAGAAGTGTTGTTGGCAATTGTATAATATATCATAATCCCTTCTGTAACAAAATACCAACAATATGTTTATTTTATAACCAGGGCTGAATGGAAATTTTAACGTATTTATCTGTATTTCCTACATATTAGTTTTAGAATATATTTATCATAATTAGTATTTATTTCTAAACATCACTTTCTGAAACGATTGAAAAAAATATGAGAACTTTTTAAACTTTTGATCCACACTAGAAAACCGAAAACATTTAAACTTTGTTGGTGAGCTTCAAGCCGAGATTCATTCAGATCGTCTCCAAAGTGGTTGACTACACGATCAAGTGACTTGGGTGGGACTTCACTATTTGACCATGCGGACAGTAAAATATATGCTACTGCACTCAATATAACTATTGCCTTTAAAGAGACTCGATCAAAAAGTCACAAAATCACGTTGTCTAATGTATCTAACCTAACTGACCTATACATATCCTTGAGTGTCTTAAAAACTTGATGTTCACTTTTCTGAAAGCGTCGCGGGGCCCTAAGCTGTCTTGTTCTTTGGTTCTTCTTATTGCGGCGACTGAAATGATTAGTGGAGCCTGTTGCATATTTCGAAAATGGTGATATGCATGAAAAGACAAATGGTGAATTCAAAGCCAGTAGAAACTTTTCTAAGAATCCATTTGCTCTCGATTCAGTGTATCTGTCTATCACAAAATCTTCTATTATGACCAAGGCTTCTTTCACAGACGGAATCTGATCTTTGATGTTGTTCAGAGCCTGCTGTTTCATAGTGAAACGTGTGGAGCATAGATGCATGATATGAGTCTGCAGACAAACAAGAGCTTCTGCCACAGTCTTAACAATCGCAACTCTTTGGCGAATCTCTCAAGAAGTTTGTCAGATCCCTTACTGTTGTGTGGAAGTTTCTAAGCTTGAGAACATGCTTGAAAATGTCTTGCACAGCAAGATTGACTGAATGCATGTAGCAGTGTGTTGTTGTGATTCTTGGTTCTTCTTCGTGCCGTCTAGTTCCAACGGCAGTGTGCTTGCCTTGAAACGAAGCAGCTCCGTAAAAACTTATGGCACGACAAAGGCTCAGTGGAAGATAGTACCTCGTCAAGGCATCCTTTATTGTCTTGAAAATCGATTCTGCATTGCATTGGTCTAGGGAGTATAGTCCTATGAAGTTTTCCTCAAGTACTCAGTTATCCTATGCAGTCCGAACACAGATGTTACTGTTCTGATCACAGCAGATTTAACTTCATATTATTCTTCAAAAATTATTAGCACATATCTCTACCGCACAAAAAAAAAATCAAATCAAACTAGAGGCACTTAGTTTTGAAAACCTACAATTGCCCATTATACCCCATGCTAAAGTTGTATTAGTATAAATGAGACTACATTATTTTTTTGCTTTTAGTTAGCTATTAATTAGATAATAATTTATTACTGTTTCATATTATTGATAAAATGACGACAGCACATATAATCCCGGGCAACACGTGTTTGGTAGACTTCGTGAAGGCTAAACCTATTACTTTTCAAAGTTGTTTATCTCAGCATGCAACTCCTACAAAAATATAATAAAAACATATTTTCTTCTCAGTTTTCTAGATTGAAGATTAAAGTGGGTATTAGGGTGTCCCATATAACACTGGATACCATATTATCCCAGTTGCTTCTATAGATAAGAATAACAGGCTTGCCCTCCAACGATTGAATAATGTTCTGGTTCTCCATGGGTGACCCATTTCACTCGCATTAACTCCTCGGTAACCCCCCTCCCCCGTCAAATGGACGCCATAAATGTATGACCCCATAGTAAAGTACCTTTAAGACAGCTTACAAATGTGACATGTAATAACAGCGTCTATGCCAATGTTTGACTACCTCAATCGGGAATTCTGCTACTAAGGTTGATATAGGAATATCCATAATAAATAAAAAATGAGATAAGTGTTTGATTTGTGAAAACTTGAAACAGATGATGTGCAAAACATTAAAATCATAGGAAATCCCACAAAATATTAAGAAGTAATTGAACATCTCTTGAGTAGTTGACATCTCTTAAATGAACTAACTAGACTCGGATTAATGTGATAGTATAATACATGATTATAATTTTATCGTTAAATTAATAAATCACGAGGAAGACTTGATTCACGAGAATAAACTTATCGAGGTGAGGGGGAATTGCTTGAATAATATTCTTCGAATTGAATGCTTCAAAGGTCAAGGAGAGTAATTTTTGAGATGATCAATAGTATGATCTAATTTTCACATTAAATAATAGAGTAAATATTGCTAGGTAATCAAGTATCATAATCTAAACTTAATACTTTATTTGTAATAAATGGATCAACTCAGCCAATTTTTCAAAAACATCCAAATTGTCACTGAGGAGATAAAAACTAATGAAAAAAAATTCATTCTTCATATTACCAATTCGGAAAAAACGGGCGAGCTAAAAAATACACTGGATTTCATCACTGCTTATGTTGTTAATAAAAGATTGTTTTTCGTTTAGTTTAATTGCCTGAGGAGGACTCATTTTTAATAAGGAGTGCGTGTAGCGTGTCATATTATAAAATAAAATAAAAAGGGAGTGTAAATATTTAAGGTTGTAAATTCTAAGCATTTTTTAGAGCACGAATCTTGTTGTTGTTGCCAACCTGAAACATATTTTTTTTAATTTTCTGAAACGGGTATGAGTATTTATTCATTCTTGAACAGAGAAAATTTAAGTACTGAGTAACTGCGTGTGAGTTGCTCATGAAAAAAGTAGAGTAACACTGATTTCTTGTTTTCTTATCTTCTATGTGAATAAAGTAAATCTATTTATATTATTAAAAAAAAGCTTATCTGTTCGTCAACGTCTAATAACTCCGAGCAACGTTCATCCTTTTGCCTTTTTGTTTATAGCTATTGTGATCATTAATGAGTAATGACTGATCTTATTATGGAAATTTCATATATAAAATACAATTCCATTGCATTTTATATATAAATTTATTTACAAAATTTTGAAAAAGCAACCTACCATAAAAAGATACTTGAAAATTTAATGAAATACTTAGTAACTATTTTCGTAACATGATCATAAATTATAAAGATGATACGTACTTATAGCTGAAGAAATCTCATTTCTTATGAAAATGAATCAACAAAATAAAAATTGCGTCAATCATATTAATAAATAAAAGTTTGTTTTGTTAGTATATTAGTATTTGTAATTGATCTAAAAAATAACAATGCAATCAAGCGTGCACAATGCTCATCATATTAAAAGAGGAAAGAAAATGGGTGTATATATTTACATATAAAATTGTATAAAAACACTGCGTAGGCATTTAGGTCCACTCATATTTTGTACAACTCTCTAATCCATATAATTGTATAAAATATGATCAACCAGAGTGGTTTAGGTACTAAAGAACTGGTAATTTGGACGCCTTTTCATTTTTTTATATTATCACTTCAAACTTTAATGCTGTATCTTGATGAGATTAATTATTTAGGTAGGAAAAGAAGACAAAAGGAAAATAGTGATGAAATAATTAATAAATGATAATATAGGAGGAATAATTTACTGCTTATACTTAAACGAAGAAAAGAAGTAAGGAATCACTTTTATTCACTTATTCCTTCTTCTCCTAGATATGTCACGGGGCAAAAATGTAGGCGGCAGAATTACCTAGAACCAGTCATCGCGCCATATTAAAAAGAGAAGGGAAGTACATATATTTTAGGTTGTAAATATTAAGCATTATTTAGTGTGGTATTTTTGTTGTTGTTGAACAATGTTTTTTATTTTCTAAAGCTGATATGATTCTTCTTTCATTCTTAAGTAGACATTCTTAAGAGGACATCTATGTATTGAGTAAGTGAGTGTGCGTGTGGTCATAAAAGTAGAAAATAACACTGAGGATTTGTAGGGTATGTTAATACGGGAAAGTGTGTCTGTTGGTCGACGCTTAATTACTCCGAGCCATGTGGGAAACTACCGCTTGTGTTCTTATATAATATGTATAATTAGAGTCTTTAATTATCCAATGTCCATACTTTAAAGGACAAATGGATGATAATGACCAGGGGTTAAAAGAATATAAAATTTAAAGATCGAGTTCTTTTTTTAAATTGCTATGTCAAAGGATTTTTTTATTTTTAAAGAGATAGCGATAAATATAAAAGAATCACTTATTACCCAAAGGATTTTTTGTGGAGATATAAGTGCAATTCCTAATTGTACTAAGAGTTAGAATTGAGGATCGACATATGGAGTAATTTCTACCTTTATGATTGGATTACCACCTTAATTTTTGGTTTTTTTTTTTTTTACATACCGGTGTTTCATATTATTTGAATCTTTGATAATGACTGCATAGCTTATCAATGATTTATTCACTATTGAAAACTCGTTTAATATTTTACACAATATTCATATCTATGTATAAAGAAGTAAATAGTATAAAAAGGATTTTTATATTATAGAGTGTTAGGGTTACTTACTTATAAATTATAGGTATGTTAACAAAAAAATTAAAACAGCATATTTTTGTATTTTTATGAAATATCAATTATGTAATTTTAGCTGTATTATGCAATGATACCAAAATTATCCTAATTGGTTGGATATATCCGGAGTAATTGCAATTTTTCGTTGCAAAAAATTAAACCTTTTCTCATAATTATCTCCTTTTGTTTATGAGCAACTTGTGTATATTTCATATATTTGAACACTAGTTGGCGTTGCAAAATTGAAAATAACGTCACAAATCGTAATAAACATGACGCATACTTATTAATAATAATAATAAATAAACTTAATGAAAAAATAAAAATTTCAGAAACCTATATTAATATATTATTTATGTAATTAAATAATTATTACTTCATTAATAATCTTTATTTACAAAGAAGTAAATATTAATTTATTGTATAACTATGAAATATAAATATACATTCTTGCAAATTTTACACTTTTTGTCATGATGTCTTTTTAAGTGGAGTATCCATATTTTCTAAATCATGTATATCATTATTATCTTAATATTAGGTATAGTTTTATAATAAAGAAACAATCCTTATAGCTAAGAAATCAATTATATATTTAAAATAAGTGGATATTATTTTTACTTAACATGAACCGCTCATATGAAAAAACTAAAATTACAAATAGATCTTAATTTGTTATTACTATTTATATAGAGTTTTATTTTTCTAACAGAACAAGAAGATTAATTGAATAAGCCTCTTTTGTCTTGTGATTTTTACTTTTTTCTCAAAAGAAAAGACACATATGTATTTCAGTAAATATTTGAATATTACTCGGGAAATCAAATTTTCTAAAGATTTCCCACTTTCATATTGTTTACTATCGTTTGTAATGGATACCAATAATAGTTCTACAACTAACACGAGGAAGGATTTTGAAATTTCTACTCACTTGACAACAATCAGAATAACAACAAAGCATTTGCATGTCCAAAATATAACCGAATTAATCAATAAGATGAAAAATAAAATAATGGAAAACTCATAAATAGGGAATGTAAATTTTGAAGAATATCAATGATACTTTATTGTTTTTTCAATCAATACTAAACAATCTTATTATTATTTTTTACATTTTAACTATTGTTTTCAGTAAAAGAACATATAATTATCTAGTATGGAACACATTTAATAATTTGTGTTGAGATCCTAGATCATTGCCAGAGTAATTTTCCAATATGCTGACAAGCAATTTGGCTGTTTAGAGAAAAATTTCCGACTCAGTAAGTTTGGGAGTTTCAATGGCATTCAGGTATTTCAACATAAATCTATAGAAGGTAACAGGTTTGTTTTATATTTTTTAGAACACATAATCACTTTACAGCTCCGAATAACTATCTATATGTAATAGTAGAATAGAATATGCTTTACAGACCGAAATATCGAGAAAAGAGAATTATTTTTACCAGTCTAAAATCAGGTTCCACTTTTTCCAATGACAAGTGACTCAGTAGTAATAAAGCAATCAGGCATGAACTTGAAGTGCCCAGCTTATATAATTATCCGTATAGACCGTTTATCCCGAAGTCCAACTTATAAGTGGAATTGAAATAAATATGATAGAGATGAGTGATATATGCGTTATATACATCCTGGAAACTGAAAAACTCTTGGATCTCCCCTTAAGAGTCGAGATTTCTTGACCAAACTATGGTATTCAAGAGAGTTATATCATCCACCACCTGGATAAATTCTCAAATCACGTTGTTATATTTATATTATTGTTTTCATTTCTGCACAAATAAAACTTTTGTGACGTCATTCAGCTCTGTCAATCATAATGCAGACGCTAACAGACACATCTTTATTGTTTGCAACCCTGGAAGTAACAAAACAAAGAAAATCAACAGCGTAGCGTTTGACGTGATTGAGAATAGTCTTGATACACCTGGTATATATACATTTTAAAATAAAGACTTTGTTGGTTTGTTATGCAACTTCCAAGAAGAAGTTGGATTATTTTTGCATATCACAGTATTTTTCAATCTATACAATTTTTCTTTCATTTTACATTTAAAATATGTTTCATCATTTTTTCTCACATTTGAATATTTACTAAAAATAAATTTAATAATATTTCCCCCCCCTCTATTAATAGAATAGTTATAAAATGAAATAGGGAATTGAATTTAAAAAAAAATCAGGAATTAAAAGAACTTTATTTATAAATTACTAGCGGTAGTACACTTGATTGGCCAGGCGTAGACTATCAGATACACTTTGCATTAATAATATAGAAGATAACTAGTGATGTAAATCGAGTGTATTTTTTAGATGGCACTCTTGTCTATATTCTTGATTATTTCCATCCTTCCCTTCGCCTCGCTATAGCTGTTTGTAGCTGTAGTTCTCAAAAGTCTTAAGAACGATCACTAATAAAAACAAACAAATTTATTTTAACGTACCAGCCAAGAGTAGCTATATCCTGGGATCGCCGTCTGTACAAGTGAAGTACCTAAAACAAAAAATACTAATAAAGTAGATTTTGCTGAAATAGCATCAAAAACTTCTCAATAATCAAATATTGAAAAAAGAAAAATCTTTTGAGCATTATCTTTATATATTCCCTTAAAATGAAACCTTTTATTACAACGTAAGGTGATGACTATACACTATCCAAAATAACAAAAACAAATCTTAATCTAAATATGGAATGTATTTTTAGAACTAAAAAGGGGTTATAAAGAATATTCAAAAAATGTTTTTTTGGAAGAAACGCAGGATAATTTTGCGGCTTTTCTTTGACAATAAGATATTATTTTGAGCTTCAAACTTAAACGAATTTTATCATTTTTTGACCTTACAAAGTTCACGATGTTGATATTGAACACATTCCATAAAATTTTCATCATTAAATCCTGGTCCTTGTGACGAGATTCACTATTCTTTGGACGGCTTTCTCCGTCTGCACGCCACTCAGCAGACTTCCGTTTAGATGGTGGGGTGAAATGGTGAATCAATGTTTCATCCATTGTGATGCACCAACGCGTGAATATCTCCAAATTGCTCTTTAAATCATCTTATCGTTGTTACTTTTGCTTTGGCGTGAGCAAACGCGGTACCCATTTGGAAAACAGTTTTTTCATACCCAAATGTTCGTGTATGATGGTGTAAATAATACCTTTTGAAAACTTCAGGGTATAAGCTATCTTTTGCAACTTCACTTTGATATAGTCCATGATAATTTTCAAGGTTTTTTCAATGTTGTTCGGAATAACCGCCTCATTTGGCCGACCAGGGCGTTCATCATCATCAGTGTCCGTACGACCACGTTTGAAATCGGCAAACCATCGTTTGATGGTTGTTTTTGATGGGGCAGAGTCCGGATAACATTTTTCAAGCCAAGCTTGGGCTTGAATGGTGTTTTTTCCCATCAAAAATCAATGATAAATCAACACACGAAATTGCTTTGAATCCATCTTTTTTAAGAATCACAAAAGTAGCATCACTTAAACCACTGTAACTCGATAAATAATAAACCAAACGTCAAGAAATTTTGACAGTTACCTTTTTAATGTTTTTACATCCGACAAATATATGTTTCTTTTTGTTAGTGGCGCAATCTGGCAGTTAGGCCTGGGACTGATTGTCCGATGTGTTAATAAGTTGCCCCTTCCATCATTCAATATCGTCTACATCTCTGTTCAATGTATTCCGATTGAAATTTTCCGGTAAGTACAAAGTGAAATCTCCAGACATTTATCAAATAAAGTGCCAAGGATGAAATTTATTCACTTGTATGGTTTATTGAGTAGAAAGATTGATTTTTTAGTGAAATCTTATATTTATCTTTTTTTTCTCCATTTCCTTGGCTATTTCTTTCCAATCACATAAGAAGGAGGAAAAATCTTTTTAAAAAATGACTATTGAAGATGTTTTCATATATTACATCCTTTGTAGGATCTCGTAGTCTTGAGGTAGTACTTAATCCAATAGTTATAAATGGATTCGAAGAGATGAGTTGGGTCAAACATTTTGACAAATTTATGTTCTATACTGATCGGATGGGAGAAAACTCTGTCAGAAGAATGTTCTTATTCGACATAAGTGAGATTTGCGGAATGATGATTAACTTAAGATGCCACGACATGAAGTCCAATTGTTTCAAGTTTATGGGTTAGTGATTCAACTAATCCTTAGATTTTATCACTATTCAAGGCGTGACTATATTGAATATAGCAAATATCATAAAAAAGCACCAGCAACAGAAGTTTTCATACTACAGTAAAGTGTATTTTCCTACTTCATTTTCCTACCGAAAACGCGACTTTGTGAGCCTAATAAACTTAGTCGAGCAGGAAGACAACTACTTTAACTATGATGAAGGTTTCAGCTTAATGGAATTCATACACATGTCCTATTTTCTTCGCTAGATGGCACTCAAGCTGAAAAAATATTATTTTGTAGATTATCTTTCCTATAAAAATTAGATAACATTTTAGAATATTAGTATTATTAGTAATATTCTACTATTGAAAATATTGTCTTCTATTTTATAATTATGAGAAGGTAATTTTCCTTCGGAAATTTAAAAGAAACAGTTTCAGCGGCATTTAACTGACAGAAAAAGAGTTATTCACCTCTCCTCTCCCTGCTACAACTTTTTATAGAGTTTTTTTTTATTAACGACAAATGGGAAGTTTGTTCTTTTTGCAAAAGAACAGATGTGACCTTCCTTCAATTCAGTCGAATTGCACCAATTCAATCAATACTCAAATTGAATCTCAGTGCCACATAATGAAATTTACTAATTTTTTTAATAGAAAATCCTAATAGATTGATGGAAGCAAGAGTGGTAATTACCAAGAGTGTTTGTACGTATATAAATTATATTTTATTATTCTGATTACCAACAATAAATAGATTAACCTAAAATACAATTCTTTGATTCCAGAGGACACTCATTAAACGCTTGTTATACTTCAATTATTTCCTTCATCTCATAACTATATGACTCTAAAAAAGTAAAAAAAATCCAACGTAGTTAGTCTAAAAACAGGAAAAAAAGTGCATCTTTACTCTTGGATTAATAAAACCTAGGTCATAATGTGGTGATATACCTTGGCACTGTTTCTTTACGATTTTATTTCTTGTATTAGTTACTAAAAACTATTATGACGTGTGATACATGTAGTATTTTCACTTGTAGCTAAGCCTCATCTGAGATCACATCCATTTTTTAACAAAGTACTTCCTTTTTATTTTATTTTTTTACCTGTACACAAACGCCTTTGAGATTTCTTTCATTTTTATATTTCGTTTACATACAAATCCATACAAATACTGCCTTTTTTTATTTGACACGCACGCTCAATTATATTTTTATAGACTTTACTTTATTGATATAGATTATGATTTTTAATGACTTGTACTCATCGAATATCTCGAGTGTTTGACACTACGCCACGGAAAATAAAAGTGAGGTTGTTTTGAAAAGGTCCTGGTTTAACTGCGATATATTTAAGTAAAAATATTAAAAAAAAGGAAGGGAAAAAATACAAAAAAAGAAAAAAAAAGAAAAACTTTGTCTCAATTTTAAATCTAAAGTTTAAACTCTAAACAGAATGACTATGGGTTTTTTGAAATTGTTTTCCAAAAATTTAATATTTGTAAGTCAATTTTTTATTTTTTTAGAAATTAACTGTTTGTGAATAGCTTTGCATTTTTAATTTTTTTTTGCAAAAAATGTAATATTTTGTGAAAAACTGTGTATTATGAATTTTGTTTTTTCTAAATTTAATTTTTTTTACAAAAAAACTTAATATTTGAAACTATTTTGTGAATAGATATGAATTTTTTAAATTTTTCAAAAAAAAATTTAATTTTGAGGTGTGCTTTTTTAGAATCCACAACAAAGTTTAGTATAACATTTTGAGAGGCTAGTACGATTAAATATTTTTATAAAATCAATAATTTTGATATAGTGTTGACGATAAAAAATAGGATTTGAGAGGGGCTACCCAGCCCAGCCTTGTCGACGCCCTTGATAGTGTTAATAGTTTTTTAGTACATCAATATACTAGCTATCGAATTCAAGTCAAGTTGCCAGTCTTAACTATCGAGTCCAAGTCAAATTACGACTCTTTAATTGTGAGATCAAGTCGAGTCACAAGTCCTCAAAATATGAGCTCAACTTCAAATTGAGTCGCAATTCTCGAATCACTTGTTTATTCAAGTAACGATTCTTCTTGAACAAAGAAAGGAGTAAGTTTTTTTTAGAGAATAAGGGATGTACATTCATATAATATAACAATTCCACTAATTGAATTGAGCAATATAAATTGTCATGATTTTATGGTGTTTCAAACCTCACCTTTATGTATGAACAAATATTTTACTAACATTTTAAGATTATGTTATGGCTCAAATATATTATTATTTTTGTATAGGCACATCATCTATACCATTATTCTTTCTCAAAAAATATTTCTATTCATGGCCTTTATTGGATTTTACATATGTAATCAACTTGACATAGAAAATGCCGTTAAGTGTAACAAAGAAAACGGTTACTTTTTCTTGGGTAGATGTTTTTATCATCATGGGTTGAGACACACAGATAATATCTAGTAATTCCACTCACAAGGGGAGATTTAATACAGACTGTATACTTCCTTATAGGTATATACATGTATATATATTCTATTTTGATGGCTACAACTCTATGTTCCACGGTTGATAGTAACTGAGATCAAACATTTTCATACAGAAAATAAGTATATTTTTGGTGCCATTAAATGTATTCAATTTAATAAAAAAGTGTCATTGATATACTGATATGCAAAAACATATTTCGATAGGTAAGCATACTGTGATTATTTCTATACGGTTAACCCTTATCGCCCGTATGTGAATAATTCGTCACATCATAATTTTTGAAAAAGAAAAAAAAACAAAATCAATAGCTATTCAGAGAAAATAAAACTCTTTGGGAAAACATTAGATTTTTTTAAATACAAATATTAACTATCCAACCCCTTATATTCATGTTTTTTTATTATTCCGTTTATAATTCATTTCAGGGGGTCAAGGGTTAAAATACAATTCTTGATCGCTATATGTAACAATTGGTCTGGAAAGTCCATTTCTCATAATCCTTGATTTGGTATTCCCATGTTTCCCCTTTGTGAATCCCTCATCCTCCTTCCTGTGTCACTTGCGTGCCTTGTGCCTTTTTGAGTCTACCAATTTGGAGACGAGGAATATAATTGATAAGTTGTGTATTACTCATAAATTGGTAATTACGCATCAAAAACACGTTTATTTTCTTATAAAATGTACTTTTTCAAAATTATAATTTGTTTATTCACTTCATATAGCGGATTCCCCATTACAATTTTGAAAACATTGCTTAGCTTGAAGCAGTGTAAAATTAAAACTCGATTTTTTTTGATCAATTGTTTTGGAAATAACAAAAGTAGTGTCACACTTAGCACAATAACTCACAAACTAAAGAACAGATTGTCATGAAATTTGGACAGCTATCTTTTGAAGTTTGGAAGTAACTAAAAATGAGGTTAATGAAAATAAATAGCGCCATCTATGTGTTAACCCCGGGAATTTTCAGTCCATGTGTTATGAACAGAGTGGAAAAAAATGCTATTCACCGGTATATTAAAAAAAAAGAAATTAACATGATACTCCAGACAATTGAAAAAGAATGTTTGGGAGAAGAGGAGCTTAGTTGTTATGACGTATACTGTGAACAGATCTGAGAGTGTAGGAAAGAAAGTAAACACAAATCCTACTCTCTATCTACTAAAAACATTGCCAAAAATTACTTCAGAGTAGATCCTAAACTCTAGTCTTAGTCCAACAAGGATTATTATCAGATTCAGAATTATAACTTCCCTACCAATATTGTAAAGCTGAGAAAGGTTAAAATATTAATCCATTATGTCACTCCGTTTTTATCAGGGTTGAACGATTTACCAAGAAATGGATCTTGTCTTAAATTATTTGTGTCCTAAAATGGTAATACTCTCAATAAAGGTATGATAGGAGTAAATGGTATGGGTCCTTGATATTACATTATTAAACTGACATGTCTGTTAAATATTGAAATCATATTAGCTTTTTTATTAAAAAAAAAAAATTATTGTCAAGAATCGGATTCAATATTATGTAGGACACCAAAGAACAATTCCATTGACATCATCAAAACCCCAAATAAGACAACTCAAATTGTTTAAATATATAATTGTGAAGGATATTACCGAAGTTTAATTAAAAATGAAATAAAATCTACTATGCATCTTGTATTTTTATGTTAATTTTATAGCATGTCTTCCTTAATGTAAGATAAAATTTATACACTTTCCATTTGTATAAAATATAACGCGGATATTATAGGTTTTAATTTTTTTAAGTGTATTTATTCTTAAATTTATTGGACCAACAATTTCACACAGCTTGTAAGCATAACTTAAATATTTACTAATGAATGAGACCTCTACAATTTTCGTCGTGGTTATCATCAATAAAACTTACATTGTACAATCAATATAAGAAACCAAACCATAAAATATAATACTATACTCGCAAAAATATACTTTTCATTGGCTAATCATAAAAAAAATGGGCACGAGAGCCCAGAAGGATAAAATATAGTTGGATAACATTAAAGCCCTGGTGGGAGATTTCTATACCTATCTAGGGTGACTATATTTTGATTTATAAAAAATAACAAAAATCTTTATGACACATGTCCTAATTATATGATCAGTGTTTATATTTTGAATTTGACAAACGTTAAGTTTCAAATGTTTTTTATGAAATTACAGCTTTGTATGTATCCAGACAAAAAAATAAAATATAGGATAACATTAAAGCCCTGGTGGGAGTGGGTAGAAGAGGGTTTAAAAAAAAATAAAATTCAATATGTCCTCCTTCACAAGCAATAACAAAACTTGTTTATTTTTGTATCAGCTGTCGTTTGGTTTCATAATGAAACATCGTAATTAAACATAACGAGGATAAAATTAAAATAATAAAATTATACTGCAAGTTTTGATTACCCACACTGTACCTATATATAATATCATTTTAAAAATCAATTTTATTTTCTACTCTTCCATCCATATATTTTAAGTTATGTATGTGATTGGATAAATATATAAAAAATCCAGATTTACAGGATTTACTTAAATCTCTAAAGAAAATATTAAAGGAATATACATCAATGTATGTATGTGCTGCTATGATTTAACGAAGTTAATCATAGAACACATTTTCAGAAATGAATCAAAAAAGAAGATGTTGCTATAGTTAATTTATGAGAATATAAATTTAAGTCATATTTTACGAACAGCAAAAAATCAAAAAAATCTTTGTTTGATATATCAAAATGAGTCAATAGAAATGAATTGTAAGCCCCAATAAAGTTTGAATTTTAAACAGAGACTTGATTTGATTATCCTTTTTTTTCAGGCCGAAAGAATTAGAAAATCAAAAACCCTCCAAACTTTTGGCATCTGATAAGTAGGAGAATTGTATCATAAGTCATACAAATAAGTTAACTCGTGGTTATTTATGATAATATCACCTCTTGCTTCCTTCAATCTAAAAATATGTTCTATTAAGGTAATTAAGGTATTTCACTATGCAGCTCCGAGACACAATTTGATTATTGGTTGAGTTGGTAACGTTTGAAAGAATTCAGGGAAACATATCTTCTTTTGTAAAATGAATGAAAAGGGAAATGATTTCATTGACAAAATAAATGTCAATGTAGAATTAATATTTGTGCCCATTATAATAAATACATATACATCTCTTCTGTTTTTGATTCTATAAAATTAATTTAATGTTTATTTAATTCCCGATAAACTATCAGTGCTAATTTAACCTACAAACTATTAATTATATATTTTTTTTAAATTCGAGAGTAGGGGCTAGTGCAATATAGTACACATAAAAATATTTTTATTTTTTCCTAATTTGTTCAATTCCACAACCGCTGGCTTGCAGAAACAAAAGAAAAGGTCCAAGGGGTTTACCACACCAAATATCTGGCCCAAATAATGTTCTTCAGCGTTGTAGCCTCAGATGGAAAGATTTTGCCTCCGTTCTTTGTCAAAGCTGGGCAGAAAATTGGCCAGGAACCCTACTATAAGGTGCTTAAGTACACCATCTTTAAATGACTGAAGATCAACTACCCAGAGGGTAACAATGTTTGGACTCAGGATAGTGGCCTTTCTCACACGTCCGCCAAGTGCCAAAAGTATGTGCAGATAAAATGGCTCGATTCTGGCCCAAAGAGATATGGCTCCTTTCCTCAACAGATTGAACCCACTGGACTTTTCTAATAGGGTACATCGGAGAGGGAGACCAACAGAACCTCACACCCAAATGTGGACTCACTGAAGTCCTCCATAGTGGCTTCATTGGACAATTTGTCAGAGGATTTTATTATCAACTCCTGCATAGCCTTCAGATGACGTGTGAAGGCTGTGATTAGTAATACAAGTGGCAATATTGAGTGAAAAAAGTTTTACAAAAATCTTGTCTACATGTTTTGTTAACATTATTTTTTTTGCCTATTATTGAAAATATAAAATTATTGATGTATTTCTAAATTCATCTCTCGAGTCAACGTTTTGCAGCCCTTCCCTGTATATTATTGTGTTCTTGAAGTAACGTTTGTGTTTTATATGTTTAGTGTAATTCATTTTTTTTTTTCGTTTTTATTTTCAAGGAGTGTCGGACTTAAGGACAAATTATCGGTTCGATTATAAAAAGACTAAAAGGGGAAGAAATAAAATGACTGATTAGGAATGCAGTCCTAGGACAAATCTAACACTAATGGTGAGTCATTCAATGCCCCCCCCCCCGGCATATATGTATAAGCAAATGTAATAATTAATATGTACATGAAAAAACGGTATTTAAATAAATATAATTACTTATTTCCTTTTAAATATGGATTTAGAATCAGTTGATATGTATAATAACAAATCTTGGGGGATATCTGTAGATTACGTATATATATATATATCGATATCTATAGTATTAATCTTACTCCATTGGGATACATCCTTAATAAATACTCATTATATGCTTGAAATGGTTCGAGACTGAAATTAAATATAATTAATTCTTTAAAGATACTTATAAAATAAGAAGGGATAGGATACACTTAAAAAGATATACATTTTATTTTTAATACCAATTTTAGCTTGGTATTAATTTATGCATAAGGACTGTATCAGCCCTTAATTTGGACCATAAAATCGGTCCCATCCATTTTATTGGTCCTTGAAAACGTACCATATTTTAAAGCACACATTACAAGAGATAATTTCCAACAATGTTAAAGTATACTATTTGATTGTATCGATGGGATATGAGCAAATTAAAATCAGAATTATTCTTTTCATGATAGCACCACTGCATTTAAATCTAGACAGGAATAGACAAATAAGTTTACAGAGTAGGGACACAAAACTTACAGTACCATGACTAAATTAAGAAAAAACTCCAGACCAATTTATGATAAGTTTAAATAGTATAATTAGGTTTGTTTTGTACTCAATATATCCTCCTTTAGAAGCAATATCAGCCTCGACATCCAGGGAAGCAAAGTAACAGCTTTAGGCGAATAAGGCCAGTTACATGGTGTACCACGCTTTCATGATGGCAGCTTTTAGCGAATCCAATTATTTTTTAAAACTCTAGGAGACATTCTTCTCCAAGACACCCCAAACTACAAGGTCTAGTGGGCTTAAGTCAGGACTGGAGGAGAGCCAAATGGAGACAGGTCAGAAGTCGGCCATATTGTTGCTGCAAAAGTTTTGGTTGGGATTGGCCACCTGCTAAAATGGTAGCTCGGAGCAAATACAAGAGAGGTGTGGAATCCATTCGTCTTCAAAAAACTCCAAACTGCAAAGTATAAGGGTTGTATCGGTCTCTGATATGGAACTTAAAATCGGATCCCTCACTTTTATAGCAGGGCTTTGAATTAACACTTGTCAGACCGTCCGAGACAGGCAAATTGTTCTGTTAGAGAGATTAATACAGTGTAATGTTGTCCAAGCGGACAGGTGGGGACAATTCATGCAAACCAAGTCAAGGAAATCCGTAGGATTACATTTAAGGGGGAGGAACATGGTTTCTATGAACTTTTGGTAAAATTTCAAAAATTAAAAATCGAATTTAAAACCTTACGATTGAATCAAGTTACCATTTTTTATAAAAAAGATCCTAAAAAAAATTAAATTAAATTTTCCTTCCAAATTGATAATTTTTTTCTTGGTCAAGACCTTTTTTTTGGGGGGAGGAGGGCTAGAAACCTCTAGGAAGTCTCCCCTGCAGACGCACTCTTAAATTCATTTTGACATGTGACAGTGTTGTTTTATCGTATTATCATTGAATTCTGCTTTATTTTATCATGTTTACATACATCACGAGCCAATATTTCCTACTTATAACTCATCCTTCATATGAAGAAGAGGTACTTTTTTTGTAGGACAGGTAAAATTTGAAAAATAATGTAGAACTCCTATTGGACCTTGAAAAAAATTACCAAACTTTTGAGAACCCACCACAAGGCATGACCTTCATTGATGTTAAAGTAAACTATTTGAGGTAAATAAAAATTATTATTTTCATGATAGCACAACGGCACCTAACTACATATAGGCATGAATATACAACACTATTATAGAAAAAAAATTATGATATGTTTTTCTTTTTCAATCTCTTAGCCTCAATCACCTTATCTCAAAAAAACTTGTGAGGAGGATCATGTGATCCCAATTATCAACGGCCCTACATTCGAAATGTGACTTTTTTTTCTTGATGAAACTGGTTTTTGCCTCAAAAGAGGTTGAGGATGCCTTTTCTATGGGACGACTTTTACGTCGGATTCTGACGCGTCCTCAAGATTTGAGACAACATCCTACGCGACATCCACATTTTTGACTACTGCATCTCTAGTGTTGTGGTACTTATTTATTCAGTCCAGTCCAGTGTAAGGACTGGTCCTATTGGTCCTTGGAATTTTTTATAAGAATGTTAATGGTTGATTAACCCAAATAATATATCTGAGATATAAACTATGTTCAAAAATTGATGGTGGTATTAAAAATATACGTTTTATAGTAAGAAAAAACTATTTTGGGTGGGAATAAAATGAAATTTGCCTGATACAATCATTAGGCAATATTGAATTTTTCTGATGGAATTATTTTCGATGTCTGCATCATACATTAGTATAAAAGGGCTCAGAAAACACCACAGGATATTAGTTGAAATTCAATATCCGAAATGGTGAGATTTGGAGACCAGGGCCAAGGCTGTTGGTATCATAGAGGTGGGATCAAGCCAGAGAGACGTTGCTCAAGGGTTACAGATTCCTCTCAGGACCAATGATAATTGTTGTAAGAAAAGGAAGGATGAACAAACCCTTGCAAATCAGAAGGGTCGAGGAAGGAAGAAAAAAATTTAGCAAAGTTCCCAAACTGGTGATTTTAAAATCTTTGACCAAAAAGAGGCAATCCACAAGGAAACTTGCAGCAAGATTGACTTCAGAGGGCTATTCAATATCTAAGTACTACCTGAGGCCCTCTTTGAATGCTTTGCCATAAAAACCTCATCTGCACCCCCAACTTTCAGATAACTAAAGGAAGGCCCGGCTTCAATTATGTCTTGAGCGGAAACACTGGACCGCAGATGTCTGGAAATGTATCCTCTTCAGTGGTGAAAGTCCATTTGAGCTATTTCATACCCCAAATCCCCAAACAGATCGGGTTTGGGCAAGAGATAAGGGAGATATGGAACCCACTCCAACTGTGAAATTTTCTCTAAAAATTCAGGTTTGGGGCCTTATCAGCCACCAGCCAGTGTCAGATCTTCACCTGATTCCATAAAACCAAACTATGATGGCCGACTACAATGTCACGGAGATCCTTAGTAAGTCTCTGATGTCAGCTTTGTCTCGTATTGAAGAAACTGGACCTCCTATGAAGAGGAAAATGTTGTCTGACACATCAAGATCCATTTTCTAGCAGGATGGTGCCCCTGCTCACCCCTCCAATAGGCACAAAACCACCATCAATTTTCAGACATAATGCACATTAATACGTTTGCACATATCCTTCCAAAAAATCGTCATTTTTTGCAGGATATAAGGTAAATATTACATATTTATTTAGTACTATAATTTATTTTATTATATAACATAGTAATTAAAAAAGGAAAACCGGACTGGACTAGACTTCGGTCTTAAATATGGCGTCACGAAGCCAAAATCTTGACAAAATGTTTTTTGTGGTGTTATTGTTTTTGTGAGAAAAAAGTTGTTTGTTTGACAGATTTGACAAAGATTGACAAGCATTCAAGAGGGATTTTTTAGTACTCAGAGGATCTTCATGGATTTCTGTCTAAGTGGTAATAAGTTTGTATTTGTGTAAGTATACATATGGCATTCAATGTGAAATGTTCATCAATTGAATCCTTCAGTTCGCACTTCCCTACTATTGTACATATAAATATAAAAGTAGCTTGTAATGTACTTTTATTTTAATGTATCTATGTACATTGTGCAAGTACGTACAGAGTGTGTAAGCGTTTGTTACAAAATCTATTATTTTCCGATTTTTTTTTACTTCATAAATGTATAAAAAGGCAAAGTAGTTTAAATGGTAAGCTTTTGTATTTTATTCGACCTCTCCCCGCAGTGATAACGGCCTCAATATGAGGGCAGAAATTATTAAAGGCTTCCTTGATACTTGGATATTAGTAAAGAAGTCTGTGATACTGAGTCAAAAGCTGGTTTACCAACATGTAAGTCATTTTGTTGACTGTGAGACAACTGGAGGTGTCGATCGCATTACTTGCTCAAACCCCAATAAGTAGCACAAACAGATAGAAAATAGAAAGACAGAGTGAGAGAACATGTGGATTACATCAAGAGAGGAGAGGAAGTTAAAATTCACGGGTGGTGCCCAAAAGATCCATTATGTGAAAATTCAAATCATCGAAAAAGTGATCCCAAATACAGAAGTGATTAGGTTGACCAGAGAAGGGGAATTAATTCAGAAGTTCACCACAAAGAGAGTAGGACTATTTAGGAAATCATGAGGAAACAACTTCCACCCCTCCATCTCAGGTCCCTTTTTTAATGAAAAAAAAGATATGTTCTGGTTTTGCGTACTCTACTTAGTTGCCAGATTGCATGTTTTTTTTTTCAATGATTCTAATCAGTATTGATTGAAATGGCTCCCAAAAGTAGTGAAATATATTTTAACTTTACTGAAAAAATGGGATTTTTTCCTTTGGGTTTTTTGTAGAAAATGTGGATAAAATCGTCGAGGTCTACTGTCATATCATTTTTTTTAAATCTTTAAAAATCATAAATTTCTATTTACTACACCTATTTTATAAAAATTAATGATTAGAAGACCATTCCAATTTTACATCAAGTTACAGTTGGACCCATTATGACTTATAAAGGGAGATAAAAGTGACTTCCAAGTGGTTTTTAGCGACCACTTACGCGCCTTGTATGTATACTCACTCTACCCTTTCGAAGGAAATAATTGTTGACTGTATTTTAAATGAGTATTGGACATCTAACACAATGATAGTCAGCATTAATAAACCTGCCTAATTCATGATGCATATCCGTTGTTAACTTTTTTTAACATCCTTATCTACATTATATTTGAAGACTACTTAAATTGTGTTGTAAAGGAACGTACAAAAGTAAAAATAATAAAGCTTTTATGTTGTTTTGATGTTTCATCAAATAAAACATACTTTTTTCTAGCAATTTTTGTTTACTACACACATTTATTTGAATGTTTATTATAATCTTACGAATCAGAAGGAGCAAGATATAAAAAATAAGAGGAACGGAGTATATATTTAAAATATATTTTGATATAAAGAGTGGGGACCCAAAACGTGCAGTAGCATTTAATTACGATTGGGTCTTTAAATATGATGTTTCATTACGCAAACAAACAATAGATGAAACAAAAAAAAACACATTTTTTTGATTCCATGTCTCTAATTGTAAAATGTCGGAGCAACAACAAAAAGGGTGATTTCCTTCATCCCGTCAGTACCAAGAAGGCTGAAAATACCATTGGCATCCAGACTGCTTACAACATCAAGAAGTCCACATACGACCAAGAAGAATCAAAACTTCTGTAGTAACAATATGGCTGACTTCTGACCTGTCCTAACCCCCCTGGGCTTTGTAGTTCGAGGTGTCTTGTAGAATAATGTTTGTCACACTTCCCAAAAAAAAAAAAAAAAAAATGGATTCGCTCCAAGCTGCCATCATGACAGTGTGATAAACGATCTTTATATTAAAAAGCTTCCAAATTGTATGTAGTCGTGTCGTAGCTGTTATTTTTATGAAGAAGGAATATTTAATAAAAAATATAGCTAAATTTAGTATTTTAACGTATGATACACTGGTTTGAGTTTTCTTTTCTAATAAATTAAAAATAACAGGTCTATATTAAAAAAAAAAATTATCTCCAACAAAAAAATCCAGAATAATATTTTTACTCATTATGAAATTCTTATTTTAATGGAGACCTTTACTTCGTGATGAAAAGCATCATCTTGATCATTTTATATTTCGATTAAATTTTCAAGTGCATGTTAAAGTAATTAGTTCCTGATTTCAATATTGAAAAAGATGTATGAATAACTTATAAATTATAAATTTATATGTTGGCCGCAACTGGCCTTTAAATGGTCCATTCTTTCGCGCCAATTTTCGATGACGCGTTCAAGCATTGTGACCGGAATCTCACGAATAACTAGCTCAATATTTGCTCCCAATGCTTCAATCATCGCTGGGTTATCCACATCGACTTTTGCTTTTACGTAACCACAAAGAAAAAAGTCCAAAAGTGTGATATCACACGATCTTGGTGGCCAATTCACCAAGGCAAAACGTGAAATTAATAGCTCACCAAAATGATGTCCAATAAGTCCATTGTTACGCACGCTGTGTGGCAAGTGGAACCGTCTTGTTGGAACCAAATATCGTGGAGACCATGTGCTTCAATTTGAGGTACCAAAAAGTATGTTACCATGGCGCGATAACGTTTGCCGTTGACAGTAACGTGCTAGGCGGCAGCATTTTTGAAAAAATATGAACCGATGATTCTACTAGCCCACAAAGCACACCAAACTCGCTCGTCACCCCAAATATGGCAATTTTGCTTATTTACGTTGCCATTGAGCCAGAAATTGGTCTCATCACTGAACAAAATTTGGTGCGGAAAAAACAGATTTTCTTGGATACGTTCAAGAGCCCATTCACTGAACACACGACGCAAACAAAGGTCCGGCGGCTTCAATTCTTGCACGAGCTGTATCTTGTATGCTTTTAAACCCAAATGTTTCTTCAAAATGCGCCAGGTTGTTGCATACGACAAGCCAAGTTGTTGAGAGCGGTGGCGAATCGATTCTTCACTATCTTCGGCTACACTCTCGGTTACAGCCACAATATTTTCTACGCTGCGAGCTGTACGTGGCCTACTAGACGACGGGACATCCCATCAAGCTGCTGCCCCTTCAAATTTTTCGATTATTCTGCGAATTGTGGATTCTGAAGGTAGATTATGTGGACCATAAGTTGGGCGTTATTTGCGAAAAAAAATTTCACAGAACGCTGATTTTCATAGTACAATTGAACAATTTGTACACGTTGTTGTGGTGTATATCTTTTTATGAAGAATTGTAAAACAATACTGAGTAAAAATGACGTATGAATTTGACAGAACTCGCGTGCGCCTGTCAAAAAATCCCTACTGGAAAAAACCTCTCGTTTTGAATCACCCTTTATTCAGATGAAAACTAAGGAGGACAAATTGATAAAAAATTGAATAGTTGGGATTAAAAAGATGATTTAGTTGATAAGGAATATAGATAATTTTCTCAACCTTTAAAAAAAATTTGCTTGTCTAATTTAAAGTTTTAAATCAAGTAAGGAAACGCGACCGGTAGCTTCATGTCAATTTATTTTTTCACAATATATCCGTTTTTTCTATGACGTTACTCTGTTATTTATCTTATGTTTTCAACATTTTGAACAAATTATATTTTTTCCCAGGAACTTGATCAAAGGCCAAAAATTATCCAAAGCCCGATGCTGTTCCAACCATATCCTCTGAGTTTAAACCGGAGCCTTATCATAGCTATTCCATGAAAGTAGAGGCCAAAACATGGTGGAGGTGATCATGGGATGTCGTTGAATAAAGAAAATGATGCAGTCCTGGTTAAGAACAACCAATATGCAGCAAAAGAGGAGCGCACTGATAGCATAGTTACACAAGAGCTGCAAGGCCACCCTCACCTCCGAAATAGATTCTTTGAATTCAAGTAGGAAGTCACTTGATGTCGAACAAACATATAAGGGCATAAAATGACTTCCTAATGAATAAGCCGAACCAAAAAAAAAACAGAGAGGAAAAATTGAAACCGAACCTTTCCAGGCTCCAAGAAGCCACTTTTATGCCCCCTATAACCCATTAATCAGATTTTCATCTCAGAGTCTGAGATACTTAAAATGGTAGTCGAATTTAAGTAGCTCGCCCTCTACTATCTTTGGGGGAATTCGATCCATATTTAGAAATTCATACTGATGCTTCAACATCCAGGTTTTGGTATCTCTTTTTCGGACAGAAGGTTGGAGCAAGGAGATACCTAAAAGCATAACTATTGGTCAAATTATTCGCAAATTTGCCTGTACTATCTTTGAAGAAGACAATTGTATATCTGCAAAGGTGATATCAGGATATCTTAAGGCACTGCTTCAGCATTGCTCATGTAGAGTGAGTAGTTTTATTGCAGTTCAAAACATCCTTTGCGTTATTAAGTCCCCAATTCCTTCCTATCTCCATAGAGAAGTGAATTTATACCTCCACGTTTCCTTGAAGTGATCACTCTCTCCTATTGTTTGCAAATGTATTTTCTGAATCTTCGTTTTCGTTACCAATTTTCCCCATGGAACTTGATTAGTAGTGTAAATAAAGTTTCCCTTATAGGTTACATATATAGAATTTTTCCAGGAAAAATTGACCTTAAATATAATTAAATATGTATAATACTTTAATGTAAATTACATATAGATACAGTAAATAGTGATGAAGGAGATATCTTATTTAATAGTAAAGGAGCGCAGCATTAATAAGAAATCACTTTAGAAATGACTTAAAATTGCCAATTGTTGATATATTGTTTTAATTATTTTATTTTTTATAATTGGAGACTTATGAATTTTATATTTTTTACATAGTAGGCGGATTCTTCATGAGACGATCCTTTCAAGAAGGTGAATATATGATAATTCATTATTCTTTTAAAGAACAAAAATACTTTTCTAATAATTTTTTCAAATTAAAACTTCTGTACTTTAGGGTATCTGATCTTCTTGGATAATGATAATAAGATTTGAAAATTACCCCGTAGCTGCGGTCTAACAAAAACTTTGAATGATTTTCAGCAAGAAAATGTATAAAAACTTTTGAAAAAAAGATTGAAATCATTAGTCAAAAATTTACTTTCTCCGCCTCATCAAGCAAATATATATTGAATGTTCATAATCATTCATTCTCAATAGCAAAAATTTTAACTTTATAAAGATATATGGAATGGTTCTTTCGAATTTGAATTGAAGAGTAAGGAATTGATTTAGCTTCAGAGAAGTCAACAGCCAATAATGTGACATATTCTTGACGTATCTAAATATAGTATTGTAATCTCTGCGTTCATTTTGGACATGGTACATGTGCTCCTTAGTACTCTCGTTAAAATTTAATTTCTAATCAACCCAAATAATTTTTTATAGATTCTCTGAATAATTGTACTAATTCTTGCATATATTCATAACAAATATGGCAAACATTGCTTCGCTGTCACATAATACCTGATTCGGCACACACTTCCAAGGACGAATAAAAGTGGATATACTGCAATATTTTTTGCACTCTTGATAAAAACATGATTTTTTATACTTAGTATATACAATTTCTCTGTTCCAATGATTTGGGAAAGGAATTACTTTAAATCATAATGAGATGTAACATTTCCATGTACATAAATTCCATTATCCTTCCTTAGGTTATCCAGAAAATGTGATACCTTCTCTTTTTATTAATATTTTGATTGTACGGGTATTATATGGATTCCTTGTCAACTTATCTTGTTTATGAATGAGCCCATTTGTCAAATAATGAGTGTAAAATCCCAAAACTCTGAATTTTCCCATAGTTATAAGGGAAGAAAAAATTGTAAGACAAACTATTACCCACTAATTTGGAATTTTATCTATTGATCTTCCCTATTCCGGGTACCAAAATGTCCAAACATATAGCTTTAGAAATTTTTTAAAAAACCACATCTATATAAAATAAATTAGCCCCCCTCCCCCAAAAAAAAAAACAATTGAAGGATTTGTTTTCTAAAAAAAGGTCAATAAAAAAAAATCGGTTTTTCTTAATAAATTTTTTCTTTTGTATTTTGTATTCAAATCAATTAAAACAAGGAATTTTGTTTTCTAATAGATCCAATGGTCATAGAGAATAGGAACAACTGTATTTTTGAGATATATTTCAATTCTATGCTCTTTATTTTCGTCCACATTACTAAATGTGACTTTTCCAATACTTCGAAGGTCGGATATCAGAGATATCGTCAATAGATCAAGAACAAATTGGGAAATTCATGACGAAAATATATTATGTTAATATAACAATGGCGTCGAAAGATTGAAAATATAAGGAGAATAATTTTAGATCACCCAGTTAAGAACCTAATCCTACCTACATTAATTTTAGTTCAGGTTTAAAATCTAATTTAATACTGTACCAGCTTAAAGAGGCTATTGGAGCTTCTCTGAATCATTATACTTATAAAAATGAATTCAAATTAAACTAGTGATTCTATGGAGCTAAGGGGTTTTATAAGGTTTTTAGAATTTGTATATTCAAATGGTCAAATTTCGTGTTACAAGAATAGTCTTTTCTTTTCTTATGGAATGAAAAATAAAGGCTAAAAATATAAAATCTCGTTTTTCTCCTTTTCTCATATATTTTTTTAAAAAGTTGATTCCTTCTAATTGACTCAAAAATATGGGAAGATAAATTAACATAAGGAAAAAAAAAGAAGAATAGGTAAATCCAGTGAAGATCTCGAACCATTTATATAAAAAGATATGCATGTAAACATTATTTTTCCTTCATTTGCCACTATTACAAAGCCACGGTTGGTGCATTCATGTCAAGTTTACACGCTTTTCGGAAATTTTTGACATAATCAGCATCGATTTTAATTATTGTCTAGTTAGTTAATCACTTTTTTTACAGATTCATTTACTATGTTCCGTTTTGAGTTTGCATATTTTTTATGTTTGGGAGTTTTTATAGATCTATTGGACATTTTTCAAGTACAGATAATGAACAGTTTAATGCTTAAATTTCAGTGTTCTTCCAAAAATACATCGTCTATACAAGAAGTTTCACTGTTTGTAACTGATAAAACTACAAGCAAACAAATATTTTCCTGCGTTGATATTGGAGATTCATGTTCGTCATTATTTTTTATTTGGGAAGCTTTTTTATACATCCAGAGAAAAACCTTTCGCCAGGCTTTAGTAAAGAAGGAAATTATTTCACCAGAGGCTCTGAGACTTCTTGAAGATCTTTTCAATAAAAAAATTTCAAGTGTATGTTTGTGGGATTTACACAATACATATTTTCTGAAATATCTTTTTTGCTAAAAAAATATCAACTAACGATGCAAATAAGCAATTTAATAAGATTATATTTAAAAAAAATGATTCACTTTACATTAATCTCTATAATACTCTACTTTATTACTAAGTTTAAAAGACGAGTGAGTTTTTTGTAATCAACAAAAAATGCAAATAAATATTAACAAGAAAATACAAGACGTACTCAATTATTTTCAACCCATGAGTTCCTATAAATTATATAATTCACGTAATACATCCAACGGAATCATGATCAAACAGGATAGAACAAGGAAAAACCAGCCAAAATCGTGTATACGTTGCAATAATAAAAGTTGAAAAAGTGCAGTAGACTTATTTGCATTACAAAACATGTAAAAATTAATATATTTATATCATTTTTTTTTTTTTTTTTTAAATAAGACAGAATTTACCATAATGACGATTATGAACTTTTCCAGCTATGCGCCTGAAGGAAGATTGATGAAATTGATTTAAAAAAATCAAATTAATCTATATTAAATTAAAATACTTTAAAAAACAAAACTGTATTGACTTATTACATTATGCGAGTTTATGCAAAATAAGATTTTCTAGGCGCTTTTGAAAAGAGCTAAGTTCAGATCAAAGCGATGCTTTAATCTAGATTTATTGATACAGGTTGATCAATAAAGAATATATTAACTACGAATTAGATAAAATATCTTTACTTTCATATTAACACTCCACAATTATCACATTTGTTATAATCAAACTTATATTCATCAATATCTGAAACTATGATAAGTGGAGATTCATCCAGATAATCAAAGTCATTTATGCAAATCTTAGAATGAAGATTAAAAACAAAAATTAACTTTTCTTCAAGACTATGATTATCCCTCATCTAAGACATTCATTAATTATGTCTTGATTTCATAGATCCATGCACACATCCATCTTTATTTCAAGGTCCAATAATACAAGATGAATCGTTGCAGACCTGTAGTGAGTGAGGGATTCCAAGAGACGAACTTTCGACGGAGTCTTTGGAGCAGACCCTCATAAAATAAAATTCTAGTTCACAAGGAATTCCTTACTACACATGCACACTTCTTCATTGATGAACACCAATCCAGAATTCAGGATTCGACTCTCAGGAGGGATTTTATTTTACCTTTCTAAACTGCTAGCGCCTCTTTTTTTTTTTCTCTCTCTCTCTCTCTTCCAGCTAGCATAGTCTAAATATATGGACTTTTCTTATGAGATCAATTCAAAAATGACTTTTATCCTGTAAATATTGTCGTGGCCTTATCTCTAATTTACAAAAATATAGAGCGTTTTTTGGGAGGCTGTTTTTTAAAATTAAAGTTCATATTATCTTTTTTGGGGGGATTTTAAATCTGTAAATTTTAAGTATAATGTATAGTACAATTATTTCCCAAAATTTATTGAGCAATTTTCTTCAATAATAAATCTGTTGCTCTTACATGACGGGGTCCATATTTAAGTCAATCACTCAAACTAACCACATCCAGCTTCAACCACACCCTCCAACCTAGTCCTGAACATGACACCGCTATTAATAAGGAACTCCTTGTCTAGGTTGACCACTGCCTCGAGAATGAAAGCTTGCAAGTATTCAACGGGGTTAGGTGCACGTTTATTGGACTCTCTCTCCATGGCGCTTTCAATATAGTAGTTACATAGTAGTGGAGGTTCAGATCCATTGAGCTCCGAGGCCACCTTTCCTTTGTCCCAAATAACAGGTCGTAAAAACTTTGGTTTTTCTCGAATAAATCCAGTTCCAATAGTACCATTTGGACAAATTGCACAATTTTAAAATACTTCGCTCCCACTCTTCTATATCCAAAAAGTTTTGAAATGTTATGGCACAAGCCAACCGATAGGTCAATATCCTCAACAACTTCTCTGCTAGAGATTCGACTGTTTTGAAAACAATTTTCTTACTGCTTCAACGTGTTTATCTTTTGTTAACTTGTTTGTGGTCCATTACAAGCTCATAATTGGCATCCTGGCTATCTTGGAAGAGTTTGTAGCACTTTTAAACTTTTTTTTTACTCAAAACAGTTTTACCGTATGCCATTGTCAACATTTCAAGTGTTTTTGAGCACTTAATTTCATTTATTACAAATAATTTGATCTATGTTTTTTAATACCAAAAAATCGTCGAATTTTGCCTCTCAAAAACAAATTAAATATGTTATATAGGTGAAACAGTAAATGTATGTTAATGCAAGGGTACCAAGATAAAAAAATTGAGTATACGAAACGTACGTTGCCCGCAAATTTGAAAAATCCCCTTACCTTTTGAACAGTTCTAGGACAATTGTCCGAAAACATTTTTGCCTAGGGAAAATTTACCGAATACCATTTATACGAGGAGCAATTTGCCGAAGGTACATTTTGCTAAAGGACTATTTGTAATATTTGACCAAAAATGATAATACATTTATTGACATGTACTATTGCATATTTTAATTCTATTTCAAATGATAGTATGTTAAATAGGTATTATTGATATAGGACTATATATGTCATATAGGTAAATTAATGAGTGTTCTTTTGCAGAAAAATATTTTTATATTATATATATATATTCCTTAATTATCATTTTATAAATACAAATAGTATTATGTTGTTCGAATCTACCACTGACGTGTTTCCAAGGACCCCTTCTAATATGCTATAATACAGCATTTCTATGAGTTGTGAACATGAGCTACTGTGCCTGGAGGCAGGTTAAATTTTTCTGCTGTCGCTTCCCTCAGTATCAAAAACCCTTCTAATATCCAAAATACACCCCAGCCATCAGGATGTTCTGGGATGTGCCGGACCAAAAGGCGCTTTAAACTCTACTGCCACCGCGATTCCAATCACCAAGGACCTATTATAATTATTATGATACACCCCGGCCCACAGGACGTGCACAATCCATTCCTTAAAATTTTATGTGTATAATACTTCATTATTACAATAAATGATAACGAATGCAAGTATAAGGATACCTACTAGATTTCTAAGTATATAAAATTCTATTGAACATCATACATCACATAAACATTGCACAAGTACTTGCAAGATGGTGCACAAATCGTAGGACGGGGATATGTCAAATGATATTAGAAAGGATCCTTGGTGCTTAGAAAGGGACGACAGTAGAGTTTAAACTAACTTGGGGGTCCAGTACAACCTAAGAGCCAGGGTGCATTTTTGCATATTATAAAGGTTTCTGGATGCTTAGGGAAGCGACGGCTAAAAAGGAGTTCCTCTACACAACCCATCGGCCTGAATGTACTCTAGAATAATCGAAGGGGTCCTTGATGCTTAGAAACTCGGTGGAGGTGGAATTTAAACTGCTTTGAGGCCCAATACTTCAACTGTACAGGCTGAGGACGGGGGTGTATTTTTGTATATTAAAAGGGTTGTTTGATTCTTAGAGAATCTGTGACGATGGAATTTGACTTACTTCGGGCTAAGCCGTTCAATTACACAACCTGTAGTTGGGGGTGTGTCATAGCATATTCTAAAAGGTTCATAAATACTTAAAAACGCGGTGGTTATGGATTTCAAACTACTTTGGGGCCCAGCCCTTCGCCCATACACCTGTGGGCTAAATATATTAAATGGGGGTATTTCATGGCAAGTTTCTTCATCATTTAATAACTTTATTGTCTGAATATAAAATAAATTACAACGAAATTACACGCAATAATGATAATGTTTTGAATGAAATTACTCTCAATTATGTATATTACTTAGAGTGATGTTGCTTCACGATGTTATGACCCAAAGCAATTTTGTCCCACAATGATAATGTACACAAAAAATTTACCACGCAAGGATTTGTCAGCAAGTCGCTTACCAAAATCATTTTAAAGTAAACTTTGTTGTGCTTATAAATGAATATAAAATATTTTTCTTCAGAAGATTACTCATTAATTTACCTATGTGTATGATATATATTATATATCAACAATATCTATTTATCATGTTATCATTTTAAATGGAATTAAAATATGCAATCGTATATATCAATAAATATATCATAACTTTCGGCGAAATATCGGTTGGGAAAATTGTCTTTCGGCAAAAATGTTTCCATCAAAGTCCATTCAAGCTTTTGAACACTCTTCGTATGTGTAAAATAAACTTATTTATATTTACGCTTCTATTATTTAGTTTATTGCATATACTTAACTCTTTCTTTTTATTATTTTCTGTTTAATAGCTCAGTTAATTTTGTGTCCATTTCGTGCACTTGTTCGCTCCGTGCACCATTCAGTTTATTCGAAACTTATCTTATAATTTAATCAAGGGCCTTAATCATATCACTTGTGTAGTTGTCTCGTTTCTTAAAGAGTAAGGCTTAAAACATTGTAAGGATTAGTCTCCGTTAACGTGGGGGTAACGCGACAATTAGTATATTGTTGTAAAACATTGATGATCCAATATAGCATAGTACCAGGCATTGATAAATCATCTACAAGAAGAGACAATTCTTGCTTTAATACTATAAAAGATAACTCCCCAACAAATAAATATGAGTACTGAGTAGTGTTGTGTCAATAGAGGGAGTTCTAGAGAGATGGAGAGCGCACTTTTTTCTACATGCTTTTTTTCTACACTAGTAGACATTAAAGGACTCTGGGGAAAGAGCAGTTAAAGAGAAAATAAACAATTCAATCAAGACAAGGAAGACTATGTTCCTAACACCGACCTATAATATCGTGTTATTGTTGTGACGTAGGCCCCCTTATTCTTCTCTTTTCACTGGAGGGGAGACAGCCTGATCAAACTGGCTGCGTGTCTGGTGGAACATGTAACATACTCTAATTTTAAGCTAATCAGAATTGAGAACTACTACCTTCCTTGCCTTAAGTGTCCACTCTTTGCTTAGAGTCCTTTAGTAGACATAACATATATACACTGTTCGAGAACTACTACCTTCCTTGCCTTAAGTGTCCACTCTTTGCTTAGAGTCCTTTAGTAGACATAACATATATACACTGTTCCAAGTTCCACAATGCCCCTAAATAAAATTACTTTAAAATCTTATTCATATTTGAATAATTTTTCTTGTAGTAACATAATAAAGGTCTGATTTACAATATAAATAGTTTTCGAATTCTAAGAATGATTCTAGTTATTCTGATATCTCAACACCTGAATAAAAAACAAAAAAAAAACACACATTACATCATCGTAATTATAACTTTATATATATCAATACATTTCATATAAACCCATACAAAAATTACAACCATTCACTTACTATTTTAATTTATTTCCCTGATTCATTATTTTTTTGTCCATCTTTGTTTTTTCGAATGAAGCTGATTATTCATATCTTTAATTTAGTTTTTGGAAAATAAATCAAATAATTTAGAAGGAACAAAATTAAAATAAGTTCAAAATTCATTGAATTACATTGATATTTGTAAGGCAGCCAAAAATGCTTCGGAAGACAGTCCTATGATGTGAAAAAGCATATCTTCCCATGATTTGAGCCAAGTATAGAAAGATAATAAAACTCCACAAATCAAAGAAGTAACATTGACACAATTTATAGAATATTTTAAAGATCCAAATATACTTTGCAGGAGCTACTGCTATTTCCATAATGTTCCAAAGCTTCTATAGTAGAATCATGAAAGAGCTTTAATGATAAACTGACTTTGATTGTTTAAATAGGTTGAGGAAATAAAACTTGGTGAGAGAGTGGATGTTCATATTTGATTCCAGGCCCATTTCTTTTAGATACATTTTACAACATGATGAGCTTCCAAGTGTTTATCATGGTCTTCAAAAGATGGAGAAACTAAATGTTTCCTATTTATAAGATTATTGTAGAATTTTTTGAAAATATGGACGTAGTCAAATATTAGGAATATATTTAATTTTGAGATAGAGAACGGATTTTCAATATGCAGTTGGGTAGAACAACTTTTTTTCTAATTCGTTCTCTAAAAAAATATGGTTGATCGAATGCCCATCAGTAAGGATGGCAACTGATCTATCATAAATCTAATGTCAGAAACATGTTAGATTGCTTGCTACGTATTTTTGAATGTTGGTTGGGTTTCTAATCTTTTCATGGAATAAGACTCAACCATTTAGTTGCAAGGTTAATATCTCTGGGAGAGGAATGAAAAAACACATTTTGATTCACAGGTTCAAGTTACTGAGTACCACATCCTTGCTTGACTTTGACGCTTGAATTTAAGCCAGGACAGTAGCATAACATTTTTCAAAAAATTGGTACTAATATATATCATGAATAATACATTTAGGGTTGGGAGTCGGTGTTATAGAAACATAATGAGACTCCACAAACATGTAATAAATAGTCGAGTGTTACTCAATCATTTAAAATAAATGTATTTGCAAACATTCGATAATACTTTGTAAGTGTAGTAGTAAATCAAAGCACAGCATGACGGAGTCGGATGTATCAAAATGACTTAAAGGGGCTGAAATCGTAGAGCTCCGAGCAGCAATTAATACAAAAAGTCCTTAATAGGTCCAACGTCCCCTCAACCTTGGCAGAGGAACTGCTCAAAACATCAGGTGTCATTATCCCCCACCTTCTCTACTTGGGGAGCCCTCACGCTGTTGATCCGTCCGTGACCTTGGAGTTCATCGATTGAATGATGCAAAATTATTTGACATAGTAATTAAAATCTTACCCCTCTTCAAGATACTTCTAATAACTGAACAAAAAGGGAAAACAACGATGGTAAACAATGAACAGTACGATCTCCATCTCTCTAGTACTCCCTGGTAAGTCCTTATTTAATCGGTCCAGTACAGTCCAATCTGTCCTTGAGACTGTCAGAACTGATTAAAATAAGGAGAAATAAAGTTGTGTGACGTCATCCAGGACCGAACTTTATGAGTTTTAGGGATGATATGCAGGACTGAACTGAACGGAATTGCAGTCTTCAGTCCTAAATAAAGACTGACAAATACTAAATATTAATGTTTATAGAACGACTCATCACATACTCTAAAAGGGGCTCCTGACTATCTCCATCGTTATTCATTTTCATTTGATTAAATTAACTTGGTTTGTGTATTTTAATCAATCATTGTTTCTTGATTTGTTCAATGATTTTTAATTATACAGCACATTGTGTACTGGCTTTTAGTGGCACACTGTATACATGTACAATATTACATAAATATTGCTAGGTACGTAGTTTTGAAATGTTGTATAAATAAGCACAAAAACAAATATTTAAGTGACGAATAATTTGAAATGACTCGTCACTTCCTTAATTACTTTTTTTATTTCTCTGGAAATTTGAGTCCTTAAGCTAATAAATATTTAATTGTATACATGAGATGTGCTTTAACTGGGAAGCAAGGGAGGATTGGGCCTCATTTTTTGAAAACAATAACAATGAAAAATTAAATGATTATGAGGCTATTTTTTATATAACTACACTCCTCCTCACATTGGGGGCCTGGGTCTACCTTTACATATATGTGTTAATTTTAACACAAATAGAGCTGTACAAAAATGTTACTGAAAGGTGTGTGTAAAATAATAATAACACTATTTTCAATTAATTTCATTTCCTTTTCTTATTGGTTGAAAGTTGAGCTATGATATGACAGGGGCTGCAAATATAAACTAAAGAAAATGCAAACAGGTTTCCAACTGAACTTTTTATTATTGAAATCACACAACTCAAGTTATAACTAAGGTTAGAAGAGGAAATGTAATATATTTTCGAAATCTTTATGAGTGTAAATTTACAAAAATAGTATATATTGGTAACCTGCAAGATCAAATTCTTTTATTAATTAATTATTATTCTTAGTGATGAGATATTTCCCCAAAAATACAAACATTAAATTTTTGGCAAATTTTTTGCAAAACAAATTCAAAAATTAAATTTTAAAAATACAAGGTTATTCGCAAAAATTTCAATTTTTGGAGAATAATTTCAAAAATACAAAGTTGTTCACAGAAAATTTCAAAATTTTTAATAAAAAGCAAAAATGCCTTTTTTTTGTGTGGGGGGTTCTCATAACTTAGAGGAGTAATAAATAGTTAAATACCAATAATAAATAATTGGAATATCAAAGTAAATATTATATTAATTGAGAATTACTAAATCCAACCTTCCTTGCCTTGAGTGTCCACTCTTTGCCTAGAGTCCGTTAGTCACATCTATCTAGCATCGGTTGACAGTTACTCACCAAAGTTTTACCCATTTTGGATGCACAATTGTTATGTAACAGTCGATAAGAGTGAGTTGATGTGAGTGTTTTTGTGAAACTTGACAAAATGGAGTATCTAGCTCACATAAAATATAATATTTGTTTTTGAAAGAGTTACCTTTAAATAGATTCAAACAATAGCAGGTATATGAAGGCTTGTTGTGTACAAATTTGACTCGTCGTAGTCAATCCAACTTTGATTAATTGAGCCAAAAACAAGAAGTGTCTAAAGAACAATTATTTTACAGAAAAAACGCTGATTACTTTTTGGACGGGATACATAGACGGGGGCATCGCTGGGAGAATTGTATAAGTTATAAGGAGGCAGATTTGAAAAATCAAAATTCATATAAAATTTGTTGTATCTTTGTTAGGTCGGAAATTTTTTAGACCACACTTGTCATTTAATTTTTACACGCCGAATGAACTAATTTTCTCTCCTCCGATAATAAAATAACATTTTTAAACGCCTCATATTAAACTTTAAAAATGAAAGAAAATCTTACAAGCGTTTAGGTCAACTTATATTTTATACTATATAACATTGAATTAAATATGAGTATGAGTTGATGACTCATATTGAGCAATGAGCATTTGCAGTTAAAGCTGTATATAGCCTATATATAAAGTTTATATAGTACATTTTCTATATAAACCAGGAATTTTACTTAAGATAAGGTTAAGTGATGAATGTGTGTTTGAAATTGGAATTTTTCCAAATAAATTTCAAAAATCCACAACTACTCAAAAAATATTAAAATTTGAAAAAAAAAATTCAAAAATCCAGAGTTGTTCACATAAAATTTAAATTTTCGGTAAAAAAATTTCAAAAATTAACTTTCAGATTTTAAACTTTTTGGGAAAAAATTTCAAAAATTTGGAACTATTCCGAATTTTTTTTTCAGAAATTCAATGCTGTTCACCTAAATTAAATCTTTTGGAATTTTTTTCAAATATTACATTTTCTAGTAAAAAGACAAAATTCCTTAATTTCGGGGACTCCAGGCCACTTTTTGCAGACATATAAACAATAAAAAATAACAAATGTGACTTACGATGATGTTTAACAAAGAGCATGTGTAAGTAAAGTAGAGCCAGCGAGTGTTCTAGAGACTCTAATACTTTTTACCTTATCTCCTCATTTAAAAAAAAAATCAAAGCTGTTATTATTTATTATCCAAAGAATTAATTTTTTGTGAACCAATGTGAATTTTTGAAATTTCTTTTTTCATTTCTTTTTAACAGCTTTAGATAAAATATATTTTTTTGAACAAAGGAGGATTTTTGTCATTTCTTTCCGAAAAATTTAATTTTTTGTGAATAACTTTGGATTTTTGAAGTTTTTGACCAAGAAGCTTAATATTTTATTTTTAACAGCTGCAGATTTTTTTAATTTTTGTAAATAGCTCTGAATACAAAAAAAATAAAATACAGAAACCAAGCCCCTTCCAATATAAATATGATCCTGTAGACGCCCCTGTGAGTAGCTACCTGTGATTGTGGTCATGAAAACTGAAAAGTAAATTGAGGATTTGTTGCAGAGTTATATTATATAATATTAAATCAAAGTGTGTCTGTTAGTTGATGTCCACTTACAACGGGCAATGGTTGGTGCTACTTTGAGTTTATTTAATAAAGTTACTAAATAAACAATATTTTAGGATCTTAATAACTTAAAACTCAAACGTAGACATTTTATAAAATTCTTTCATTCGTAATTAAACAATTGGACCTTCATAATAATCAACATTGGTAATGAAAGGTACATATGATATCTCTGTAAAATATACATATAGTTTAAACAATTAAAAGAACCTCCAAAATAGGCTGCTTTGCTCATATCATTCATATTGACCATGAATTTTCGGAAAAATAAACCCACAAAAACTAAATTCATAAATTAGATAAATTTGTAGATACTTATTTTTTTCAATAATTGAAACAGTTGATATAGAATTCACCCTTGTGACCACCTGGCAATTATAATAATCTTATTATGCCACATTTTATGTATTTATTTCATTTTTAGAAGTATGAAGAACTTTTATCTCAGCATGGTGTAAAAATGCAATCGAGTTTTTAACGCATATCATTAATATATATTGTACATATTTTGAGGTATACCTGTTCACTTTCTATATTACAGAGAATAAATTGTGCTTTTATGTATCACGAAGTAAAGACTCTCAATCAGATAACATTATGCATAGAAAATGAGGTATTTTATGTTTAAATGGGGTAGATGCCGATTTGAAACGAATACGAGTATATATATGGTATATAACAATATTACGTAATTAGTCTAGGATTACGTACTAAAAATATGGATGTGAGTTTCTCTTCTTAAATCTCTGTATATATATATGCCTATATACCAGGTGTAGCGTAGAAATTAGAACACACCTGCTCACCCTTATTACTCGAGGCTGTGTTAACCAATTTCAAAGCTTGGAGTTGAGTCAGAAACTACTGAATTTATGTTTGGGATAATTCCAATTCTAATCAACCAGGGAATATTATCCGACCCTCTCAGATTTGGAGGATTTTTAGCACACCAGAGCCAGATCTCTGCACTTCTGCTGGCAGAAATAACTTCCACATAGATTTCTGACCAAGTGTCTAAAAACACTTTCGTAGGAGCATTCAACAGGATTGCGCTCCTGCCCATACGGCATATAGAAATTCTGCTGTAAAAACAGTACAACGTTGGACTAGTAACCCAAGTTGATTTGTCTCCCCAACAGCACTGACTTCAACCTCCTTGACTTTACGTTCTGGCTATACGTGGAATCAAGAGCCTGCACCATCTGCCACCCAAACATTGCCACCCTAAAGGCTTCCTTGATGAGCACTGAGAGAGCACTACTATTGAGACTAACTGCAGCGAGGGGGCAGTAGAGCGGTTTGATTTTCAACTTTTTTTAAATTTGATATACAGCTTGTACGGAAAAGTTGTCATTTTGTATCATAATTATCTATACAAAATTGCCTTCTCCTATGAATTTATATTTAGGTCGCACATCTCCATCAAATTATGAAAAAATCTGCGTATAGCAGGCATCATTTTTTTACATTTTTAGAAAGATGATATTGATTTTTCTTATTTTATTCTCTCATTTTGCTCCGAAGGGTAGCTTTAGAAAAAAACTTGTCTTAATCTTTTTTGTAGATTAGAATAATGTCTATCATCATTTATTTTTGCAAAATAAGCCGAAGTAAAGAACTTTTGTCTTTTTTCACTTTTTGAACTAGATGTGCTACCCAAAGAGGACATCGTAGGAAAATTATATTGTCCATAGATTATTATGATTTTTCCCAATGAATACTTTTCCGAATTAGGTGTAATTAAAATTCGAAAATTTGAAAAACAAACCAGACTTTATTGCCTGTAAAGGAAAACCTTATCCAAAAGTGACTTTTCTCACAGAGTGTATGATGTTATTTAAAAATAACAAACAAAAAAAACATTGTAAGGGAGGCTATTTTTTATTGAAATTACGATAAAAAAGTGTCCTAATTTCCAGAGAGCACCCTTTAATATATATAACATACTTTTGGAGATGATATTAAAAGTTACTATGAATTAAAGGAACAGGTTTATTTAACCTATATAAATATAAAATTTAACTTTGAAAACATATATTTATTTATAAATCTACAGTAGTATTTGGAATAACGAGCAACATGTCAAATTTCAATTAAGAAAATTTAATTTTTGTAATTTTTTTTTCCAAGTAATTTATTTTTTTGTGAATAGCTATGGATAGCTATATATATTTTTTTTAAATTTACCTACTTAAAATTTCATTTTATAATTTTTTTTTTAAATTAACAAAAATAAACTTTTTAAAAAAAAAATTAAATTATAAATATTAAATTTTGTAAAAAAGAAAATTACTAAAATTAAAATTTTTTGAAAAAAATCCAAAATTAAATTTGAAATTGGTAAATTTCAGAAAAAAAAGTTCAAAAATCCACAGCTATTCACACATAATTAAATTTGTTGAGAAAAAAAAAATTCAAATATTAAATATTTTCGAAAAAAATTTCAAAAATTTACAGTTGTACAAACAAAAATTAAACTTTTTGGGAAAAAAATTCAAATATATATTTTTCGATGCATAATTTCAAATAATTAATCCATAACTACTTAGACAAAAATTAACTTTTTCATAAAAAATATCAAATATTCATAATTATATAATCATGTGATACAAATAAATTCGGTCAAAAAATTACCCCTATTTTAGCGTAATTTTTTTTCATCATGATCAAAAATAAATCTAGTAAAAATAAAGATTCTGAGTTGTTGTTGTTTTTTTTTTTTTTTTTTTTTGGGGGGACTACAGCCCTTCCAGCCCATCCACTGCGGATGCACCTACACGACTAATGTCAAACTTTGTATAACGAGTGTTATCTGTAGTCTAATATTTACTTACATTTATGACTCCTCCTGTTTACCCTTCGTCTTTTATGCACTTGTGATTACTTTGAATTTATTTCGATGTTTTTAGTTCAAGAAGCTAATAATAATAATATCAGCTTTGGAAAATTAAAAACAATCTTCATCTTGCTATTCATAAAATAAAATTGACACTTTACTTCTACAAAATAAATCACACAATCATATGATAAAAATAAATCAATACTCTACTAGACATCCAAAGCATATTTCGCTCTACCAAGGGTACTGTATAAATCTTGAGCTACCCTGTAAAATGTTTGGATGCTTAAGAGATTTCAGTAGTTTTAATTTGGAGTATTAATATTCAGGAGCGTCCGCAGGATTATTTTTCAGAAGACATATGACATATGGATTTTTTTTTCATGAAAAATCATTAAACTAATTTCAAAAAAATAAAATTTAGAAAAATATAAAATCCTTATTGTTTTACTTGGGAAATTATTTTAAAAAACTTTTTTTCCATTTCAAATATTAATTTTTCCCAAAAAGAAAATCAAAAAGAAAATTTCAAATATAAGTTTTTTTAGAGAAACATTTTAAAAATCAATAGTAATTAAAGAGAATTACATTTTTAAGGGGGGGGGAATCCTTCAATATCGGGAGGTGGGGGGCTACAGCCCCTCCAGACTACGTTTTGAGGACGCCCCTGTCTTTCTTACGCTGTGAATAACAAAAAAATGTAAATTGACCTTGTTTTTGATGGAAGATTTTTGTGATTGAAATAAAATAACGACCTGTGATATATTTGAAACAAAACGGAGCATATTTGTCATAAGATTAAATTTAAAAAAAAAAAAAATTCAAATATACTATTCAATATATATTATTTTTCAAAAATCAACCAGTATTCACAAAAAATTAAAAAATCAACGGTTGTTCACAAATTATTAAACTTTTTAGAAAAAAATTAAAAAATCCCAGCTGTTATCTAACAATAATTTTTTTTGCACAAAAATTAAAATATTAATATATGGATATTTTTCTTTATTTTTTTCAATTACATAGTTTTTCACAAATAATTAAACTTTTTGGAAATTTTTTCGAAAAATTAAATTATTTGTAAAAAAAATTGAAATATTAAATTTTCTAGTAAAGAGCAAAAAATCCTTAATTTAGAGGGGGGGAGCTATTTTTTTTTTTTTTTTCATAACTAAGAAAAGTAATAAACTTATAAAACCAGCTAGTATCGTTGTAAGAGATTATGATTTGGACATCGAACGATAAACATACTATTAATGATCAAGATAATACATTATATCTTATGAATATGTAGTACTACATTTTAAAAATCAGTTACTATGAAATAATTGACTATCAATTGATAATTTATTTTGACATTTATATACGCATATAGGCAATGGCTTCAACACCTCGTGAAAAATACAACTTTCTTCTTTTAGAAATTGCTTGTGACTTTATAAAAACTCAACTATCAAGATATGATGAAGTGCATTCTATGGTATAAGGTGGTATCTAAATCCTCAACTAAAAAAGTGAAAGGAATAAGTAAAATTTTATCTATCAAAGTCATAGATATCTGCCAAACAGCTTCAATCCCTATTGTTTGTTCAAAAAAAGAGGCAAGTTAGATAGTATTAAATCATAAAAAATATAAAAAATTTAAGAAATTTATAACAATGTTACAAGCGTACTAAGAATAATGTTGATTCATTTATGGATGATTAGCATTCTTTATCAGATATTTCATCTTGTCAATGTATAAATTATTCATCATGTAAATGTCCATCAACTAAGATAATTCCTCTTATGGAACAAAACTTCCTTCTGATCAAAGAAATGAAAAAAATAAATGTTAATTGGTGCCCTAGACAAGAAAGCAACATTTGTCAATGTACAAGTAAAATAAAACAGAAAAAAATATGTAGAAAAAAAATCAGAATGGAACAATTAACTTCCCGAATCATTCCAACAACTCCTTTAAATTTATAAAAAACTCAAATCAGATTATGCATTTTTTATCGTCATAAATTAGCGAGAAAGATTTTTGAACACCAAAAACGACTCTGCCCAAAAAAGAGGCAAGTAACTAAAAAATAAATGACAAAATAAAATATTTGACTTAATATGCAGAAGCATGTAACAGTGTAGGTGTGTCATATAGTATTTAGGACATTTTACCACAAATACTGGAAAAACTCATCGGTTGTGTGATTGAATTATTATCTTAAATAGCTAATAATTCAAACTCTAATAAGCTATTGTTATTCTTCATATATGCAAAAAAGTAGAATACTAAAATTAGAATACTTTGATTGATTCTTATGAAAATGGCTGTCGTCAGGTCTGGATTTACATTGAGTGGAACCTTAAATAAAGATCAAATGCTAGGCTTCTATATGGGCAAGTACACCCTTAAATCAGCACTGGGTATATAAATTGTTGTTAAAAAGTACTCAAATGCTGCTCGTCGAAACAAATATGGGTATTAATATAAGGTCTGAAAAGTATTTGTTTAAGAATAAATTTGGACTTAAAACTTTTATTGTGCTCAATTCTACTTGTTACTCAAATAAATAATATTTTATAAGAATCTACTTATGAATATGATAATCAATAACCCATTAATATATTACCAATCTTTTTTATTAAAATAGATTTATATAATATAAGTAAGCATTTTAGCAAAATTAAAATCGAGTGTGGGCAGTTAAAAAAGTATTTTTCCGAACTTAAATTTTGCATATTGTTTTTTTAATAGTACGTATCAACTTTTTATCAATAACCGTTCTTCAATTTCCAAAAAAGTGGTCTTAGCCCCTCAAAACGGCCACTCTTATACATAGTTACACAAGTAGAAGGGAGTAAGCAGACGCACCTTCATTTATTAAATTTTCACCAGTTATGCTCGATTTTTTTGTGAAATGGTCTAATTCTGAGCTGTAACACATTTTCTGAATTTACACTATCCCAAGGTTAATAGAAATACAAGGTTTGCCATAACACCTGTACTACTGATGTTTGACTTCCACCACGCTTTTAATATTGACGTCATAGTAGATGAGTGGTTGCGTGTTTTTCTAACCCTGTTTTTTCCCTTAGCATTCGGTATGATACATTAAATTGTAAATTCTAATAATAGTGACGTCATAGACTATGAGTGGTTGAGTGTTTTCTCAAAATCTATCTGTCTTGTCCAGCAGTCGGTACAGTACATCAGATTGAATTTTTTTTTAATTGATTTTGATTAGAGAATAAAAAATGAATCTAAAAAGTTGAAAGGGCTGGAAATCATATAAAGATTACAAATCAAATTGTAGCTATATATTTTTGGTTAAATTAAATTTGACATAGTTATACAAACAAACACTTCATTTTTTACTATTATTTAACGATCATCACCACAGTCGACAGTTACTCACCAATATTTCAGCCAATTTTGGACGTGCAGTTGTTATGAAGTAGTCGTTTGAGTGAGTTGATGTGAGGTTTTTTTTAATAAACAAAATTCAGTATCGTACTACCATAAAATTTTTTTTGTCTAACTGTTTCCTTTTTACAATTTTAGAATTAGAAAGGTATGTTGTGTGACAATTTGACACGTCTAAGTCCATATAACTCGGAGTAATTGAGCCAAAAAAAAAGTGTCTCGAGAACATCTATTTTGAAGAAAAAACCCCGATTACTATTTGACTGGTTACAGAGATGGGAGCAACGCGGGGAAAAGTGTTTAGAATTACAAGAGATTATGTTGACAAATAAATAAATAAATTCATAACCAATGTCTTGAATCTTTGTTTGGTCAGAAAACTTTCAGACCACACTGGTAATGATAAAAATACTGTTTATTTTGTAGGAACCCAACAGAATTAGAATTGGTAACCTTAAAATGAATTTTCTTTTACTCAGCTGTTGTCATTATTATTTAACTCCTGAGTAGTGAACTTCCTTTCCTACTACATTCCATTATATTTGAAACCTGATTGAAACATTGAGGATGGACATCGGAGTTATTCTTACCCCTATTTATATCCTTCTCCTCCCTCGTTACAGCTGATCTAATAAAACGTCATGACGGCTAAACTGCTATTCTAATTTAATAATTTCTGAATAACTATGCATTTTAGAATTTTTTCACAAAAAAATAAGAAATCCTTAAATTTTTTTCTTCTTAAAATTTTATAATAGAAATTTAATTCTTGAAATGGATTTTTGAAATTTTTGTCCCAAAAGTTTATCTTTTTTGTGAATAGCTCTGTATTTTGGACAAAAAATTTCAATTTTTTTTTGTGTCTGTGAAGAGCTATGGATTTTTTAAATTTTTTCCCCATAAATTTTAGTGAATACTTGTGGATAAAAAAAATATATCAAATTGTATATTTGAAATGTTTTTTCAAAAAATATAATTTTTTAAATTTTTGTCAAGAAAATTTAATTTTTCACATATTGAATCCAAAAAATAATTTGATTTTTGGATTTTTTTCAAAAGCAAAATGTTATTTTTTTTAGCTATTATTTGAAATATACATAAATGTATATGGAGTAAAAAAGTCAACAAATATATATTATAGTGTTAGAGGTGAAAAAAGTTTGTCTTTTTCATGTAGAATTTGTTATATAGTTTTTCTTCTTTTATAAGAAACTTTGTCCTTTAAGTAAATAAATTATAGTAATTTGCCAATCGAACATAAAAAAGGTTTTAAGTTATTTGTTGTAAGAGCAAAGTATGGCTGTGTTTTTCAATACGTTATTTTAAGTGAGTAAGGTACCATAATTATAAGTAATTTGTTCCATGGAACATTAATAATAGTCATACATAATACTACATACATGAATTAAACATTATTGTGCATTTTGCGTGACATTATTCTCTTTGATTGCATATTATGTCTTGACAAAATTCTCTTGCTCATTTGTATTTCTTGTAAAAAGGATTACCTATCACACATAGGTATAGATTTTATATCATGCTCTATAAAATACAAACTCCATTAACTAATACTTAACAATGTTTCACAAAGTCAAATAACAGGGGCGTTCGTAGATTTCTTTTTTTGTTTGGGGAAGGGGGGAGATGGGGAAGGCCGCTTAGATTTAGAATTTTCAAATATTAATTTTTTCATTAAAATGCCAAAAAATTGAATATGGGTGGAGGGCTACAGAACCTCTAGTCGACCCCCTGTGGACACCCCTCAATAATAATTTTATTTTCTTATACTTGTTGCGGAAGCATAACTTCCTTTTACATAATGTGTGAATGTGAGTTTAGATGAGTCTTCATCCATTTTTTTTTTCCAGATATATCTACTGTTTTAAAAACTTTACAGCACTTAAAAGTGAATTTTGTAAAAAAGAGGTTGATTTTTTATGTTTTACCATTTCTCACAAGGGTATTAGACCTATGGATAAAAATGGATTTATGATTTGAAACAATTTCAACAACCCCATTCAGTCAAAGAAGTAAACAAATTGATAGGTATGGCAAACTATTATCGCCGTTTCATACCCAAATTGTGTCAATTGTTAAGTCCCTTTTATGAAATTATTAAATGAACAAAGATTAAGTAGAATGGTTCCCATTCATGACCAATGCCATTGAATCGCTTATAGATCAACTAGATTCGATAACAACACTTGCAAATTATATTCCTGGAAAATATTTACAGATTTGTGTAGACGCTTCCGACGTAAGAATAGGTGGTGTATTAGAGCAAGGGGAGAGATGTAAATTTTATCCACCATGCTTCTATAGTAGGGCATTGTCAAATTGGGAAAATAAATACTCTGTTTTCGGGAGGGAGTTTTTGGTAATTAGAGACATGGTTAGACATTTTAGTAATATAATTGAAGGCCGGAAAACTATGTACTTCGCCGACGACAACCCCTTAATTTCTACTCAGAAAGTTAAAAAACCCCATTGGCCCGCTATGTATATTCGTTATTTTCAAGAATTAACTGAAAAAATATCACTTTGAAACATATTTCAGGGAAAAATAATGTTCCTGCCGAGATTCTGTCAAGAATTAATATACTTAAGTTAGACTTCATTGACAAGAGAAAATGGGAGGTTGAGCAAACTAAACATAACGTTACAAATGACTATCCTCTGGCCGAGCAAGTTGAGGTAGACGGTCATAATATTTGGTGTGATGTTCGAGCTAAGACGGCTAGGTCAATAGTTCCAAAAATATTAGTTCAGAAAATTATCCAAATATTCCATACAGAATCACACAGGGGAATAAAGATACTAATAAAAAAATTCAAGGGCAATCTTATTGGCATGGAATGTCTGTAGATTTTAAAATTTTTGTAAACAATTGTAAAATTTGTAAGAAAGAAAAAAAAACTCTGGAATAAAATAACTTTTTTAAAATAAAATCACCAGATGAAAAATCTTATCATTTAAATTTAGATATAACTGGACCATTTCCAAATGTTAATGGCGAAACAATGGTCCTAACAGTAATAGACAGGTGTACAAAGTGGCTTGAAGTATTTTACAATTTCTTCTGCCAACACTGGGATAATTTTTCACAATTAGAGAGCGGTTGGTTTTCTCGAAATGGTATGGTATATTCCAATATTTTTACAACTGATCGTGGGGAACAATTTACGTCAATTTTGTTGGAAAACAATGAGCCAAAAGTTCAGCTCATTAACATCAAAACTACTCCATATTATCCATAAGTTAATGTATTAATTGAGAGAGAGCACCGTACTCTAAAAGAGGCCATACGTTGTAAGATTCTTGAATAAAATCAAAATTGGGTGGATGTTCTTCCTATACTATTAGACCTACATAGAACCGTCATATACGGCGAAAACTTATCTCCTGCAGAGTTAGTTTTTAGCCAGCAGATCTAGTCTCCAGGAGTAATTTTGAAATGGGACAAAAATGTGAAGACAAGGGTAAACCCACATCACAATTAAAAAAAAAAAGGAGTCAAAGAGTGACCCCCAGCTCAAAAGTCTGTGAAACTGTGACGAAGTCTATATTTTGAACCCACCTATAAAGAAATGTTTTGACTCTTTCTATTCAGGCTATACAAAGTTTTACGTAAATTAAGAAAAAATTTATAATTCTGAAAAGGGCAAATCCAAATCTATCTCAATTTACAATCTTAAGCCAAATGTATCTGAGGGGAGAAGTATGTAGTGCGGTATAGAGAGGATGACTTCTATCTGCACATGAACCCGTTTATCTTTTATTATTGTTCTCTTTTTGTTTATTGCATTCCTTCTTCAGAAGTATCTTTTATAATCAGTAATAACGTGTAGTTTGATGAATAAAGAGTATAAAATAAATGTGTAAGAGTGAAACAGAAATTAGTATTGGATCTAATACTACACCCTCAAAGTCGAACTTGACCTTTTTATCTTCAATCAGTTTTTCACGAATTGTTAGACGATGTGCATCTCTTCCAATCGTATCATTACTGAGATGAGTCAAAGTTACATCATGTTTACTCTGAGTTAGTTTCATCCTTGTTGTCTCGTTTGCCTCAAAATCCAGTGCTGTTACTTTAACACTCAGTTTGGTTATATTGTCGGGCACACCGTTCAATGGAATACCGAAGGTGATAGAACCATCCTCATCAGACGTTCTTTGTTTGATACAAGTTTCTTTAAATTTAATATCAATCAATTTTTTCCTAAATCAAAGTAATCATCTTCATCAAATGAATAAAATTGCCTCGAATTGATATGCTGTGTGAAATCTTTGACGTCTTTCCATAATCTAGAGCATATTTCAACACTAGCGCCCTTTATAGGTTTTTTTGGAAGCATGTTCCTGAAGTTTAAAGAACATAACATAAGGGAATTGTCCAATAATATGCTCCAAAGAGCTATCTCCAAAATCGAACTCTGCATGTGTAAAATCACTTTTTCATGTTGAGATGTCTCTTGAACAATCTCAGTACCTTCTTCAGTTAACTTTGCTGTGATAAGGAATGGAATTTCTTTTTGTATGGAAAGTTGGGCAAGCTCAGTATTGTTAATAGAGACAGTGGTACAGGAATCATCCTCTGAAATAACGGCTTTCTTAGTATAATTAGATGAAATACTTGGTGCTCTCCAATAATTAGCTTTTCTGTATGTATGCTCAAATGTGACTTCCACTGATCCCTTAACTTTACTACCATGAGTGTAAATGCCACAGATCTCAAAATCAACCTCCTCACTTTCGCTTAGAATAACATCAGGTCCATTAATTTGAACTTCAAATTTGGGAAGAACAGCTTCATTCACAATGAACGAAGCGACATCAATTGATGAGTCTAGATCATCAACCCCATTAGTAATGACTGAAATTTCCCAGGGTCCCAATTCTGGCTCTTCGTCTAGAAGATATTCAAAATGCCCAATACCCCGAGGATCCAGCTCAACATCTTTAAACTGAGCAAGAACTTGTCTACTTGGTGACTTGACATACACTTCGTTCAATACATTATTCTTTGATGGCCTCAAATCTCCATTCATGGTCAGTACTCTGAATTGGACTAATTGTTTAGGGCGATACTCGTGTTTGTCAGTCTGTATCAGAGTTTGCACGGATACCTTCAAGACTTGAATGGCCTTATAACTTAAAATACGGTAGTCGGAATCGTCAAAGGTTCCCTTGATTTGAAGAATAGCATGATTTTCTTTGAAGCTTGTAGGCAATTTCATATTGAAACATTGTAACTTGTCGCCATTGACTTCGGGCACATATTCGATTTCTTTAAAAATGTCTGTATTCTCATTGATAACATTTTCAGAGGAAAACACATTAATGACGATTTTACCCTTTGATTCAACATTGAAGACCTCTAAGCACATCTCTTCAGGGGATGTTTCATCTGATGCAGTAAATGACTGAGGTAATGTCAGCATGTAACCCTCTTTCTCTACTTTATCTTCTTCATCCTTACTTTCTGGAGAAACAGGCTTCCAAGAAGCAAGGAAACCTCGTCTCTGAGACACAGAATCAGAATGAAATTGTACAACGATGCTACTTGTGTTGAATGTTAAAATGAGATCTTGTCGAATATGTCCACAGAGTTGGCGTAGCTCTGTATAGTTTGTTGCATCGTAGATCTTGATCCAATCCCATGAGCAATACTGATTGTTTTCTAACTGTAAATCAGAAATTATATTACGGTTAGATACAAAAGCCTATCATTGAATAGAGAGGTAAACAAAATCAATATGTACTTTTAGAAGTCATCATAGTTATAATGAAACATAAAATAGTAAATAAGAACTCATAAAATGAGTCATAAATTCTAATCGATAAAGTTTTTAGGGAGTCTAATTTATAAATATATAGTAGCAGTACAAAAACAGTATATGCTCAACTTAATAGAGTTAGATCTCCTGATTCCAAATATGGCCTTGATTTTTATTCAGAGGGTCATAACTTTTTTTTTTAATTGATTCAAAAAGTTTAAAGTATGAACTTTAATTTTAAAAAAAGAGACTCCCAAAAACGCTGTATATCGTTGTCAATTTGAAATACGGGCTATAACTATATTTCAAGGATATAACTAATTTTTGAATTAATCTCATAGCAAAAATTCATATTTATTGGTAAGCCCCAGCTAGAAGAGATAGAAATAAAGAAAGAGAAGAAGAAAAGAGAGAGAAACAAAGTGAAAGAAAAAGGACTTGAATGCACGTCTATTGGAATCCATCAATTACTACGGGTATGCAACTAGTCATTTTGTGTCTATAAAGCTTGAAATAATCTATTTGTGCAGGTTAAGATATGAGGCTTAATGTTATAATAAATTATATGTTTTTACTATTTACCTATTTAAGAGTAATAAATCACCTATTAATTATAATTCTCGTCGCCGAAAGAGGTAGGCCCAAAAAAGCACCAAGCACGCTAGTGACACACGAAGGAGGATGAGAGATTCCCAAAGGGAAACACAGGAATACCGAATCAAGGATTTAAAAAAAAAAATTAAAGGTCTTATTATATTAGATTCCCATCTACAACTGATTATGAGTTACTATAATATTTTACTATATATATTTACAATGTAATTAAAGGAACTAGTAAATAAGGAAGGCATAGAACGACTACTTAAGTAATAAAATATATAACAATAAATTGTATAATATATATTTTCTTTTTCTCATAATTTTTTTGGCATAATTGAAAAATTATTCAGAAAATGACAGATTTTCATTTAAACAAAATTTTCGTGTGCAATATTTATATGCAAACGAATCTCCGGACAAATTACTACAAACTTTATTCAATCTCCTAATCCAATATTCGATCGGAAATCCATTTTACTGCACCTGAAAAAGACGAAACTTCAATTTTTACCGATTTCTTTTTTTTGTCCATAACTTTTTGGATTTTGCACAAATTTAGAAGATTTAAAATTTTTATTGATGTTTTTTGAGACGCCAGTCACTTATTGATTTATGATTCAACCCCTATTTAGCCTCCTTGAGCTTGATTTTTTTTTGTGTGTGTTTCGGGGATAGAATAATCCCTCTAATATGACCCCCTTCACCCAAAATTGCCACCCCATGTTAGGCTGACAAGGCTCAAAATAGGAACCTGTGTAAAACTTCGGCCTCCTAGGCCTAAATATACAGATTATTACTAAGGACAGCCTAGTAACTTTTGCATCACTTTTTATTTTAGTCTTAATTACTCTACGATGGTTTAACTTAGACTACCCAGATTTTATCACAAGAAACGTACACATTGTGTATATTACTATTTTTAAATATTTAAAAGTAAAATCAGTAAATATTTTTTCCACAAATTAGTCTTGAATTCAACCCGCCAACAGTAAAAAAATATTGAATTTGAGTGACATTTTTCAAAAAATGACTAAACAATATTTGTTGATGAGTACATTATGAAGTTTTTCATGATGCGTAATGATTAAAACACTCAACATTTTACAGTAGAATAAGATTTATATTACAGATCACTGATCAGTATTATAGAGTATGATCAGTGATCTACATTCGAACTACAAAATTGAATTGAAATATACAATAGCATATCTCAATATCATTGTCATCGGCGATAGGTCGCAAATGATCATTCGGCTAAATATCTGCTCTACAAATTGTCCTTCGGTGAAATGTCCGTTGGGAAAATTCTCCTGTAACTATTAAAATGATTTTTGTTACTGAGCGATCTAAAGCATAAAGGATTCAAAGTCAAATTCTGAGGTATGTGTCTCAGTCCCAGTTTATAGCTACATTTGGATGATATGTTTAATCAATATGAATATTAATTGCTTTTATTAGTGTGTTCTCCTTAAGACGAAATTACTCCCTAGTCCCAACATATTAAGTTTTTTTCTCAAACTTTTATCATTATTCTTTCAGTCTTGAGGAGAGAACCGGTCATATGAACTGATATAGAGGTTTGAGTAGCTACATGTGAATGGGACTTGGGACTTATCTTTGTATTTTATTAAAGCCAAAATTTTATTTTAGTCCCTTTGTACAAAACGTTACAATTTCTCAAATTTTTACTCATTGAGTGAGTATTAGATTTTATGCGCTTATATGAACTGATAATAAATAATTCAATTATTTATTAGGCGGATGTCAGGATTTTTGTTACAACAGTTTTAATAGCTGTTTGAGCCAACTTTTGAAGTATCCCTATAATAAAACAAAACAATAATTAATTAATCATTACTTAGTCGTTGCAAATTCTGGCAAATAAAGACATATTTTATCTTTTAAAATGGATGTAGCATGAATGAGAATCCTAATTACATAGTATTGCAGCATGAATCATAACCAAATATATTTATTATCTTATTACGCAATGTGTCCGCTCAGCAAAGCGGTCATTCGGGAAAGTTTCTGCGCACGGTGTTAAACATTAGTCATGTACAATTTTTGATGTAAGCTTTTTTTTTTGTTTGAGAATCCTATAATATACAATATTTAACTTATTATAAAAAACACTCTTCAAAGTTGTAACAACCAAATTCAACAAAACATCATCAACAACAAAGACTAATTGACATGAGCATCATCAACACATTTTCAGTTTCTAAATTTATCTGTTGTTTGATTTTTCTTTTTTAACTCCTTCGGTAAATGAGTAAATGTGTTCAGTAATTATATTAAATTTTAAATACCAGAATAAATTATCTATTATATAATTCTCAAAAAAAAATACGTCATACGAATTTTATTACACATTTTATTATTTGCCAAAAATAGTCCGCGTATTTATGCAACTACCGGTATATATAACGGCCCTTTGGCGCTGTTATGGGCAAATGCAAGCGATTATGCAGGTGTTTTTTAATATTTTTAGATAGATTGACATACCTGCATCAGTTGAAAAAAAATGGAATCGATTTACAAATTTGTTGTCCGAAATATTTGAAAAGGCACGGAACCCTCCGTGGAATCCACTCCAGGAGCGACAACATAACAATTGCTCAAACTGTGAGACTCAGTGAGTCGTTCGTTCCCATGGTTATGAATTTGAGACCTATAAACGGGATTTTGAGGGAATGACATTGCCGGCATATTGAAAAAAAAGTGCCATGACTCCAATAGAATTTTGACGACTTCTTCTTGCTTGACTTTTTTGGGGGATCTGAATTTTTTAATGGATTTTTTTTTCTGTGTGGGGAGCGATAGATCGAACGACAAACCAACCTATCCCCTATAACACAAAAGAAACACATATCAGTTGGATCAATAATTAATTCCAAGATTTGCCAATGAATCAAGTAGTGAAGGTCTGCTCGCGCTTTCGGTTTCGATAAAGAATGTAATCGAGGCTGTAGGTGATTTTATTGAATAAAATATATCGGAATCCTTCAAGATTAAATAATCTGGTTTTAATTTTTTAAATCTGATATCTGGTTGGAAATAAAATTGAGTATTAAAAAAAACACTTTTATTTTCTCGTGGAACACATAGCCTGCCCACCATGTACTCCCCTTAATATATGTTGCACAAATATTATTTTTTATGATAATATCTCCATTACGGTCCGCTATTAATCTTTTCAATTATGTTATCATTGGCTGATAGTATGGCAGTAATCCTCTTACAGGAAGAGATACAAGACTGACAGATGTGGTCCAAATCCATTTCAAACCATGACTTCGATGTTTCACACTTCCATGACGTTCTCTACACGACTTTATCTCAATATCTAAAACCAATGATTTAATTGTTTACATTCTACATTTATTATATTTTTATTCATTATGTCCTCTTTAATAACCAATATTAACCCATACGCGCTGGCAAACAGATTGTCAGCTTTTGACGTTGTAGGTCATGGCCATGGTGCACCACGCTGTAATTATGGCAGCTCGGAGCAAATACAAATTTGAATGAGAGGTAGGTACGCCAGATATATTTCTCCAAGAAACCCTAAATTGCAAAGTCAGGCTGATTGAGGTCATGGCTGAAGGATGACAACATGGAGGTAGGCCAAAAGTCTCTCATATACGAAAGTGGTCTGAAATGTTTCTAACCTCAACGTGAAGATCGCAGCACTCGTAAATAGAAGCTAGTCACATCACTCGAGCATCTTTTGGCAGTTACTCATCAAAGTTTCAGACATTTTGGATGAATAGATGTTATTTAACAGTCATTTGAATGTGTTGATTTGAGCGTTTTTGTGAAAATGTACAAAATCGAGTATCAAGCTATCTTATGTTTGCGTAAGTGCCATCTTTAAATAGATTCAAGCAACACAGATTTATAAAGGTTTGTTGTGTTAAAATTTGACTGTTCTAAGTCAATCCAACTCTTAGTAATTCATTCAAAAACAAAATGTGTTTAAATAACAATTATTTGCAGAGAAAAACACCGAGTGTAGAATGACAAGGAGGCTGTGTTGAAAAATAAAATAAAAAATGTTTGGTTTCATGGAACAACTTGTGTGAGGATTTTTTCATCAATTCATGCTAGGCCTTCCGACTACATGTAAAGGCCGTGGTTAATGCTGAGGGTTGATATATTGATTGACCAATTTTCCAAAGGCATTGTTTATAGGTTTTGTTATTTACGCACTGATAGAATACATTTACTATGAATTATTATTATACCTACAATTTAGGTCCCTGTTGGACTGGAAGTGGAATTGAGCTTTGAAAACAGAGTAATTCCTATTTATCTTCATGCTTGGTCTGGAGTGGCATTTGGGTTTATTTCAATCCTCTCACAGCTTCGCCGTCTTAACATTTCATTAAGCAACTGTAAGATGATGGAAATAAACACAAATCCTACTCCATATCAAGCAAGGAAATATACAAGAATGACTCCGTTTTGGATCCTCAATTCCATTCTGAGTCTAAAAGAGACTTACACATATAACTCGCCAATAAATCCACAGCGCTACTCTCTGTCAATCATGAGTACACCACTCGTAGTTACACCTAATAGATAGATTTTCTCTTCTCTAGAGTGAAAATATAATGATAATAACTTTATAAATAAAAATACAATGTTCAGATTGCTACCAACAAAGAAACTTGAATGCTCGCATGCACGACCCTTCTAATATGTGTATAAAGAGTTGTCGCTTGCACTGTACTTTAAACTCTATTTGATTAGTACAATCTAATACTTAACTGATGTCTTGTAAATACTGGAAATTTGAGGTTGCTTTCAAAATGAAATATTATTCGAAATTCAAGTATCTATTCTAATTGGAAATTGTGCTATCTTTAAATGAATGTTCCTTTTCATTTTAACAAAGTATCTTCTTTTATGTATAAATTAATCAAAATTTCCAGTAAAATAATCATATTTATGCGACACCTACCTATGATTTGCAAAAATACAAACTTTATAATTACATTTTTTTAGGGGATTTTAATAAGCGTAAAAAACAAATAATTGGAAATAAGATCACATTGTAATATGTGAATATATATGAAAAAGTATAATACCAAAGGGTTACCCGGCGTTGCTCGGGCCAAGGGGGAAGCAAGAAGTCATATTGCATTGGCCAATGTAATTTTTTTAAATGTTCCTTTACTTGGTCAGATGGAGTTGTACTGATTAATTATAAGTAAACATTATATGTTGTATTACATTTACACCATCTGACTTTTAAAATCTTCTTTGAAGTCCATATACTATTTACTTCTCTAGGACCGACTGGGATGCAAAACTACGTACATTGTGTTTGCAAGAATAATTTACTACAAGCGCATTGTTCAGTCAGCAATATCGTACAATTTCTTCTAATTGAACGGACCCCTTCATTGCGGGCAAGTCTTAAAATAGAGTGCATGTATACTATATATTTATATGAAATTTAATGTTAGAAACTTTAAAAAAAAAAGGTATAATAAACTTCAAATAACATTTCAATATATATGCATGTAAAAATTTGTCTATATAATAAGTCCTTTTATAGTTCTGTCAAAAAATTGCTAAATCGACATTCAAATATTGCAAAAACCATGATTTTATTATTTTACCATTAATACCATTATTTTTGCAAAAAAGTATTAAATTACATTTGTTGAATGTGTAAAGAGGAACACAAATATTTCAAAATTATATAATGAAGTATTCCGGAAATGGAAAATACCATATCGTAATATTGGAGCCTAAAATTTTATTTGCAAAATATATAATTTTGTGCCATTTTTTCTTAAAAGTTGAAAATCGATGCTGGACAAAAAAACGAGAAAAAATTATGCAGAAAATATTTCAGTTAAACATCACTATTTATCTGTTAAATTTATATACAATTCGAATTTCCGAACAAATTTCTAAAACTTTATTTTATCTACGAATTCAATATTCCATTGGAATTTTATTATTTCGTTTTTGAGGAGAGAACGTCAAAGTATGGAGGAATTACGTACGAATGTACTCTTGAAAATATAGTCTGATCAGAATGAAACATAAATTTAGATATATGTTACTCAGAATGATCTCCGTTTTTGAAATAATTACTCTGGCTATGCGTTTTCATTAGTGGACATATATACAACTATAATATTATCATGGACGTCTCGAGCACCTGAACAACAGACTAGAAAACATGAGCTCCAAACGATAACTTAGAAGAAGTTCAAGAATATGTTATTTTATTAATAATAATATATATTCATAGGATTTTTCTATACAAATTTAAAGAGTTATATGAGTTTAAATCAATAAATATTTATTCATAATTGGACGATTAATAAGAATTCAAGACTAAATAAGCTGCGATATATCAATATATAATTATTTCAAAAATAGATGCACACACGAGAAAAATGAATGTTAATAACTTAAACATTATCAGATTGGTATTTTGGCAACCTTTCTAGATTTGAGCTTGTTTTCAGATGATCTTTTTCTGTCTTTCTGTCGGATGTTGTCATTGAGTTGAGAAACCAAATTTTTCCCCATCACGTTGAAGAGGATTTATGAAATCATACCAAGACCATTAGTTACCTTTATCACACACAGTATCAACTATTTCTTTGATATGAGTAAAGGTAGGGTGTAATTGTCTCTAAGGTAACTGCAGTAGACAGAGTTCAAAGACACTTGGTACATGGAACTGTAAGACAATTCGGCTTGAAAATTTGATAATAAAATGCCGTACTAACATTTTGCCACAGAATACAAACAGAAAGAAGACAAAGTAAAAATCTCCTTCTGTTGGTTTTCTTGAAGAGTTATGTCATCTATTCGATGATGAAAGACAATTTTGAAAAATAAATATGCTAAAAGTCTAGGGATGCAAGTAATTTTTTCAATACGCCAATGATGATTTCATAAGTGTCTTCATTATTCAAGAACTCTTTTGATCCTAAATACATATCAATTTTCATTACTTCAGTTACTTATTTGATAAAATTAGCCATTGTGGTAAGACAGTGGGAGACTGAATTATTACTTAGCGTATGACTCCCACTGACAAACATTTGAAATGTAATTTCTTCTTGGATTTCGAGGCTAGCCTTGATATCAAGGGCCTACCTTCAGTTGCTTCCAGCTTAACAAGGACCAATTTCGGAGATTTAATTTGTATAAATTACGACGCTAATGTTTCAAGTAACAACTTTTCATAAAGCTTGATAACGGTTAGCGCCTCTACTTCCCCAAAAATTTTGAATTGCAAGCCTTCCTGACGCTCGTTTTCGAGCTGGAGTCGTAGGTCAATAGTGGATGCTCGGGTGGGTCTTGGAATAGGCAGAGAAGAAGAGAGGTAGAGCAGAAGATTTGGCCGCACTCAAGACACAGCATCCTTTTTCAGTTTCCTGAAAAATTAAGTAATTCAATTAAGTACATATGTCAATCCTTGAATTAGTTCTATATTTTCATTTTGAAGTAACATGGCCTTTTACCCAAAGCTAGAGCCTATTTTTGAGCTTTTGATCATAAGAGACCTACCTTAGTTCCAGTTACCGATTAAGTTGAGGAACACTGCCTGGTCTTTGATCTACGGAATGGGAAATATAATCCAAAACATTTGTGATTAAGTGATATACATAAAAAGGATTTTATAACCTCAATGAAATTGAAATATCTTTTCGGAAATGGTTATTTGAGAAACTTTTCCTGCATTAATTAACTCCTTAGTCAATTGATTTTATTTTCATTCAATGTTCAACTAATTCCAAAAAAATAAATCAAAAATCATGTAACACTGTATTTTGATGTTTATTTTTTAAATTCATTTTAATAATGTATTCATTAATGGACATTAAAGTACCTTATTTTTAAATATGTTAATGGAAAAAATATTTTCCACATAAGATTTTTTTTTAATCTGGATCTTCAAATTTTTTTAAAAACTTTAGACTACTACTCTAAAAGAATATATACCATGTAAAGTTATTAATTTTAAAATCATATAAGACAAATTTTTGCATACAAAAATAATATAGATTTTTTGCAAGCAAAGTAATATTATTAATTTCATAAATTATTTAATTTTTAATCTTAATTTTTTTTTGTATCAATTTTAAATTTGCGGAAAGAAAATCACCGTACTAATTGAAGTGAGTGACATGCTATTTTCCCTATTTACCAGAAGACGTTGACAGATCCTTAAACGAGCAATGACACATTACAACAACAAAATTTAAGGAAAACATCTATACCATCATTATAACTTGGAGGAGGGCCAATAATAATTCCTACGATAACTACTTTAACTGGTGCTGAAAATAGAAAAAAAAATAAATGATAAGATCCTCCAATTTCATCGACCAAAACAACATAAAATGATATAAGATCTTACATTAAAAATAGATTTAAATTGCAAATTAACGGCATATGCATTTTTTAAATGAGCGCACAGTTCATTTAGTTGTTTTTGTTGTGTTTCGATTTATTATATTTATTGAAATTATCATAACTTTTGAAGTTAGAGTTTGATGCAACAGCAGTCTCACTTAAAAAAGTGTATGCTATTGATATAAGTAGTATGATTTGTAAATAGAAGATAATGGTTATCTTGAAGACTGTTGATATATATATTTCATTATGAAAAGGTTTTTGTGGGCAATGAAAAAGTGAAGGAGAGTCATTCTTGGGATGATGATTAGTATGATATAATGTGTATATTGAATAAGAAAAATAATCATTGTTAGGACATCGACTATACTCCATTAAAATAAATTATAAACGCTAATGTGTTAACAGGGAATTAAGATCAAATCGGTGATTTTTTCAAAAATCTTCAAATTGTTACTCAGGTCATATTTTTGGGCAAATATACTTAAAAATCGGCTGGAATTGAACATATGAGTGTTAAAAAAGAGCTTATTTCATGTATTTGTTCCCAGCATCAATTATGTCCTGAAAACGTGGTAGTACGGAGAACCAGGCGTTGAAAAAAATTCAATACTCAGGATTTAATATACTAATAAAAAGAAAATACATCCTTCAGATTACCAATTTTATAAAAAAACGGGGGGTTAAGAAATACGTTGGATTTTCATCATTAATCATCAATGTTAATAGAGCAAAAATTTCTTTCAGTTTGATTGTCTGATGAGGGCTCATTTTTAACAAGGAGTGTGTGTAGCTATAGCACAACGCGTGATATCAAAAAATAAATAAAATGGGAGTACATATATTTAAAGTTATAAATTCTAAGCATTTTTTATAGTACAAGTTTTGTTGTTGTTTCCAATCTGAATCATGTTTTTTATATTTTCTAAAGCTGGTATAATTGTTGATTCATTTTTGGGAAAAGAACATCTGAGTAACTATGTATGAGTTGCTCATAAAAAACGTTAAATAACACTGATTTCTTGAGGACTTATCTGTTATGTGAATAAAGTAAATCTATATTATTAAAGCAAAGTTTATGTGTTCGTCAACGACTAATAACTCCGAGATATGTTCATCATTTTGCCTATTGGTTTATAGCTAATGCAATCACTAATGAGTAATGAATATTATTATGTATTTTTCATATTGTTCCATTGCATTTAATAAAGAAATTTATTTACAAAATTCTGAAAAACAACCTAAAAAGATCTTTAAAAATTTAACAAAATACTTAGTAACTATTTTCGTAACAGGATCAATAAACATTGCATTTGAAAAAGTATGATATCTTTGAATAATTAAAATCCAATCACAAAATGTTTTATAATGATTGCATTGGCTCATAAATTATAAAGATCATACAAGCTTACAGCTCAAAAAAATCTCATTTCTTATGAAAATGAATCAACAAAATAAACATTGGGTCAATTTGAGTGTATCCTAGGACTAGGTAGATCATTGATCTACAAAATAACAATGCAATCAAGGGTACACAATGCTCATCATATTAAAAAAGGAAAGAAAATGGGTGTAAAGACGTGTAGACTGCGTAAAAATGAATGAAATCTCGCAGGCATTTAGGGTCACTCATATTTTGTACAACTCCGGACTCTATATAACTGTATAAAATATGCTCATCGACAGTGAGTTCTATGTATTAAAATACTCCCTGAAAATTTTCATAATATGAATTGTTCTACTTTGAAATTCTTCAGGACTATAGTTCCTAATTAAAAAGACGTCATCCAAAAAACCTCGAATCATATTCTTAACTTCATACTACTTTACCATTATTAACAGCGATCCAGGATTTAATATCAATAGTCAATACTTTATCTCAAACTTCATAATGATACAACTGTTCACGTTTCTAAAACTTATTAACATATTAAATACGTAGTTACAGGTTACTTACTTTTTTATGATTAATGATTATAAGAAGTTTTTTCCTCAAAAATGAAATAATAATGATAACAACACCTATTACTAGTTTCTAGTATTATATGGATTGCCAATTGCAAAAAGCCACTCCTGCTTTTTAGGGCATATATTATTCATAACTCATTAACACACATATACAAAATGGGGAAAAGGTAAAATAGTGGCAATTCAAGTTATATCGCCCTTCTTGATACCAGCGTTTATATTTTATTCGAATCTTAACATATATGCACATCAATTATGACTCCTAAACATAAAAAATCAATAACGAATACAAACCGAAGCAGTGATATTGTTCTACGTACACAACTTCAATATTTTATTTATACGAATACATTATTATTTCTTATATCAACAATATTCATATGGTTTAAATCAGGGAGCACTATATACAGTGCAGCCTGTATACACAATGGATGTTGTATACATACGCCTGCAATATTTCATTAATATGACTACATTGTTATTCCTTAGATAAAAATATGTTTATGATATACATCATGGAACACTACAGTGTATCTGCTGACTCGTTTTCATATATCAATACAGACACAAAGCAAATATTTGGTTGGTTAATATAGATATACAATGTACTTCCATTTTCTTTTATTTTTGTAATGAGTAATAATGACTGTATAGAATACATACAAACATTTTATTTTTTACTCGCTACATGGCTGGACCAATGATTTTTTTTTCTTTACACTCAATTCAGTCAAATTGCATCGAATTAATGAATAATTCAATCATATCTCAGTGCCTCATAATTAAATGCCCTAATTTCCTTAATACAACATCTTTAAAGATTGATGGGAGAAAGAATTGATATTGGTATAAATAATGTCCAAGAGAGTTTGTCCACATTTAAATTACTATTATTACTCTGATGACCAAAAATAAATAGATTAGCCAAAAAAAAACAAGCTTTTAATTCCTGAAGACACTCATGATAAGAACGTTTCAACTCAATTCTTTTCTTCATTTCAAATCTATTTTACAGTACCAAAAAAAAATCCCATTTAGTTGGTTTAAATGAGGAAAAAATTGGATATTCTATGTATATAATCCTAATTAGTTATTAAAACCTAGTTGCTGGTTTTTACTATTTTATTTCTTTAATAGTTATTAGCCGTGGTACCCGTCATTGCCTGGAGTTTTTAGACGTCGAGAAACAGGCAAACTTTGTTTGAATGTTATAGAAGATAAGTAACAAAGAAATCTTCATTGTTACTCTCCGTTTTTCATCACCACAATCAGAGGTTGTTAATCAATACATGGATCTCCCCTCTCCATGAATAAAAGGATGATAATAACAGCTTGAGAAAGAAACTATTATAACATGATGAGGCATATAGTATTTCAGCTCGTTGCAATGCCTCATCTGAAATTACATTTATTTATGTATATTTCATTTTCTTTAAAATATGAGTTGACATTGACGCCTGCGAGATTTCATTCATTTTTATGTATCGCTTTTATAAAAATCGATACAAATACTACTCTTTTTTAATATGACACTCAAGGACGCTCGATTGTACTTTTATTTCTTAGATTAAGTATCTACATTCAAAAATGACTTATTTTCTACTTAGATATGGGCAACAGAATTTGCTTTATTTTATATCTCAAGTATTTGACACTACGGCACGGAAAAGAACAGTGAGGTTGTACTGAAAAGGTCCTTATTCAACTTCGATATTTTTAAGCCGAATAATAATAATAAATAAAAGGGAGCAAAAAAAAAAAAAAAACAGCAACAAAAAAAAAAAAAAAAAAAAAAAATACCTTTTGCCTCTATCTTTATATCTAATGTGTAAACTTTAAACATTCACCATAAATAGCTCTATTATTCTATTGGGACTAGACAAGGAGTACTAGAATTCTTTGGCTAGATTAGGAAAAATGGAAGTAAATTTTAGATAAAGTTCATATCTTAAAAATTATTCATCGTAATTAACTTTAGATTGTTATACAGTCAAATCCAGACATACGAAATTCGGATATACTAAAAATATGGATATAGTCTCTTAGATAGCAATTCTTTACTACACAGATACTTCGCATAGAAGAAGAAAAAAAGGTAGAAAACCGCATGAAGTCAACTTTTTCTTCTCTTTATTGGAATTACCTCTTATGAATTCAAATCGTGAGCTGGCGCCAACATTTTAGTTCAGTATTTTTATTTTTAAATTTAATTTATTTTGCTTTTCAATCAGTGTGGATACATATCACAAGTGCTGAAAAACATACTCCCTGAAAGGTATGCCAAAAATCCTCGATGATCTGTCAAAAACAGGATCTAATCAAACACTTGCTGTCTCAAAATGGGGAGTTTAAAAATTATTTATTTATAAAAAACATCAAAAAATTGTGCTTTTTTATATACTTAGGATATAAGGAAATCAAGATATACCTATTTAACTTTTAGTCTGAAAAATAGCAGTTTCCTTAATCCAGATTTAAATGTAAGTAAAATTATTTTACATGTCGTAGTTTTACTCAAACGACAGTTCTAAATCTCTTGATAGCGTTGGCACAACTAGTAAGCACTATCCCGTTTATAATCCCTTTCTACTCAATCTTTTCTGCATTAATTGTCTGACCATGAGATTCGTCTTGCTCCTTCTTCCCTATCCTCAAAACATGGTAAAGTCCAAGAGTTTTTAAATTTGGTAAAAAAAGTGGACAAAAGTCCTTTGGCCAAAAATGATCAAAATTTATTTAAAGTGAAAATATGGCCTCTCGAATGAAACCACGTGCACGCTGTAACTACTTCTACAGCCTGATTTCCACGCATTATGGTAAAGGAAGATATGTACTGCAGCCTGTATATCACTGATGTGGGATCTTTAATAAATAAAAAAAGAATAAGTATCTAGTAGTCTATTTAAAACATGTGTATTACTTCACATGTCTATTTCAATTATATACTTTATTTTCATGCTCGTTGTTACATTGTTAGTTCTTATATCAAGTAATAACACTTAAAAATAAGTTACCGCCAAACATCACGAGATAGAGTGCTATATAAATATACTAGCGGTAGTAGCTGATATTGATCAGAATTATAAGGCGTCAACGAACAGACAAATTTTTGATATAAGGGTATAGAAGAATATTTTTCATGAGCACACTCACACGTAGCTACTCAATATCTATATTTTATCTTCCCGAGAATGAAAAAATAATGATAATAATTTATGACTAAAATATTTCTTCAGTCTACAAAAACTAAGCTAACAGGCTAGAGAGGCTCCGGTAAATTATATAAAATGACTAAAATTCTTGAGCCTTGGGAAATCACTTTTCTATTAGGTTTCATGCTAAGATAAACAGTGGTCATATTTATTTATTAAGTAATCAATGGTAGAGGTTTTGGGAACCAATCAAATCTTATCTCCCTCTTTACCGCATATATATAAAAGAAATGAGATAATATGTTAGTTTTACTCTTATGTATTAAGGTGGAACTTAAAATAGATTGCCGCCACTTTATGAATAAATAGGGTGTTTTGAAAGATGTAGAATAGTGATATATTCTCGAGATAAGAACATTTCAGTGATAAAATGTAGAAAGATTACGTACGTATATAAAAGGATAAAACTAAGTATATTCATAAAACAAGAAAATCTAAAACCGGGATAATCATCCTACCAATCTAATCATCGAAACAAATAAAATACATGACATAAGCCCCCAATCAAGTAACCTTCGAGGACGGAGTTGATTAAAGTGTCTTCTCTACACATTATCTTTACATTTGACATACCATACATAGAGTTGCTCCTAATGGTATAACTAGAGTTCTTGGAACCCACTTTGGTTTCCCCCGTCCGTATCATCGGAACCAGACTTTCATATTAGGGAAAAAATTCTTTTGTGAGAGACATGTCTGATTCTTGGAGTTAAGAATCAATCTATGCAAGCCAGTACTTAAAGGACGAGAAAGTAAAAGTTCTGCTGGTGTTTTTTCACATTCCAACGGTGCTGTCCTATACCCAAATAGTAGCTCCTCCATTGAGAATGATTGGAGCAGGTTCTTGACAACACCTACGGCTCTCTCAGCCAAACCATTTGACTGAGGGCGATATCGAGGTGAAAAACTGAGGTTACCCCACTCCCCCTTCAGACAACTTTGTCTTGAGTACCTTTCTTACAAATTGAGGACCATTACTAGTGTGGAGTTCCCGTGGAAATCCAAAGCGAGAAAACCAGCGAAATATCTGTCTCAATGTTGCTATGGTCGACGTGTCCTTCAGTACTTCGGCTTCAATCCATTTTTATCGAGAGTCAATTAATACTCAGATGTGTTTTCCTTTGGAGGGTAGGTAATCTAAATGAATGCGTTCCCATTCGGAGGCAGGGGAAGAAGGTGTGTATTCCCTTTTTGGGTTTGAGCTATTCTCCTGACATGTAGAGCAAGTGTGAACAAAATTTTCTATGTCTATGTCAATTCTGGGCCACCAAACTAACGTTCAAGCTATTACCTTCATCTTAAATATGGCTCGGTGGGTCAAATGAAGGTCATCCAAGAAGGGCTTTTGAAGGAGGAGCAGAATCACGAGCCTGAATCCCCAGAAAAGAAGGCAATTTTTCAATGAAAATTCATTTTTCTTCTGGGTAAACACCTTCTCTGCCAAATATTTCCAATCTCCAGTTCTAGCAGCTTCAATTGCTTTAATTAGTTCCCTGTCCTGAGGTACATTACCGAGGATAGACGACTACCCTGTTTCTGACTGAGAAAAGGAGTGGACCATCAACGCATCTGTGGGATCTTCTTCTGCATTACGTGGTCAACAGGAAGTCTTGAAAGAGCATCAGTCGTAAGATTATGCGTTCATTTCATATGTTCTATTGAATAGTCAAACGCAGAAAGCAGCATAGCATAGCGAGACAATCTTGCCGACAAAACTCCTGTTAACTCCTTTTCGGGGTTAAAAATATATACCAGCGGTTTATGATCCGTCCATATATTAAAATGACCAACCATCATATACCGTTCGAACTTTTTCAGGCCGTACACAGTACCTGCCCCTTCCTCATCAAAATGAGAGTGGTTGATTTCAGCCGCTGTCAGTTTCTTTGAAGCAAAAGGCACCGGACCATCCACTTTCTCAATAAATTGTGAGAAAACAGCCCCCTCCCCCAAATCCCACATGTGGAATGTGTGAGCAGACGTGAAGGATCCTAATAAGTGATAACGGGAGCGTTAGCTAAAGCTTTTTTAATTTTCTGAAAACTAATCTGGCACTTCTCCAACCAAGATAAGTTAATATTTCTTCTTTGTAAATTCATATAGAGGGGATGCCACCATGGAGAGATTAGGGAAGAAAAATCCATAATATTGCACCATCCCCAGAAAGGGGTAGACTTCATTACACGAAGTAGAGGATAGGAAATCGAGAACAGGGCGGGTCATTTCCGGATCCAAGGAGCAACCTCCTTTGGAGATCCTGAATCCGAGATAAGTGAGTTCATCCACTCCAATGATACGTTTCCTTACCTTGAGCCATCATGAATCCGACGAAATACTTCCTACAAAGTTATAATTAAGGGTGATAATTTTGGTAAGAATAGAAAAGCGTGCGAGGAGAAGAAATACTTATGGCATCATTGATTAAATAATATACATCTTCTTCTATCAATCATGAACGTTATCATTCCCGCCTTTATTATTCAATATTAATATAATAATATTAGATGGGGATAGTCGATAGAGAACTGAATAAAATGCAAAAAATAACGTCGCCATCTGTCTGGATTTCTGAAAATGGAGGCCTAGGAATTTGGAAAATACTTGCCCGATGAGAAACAGATGGTTTGTCGGATTTGTCGATATAAATGTCCCTTTAGTCCCCTGTCTAGAATTACACGCCACTCATTATCCTCATCTCATAATAAGAGTATCGATATTCATCTATAAAATCAATTTAACTATGAATACATCAAGTCAGACTTTAACTCTGATCTCACAACGATGCTTATTGCATGTAATATAACCTTATCCATTGCTAATCATCTACGTTCAAAAAAATTATGGAGAAATACAAGGGTAAACATATCCCTTCCCGAGAAACCATAATTAAATTAATGGAGGATGTTGTTACTGATGTAATTTATAGAAATACAAATAAAAATGTTTTGAGTCATCCACACCAAATGACGATCAAGTTATCAGTAAAAAGTATTTACGAATATCGAAATAGAACTCTGAATTTTGTACTATCTCACAGTAAGTATTCAATTTTTTTTAAAATCTAACCATAAAATATGATTCTATTTTAGCTAAACATATCAAGAATTATGATACACAACTCAGTAAAGGGCAAAAACAACTGTTTAAATGGTCACAACAACGGGGGTAGTAGCTTTGGATGGTTTGCAACTAGTTTGTCTGAGACTACTTACTTCGCTTTAAGACTTGGGTATGATAATTAGGTTTTCCAATATTACATAGTCAATAAATATTGCTTTTTTATCACTTAAGGCTTAGCTATGGTTGATGGGCTCCAAGAAGTTGTGTTCAGAAAACTCATAAAAGACAAAACAGCTGTTTAAATGGTCACAACAACGAGGGTAGTTACATTGGGTGTTGCATTATAATTAACAATTGTGTTTATCCTTCATGATAATAGTATGTTGTTATATAAGCATACCTAAATAACGAGGGAAAATCTTTTTTGATGCTCTTAATAGGGAGTAATATCGCCGGACATTACTACATAATTAGCTTTTGCTCTAAATCTTTACGATTAATTTATTTCTAACATTTTTTTATTAATATATTTATTGTCTAATTTTATGATTTTGACATTTACTTTATTATTAATAATTAGTTAGATATCATCGGTAGAGATATATCTATCCTGTGCACAATTGTATATAGCAACTTCCACATGAAGAAGAGGGGTGATTATCTTTTTGATTAAACTCCACGTCTCGCTTGTGTATTGCAACCTAAAGTTATGACATATTTAACTGAATTCCGATGTTAAAACAAGAAAAATTATCTGGATCAATCTATTATTTCAATATTCTGTATTTATTATTATTAATAGTTATATGATTTTAATTGTTTAATTATGTATATTTAACTTAAATGTTTAATGGCTTATTTTTTAGTATGTAGATTATATTTAATTAAAGCCTTCTTTTTTAAACTTTGAGTTTCAAATATATTTCAAATACTCTACTTTGTCGTTTCATTAGCTATTATTCTGAGAATAAGGTTCATAATGAATTACAATTTCATGGAGTGTGACGTTTTCAAATCTACTGTAACGGATAAAAAACGTCGAAGTCAATTATACGTAGTATATCTTCATTAAACATTTTGCTAATAAATACATTCGTTATACCCTCAAAAATCATAATAAAGCAGGCAGATGATAATCACATGAGTATTTTAAACAATGATACCATATGTCTTTCCCCCCCTCCTCCTTGCACTCGTTTTTCTCTAGAATATTATCAACTATAGTTATAATATACTCCTGCTTACTCCTCAAGAAGACCAATACATTATTAATATAGACCTTGACACCTTTAATCCTTGAAATAACTTCTCCAGGGTTGCTGGAGCAGATGCCAATCCATAGGGCAGTACATTATATCTGAAGAGTTGTCTTCATCTACGCAATCTCGTCATCTTAAAATACTTCTAAAAATGCGTTTTTCATTAAAGATTCCAGGTTTGATTTCTATGAATCTAAAGGGTGGCACAAATTTGAATGGTTCTGCAGCTTCACCATACTAAAATCAATACAGTCCCGAAACTCAAGAATAGGTTGGCGTATTGGCCTATGGGTTCCACAAATCGCTTACTAACAGTATATTTTCCGTCGAAAGTACTTTCAGCTGGGATGTGCCTAAGGTTTTGACTTTATCACCTCCAAACACCCCTAAGGATCCAGGGCTCTCTTCTAAGCGATCCAATTTTACAAATTTAATAAGAAGTATGGTGACGTTGGTACCCAAATCCAAGAGAAACTTGATTTTTTTACCATCAACCACAAAATAAGTATAGGCCTATCTTCATGACTGTTAGCTACATGAAAAGTAATGCTGGAAGTTGACTTGACCGATTATTTGCAGTACACTGGAAAATGTCCCCTTACACCACACTTCAAATATTTTCGGGTACATGCCGGGCACTCATTTTTCAACAATACATGGTTATGGTGGCAAAATAAACATTTCTTTTCAGGAAGATGATACTTGGGCATGGAGATTCACTTCTTGGAGGTCTTTTTGATGACAAAATTTTGGCCCCTTGTACTCTGATAGAAGGACATCCGTCTTTCCACTCCATTTCACTAGCATTGAGGGACGAAGTCTCCATAGATCTGGCTAATTGAATCACCGTCAGAATGAAGACCAAACCTTTCTTGGAGACTGCTCGACGCAAATTAGGATTGGAGATATATCTCAGAATGGAACCCAAAAATAATTTCATCGTCGAAAGATGAGGAGCAAGTTTTACAGTTCAATTTTCCGAATTTTCCCTGGCCTCTGAGTCGTGTAACAAAGTCATCTATAGGTTCATCTTGGGCTTGCTTCATTTGCGATAGCCTATATCTTTCGGAGAGTACAGATTCCTCGTGAGGAAAAGCCTCAGACATGGCTCTGATGAGGGTTTGAAAATCATCTTTCTCTCCCTTCTTGGAAGTTTTAATGTCTTGAATCATTGCTGTACTTTGTTTCCAGCGCAATGTAGCAGTACAGTCTTCTTGTTTTTATGCCAACGCTTCCCCAAACAATGAAGTGTTAATCCAAAATTCATCCAACCAGGACGCCCATCTAGGACCACGATGGCTCCCACTCAAGATGAAAAGACAGGGCTGACTCACACTTAAACTTCGCACAGACGACGAGGATCACTCCCTTATACGAATTTGGTCAATATTAGAAAAATCATGTGTCTTCGAATAACTCCCATAGGCAATGAGGTACTCCTGAGCTATGCCGGCTACTTCGGTCTTCTTCTTTCCTTCCAGTCCTTCCACTAGCTCCAACTCCACACAGACATCACGCAGATCAGCTAGCTTAAGGGCATACTATGTTTTCACCATACTCGACGTCAATTGTTATGTATTAATGTGGAAGGTAAAATAGATCGTCTCCAATTTATGAATAAATAGGTAGTCGTGAAGGAGTATGTTAAAATAGGATATATTCTCGAAATAAGAGCAATTCAGTACTAAAAGGTAGAAAGATTATGTATGTGTATAAAAGGTAAATCTGAGTACATTCATAAAACCAGAAAATCTAAAACTGGGATAATCATCCCACCCATCTACTCAGGGTGACAAATGGAAATAAATAATTTGTAAGTATTAATCGTTATGTAGAGTCTAGAATCGAGTCCAACAACAATAATAAAATTACCTTGGCTTACTCAGTTGGTATTTTATTTGTTGAAATTACGTTTTATTTCGGGAATGTACTTGCTTTGTTCATTTTTATTGATAAAATTCCGGTGTATTTTTTAGCTGGCCCTTTTTTTTTTCTTGAATTGGTAATCTGAAGAACTATTATTTTGCTTAGGAGTTGTCATTATTATTTAATTCCAGAGTTGTGAACATCTTAGCATGAAATTATATTCAAAACCTGATTGAACATTCGTGTGTGTTCATAAAAGAATTTCATGAAATGGATTATATAAACACAACACAGAAGTGGTTGTAGGGCTCTTGCCTCCTGTTCTTTAACCCCCGAGCCATATACTCTCTTGTAACCCTTAGTATTTTTTGCGGAGTTATAATTATAAGTCATTTTGGACTCAGAATAGAATGGTGGATCGACTTTGGAGTAATTCTAGCAAATTTACTTGTTTCAGGCGCGTCGGCAGAGGGCTGGGCTGTATTCCCCTCAAATCTATAAATTTAAAAACAATTATAAAAATTAGCCCCCCTAAAAAAATCATAAAAGAAACGGTTCTTATAATTATTTTATTTTTTAAGTATATATTTTCTAAAAAAAAAGTCATTTGATTAAATACGCTGCGGAACCCCCCTCCAAAATAGAGTATAATTCTGCGCGGACGCTCTGCTCCTTTGATTATATCCAAAGGTGTTAATCCGGTGTGAAATGGGCATGTTAAAAAAAAGAAACCAAACATCAACATGGTAACCCTAACTATTTGAAGAATGTTTTGGAGGAGAGAAATAATAATGCTCATGACGTTACATTAGATCAGCTACAATCAGCTGTGACAAGAGAGGAAGGAAAAAAAGAATATTAAATATAACATTTGCTAGAATTACTCCGATTTTAATCCCCAATTCTACTCTAAGTCCAAAAAGGGCTTACAATTATAACTCTGCAACCAATCCTCCTTTATGAGCACACACGAACATGAAATCAGGTTTTAAATATAATTGAATATATCTACAAAAGGATGTTCACTACTCAGGAATTAAATAATAATGTCAATGTTAAGGAAAATAAAATTCGTTCTTTATGCTACCAATTACAAATTAACGTGCTATCTAAAAAACACACACAATTTACATATATGATTATATCCTTTTCTCCTTCTTCTCTTGTCACAGCTGATCTAATGAAACGTCTTGAGTCTTTTTCTTCAAATAGTCAGGGTTACCATATTGATTTTCGGTTTCTTTTTTATAACATTCCCATTATACACTGGATTTTCATAATTATTATTTATAGCAAAAGTGGAAAGTTTCAAAGGTTGTGTGGTTATTAATTGGAAACGCTGCGTATAATAACGTACCAGATATTAAATAATTATTAGAGAATAGTGTAATTATCGTGAGTAGATTATTGGTCTAAAACATTTTTGGTGAATGAAATTTCATGGAATGGATTATATAAACACAACACAGTAGTGGTTGTAGGGCTCTTGCCTCCTGTTCTTTAACCCCCGAGCCATATACTCTCCCAGAATTTAACCCTCTATACAATAAATAGCGACTATACGACCAAACATTCAATCTTTTAACAAACATAAAAACGTAATTATTAATTTAACTTAATTACGTAAGTATTAGTGATGTATCGGACTTCTCTTGACCTGATCACTTGTAACTTCTTGGAACGTCACAGAATAGTTTTCAATTAACTGTACATTTATGATTTATTTACTATTAAATAATTAATAGTATAATAATACATATATAATTTCAGATATAATGGTCAATTATTGACAGAGGTTGGAACTTTTGGACTCAGGGCTTGCGACTCGGCTTTGAGTTGAGTCCATATTTTGAAGACGAGCTCATAATCAAATACTCGAGACTTTACTTAGACTTCATTGATTGGTCTTAAAACTTGAGTTGTACTCCAAAGCTAGAATATTGTTTTCTCAAGAAAAGCCTTGACACTATGGACCCCATATTATAGTTATGGACTTGTAATGAGCTTGAATGAAATCGAAGGATTTGATGAAAATATCCAAGGACTTGGATATGACTTGATATTTTAAGTGGACTTGCAGTAAATGAACTTTGTCCCCACTCTGACTAATGCGGTGTCGTAAGTTGCCTGCAGGAGTGGAAACGACATTTCGAAATCTTTGGAGCCATGGATTAAATATTTATTTAGAAATGGTTAAACACCTACTATAATTCAAATGTGGGCTCGTTATATTTTGAAAAGACATATCGGATAACAAATACTGCCGTTTTACATGCCATGGTCTAATAAAAAGAAGCAAACTAAATGAAATATATGTAGTTCCATCAATATTTGTACCCAAAACACACTCCTTAGTCTTGCAAAATGTGAACTACGAATTGGGCATCTTCTCAAGCAAGACACAGTAAGTCATTGGAATGATTAAATCAAGAAATTGACGCATTTTATTCCTTCAAACAACTTTAAATAATAAATATATTTGATGATGATTGATGCTGCAATACTATGTAACTGTGGTTTTCATTTATGCTACACCAATTTGAAACGATGAAAAGTTTAATTATTTTTTTTCGGCAAAGAGTCGTAGAACCGACATTAATACAATAGACTTAGTTAATAGCTACTATTTTGTCTATGCTCATAAGTGTGTGGGAGAGTGAGGAAATTGTCATAGTAAGGGTAAAATATAGTAGCTATTCAAAGACGTAGTCAAAGTTTGAAATTCGTACTTGTGAAAGTATGAGTTAAGTTTATTTTGTACCTTTATCATTCAAATATTAATTGCAAAAAAGTACCCATTATAAGTTACTTCTAATTGACTTTTAGTAGAAATGAATAATTTTTGTGTATATATTTGCTATGTATAGCTACGGAATATTATCCAAATTATCAGAGTTAATTGTGTAAAACTTGAGTGTTTAACTATTTCCGGCCTCCCCTACAAATAGAATAAGCAAACAGCTAAAGTAGTCTTAAAAATTCATCTTAGCATTTTCCAAAATCGACTTTTTTCTTTATAATTCCTATAATGATTATCTTTGTAGTAAGATATTTTCTTTTTATATTAATTAATTGATTAATAAATGAATAAATTTAAAACATAAATTAATATTGACAATATTTTAAATTTGATGACGAAACATCTAAACAGATAAACGTTTTATATGAAATCTATCATTTGATTCTTTTAAGAAAATTAACACAGAAATGTTTAAAAGTAGGTATGATAATTGGCCATTTTTGTAATTATGATTTTATAACTCTGCAGCAGGCGAAAGTGCCATATTCTCCGTCCAGTGAGTATTTTCAGTTTCCTTTGTTTCTAAATGGCAAATAATGACAACATAGAACTCGAAATAGAGCTACACTCATTGAGTGATTTTCTAAAGCAAGGGCTATAAACTGTTCCATGAATGTACGCACTATTTAATATATTTTCAGAGTCTAATCGACTTTTAATGGAACACCATTTTTCATATTTTTTGAAAATATGATTAAGAACTAATGGAGAAGTAAGTCGTTCGCCATACCAAGCTCTTACAGCTCCAACTGAATGGAAAATATCCTCAAATTCTGAAATTGCAATCGGATTAGGATCAATCTTGGGACTGAAAAAAGAAAAAAAAGACAGTAATGTGAGTTGTTTTAAGATCGATAAGTTAACTTACATAAACCAATCATACCAAACAGTAACTGCTGGTCTGTCTAAATAGGGAGCCAAATATGGTTTCTTTTGAATCATATTTTTATCAACTTTTAGGGATTGAATGAACAGGGGTGATATGCCGCAGATAGTATCACTATTTGGATGAGAGTTTGCCCAAGCCGAAATGTTATACAAAACATGTGGAAGTTTGTCTATAAACAATTTATGTAACGTATATTCAATAATAAACAACTATATAAATTACCTTGCGGAATTAACCATGCTGTCCATTGGCACGACTCATTTGGAGACCAAAATCGAATGGGCGAATGAGAATAATCTGAGCGATTTTTGGCAATGGACCATTGTGCAATAAACTGTATACGGCTAAGTACAGAGTTAAATACAGGAGCATCATACTGTGACGCAAAAATTCCAATTTGTCGAATAAACCAAGAAAAGTAATCGAATGCCTTTTCTAAAACAAAATTGAGCCAAGGCTGTGAGGATTCCTATAATAGACTTGTTGTTAAAAATACATAGATAATTATTATTTTTCAAAAAATTACATTTGAATATGGATCAGAAGGATTGAGATGTGTCATAACCATAAGCTCAGAAAAAGGGAACCAAGTCAATTGTTGACAAAATGAAGATTTAAATTGCATACTCCATTGTTCCATCACATCTCTAATTGAACACAAATAAGACACTTCGGTAAATCTGAAAATATTAGTATGTACATCTGTTGTTTTGAGTAAAGTAAAAAGTCCTTCACTTACTTCTGTATAGGAATGCATTTAAAAGTCGCAGATATAATAACACCAGCCATACCAAGTCCACAGCAGACCGTTTTCATTTCGACTGGGTTCCGCTCCCAGTTCCAAGACATGATCTTACCATTAGAAAGAATGACTTCAATAGACGCAATACTTGAGAGTAAGGACGCATTTCCTCCAAAAGCTCCAACGGATATGGCATCAACGACCGTTAAATTAGGAATTCGTCCAAAGGAATCGATACTAAGAGCCACACTCTCCAATATACTTTCCAGATCCGATAAGATGATGCCACTCTCCACAATAACACTGGAAAGCAATATAAAGGCAATCAAGAAAGATTAAAAATAAGAAGAAAAGAGGTTCTTGAGAAGACATACGTGGAGGTTGTCACGTCCAAACCAATGAGTTTGTTCATATATCGTAGATCTATCACAATATCCGTTGTATGGTGTCGGGTAGGGAATGTTCCACCAGTCACTTTAACAGGGGTTCCATTGTCTGTTGCCTGCTGCAGAATCTGAAATTACGTGTCAAGCTTAACAATAATCATCAAAAATGAGGACAACCACATATTATAAATATTCTAATGAATAATAGACAATTGTCAATTCATTTTGAACTACGCACATCTAGCACATCTTCGTAACAACGTGGATATAATCGTTGCACGTTGGAACGACCCGAAAAAAACTCTATTAGAGTCTTCATAGTCCAAAAAGAATGATGAATAGCTTGGATCCTCTCGTAATTCACTTTTCTACTGTCAAATCTAATAACTATTATTAAACCCAAGGAGAAGAAATGACAAAAACAGACATAAAATAAGGAAGCTGCATAGCTGAGAAAAAAAGAAAGAAAATCGGACGATAAAAACCCAAACACAAACAAACACAAAAACTCATACGCGAATATTATTTCTTTCGCTAAACCTCTCATTAGAAAATAGCTAAAAATCAAGGCGTTTAATTATTTAGCTAAATAGCTGTAGGTAAGTTATAGCTAAGGTTTAATGCATTAAAATAGATAAAATACTTAATGTGATGCTGGAACTACGTTAAGTAGGACCAATGATTTCTTATACTATCTGGAGGAGTCCAAGCTCAAACCACGCAAAAGATGTGGTAAAGATACATTTATAATGATAAATTCCACTTAGTGAACTCATATGAACTTTATACAATGAATAATAAAACTGTAAAATTTGTCGTAGTCGTAAATTTATATAAACATCACGTGATATGTTAAGCAACTCTTCCATTTTCAGATAATATTTGATATCCCGAAGGTGAATAGGAATAACCTTGTAATACCCGAAAGTTTGTTATTGAGGAAAAATGATAGCTTGACTAAATGTATACAAATTAAAGGGGGTTTTAACGCAAATGCTCAAAATGTTATTATACTAATTATTTAAACTGATGAATATGTCCTTCAAAAATAAATTATCAACTTCAGTTCGTGTTTGTACAATATCATTATGTCATAAAAGTTTTTACTATATACTCTGATAATCAACCTGCAGTTACAATTCAAGTCTTTGAAGGAGAAAGGCCAATGACCCAGAATAATCACAACTTGGGAAAATTCGATCTCACTGGGATTCCTCCAGCACCTAGGGGTACTCCTCAAATTGAAGTGACTTTTGATGTTGATGCTAATGGGATATTGAATGTGAGTGCCCTGGATAAGTCATCTGGGAAAGAAGAGAAAATAACTATTCGAAATGATAAAGGAAGACTTTCCAAGGAAGAGATTGACAAAATGATTTATGACGCTGAAGAGTACAAGGCTGAGGACGAGAAGCAGAAAGAAAGGATTGAAGCTAAAAATTCTTTAGAGTCTTATTGCTTCAACTTGAAGTCAACAGTGGAAAAGGATGAGTTTAAGGGAAAGCTATCACAAGAAGATATAGAGACAGTCAAGGCCAAGTGTGAAGAGACTATCAAATGGTTGGATACTAATCAAACTGCAGAAAAGGATGAATATCAATACAAACAAAAAGAAATTGAGGCTCTTAGTAATCCCATCATGAAAAAACTATATGAATCCTCCTCAAACAGTAGCAGTCAGAGAACCAGTGGATGTTCAACTCCTGGAGGAATCCCTAAAAGAGAGAATATGGGTCCTACAGTTGAAGAAGTCTATTAAAATATCCATGTTGGATTAATTAATTAATGAATTAGTTATTTATTTTTCATTCATTCAGAAGCCATGTTCCTCAATATAACCTACATCCATATTGTAAGATAGTTATATATTATATATCCATTTCTGTACATAATATTTATGTGTTAAAAAAGAAATAAAATGATTTCTTAGATTAGAAAAATCACTATGTTAATTTTCTTAAATTTTAAAAGTAGCCTATATTCAATATTCATGGGCTTACATACATAGTAATATTATGTAGTATTTCTTCCTAAACTTCGGAAACTTTGAAATTTGTGGAGCACACAACCTATTGAATATAGTTTGAAGTAAAATATTATTTTTTTTTGAATGGTAACGTATGTGTTTTTTTTTTTTTGATTCTTTAAATGGATTTCAATGATTTGTCTTATCTTTAAGGAGGAGGTACAAAAAAGTAGTCTATAAATATAACCAATAGTATATATAGCTAAAAAAAGTGGAAGAAATACACATTTTTTATGAAATTAATACAATTCAAATTACAAAATACTCATCTACATCTAGGTAATAGTATATTATGAAGATGACTATTTCTCAAAAATTTAAATTATTACGATAAATGATTATTATTTTTTTTTTTTTTCATTTAGAGAAATACATAATATGTATGCATAATTATATAATTGACACTCCTGCATCGTTCTCATAGAATGTTCTAGATTGTTCTCGAAAGTTCTCCATAAACCTTGAAATTTCTCGTATGATCTCAACATTTCTCTTAATTTGAAATACATAATATATAAGGAAGACAGAGCTAAGGTATTTAGTTTAGTTTGAAACTAGAAAACAATTGAGTAGGATATCAATATCATACATACATAGAAGAAAGAAATCAGGAAATAATAATGGTTGGAAAAAAAGCTATTGGAATTGATTTGGGAACAACTTACTCCTGTGTTGGAGTATTTGAAAATGGAAAAGTAGAAATTATAGCTAACGATCAAGGCAATAGGACTACACCTTCTTATGTTGCATTCACTGATACGGAAAGGCTCATTGGAGATGCAGCCAAGAATCAAGTGGCTCTGAATCCTAGTAATACAGTCTTTGATGCTAAAAGACTGATTGGTCGAGACTACAGTGATATATCTCTCCAAAAAGACATGAAGCATTGGCCGTTTGAAGTTGAAAACATGGGAGGAAAACCAAGGATCAAAATTGAATACAAATGTGAAAAGAAATCATTTACACCTGAAGAGATCTCAGCCATGGTTCTCACTAAAATGAAGGAAACGGCTGAGGCGTATCTGGGAAGAACTGTTACAGATGCTGTTGTTACTGTTCCAGCTTATTTTAATGATTCTCAAAGGCAAGCTACAAAGGACGCTGGTGCAATTGCAGGTCTCAACGTACTTCGAATCATAAATGAACCAACTGCTGCTGCAATTGCTTATGGTTTGGACAAGAAAAAAGGGCTGAATGGACAGGAAAGTAATGTTCTCATCTTTGATCTTGGAGGTGGAACTTTTGATGTCTCCATTTTATCCATTGAAGATGGTGTCTTTGAAGTTAAATCCACTGCTGGAGATACACATCTTGGGGGTGAAGACTTTGATAACAGAATGGTGGATCATTTTGTTGCAGAATTCAAACGGAAACAAAAGAAGGATATGTCTAAGAATAAAAGAGCTTTAAGAAGACTTAGAACCGCCTGTGAGCGAGCAAAACGTACTTTATCAGCCTCAGCTCAAGCGAATATTGAAATTGATTCCTTATTTGAAGGCACAGATTTTTACAGTAATATTACGAGAGCTCGGTTCGAAGAATTGTGCTCAGACTTATTCAAAGGAACATTAGAGCCTGTGGAAAAAGCTTTGAGAGATGCTAAAATGGATAAGTCCTCCATTCATGAGATTGTCTTGGTGGGAGGCTCAACTCGTATCCCTAAAGTACAAAAGCTTCTCCAAGACTTTTTTAATGGAAAGGATTTGAATCGTTCTATCAACCCAGATGAAGCTGTAGCCTACGGAGCTGCTGTTCAAGCCGCAATTCTCACGGGTGAGGAACATGAAACAGTCTCCAACTTACTTCTTTTGGATGTTGCACCTCTTTCTCTTGGAATTGAAACAGCTGGAGGAGTTATGACTTCTCTCATTCCAAGGAATACAACGATTCCGACAAAGCAAAAAAAAGTTTTTACTACATACTCTGATAATCAACCTGCAGTTACAATTCAAGTCTTTGAAGGAGAAAGGCCAATGACCCAGAATAATCACAACTTGGGAAAATTCGATCTCACTGGGATTCCTCCAGCACCTAGGGGTACTCCTCAAATTGAAGTGACTTTTGATGTTGATGCTAATGGGATATTGAATGTGAGTGCCCTGGATAAGTCATCTGGGAAAGAAGAGAAAATAACTATTCGAAATGATAAAGGAAGACTTTCCAAGGAAGAGATTGACAAAATGATTTATGACGCTGAAGAGTACAAGGCTGAGGACGAGAAGCAGAAAGAAAGGATTGAAGCTAAAAATTCTTTAGAGTCTTATTGCTTCAACTTGAAGTCAACAGTGGAAAAGGATGAGTTTAAGGGAAAGCTATCACAAGAAGATATAGAGACAGTCAAGGCCAAGTGTGAAGAGACTATCAAATGGTTGGATACTAATCAAACTGCAGAAAAGGATGAATATCAATACAAACAAAAAGAAATTGAGGCTCTTAGTAATCCCATCATGAAAAAACTATATGAATCCTCCTCAAACAGTAGCAGTCAGAGAACCAGTGGATGTTCAACTCCTGGAGGAATCCCTAAAAGAGAGAATATGGGTCCTACAGTTGAAGAAGTCTATTAAAATATCCATGTTGGATTAATTAATTAATGAATTAGTTATTTATTTTTCATTCATTCAGAAGCCATGTTCCTCAATATAACCTACATCCATATTGTAAGATAGTTATATATTATATATCCATTTCTGTACATAATATTTATGTGTTAAAAAAGAAATAAAATGATTTCTTAGATTAGAAAAATCACTATGTTAATTTTCTTAAATTTTAAAAGTAGCCTATATTCAATATTCATGGGCTTACATACATAGTAATATTATGTAGTATTTCTTCCTAAACTTCGGAAACTTTGAAATTTGTGGAGCACACAACCTATTGAATATAGTTTGAAGTAAAATATTATTTTTTTTTGAATGGTAACGTATGTGTTTTTTTGTTTTTTTGATTCTTTAAATGGATTTCAATGATTTGTCTTATCTTTAAGGAGGAGGTACAAAAAAGTAGTCTATAAATATAACCAATAGTATATATAGCTAAAAAAAGTGGAAGAAATACACATTTTTTATGAAATTAATACAATTCAAATTACAAAATACTCATCTACATCTAGGTAATAGTATATTATGAAGATGACTATTTCTCAAAAATTTAAATTATTACGATAAATGATTATTATTTTTTTTTTTTTTCATTTAGAGAAATACATAATATGTATGCATAATTATATAATTGACACTCCTGCATCGTTCTCATAGAATGTTCTAGATTGTTCTCGAAAGTTCTCCATAAACCTTGAAATTTCTCGTATGATCTCAACATTTCTCTTAATTTGAAATACATAATATATAAGGAAGACAGAGCTAAGGTATTTAGTTTAGTTTGAAACTAGAAAACAATTGAGTAGGATATCAATATCATACATACATAGAAGAAAGAAATCAGGAAATAATAATGGTTGGAAAAAAGCTATTGGAATTGATTTGGGAACAACTTACTCCTGTGTTGGAGTATTTGAAAATGGAAAAGTAGAAATTATAGCTAACGATCAAGGCAATAGGACTACACCTTCTTATGTTGCATTCACTGATACGGAAAGGCTCATTGGAGATGCAGCCAAGAATCAAGTGGCTCTGAATCCTAGTAATACAGTCTTTGATGCTAAAAGACTGATTGGTCGAGACTACAGTGATATATCTCTCCAAAAGACATGAAGCATTGGCCGTTTGAAGTTGAAAACATGGGAGGAAAACCAAGGATCAAAATTGAATACAAATGTGAAAAGAAATCATTTACACCTGAAGAGATCTCAGCCATGGTTCTCACTAAAATGAAGGAAACGGCTGAGGCGTATCTGGGAAGAACTGTTACAGATGCTGTTGTTACTGTTCCAGCTTATTTTAATGATTCTCAAAGGCAAGCTACAAAGGACGCTGGTGCAATTGCAGGTCTCAACGTACTTCGAATCATAAATGAACCAACTGCTGCTGCAATTGCTTATGGTTTGGACAAGAAAAAAGGGTTGAATGGACAGGAAAGTAATGTTCTCATCTTTGATCTTGGAGGTGGAACTTTTGATGTCTCCATTTTATCCATTGAAGATGGTGTCTTTGAAGTTAAATCCACTGCTGGAGATACACATCTTGGGGGTGAAGACTTTGATAACAGAATGGTGGATCATTTTGTTGCAGAATTCAAACGGAAACAAAAGAAGGATATGTCTAAGAATAAAAGAGCTTTAAGAAGACTTAGAACCGCCTGTGAGCGAGCAAAACGTACTTTATCAGCCTCAGCTCAAGCGAATATTGAAATTGATTCCTTATTTGAAGGCACAGATTTTTACAGTAATATTACGAGAGCTCGGTTCGAAGAATTGTGCTCAGACTTATTCAAAGGAACATTAGAGCCTGTGGAAAAAGCTTTGAGAGATGCTAAAATGGATAAGTCCTCCATTCATGAGATTGTCTTGGTGGGAGGCTCAACTCGTATCCCTAAAGTACAAAAGCTTCTCCAAGACTTTTTAATGGAAAGGATTTGAATCGTTCTATCAACCCAGATGAAGCTGTAGCCTACGGAGCTGCTGTTCAAGCCGCAATTCTCACGGGTGAGGAACATGAAACAGTCTCCAACTTACTTCTTTTGGATGTTGCACCTCTTTCTCTTGGAATTGAAACAGCTGGAGGAGTTATGACTTCTCTCATTCCAAGGAATACAACGATTCCGACAAAGCAAAAAAAAGTTTTTACTACATACTCTGATAATCAACCTGCAGTTACAATTCAAGTCTTTGAAGGAGAAAGGCCAATGACCCAGAATAATCACAACTTGGGAAAATTCGATCTCACTGGGATTCCTCCAGCACCTAGGGGTACTCCTCAAATTGAAGTGACTTTTGATGTTGATGCTAATGGGATATTGAATGTGAGTGCCCTGGATAAGTCATCTGGGAAAGAAGAGAAAATAACTATTCGAAATGATAAAGGAAGACTTTCCAAGGAAGAGATTGACAAAATGATTTATGACGCTGAAGAGTACAAGGCTGAGGACGAGAAGCAGAAAGAAAGGATTGAAGCTAAAAATTCTTTAGAGTCTTATTGCTTCAACTTGAAGTCAACAGTGGAAAAGGATGAGTTTAAGGGAAAGCTATCACAAGAAGATATAGAGACAGTCAAGGCCAAGTGTGAAGAGACTATCAAATGGTTGGATACTAATCAAACTGCAGAAAAGGATGAATATCAATACAAACAAAAAGAAATTGAGGCTCTTAGTAATCCCATCATGAAAAAACTATATGAATCCTCCTCAAACAGTAGCAGTCAGAGAACCAGTGGATGTTCAACTCCTGGAGGAATCCCTAAAAGAGAGAATATGGGTCCTACAGTTGAAGAAGTCTATTAAAATATCCATGTTGGATTAATTAATTAATGAATTAGTTATGTATTTTTCATTCATTCAGAAACCATGTTCCTCAATATAACCTACATCCATATTGTAAGATAGTTATATATTATATATCCATTTCTGTACATAATATTTATGTGTTAAAAAAGAAATAAAATGATTTCTTAGATTAGAAAAATCACTATGTTAATTTTCTTAAATTTTAAAAGTAGCCTATATTCAATATTCATGGGCTTACATATATAGTAATATTATGTAGTATTTCTTCCTAAACTTCGGAAACTTTGAAATTTGTGGAGCACACAACCAAAATTTGATTGAGCTACAGATCTTAAATTTATTTTGTAACAATTCCACTAAGAAATTTTAGTAAATTCCTTGTCTTTTTATCTGTTTGTGAACGGCAATAATTCTGATCAATGCCAAGTACTCTTGTTAATATAGGTATGAAAAGAAACTGATTGATTGATCTTACAGTCCTTATTATATCCAAAGTTGCAAATTTATATCAGTTGAAAAAATAAATGTTAGAATTAGCAGACACGATAATCAAATCAATTCTCTTTGAAGTTAAAAAAATTGCTATCCCCTTTTTTTTTCATCTTTCCAAAAGTTAAATTGAATGGAAAAAGTCTTTTAATGTTGACAGTGACATGACCTTGATAAACTTTTCTATTTCATGATTCATAAATTATTTTCCTTATTCTGTTGATTTTTTTAATTAAAATAAATTATACCATTTATAATGATTTTTTAGCATTAATTCCTCATGCGATTCAAAAAGAAGTGTTGGGGCAGTAAGTTTATGTGATACAATTAAAAATGGATTTTTTCAACGTCGGATCAAAAAAGTAGTGTATGCACGGAGGTAGTATCACGGCAAAAGCTCACATAAATTGAAACGATCAATGTTAAAAAAGAAAAAAAAAAAGAGATATTATTATTCATTTTGACGAGCAATGATAATCAAACAGTCGACTTATATTTAGTACTTATAAAATATAAAAATGATCATTGTTAGTAAAAATAATACATTAACGATAAGAATATTAAAATTTCAAAAATAAAGTACTGTTGAAAAGAAAAAATTGAGATGGTCATCTTAAATCACAATTTAAAATCTTAATCATGACTCAAATCAAAAACTAACAAATATTATAGGTGTAGTAACACTTGCAGTTAAGCCCACACTATGGATCTTTATTTCAATAGTGTTGGCCTCAGAATCGAACAAGATGTATACATGCATTTTCTAAAACAGGTTTTTGTACTCTGGATAAAGCCTGTGGCTGCTTGCAGGCCTTAATAGTTCCAGCGATACATTGTATCAGCATACTAAATCCAGAGAGGAATGAAATAGTTGAATACCAATCACTTTTATATCACTTTTGGCCTCATGAGGCATGGCCTCCAAACTCCCAGATTTAAATCCATTCAATTATTATTTTAAGGGAAGGTTGGAATACAGTGACTACAGGACTCACCATAACAATATTATTTCCTTAAAGCGATACATCACCTCAACTTCAAAGAAATCTTGTTCCCCCAGGGGTATTTAGGACATATTTATATTTCATTGGGTGTGTGGGAAAAGTCCTTTACCAAAATGGACAACAGATTGAATAAATATATTCTGTCTACACTTCTTTAGTAAATTTTATAAGTAAGTTAAAAAAAAATAATAGTAAGTTTATTAGTGTTATTTTTGAGGATAATTTAATCATAAACATTCTGTATATTGGTGATACATGAAATTCTAGATACATGGAATACTCACATATCTTACATATAGATAATATAAACTATTAATAAACCCCGTATAAGAAGCATTTTTTAAAACTAAATGTGTTTTTTTTCAAAGTGAAAAAGGGTATATCTTTATTGAACATAGTTAGTTTTATATCCACCTAGCTTAGTGTATTGCACACCGGAGGCAAAATTATATTCTTCATGGTGAAGGAGGAATATTCTTTAGTTGTATTGTTCCAAGAAATTGCGAAAAAGCAATTGGTAGTAATTATTATAAATATTTACGTATGTGAAACATGAATCCAGTTATTAAGCAAAATCTGAAAATCTTTTTTTATCTTTTCAACCGATTTCCCTTAATTAAAATTTTTATTAGTACAAAGATCCAATTTTCCAGTCAATCTCTTATAGTGATTGTTCCAGCAATAGAGGACAACAGTTTGGGTATCAAGTTGTTTCTATAGAAAAAATATATATGAATTTAAGTACAAACATATTATAATTATCCCACAGTAATGCTATTTTAAATGTTGATGCTTCTCCTCTTTATTGGAATAATTCATTTTCTACTCCCAAAAATTATATCCCAGACATCTAATATTAACAAGGGTTTTAATTCTTTTGTAACAAATGTTTCGCTCTCGCTTTCTATTAGCGCTCTTTTTTTCCATACTAAGATATCTAGTTATTCGGAAACCACCTGTATTTCCTTCTATATATAAGAATTTATATAAAATAACATAAAGCTCAGTAATTATATTATTGACTTGGATCTTGAAAATGACCAATAAAAATACAAGAGTCGTTACTTGATTTTTGTGAAATTTGTATCTTTGAAATTTAGCCCGTGATAACTTATGTATTATTTTATAAATATTAATTTTGATAAAATGTGACCCGTTGTCTCCATGCACCTTTAACATACTTTATTTCTTCATGTGTTCGATCGTAGATACGTGCTTACTCTAATGATTTGTTTTTTATTATATTATATGTATCTAAACCAAAAAAAAGGAATAGTAAAATTTCTCATAAAAATATTTATTCCTACATATTTGGTCAGAATACTCAAATTTGGTACTATGGTTTAGATTGAAACAATTGATTTTTCATCGCTTTTATAAAATGATTTCTTTGTTCAATCTATATACTTTGAAGCCTAATGTTCTTATTAATTATATTCAGCTCTAATTATTAGTTTTTAGACTCTTAATTTTCTTCATTGAGGATTTACCACACACAAACCAATTATTATATAATATTGTTAAGACACTATTGTTCATTTTTTTCTAGTAAACAACAAATTGATATATTTGTATACGACACTTCATTAGTGTTTTACTTTTATTAATAATTATATGTATGCAGATTAGCATATTTTAATAACGGACTTTACAGGGTGACAAGTATGTTTTAAAAAACATTAAATCTTTAATAGCATATAAATATGAATAGTACAAAAATATATATGGTCAGAAATGATAAATAATTTTTAATTTACATACATAAGTAAGGTAATTTTTATTCGAAATATAATGTTTTGGCCTTGATCACCGGTGTTAAAAGTCCATCAACTACTACACAAGATACAAAAATGGCATTTGTGTCGAGATCGGTCCAACTGGCATTCAAGTTCTCTCTTAGTGCTGGTTACGTTTACGTCAACTCATCTACCTCTTTTGTATACTCATTTGATGTTTCATGCAAAAAATTGACTACTTCCACCGTTTTTTCATTATAAGTTCAAACGACTAACTTTACACCTTCGTGTGTCCGACTGAATTTAAACAGACATGAATGATCTTATAAAAGTAATTTTTCTCACATTTTCAGATTGTGTGTCTCTCTGAGCACCTCGGAATTTTCGCACGGTGGCTAACTTGGAGGTTTTCACTTCGTATAGCATACTCTCGCAAGGTTTTTTCTTCTTAAACTATCAACAGCACCGATTAATGATCTTCAATATATAATAAAGGAATATGCAACGACATCCTCTTATTATGATGTATTTTCAAATGCACATACTATAATTAACATGAAATACTAAAACATAAGATTATTTTGAATGGGATTGCAACGTGGGCACATTCAACATGTTTATTTATATGTATTACTTATGTCAATATATAAAAATCTGATTAACCATGACGTACAATGGAATGAAGATGAGGGATGTCTTTTTACTATATGTGGTCACATTAGCCCAATCCATCACTGATGCTAATTTTTATAGGTGAATCACAATTTTTTTCTCACCAGAAAGGTTTTTATTTCAAAAACATTTGTGTCCATAAAGAAACATTAAAATTCTAAATTAATATCCTTAAATGTAACCTCATTATTAGTCACAAAGTTTCAGTAAAATGTTCATTGAAAAAATTGAAACAAAATACAACCAAAGCATCACTAAGACAATATAAATAATATAAAATTATACAGAATAGTATAAAACACCCTCTGAAGGAAAATATCATCCACTAATATGCTTTTTATATTGACGAATTATTAACTGAAGAGTCCTTTCATGTCGTATGGAAATCTGTGGGAAGTATTTTATTAACTTCACGTAGCACAATCGGAGTTGGTACACTCAAAGAAAATGTAGCTTACCTTGCAGCAGGGGCTATAAGTACAGAGTATCATTAAGACTAAAAACTCAGTATACAGTAAAGTTTTGTGCTATAAATGACTTATACTTACTAAGAGACGCGTTTATTGCCTTTTGTTCTTGAGAAAGTTCCTTCCTTCGAGAGGAAACAACAAACAGAATATATCTTTTAATTGCTGCTTCATTATAGTTCTTGATAAATATATGATTAATCACAAAAAACTGCTTAATTATTGTAAGAACTGGGCAGTCAACAAAAGCGTGAATACTATAATTAAAAAATCGTCTTCAGTCTTAGCAAAGACTTGAAAACTTTATCAGCTTCGCCGTTATCAAGAATTGAGGGGTAAATTTCCTTCCATGATTTATCTTCAAAGAGTGTACCATTTTCTTTTCAAAGGATTTATCAAGGTTGAGAACAGATATAAAATAAACGAGTATTTTCTTACCCTCTTTTTTCAAAAGAGATATTATATTGACCAATTTTATGCACCAAGGAGTTAGTGGAGCATGATATAAAGGGAAGAAGAATTTAACTGTATCAAAAATAGGGTTGCATTTTATGTGATGAGAATAAGGACCTTTTCGACCGTAGCGATTTTTTCAAGCTCACTTGGGTCTCGACGATGCTTAAAAAAAAATTTTTTTTTGTTCAGGTTTTGGCAAGTGATGTCGATCGTATTATTTGAACTAAAATAACGAGTATTTTCCCAAATGATTTTCTGAGCTGTTGCCCATTTCTTTGATGGATAGAGAATGGGGTTATTTGAAAGGCGAGTGCCTAACATTAAATAACTTAAAGCATTCGAAGCGTAAAAAAATATTCTCCATTCCTGGTAATCCTTAAAAGTTATATCTTTTAAAATTTTGAAATAGATTTTGGGTAAAATATTACCAACTAAGACAATTCCTCCCCCTAATTGAGACTGTGGTCTCTTTAGGGTGGGGATGTAACGTTTATCGAAAAATGTACCAAGTCATTCAACTTCATCCATTAATGACTCCTCAAAGGCACAGCGGTAGCAATATATATATATATGTAATCTGAGGAATCAATTTGGTATTAGATAAATCAACTCAATTTTGAAGATTAAATCTCCTCCACTGGATACACCACTGACGGGCCTTCCAGTGGACTTTTATCCGATTATAAGTAGCCAGGCCATCACTTTTCTATTCAAGGCCAATATATCAACAGTGTTAACTACCGAACAGCCACCCTTCTTCAAATCCGTAGAAGGATGTCAGGGACTTAAAGAGAGGATATAAGTTTTTTTTTGAAATTCACCCCCATTCCCAGAACCCTAGGGAATTTTTCGAATGCAGAAATTATAATTTCAACTCTCTTTTTAAAATTGTTTAATCGCATTTTCTTCAATCATACGCATAATGTTATCTGCTTATAAATCAACCAAGTTGCATATATCATCAAAAGGAACTCTGAAAGCCCTGTATTTACTATTCGATTAAAGGTTTAAATGCTCCGATGTAGTTACCAAGAGAAGTGGCGGAAACCGAACACCCTTGTCTGCAGATTTTTTCCAATTTTATGGGATCAATCTGTAGTTCATTCAATAAAAAATGTAAGGTGCATTTCAAAAAAACTGCACGGATAGGATTTAAGAAACGTCTCTGTAACTTTTTTTTATGACTAATCAAACCAAATACTTTACTAAAATCTAATGTCACAATTTGTACGAAGTTTTTCTTCAATCTTGTTTTGTCAATAGCCTGTATATTCTTGGAAGTGTTTGCAATGTGTGTATTTTTCAAATATTCTTTTTGTTGCTAACCTAACTTCCAATTCAATAAATATTCGATTTACTTAGTTAACACTCCGGCCAATATTCTATATGATTCGTTTAGAATTGTAAATGGCCCCCAATGGTTTATTCTTGTCCCATCACCTTTTTTAGGCATCAAAGATATTCTACCCTATGTAACAACACCAGGGAGCTTCCCTATTGTCTCCATATCGGTTCTAATCCCAATAGTGTTCTCATGGCAAAAAATATATATCTTCCCTTTGATGATATCCAGGTCTGATGCTTCTAAAGGGTTTTTCGTTAACAGCGCTCACATTTAAAAAAATAAATAAAACGAAAACGGTTTGAGATATTGACGATTTCTTTATTTGCCGTTAAAATATATTCAAGTTAATTTATGAATAAAATTCGATGTCGTTTGAATGACGTGCACGTTTTACGAAGTCCAATCGTTAAACCCAATTTTCAACTACTTTTCTGCATAAATTGGCTGAAACTACAGCAATTTCGAGCTGAATATTTGTTCTGAGCTCTTCTAACGTCGACGGGTTATTGTTGTAGACCAGGGGTTTTACGTGACCCCACAGAAAATGGTCTAGAGGCGTTAAATCGCACGAGCGAGGCGGCCAATTGACTGGTTCATTTCTGGAGATAAGACGCTCACCAAACCATCTCTTCCATAAATCGATTGTAACACTTCAATAAATCGATTGTGAGGTGGCACCGTCTTCAGCCCAGTTTTCCAATTCCCGCCGTTTGAAGTGATCAAGCAGCTTCAGTTCTTGTGTCAGCTTGATTTTATACAGGTGTAGGCCAAGATCTTTTCGCAAAATTCGCCACAACGATGTCACAGAGATGCCCAACGATTGAGAACGGCGCGTAAGAGACAAATTTTGGTCATCTTGAATTGATGCGCTTGCGGCAGCAATATTTATTACACTTTGTGCATTTCTTTATCTCACTGGCGCAGGAACATTATGCAGCGTGTATGTTGACTCAAATTTTTTCACCAAACGTTGAATTGTTGATTTTACAGGTCGATTACGTTGACCATAAATTGGCGTTAACGCTCTTAAAGTTTGGATCAAAGACTCACCACTTTTGTAATAAATTTTAATAATTTGCAAGCGTTGCTCGAGTGTGTACTGCTACATGATAAAACTACAATTATTTTTTGAGCACAGCTGTCAAAGAAACAATCACAAATATTACGTCGTTTTCGAAACCTATCAACGTAAAATGGAAGCGTCTCTATTGAAAAACCCTTTAAAATGATGATTAATATATTAAAATATCTTCTCCTCCGTATATACAAAACAAATGCTCACCTTCTTTGGTCTAGGAAAACCCTTTCTAGCAAAACTTATGGAAATATTTGAAAATAAACTTTGGAGCAGTTGGCTCTTTCCTTTCAGTTACTATTTTATTAATTCCTCTCTTATATAGTTCATTTGTTAACGACATACTTTTCAATCTTTTGTTGAGATTTCTTTTTTAAACAACTTTTTTCCCAATTTCTTCTTCAGAGATCTTAGAAATTCCTATAATGTTTAAAAAGTCCCCCGTTATATCTCGAATAAACAAGGAACCTGTCTTCATTATGTCTTCAATATCCTCCTTTAACTTCTCTGCATTCCTCTTCTTATTGATCAAGGTAATAATTGTCTCTCAAATGATTTTGTAAATACTGCATATAGTTTATTGGAGGATAAGAGTCAAAAGAAATCCTCAATCTATATTTTGATTTATATTCACTTGAGTCAATTACCCAATTAGGGATACTGAATTTTTTGTTAAGAGAATTGACATAAGATTCCAAGTTGATCAATTTGTGATCAGAAGAAGGTTTTATCCTATAAGTTGATTTTTTGCGGTATTGTAGAATATCCTTCGAGACTAGGGCATGATCAATTCTTCACGAATCTTTGCCCAACCTCCAAGAACATTCTCCTTTTTCAAGGCCTACATTTAAATCATCAATCAAAATCAAAGGGCGTTTGTCTATCTTATGGCTATTACTTATGGATTGAGAAAAAGGGAACGTATTTTCATTCCGAGCCGCCTGTGCATAGCCTCATCTTATGTCAAACATTCTTATATGAATATTGCTTAATGCTTTTAAAAGTTCCCAATGACTTCAATACCAGTGAGAGGATACCTCGGCGCAAGTTAGATCCAGTGAAATAACTTCACTAATTCAAAAAGAACATGAAATACAACAAGAAGACGATCCCTTAAACTTTATATCCTGCAAGTATATTAAATCTGGCTTTAGTGCTTTGATTCTTTTCATCATTGCTGCCTGTCTGGATTTAAGATCTCTTCCTCTTCTAGAGTTTAGGGAGTCTATTCTTCTCATAACTATATTCCTCTTAAGATAATAAGAACTGGGCTTATGATTTATTGAAGTCTGCGTGGAACTGTTATGGATGTAAAAGTTAAGGGTTATGATATTTTACTTTGATTTTCTCATAAGAACAATTTTTAATTCTTTTGTGCTTTTAAAGGAGTTTCCTTACTATCAGGGAACAACCCTGAATCGGAAGATGTTCTTTTATAAGAGCATACCTTGCTCGAATGGATGTGATGTATTCAGTTAAAAGAAGATCTTCTTTTTTTTTTTTGGCTTCAAATTATCACCAGTTGGGCATTCTCCTTCTTCCGAAATGCATTAATCGTTGGAGGACAAAAAAAAGGCCTCCTTGTCTGACATTTATCTCACATTTGTTGTGGCAAAGTTTTGTTCTCAATGTGAACTATTCCCTTCCTTCTCGAAACCTTTATCTTTACTACCTTGGTCAGTATTAACTAAGATATTAATTTCATTTTCATTCATTATGTTTTCTGAAGTATTTCCATTACAGTCAGACGCATCACTTATATTCTTCTCAAAAGATGCATCAAAACTCTAAGTTTTTTCTTCAACTTCAATCAACTCAATAGTTGACGATTTCGTCATCTTGTCTACTTGGGTATTCCATTTCAAGTCTTTATTGGGGTACTCCCTAGCAAAGTGTCCAAAACTAAGTTATTTCCTGACCAGCATTGGATATCCTAGTTTTAAAACCTCTGAGCGGGAGCAATCCAGGCACCTCATTTTTTAAGATTGCCCTGATTACAAAATTCCCATTCAAAATACCTTTAACCTTTCCTTCCTGAAAGCAGAATTCTTTACCCTAGATTTTTTAAATGTTGCTTTAATTGTTCAGGTGGAGTTGCATTGATTAAGTATAAGTAAACATTTTAGTATTGTAACTAATCCACCCAACCAAGTAATTGTCTTTAAAGTATATATATATGTTTTATATTTTCTTCTGTAGGAAAAGTATCAAACTTAAAAACATTGAGCTTAAGAAAATATTTTTACCTGAGCGCTTTATCAATGGGGTACTACTCCATAGCACACTTTTCTTATGGACCAGAATGGTTTCATGCAAGAGCCTGTTTATGATGTACGTTAAATGTTGATTGTATGATGAATATCTTTTCATCCCTCCAGATGATGAACATCTACATAATGTTCGTCTAATCTTCCTTATCCTGTTGCCTGTTTTGGCTATTAGATGCATTTCGGTTTAAAGAATCAAAGAGTCTTAGACTAGCAAATAGTCTTTCAGAGAGTTATTACTCTTTGCTAGGTATTTGGTCAGTTTTTTTCCCTTGCTTTTAATACTTCGGAGCGAATGCCTCGAACCTATTCAAAGTATATTACTTGATTTTGGGAAAGATGAAGATAGTATAGTATATACTTACAGATTGTGCAGCCTCTCTCTGTATCTTCAACTCTCGATTTATTTGTAAAAAGGGTTGAAGTAGTCATCTTGTAGCGAAATCACTTTTCTTTTGAGTACATGAAAGGGTCGCAAAAGATTGTTTTTTAGTTTTTCAGTACATCTTCCGACCGTTTACAAACTAATTGAAGGAAGTTTTTACGAACCAAATCAGCCTGGAGGGCTCACAATTTGAGTTTCTTGAAGACACTAGAAGTAAATATGGTTTCTAACACAATTTAGCTTGGAATTGGGGGACCATAAAACTTTGTATAATACAGCTTAATCAATTTTTTATTCTTTCATTTTTCAAGAAGGTCGTTGGTGTGGCATCTGTTGACTCGTTCCCCAATTGTCTAATTGCTGAAACTCCTGATGCCTTGAAGAATTTATTTCTAGGGTTCAACCTAGGATTGAAGTTGAATGGTTCGTCTACTCCAAGCCTAGGAAGAACAGAGTTCACAATTGATTTCCATGAATTGGCCATTTGCTTCCAGTAAGCATACTTGAACTATACTTGGAGACTTAAACAGCTCAACAGGACCCAAGAAATTTATTTTGTTAAATAGAAACCACACCGTATTCCTTTTAAAAAATGTATTTCCTGCATTTTGGTCAGTAATTCGAACAGCTCTTGAAGTTTAAAAATTTCCACACAGTTTTTATAAATTTAGACCTATACCCCACGATGAAATTGGAGCATACTGTCGTCTCTTTAAAAGATAAGCTCGCCTTTGATCCGGATAATTTGTATTTTATATATAATTTTCTCTGAATTAGGAATATACCTTAATACGTGGACTACTTGGGAGTTTGTGACTGCATTCCATATTTTTACCCCATCTAATATATTTATTATGACCTAAGCACTAAGACCTTGATGCTTTTTTTAATCACCTTTGATTTATATGCCATTACAATGCTTTCATTTAATTTCGAATAATGATATCCACTTCCTCATGTATATCGATTCAACTATCCCTCATCTTTTTTAGCTTTTAAAGACGATTGATTTCTTTTCGTTGTTCGAATGCAGCGACTATACCTTTGCCAACTAAATTGTCCTTTGACGTTTTTTATACACGTCGGGTGGCTGACCATGGAGTAAGTATTTTAATTCAAGCAAGTTCCTGTATTCGTCAATAACTTTTTCTATTTCGTTACGAGTGGAACTATCATTTAGTCGTGATACATTTAATTTCCAATATGTTTTAAGTTTTAGCTTAAAGAGATAAAGGTTGTAGTTATTGGTGAGAGGTTGGAGATGTATGGTGTAATACCTCTGATTTATTTGAGGAACATTACTATGTTTGATGAGACAAGAATATAATCTAGTCTACTTCCCAATAGTTTGTTCGATTTATTTTTCTTGTAATATGGCGTATACAAATTATTCCTATGTCTTAAATGCAATAATTGTAAATAACTCCCTCTGGGTCGTGTTTATTTTAAAATTTTGTGATCCCGTATAATTAAACGTGCCCTTTCCAATTTGTCAAGTAACATTTACATCCCCTAAAATTAAGATGTTTTGCTCTTTCATTCCAGAGACTATAATTGAGAAGAAGTCAACCCTGTTTTATTTGAGCTATATATTGTAAAAATTCTCTAGTCGTCGTCTAAATGCTCAATGTCTAACTTGATGTAATTACCGTTGCTGTTCGACTCGATAAGCATCGGTGAAATTTTTTTTTCCATAAAAACTAAAACTCCTCGAGATGGATATGCTTGATTTGATATGGCAGATGACTCAAAAAAAGGATTCGACTGAGGAAAAAAATGTGACTTTTTTAATCCCTGAGCCTCGTATTTAGTAAGGTTACAATCTCAAGTTAGCTTGTAGATTTCAAATAATTGAAGATCGAAGACGCTCTTTTCCTAGAAGCAATCAAATTTACATTATAAGCTAGACATGACAGTTTCATATTGTGCTAAATGGAGTTGTTGCAATTTTTCTTATAAAGTTTATTTTTTTAAAGTTTTCTTTCACCTTGCAGTTAAGGAGTTACTCCTAGTAGGTGCATTGAAATTTTTTGACCTATAGGGGTCATCAACTCTTCATTTATGGCCCTATTAATTCTTTTTTGAACTATCTCCCGGATTTCGGAGGAATCAGTGTTGGTGAGCGTATTGTGACTAGATTCTGAGTTTGGGAGCGTTGACAAGTCATTAAAGTGATCAGTTATTGTTGACAAATAATCTGATTTTTCATTAACCTCTGTAGTTGGATAACTTGAAGAGGAAACCTCTACAGTATTACAGACACCATTTGGATAACTAGTAGCATGATACATTGTAAGTTAAGGTCAAGGCTGGATGAGGTTCACAATGGAGACAGGCCAGAAGTGAGCCATATTGTGACTGCAGAAGCTTCTGTTCTTCTTGTTTGTATGGGGCTATAATTGACTTCTTGATGTTGAAAGAAGTCCGGGTGGAGATGTCACCGGTCTTTCTAGCCTTCTCGGGACTTACACTGGCGCACAAAAGATTGCACGAACGATGACTTATTTGTTGATGACCGGATATTTTTACACTTAGAGACATGAGATAAAATCAAAACTTGTACGGGGTATGGCAGCAAAATGTAGACTCTAGAGTTGGATTTAGAAATATATGAATAATTTTGTATTTTCTATAATAGGCAATAAAATAATAGTATCAAAACATGTAGATACGGTTTTTAAAAATCTTCATTCACTAAGTATGGCAACCTTTATAATCAATCACAGTCTTTACACGTCGCCTGAAGCTGTTCTTAAAGCCACATTTTGGCTGTCCGGCAAGAAATCGTGCAGTAGTTCTTGCAGCGTTGGTGCTCTCCCAATATTTTGAGATCCTCAGCTAGGACTCCCAACGCTTTCTCTAGTCTTTTGCACTCCCTTAAGTTATGCTTCAATATCCGCGTCTCATTACAGTAACTGTAGAGACCCCGCTGATCGTGAAATACTCTCCTCTTTAAGTAGAGGCCTCATGCTATTCTGTATTTTATATACCTATGTTTCGCTGTTAGTATATAGTTCATATTGTTTTTCCATATTATTTTGTCTTTTATTTTTCCATTGTAGCCCCCATAAAAATGTGGAGTTCATCAGGACTTGGATCTTGCAAACACAGTCTTCTATTGATAGAACAATTAGGAACATTCATAAATACGTGCATAGGTCTAGGTCTTATAATCGGTTTGAAGCAGAGCTGAAGGGACCGCTTCAGTAACTTATTCTGTATGAGACTAAAGATTCACGCAACTTTTACCTTATAATGTAACATATTGTCAAACTCTATTTTGGTGTAGGGGCTAGTTTGGTTATGCTAGTTGGGGGAAGGGGGAAATAAATAGAAAAAAGGAAAATAACAAAAATAATATAAAATTAAAAGCTTACAAAAAAGAATGGAAGTTTAATAAATGTATTATTTATTACCTCCGCCTCGGTTCTTTCATAGTAAATTGAATTAAAGAAAAAGTTACAGACTGATTTGGGTAACCAGTAAGTGGTAATTCAATTTGCGAGGTTAAAATCTCACAAAAAACGTTAAAAACAAAAAATATAATATGACTTTTATATAATAACTCTAATTAAATTGTGAAAAGCTCACACAAAAACGATCAAAACGCATAATCGACCATAATAAAGGGAAATGACTTGAAAGTGAAATTTTGCCCTATGCCAAGTTCCAATTTGATATATATTGGGTGAGCGCAAGGAGGTATCAAAAGGTATCTAAGTGGAACTGATTAAAAACTCCCACCAATAAAACGTTTTTAATTACATGATAAACAGTTGAACGATAATAATAATGACCTCATTATTTCTAAATAAACAAGAGTTTAGGGTTTCAAAAAGATAAAGTTTGTCATTGTTAAAGTAAATATATAACATATCCTAACTTTGATCATAATTTATTTGTAGTATTTATTACTTTATGAGAATTGTGGTAATCAAATTAGTACCCATTAGTTTTTGATGAAGTTACATATTGCTACGATATTATAATTTTGTAGCTAGACTTTTATGTCTCCAAGGTGGCTATATATAAAGATGAAGCAGCAAGGAAATTCTACTCTTGTGTTTTTTTCATTATCAATAGAAGAAGGAAAATTTAAGTGCGTTACTGATGATGGACTGAGCACTTTGTCTAATATAATTGTAAATTTATAATTTCAATTTCACTAAATTCATTGCAAGGCTAAACCATATTAACTGAATAAATTAAATTAATAAAATTAAAATTCATTTATTGTACACAATGGTTAACTGAGAACCATGCCAAAAAAGTAAAAAAATATTAAACTTATATTCATATTAAAATTTATAAAAATTAATCCTTTCCAATACTTATTTCTATTATTATGAAACTTGATGATATTTTTGCCTGATACTTTATAAAATAATAAAATCAATTTCAGAAATAATTATTTAAAAAGACTAACAGAGTATATAGTAATAATATTAAACTATCTGTATGTAAGCTTATATTAATACTTTAAATTTTTTCGCCAAAAATCCAAGGTCCAAATATTTACTTAAGTTGAGATAAAATTTCAAACGTTATAAACGTCAAATTATTCCTTCTAACTGCCATCTCATTGAAACAAAGAACCGCCATATACTCTTGGTATTCTTTTGAAATACTATTTTTTTCAGAGTGAATTTTTATGCTATTTATTCGAGAAAGCCAGATTCACGCTTTAAATCTTGCTGAAAGATTTCGTAAGTCTGGTGACTGGCCGATGGAAGAAGTTTCCTGGATCATAAATATTCAAAGGCTCAATAATTTATACTTCGTAAGATGAGGGCAATGGTTACATCCTCTTTTGAGTATCCAGGATTGAAATTCTTTAAGGGATCTATAATTCTTCTTACTTGGATGTTGAAGTGGCTCTTTTCTAGAGTGGTTCTTGTTAAATTTTGTTTAAAACTATTTGAGTTGCACTAGGTTTTGTAGCAACAAAATTCCCTTTTCGCCAAGGAAAGTTCTTTTTACATTGGTACTCCCAAAATACAGGCCCATTTGCTTACTCACACTGGACTTGTTTTTCGAATTTGTAAACGTGAATCTGACTGCTTTGTGTTTTAGTGAAAGGCTCTTGTTGGGCATCAGTTACCCTACTACTAATTTCAATAAGCATTATCAGTCTCTGTTTCTGAGTCCCTGGTTTTCTGGACATAACTTGCTTCTAATAGTTGTTTCATTAGCTCTTTCCTCTCGCGAGTTTCCTTACGAATATTTCTGGAAGATTTGGGTTCATCCGAACTTGGAAAAGCAAATGGAACATGGAATGAGGGAATTGCAACACTTTTTGATTTCCTTCTGGCCTTTAAGTCAAGAAGTTCAGAATAAAGATTCCACTTTAAATTATTGGATGTAAAATGCCTATCATAAATCCTGGCACTCCTAGTATTATTTGGGTCTTTTTTTTTTCAAACTGAGGTCCAAAGACAATGGAGCATCAATTTTTTCTACGGACATGCAAAATACAGAGCATCTCGTAGATTGGAACAGCAGGGCATGTCACAAACAAGCTTTAAACCTGGACATGATCCCATTTTTGATAAACAGATCCATATTAGTGCACTTCACTTCAATTAAATTATCTGAACTTCCGCAAAAGTGACGTCATTACGTCAGCTGAGTCATCTAACGCCAACCTAACTACCTTAGATTATTCTTGTTGCCTCACCTTTATCTATAGTCACCTTGTACTTCCCAGTCCTTACATTGAAGAAGAAAAAAAATATTCAAGAAATCAAAACGAGTAACAGACTTTTGAGCAAAGCAGTTAATTCAATTCAATATTGACTAAAAAGGATAAATATACAAATAAATCATATACAAGGCATCATCAAAATAAAAAAAGATTCCCTTATAATCTGATTGAATGTTTATGAATTGTACTAAAAATTATCGGCAATATAATGTAGATTCAAAGGAATGAGAAGTATTTTTAGGCTGTATTAATTCCCAGTTCTCTGACCGAGGGCTAATAAATTAAATTCACTTATAATATATTTGCAATAGTTTAATTTGCGTTGTGTTCGATATTTGATGAACATATAAAATTTAATTTATATTTTAGAATAGCTGATACATTAATTTGCTCGTGCCTTATTAAAATTTTCCCTTATAGCATATATGGTCAGTGGGTACATATGCCATTACTAGGGATCGGAAGAGTTTTTAAAGGTTTCTAGTAAAACATGATAAGTAAAGTGCCAAATTTAGCTATAGTTTTTTATGTACTATATTTCATGTATTACATATTTAATTTCTAAAGCTTGATGGCAAAGGAATTTCGTTAGAACTATGTTGAGTTCATCTTTTAAATTCCATCGAAATTATTAGTTAATTGAGATTGCATAGCTATTAATTTAAAATATATCAATTCTAGGCATGCTCAGCGCTATCTAGTAAGCAAAAAATAGAGTACGTTATCGTCTTTTGACCGCTTGGTTTTATAGCTTCGGTAAAGAGTGTAACAAGGTAGCCTGCAATGGTTGGGTATTCCTTGAGTAAACCTGTAGATAATTACTATCAAGAATAAAATTAACATCTTATCACCTAAAAGTGTTATTTTTTCTAAATTGAGAAAATATGTTGTTTTTGAGCAAATCCAAAAATATTTAAAATATATTGTGAAAGTAAAAAAAAAAAAAAAATGACATTGAAAGATTACGCTTTTTTGATAATTGCTATGAAAAGATTTTTTTATTTAACAAAGCTGACATCATTATTCTTTTATTCTTGAAAGGAGAACAATAATCACAAGTTTCTGAAAGACGAAGAGTAATTCTAAGGATTTTCTGTTGAGTTATGAAATTGCCATTTCTGTAATGAAAGAAAGTGCATGAGGAGAAGGCGGGAGCGAGGCATATGATACTACGGAATTAGGAACATGTAAAAATAAGCTGCCTAATCGATTATTCCGGGGTAGAAAATAAATTACTGATATAAAGAGGAAAACCTATTAATTATAAACTAGTGTAAGTAGAGTCATATAATGGGTTGGAAAAAAAGTATTTTCGTATTTTTTGCTATATTTCAATGTTGTATAAGAAGTATTATCATTTGATTTATGCCAAGTATTCCCTGTTTTGTTCGATACCTTTTTGTATGATGCTTTACCGGTAGAAGCTTTGGTCTCTATTGGCAAAAAACTCTGACAACCAATTTTCACAGGCATATATTGAGGTCAAACTTTTAAGCCAAGTGCGTTGCCCATAGACAGGAACAGGTAATAGTCACTTGGTCTGCACAGTATGGTGGATGCATAAAAACTTCCCATCTGACCTCTGGAAGCTTCTGAAGTGTCATCGAGTGTTGTCTTCATAATATTTTGCTGTACCTTATTCACCAATGCTCGCCGTTTTTGTTTGATCTCCAGCTTCAAATGGTGGAGTCGATCACAATAGATGGCAGAATTGAGCAGAGTAAAAAAAATACTCGAACAAGTATTAGGGTGCATCAGGCCCCCCCTCCTCCCAAGTAAACAGACACAGTATGAAAGATTTTTAAATTTGAATAAATTCTACCGGGCCCACATTCAGCCTTCTAAACTGAGAATATTATAGTGTATTGTTATATTACTATGCTAAGCAAAGTTAAAAAATCATTTTTGCTTCTCTTTAATAGTTATGTGTTTATTATTATTATTGTTAACTTGTAATTCCTTGGAAATATATTGTTTTAATTTTAGTTAGTAAGAAATAAATGGCTACTATTCTAGAAATTTTGCGTTAGTGGCTTATGAGAACCAAGTGAAAAAAATTATATCACTTCTGTGAGATTCAAAACATATGGGTACTTTGACAAATAAGAATGTTGATGTGATCAAAGCTCCTAGGGTTTTTATCTTAAAAAAATAGGCACACACCGACCCTCAGTAAAATTATAACAGAGAAAAGCATGGAAATACTGAAAATATGGAAAATCATTTGTTTCGAGGGTGTTAGGCCATATTACTGCTATTTCTATTTGTCTTAAACAGATGTTACAACGGCCGTTCCTCTAGTCACCATGTCGGCATCCTATTCGTGAGGTGATGTTGACACTGATATTCAAATACCTGAAAATAGAAACGTCGAAATAAACGGAACAATCTATCTTCAAAATATTTCAAAATTTTTTGAAAGTGTGAACTGCCCCAATAAAGAAAACCTGACACTCGTTGACCTAAAGTTCATTGCTGAAATTAAGAATGTGTAGGCCGAGAATAGAGAGATGAAGCTCTTCCGTTTGTCAAAAGTACATACACAAAATCACCGTGATGATTACAAGGAATTCTCTGAACTGTGTGTGTTCTATCTAGATATCCTCAGCAAGTTTTGTAACAAGCGTCCTGGTGTAGTACACAAGGTCCACTGGATGTTTGAAATGGCTGTTTTGAGTCAAAGTTGCTCTTTTACAACACAATATCTTATCTTTGTCACCTCGAACCATTTATACCAAATATCAGGAGAGAAGTTACATGTCTTTGTCAATTTTGTATGTTTATCTACAGTTCATAGCTGAATACATGTATCACAGTCGTAGATACTCCTTGGAATGATTTGTGTCTACACAAGAAATCCCAGCAATATCTGGTGATCAATCTAACCGATCCTAAGATTACCATATCTGCTCAATCCTGTCATCTGTGGTATTTAACAATAGAAATCCCCCCAACTTTTCCTCATCAGGGATTTAAATCCATCAAGTGAGTTACATTATATGGCTAAGAGGCTTATAGTAATTAAATATAAACTAAGTGAAAGACAGGAAATAGATACATATTGCTTAGGTATAGGTAGGTTTTGGGAAATTTAATTTCATGCGACTCCTGTTTAATTTTTAGACTGGTGGGCTTTAGACTAATTTCCTAACCAAAAATTAACTGAGTTTCTAAAAAAGCAATAATTTAGAATTTTTTAATTCGTCCTCTAATATGTCTTCCAAACAAAAGATCAATTTAATTAACGTTATTAATGACGCCAATGGAAAGTGGCGTAAAATTAAGCTTAGACTTTACTGGTGTTGCTTCATTAGAAAAACATTTTCAAAATATTTTACGAGTAGTAGAAACAGATTATCACTTTGTATTACTTTTATTTACTTTTGATTGGTTTATTTCAGACTTTGGCCATCAAAAAATGAAATTTTAATATTTTTTTATTAAACTCGAAAAAAAAAAAAAAATTAAACTATTGGATGTTTTATTTATTGTGCAAGAAGGTATAAATAGGAAATATATTTATTATGATTTTAATTACTTTTAGTTTATGTAAAAACCCCTTTTTTACCATTGATGTGGGTCCCGTAAATGTTAAATAAAATTTATGAACTTTAGACGAAATTATTTTTTTATAAGGTAAAACACTTTTTCTATACTGCAATAACAAAACAAAAACATTTTTCAATCATAAGGGGTTTGATGCACCAAAGTACCCATAATTTTTAATCCCATTGAAAGGATGCAATTTCTTTCACTTGCCTTTCTTAAGCCATTAAAACAATATTTCTAAATTAGTAACCATGTATTTCGTACTAACTAAAATTGAAACAACATATTTTCCAGGAAGTGCAAGTTAAAAATAATATTAAAGACATAATTCTAAAAAATAAGTATAAATGAATACGATAATTTTATGATACTTGTCATAGTAATATAACAATATACTATAATATTCTGATTTCAAAAGGCTTACTGTGGGACCAGAAGAATTTATTCGAATTTTAAAATATTTCATACATTGTGTTCTTGTTATAAGTAAAACATTTTTATATTTTTTTTTTACTTGACGGGGGGGCTCTGATGCACCCTAATTAGTATTGTGCAACACTAATGTGACTTTTTTATTTTACAGAAATACATTAACACAACGAAAATCAATGGATAAAAGGCAAAAAGAAAACAGAGCACACAAAGGAAATGTATTTCCTTTTTGAATTTTTATACATAGTTTTTTCTTACTGAAATGTTAATTTTATTCAAAATTGAGTACTTGTTGGACTCAGATTATAATTGAGGATCAACACCACTGTAAATCTTGAATATATTATTGCAAAATATGGAGTAGGGCTTCTATTTATTTCTTCTTCTCATAGCTGATTAAAGTTATTTTAATGAAACTTCATATCAGCTAATCAACTCACCTCCCAAACATTTTTCAAACATATTGGTGGATAACATTATTTGAATTTCTGATCATTCACGCAGTACATAACGTATAGAGTATATTTTATTTCAACGAAATTTATTTTCAGGTTTTTTAAAGATGTCTTTTATGGGGACGAAGTCAAAATACAAAAGAAAATCAATAACTATGTCTATGTATGGTGCCAAATTGGTTTATAAACTCTACCGAATTCTATACATACATTGGAGCTTTCTCATACCATAGAATAATTTTTCTCCAATTATACTAACTTACATTTCATTCTATTTCTATGTGAGGACTGTTAATTAATGGATTCAAGTCTGAAAGAAATGCTGGGATGCAGTAGGTAAGCAATTAAAAGGGAAAATCAATATGATTGACAAGAGTGCTGCTGCAACACAGGGCCTTCTTTTTGGGATACAAGGGTTCAAATTCTACGAACAATTGGTTCATTTGAATCAAGATCAATTTTAGTGAGACCGGGGCATGGGCAAGGATAACTATGGAGAGTCATTTTCTCCTCCGAAATAAAAAAACTTATATGCCTTGCGGAGTAAGAAGGTAAGGTCTGTGCCAATTATTACCCCTCTTATAAGGCCTAAAGACCAGTGTTGTGCGTAAGGCCATAAAGGTGGATTCTATCGTAAGTGCTTCTGCCAGCTTCAGGTATATTATCCTGCAGCTGGTCGAATAAAATGTAATTTCTAGGCTTACAGTGTTAATTAAAGGCAATAGACATTGACGATGTTACCCTCGTTATTGTGTATGTGTCTTGTTACATGCAATTATGACGAAAAAAAAACAAAAAACAAATACATCTATAAATATGATACAATTTTCTTGTATATATGATAATCAGTAATAAATAAGTAGTGATGAAAATTACGTGTCTTTTGAGCATTATAAAAAAAAAAACAGAAAATCAACATGGTAACCCTGATAATTTGAAGAATGTTTTAGAGCTACAATCAGTTGTGTCAAGGGAGACGGGAGGAAGTAAATATATAAGGACAGGGGAATAAATTACTTTGATGTTGATCCTCAATTCTACACTTATTCCAACAAAGACTTAGAATTATAACTCTGCAACAAATCTTCAAGGCTACTTTCTTTCTTTTATGAACATACAAAAATATGTTCAATCAGGTATTGAACATAATTGATTCTGTTTTGAAAAGGAATTTTACTAATCAAGAATTAAATAATAATAACAACTTCTAAAGAAGAAATAATAATTCCTCCCCCATTCATCCTTTTTTCCCTTTACACCGCTGACATTCCAATCTCCCCGTGCAAGATAGACGCGCTCATCTGTGAAATATCCGAGAAAATAGAGTGACACCTCCATATATTTCTGAAAACCACCGGGGATTCCCTTTCTCTTACATTGCATCGTCGGGACGAATGAGGGGACGTTCACATCCAAACTTTCAATTTTTACGGTTTAAGTGCCGGCTCGACGTCATTAGGAGCAAGTTTAGAATGTCTAGCTTCAACTCATACTCGGTCAGAATGCTTCTCTCCACAGTCTTCATAATACATTGAATCCTTGATCACTTTGAGAAAATGTGTCTGCTTGTCTCCGTTTCTAATCCACCTAAAGAGCAAGTACACTTCGTTGGATCTCAAAGTGACTTATTCAGAAGTAATGAGGAGGAGGACGACCAATACTGTAAATGGATTCATCATATCTGTTTTGGGTGCATATTCACAAATTTTTCCCAGAGATAGATCCAGTTTTTTGAGGAACTATGTAACTATCGTGTGAGAACTACAAGATGAGAACTACAAGATCCTTCACAAAATTGCATTTCTAATATCCCCAATCGTAAGGGATTCCAAGACAAGTGTCAATAAAATAAATGGACCATATCTGAAGGGATGCTCCGTTCAAGCCTTTGATGATACTCATTTGGAAGTTAAAAATTCTCTTGCTCTAGTGGGGAAAACCCATTACCCAGCTGTCCCTCTGACGTCAATCCCGTCGACTCAAAGACTTCATCGGTAATGATGAAACGTCTATTATAAATTATGGGTTCGTTAGGAACAAAAAAGGAGAGGACTAAAGACATAATAGAGGACCAGGATCTCTCCTCTCTCTAATTCTTGATACAGTTTATTTTTTTTCGGATTTGTCTGCTACAGCTGTAAACTTTTTTTTTCTTAATTATTATTATTATTACTATTTTTTACGTTCATAAAAATAATTATTTTTTTAAGAACATCCGTGGCTACACATATCAAACTCATTTTAAAACTTTTTTGTCTCATCTAATATCATAACCTTAAAAGTTCCAGTTTTTAAAAGAAGATTTATGGTAATATATGTTTTATTGTACTTGTATGTATGTATTCCATTTTGAGCCTAATAAATAAAAAACACAACAACAAAAACTCATGTTTTTTATAAAAAGAAAATGATGTATGTGAATAAACTAATTAATTATAAATAATAAAATGGTTTTATTTATTTATGTACATGTTTTCCTTGGTACTTCATCATTTATTTTTTAAGGGTGCCACCCATAGAGAAATAAATACATTGAGGCAACAAGATGCACGAATGATTGAACAAAGGTATCGTTTGACAAAAAAAGTATCATATAACGTCACAACTGTTTGTTTTTCTTAGATTTCTAATCGGCCATTCCAACGAAAGAAATTATATTTGACTCTGACGGAGTAATTAAATGCCTTATCCAATCAACTTCTTTTCCTTAGCCCACTCTGAATTGATAATTAAGGATGTCATTTTTGTAATGAAAACTACCTTTATAAAGTAGAAAAGGAAAGCAGTTGTTACATTAGGTTTTTCCTCTTTTTTTCTAATTATTTTTAATTGGTTGTCATTGTGTTAACTTCACCCTATGAAGAAAAGCATTATTGCCTATAAGTTGTTTAAAAATACATATTAAAATAAAAATATACAAATTTTAATTATCATTACTGTATTTTCGCAACACTAATTCTAATATAAATGTAGAAGGTTCTTCTCTTTAAGACAATAATTCATTTTCCTCCCCCCCCCCCTAAATCATATAACAGGCTCTAATAGTAACACGGATCTTAATCAGTAATTTCATATGTTTTGCACCCACTTTCTCTTCATGCTCATTTCTTCTTTCAAAAATGTCATATTTTGTTTTGTAAATCCTATGAACTTTTTAGCTGGCTCTTTTTTTAGAATTGGTAGTCTGAAGAATGAATTTTCCAAGATGAATAGAAATACAGGGCTATACTATAAATTTTTTTTCGACTGATGTTTGACTTCCACCACGCTTTTTAATAGTGACGTAATAGAGTATAACTGTTACATTCCATAGTATTACTGCAGAAGTTTTGGTTCTTATTGGGCTGTAATGAACTTCTTAATGTTGTAGGCAGTCCCAATGGAGATGCCAATGGTATCTACATCTTTCTCGGTACTGATAACTGCTTGAAGGAAATTGTACACGTGTTGCTTTGTTTTTATGCTCCGACATGTTTACCTTTAATACAAGGGATAAAAACAAAACTAATTTATTTTTGTTACAGCTGTTGGTTGGTTGCGTACCGAAACATTTTGATCAAAAATAAAAGACATAAACTTATAATCAAATACTTCTGCAAGTCTTATGTCCCCAATTTTGTTTATAAATTAAAAACTACAACTTTAGAATTTCAATACAAGGCTAAATCTAACACTCTGTTTCCGTTGATTTGTGAGCTATTTGCCTATTTTCTTACTTCTGAAATTATGAGTCGCTAATTTTATATCCCATAATATTTGAAAGTGTTTTAGTAAGGGTAGTGATAGATTAATAAAATTTCCATAAGTGAATAAGATATCTATTGAGTATAAAATAACATCGTTTAAAAATATTTAATCATACTTTCTTGTGATTTTTGGCTGCAATATTTTTTAAATGATTTTTCATGGAATATCCTATAATTTAATATTGGCTCATATGTAACCACTTCCTTGTAAAGCCAGCACTTTTGGACAGAACTTTAGCAATAGATTGAGATTTTAAAGTTTTTTTAATAAATTTTATAAGTAGAAGCCATCTTTTTCAAACCACTTTATTTCAGGTAATCTTCTTCTTACTTCTGTGTAAATATATAACATCCTGTTAACTAATGATTATTTACTTACAACATACTCACTTATGCTATCAACTTTTCCATCTCAAGATATCATTTTTTCTTGTTCTATTCGTTTGGTAAACATATTTGCTGTATGAGTGTATTTAACGATTAATATTTAATTCGGTTTACTTGTACAAATATCAAGGGACATAATATATCTTTTTATACTAAAATAATACATTAAATCGTTGCCATTGAGAGGCTTATGTAAATACCAATTTCATAAATTAATAAGTAATACGTGATACAATGCGCATATACACACTCATTGTTTTTAAAAGAAAATGATTGCATATCTTTAAATATGTTTATAAACATTCATAATAAAGTGTTTTTCATTAAGAACACTACATATTTTTTATGAATGAAACACAAACAAATAAAGATTTTGCAAAAAAAAATATTTTTTCAGTAGTACGAATTATAAACATTTATATTTACTTATTAAAATCAATTTATCTAGCATGACCATTATGATATCGTTTAGTGAAGTTCCATCACTGAACCAGAATTTGCATTACTTTTTCAAATAAATTGATCAATATTGCAGCAATTTTGCATTCGATATTTTATTTGAGCTCTAATAACATCTTAGGTCTATTGGTGTAGACCAATGACTTCACGTGACAATTATGAGTGGGGATTTAATATAAGATTGGACACTACAAAACACAACAGAAACACGAATACCAGTTCTAAGAAAATACATTGTTCCATCATTAAATCATATGATCTCTATGACACAGCGGAACCCGTAAATGATTACATACTTTCTTTTCTTTTGAAAAATCTTCCAAATCCGCGTCCTCATGAATTGACCTATTTCTATTCAGTGGTATTCAAAAGCAATCAGTCATGTCATGTAAAGTAATCGTTACCAAAATATCTAATCATAAGGGACTGCACATTAAAATTAATTTGATACATTTCCCAAATCATTGAGATAAAAAAGCTTGGAAATTCAATTCAGCATTATTAGATATACCCAAAGTCAGTGATGAGATCGTGGAAATAATTGAGACCGCGAGATACAATGTCAAAACAGGATGCGTAGTCTTCTATGAAGTACAATATAGATTATCTAAGATTAAAGCTAATTCAGACGGGCTGGAGCCGAAGAAGCCGTCAATAGGAATAGGAAAATTGATATCAATGAAAATATGAATAAAGAGGACATTTCAGATCGTGAAAAGAAATTCCAAAAGGATCATATCTTCAGAGATTCTGACCTAGCATTTAGAACCAGATTAAAAATGAACAACATCGAAGACTTATCTAAATCAAGACTACAAAATAGTATGATAGAGAAAAAAATAAACAAAAGCAAGGATTTGTTAATCATAGTAGCAAGTGAAGAAATATCTGAAAATCCTACAAAAATATATAAAGTAATAAAAACCTTCATCTCCGAGCTGTATCAATGCTTCGATTGTACAGCACATAAAAAATGCCCTAGGTGTACCCATCGATCTGCATACTACTGCAAAGGACTGAGATGTAATGCGAACCGCAAATTCACAATTCCTCCTGATGATAATAGTTTCATCGAGAAACATTTAACGACACGAGAAATCATAACTCTTGTGATAGAAAATGCTACATCTAATAAAACTCCTGGACCACCTGGTTTTGGTTTTGAATTTTACAAATATTTATATTGCTCCTATTTTATTACAATTTTACGAGAAGATAAGGAGCGTCAGATATTTTCCTGAATATGCTTCTAATGGAAATATCATATTGAATCCTAAAAAAAAAAAATATACAAAATTTATACAAAAATTGAGGCCTTTTACTATGCAAAACTGTCTTAACAAGATTTTTACATGCATTATTTTAAATCACATAAACAACGTCTTTGATAAAGTTTACATGAATTTCAATATGGTTTCTTAAAACATAAGTTAATAGACTGCAAATTCCTTTCACTCTACAAACGTGTATAGAAAGTAACCAAGAGCGGACGTTAATGGGTTGGGATTTTGCCAAGGCCTTTGATACTTTATCACACGAATATATTAAAAAAACGCTGTACAGAAGGGTTTTGGAGACTATATCATTCGAATGGTCAGCCTAACCTTAGCAAGAAATAGAACAGCCATAAGTTATGGAAACCAGTGCAGTTATTTTGAGAATAAAGAAGGTGTCTAAAATTCTAAAAATCTAAAATTTTGATATATTCTCAAGATATATATAAAAAAATATATTTTCTTATAGTTCAATGATTAAAAAATTAAACGCTTTTACCATGAATCAACATCTGAACTGTTTGGTAGAGGCCTAGAAACAAATCCTGTGAGCTATGTAAAAAAAACAATAATAATATATATATATTTTTTGGTAAGAACGTTAAAGGGTCAAAGACGTTTGGAAAATACCTGATTTTTATTTCTTTAGAAATTAATACTTTTGTAATTATGTAGATATACCGAGTGGGGACACATAACATGAAATGATATAAACAAATTACGAAAAAATGTGATCTAAATATAGTTTTGTATGCCGATGAATGACGTATAATTTGTAATGGATTTATAAGTACACGTACACTGGCAAGATAAAGTTGGGAAAAAAAATGAAATTTCATATATTTTTCTATGTACCTATGAATTACACAGTAATTAGGCTATTAAAATGAGAACAAAATTAAGGCACAATATGGGTATAAACATTTGTTTGTAAAAAAATCAAGGTATTTTTTTAAATTTTTGCTTCATCAAAAAATCCTCCCTTTTCCACTTTTAGTATTCTTAATGTTGGTTTTTCAAGATAGGGAGATGTGATATCATTCCCAGCAGGCTTCAAGATGTTCTTGTGGGGTATTTTCCCCGATATTTTCTATCCAAGTGATTCCAAAATATCTCTGTTGGGTTCAAATCAGGAGATGGAGCTGACCATTGCATAATAGAAGGGATTTGAGAGGCTTCTTTCTTTTTCAATAAGTTTTTTCAGAGCTTGGATGATTGGTTTGGGTCGTTGTCTTGTTGAAAAATAAACTTATTTCCAATAAATCTATGTCCAGAGGGAAAGGTTTGCGTTACATCAATTGATGAATTGCCTCCCCAATGATTTCTCCGTGACTCGTAGGACCATCAGGGGGGGTCGTGAAGGACGACTTGGATTGTACTTATACACGAGGATAAACACCAAATTCTGATAGAGATCATGAAGGCTCGAGAATCCACGTTTTGCTGCTTAGCCCTATAGATGTTTTTCTCAAATACTCTTAGATTTTGAATTTTTTACATTTTTATTTTTTCATTCGCTATATTTCTATTCGAAAACTACAGCTTTAATTAATCTAATCACATAAATCATAAATTTAATCATTAAATTGAATGAAAAATAATTTTGAGAATGGTTTGATTTTCCCCAAAGATACAATATCCTAAATCAAAAGGTAAATATTATTTATTTTTTCTTGAAATAAAAAACACAAAGAATTAGTTATAAATTCAACATTTCCTTATTGTTAAAGACCCTTTTTAAAGAGTAAATACTGGTTAACAACATAAGTTTCTAAGCCATACTTTTACAAAATCATATATATATATATAATATTCCCCTTTTTCCAATATTCTACATAGTTTTTCTATAATGAGCTCGTTTCCTTTTGCCAATTTATAAAGAACTTTTAATAACAATCAACACTTTACCTGGAAAAGAACAGTACATAGTAATACATACAAACCGAAGACCAAAACTTGCCGTAGCTTGACTAAATGTAATTTGTATCGAGTCAACAAAAGACAACTCAAAACCAATTGGTGATATGTTTAAATACCATGTTTACCTTTTTATTTTATTTAACGTGTTCTCCCTCACAGGCAATAACAACGTCGACACGTCGACGAAGAGATAGACAGCTATTGACAATGAAGGTCCATGGTACCACGCTATAATGATAACAGCTCAAAGATAATCCAAAATTTAGATGTTAGGTGCCGCAGACATTCTTTTACAGAACCCTCAAAACTGTTAAGTCCAGGGGGTGAGGTCAGAGCTGAAGAGAGCCACATGGAGGTATGCCAGAAGTCAGTCATATTGTTGGTGGTGAAATTTTGTTTTTATTCACTATATGTGGATATAATGGTCTCTTGATGTTGTAAGCAGTCCAGATCGTTATGACAAAGGTCTTAGCAGCCTTCGCGTCACTGACATTGGCCTGAAGGAGATTTCACACGTGTTATCTTTTTTGAATGCTTAGAGTTTACAATTCTATACACATTACCCAATTTTTTTAGATGTATTTGGATGGTTGCAAATAATAATAATTTCCTCAAGATATATCTAAAAATAATTTAAAACTTTCTTTCCTTTTTTTCTTCTATACATTTGTTTTCTAATATACTAGGTAGTGAACTAACTTTGCCGAAAAATACAAAAGATAACTACCCAAGAAATTTTCAGTGTTGCTCACCATTTTTCTTGCTAAACTCTCACGTAGTTTTTCAATACAAATATGAAAGATGTTCTCTCCTGAAGAATGAATAAATAAAATAATAATAATGACTGATAAGCCAAAGAGTACTTTAGTCCAAAAAGTGCTACCTGGCTGAGCTACACACGTTGGATGCTAAATGTAAAACCCCAGTTTAATATTAATATTATTACAGTGTATTTTCTTAGATATAAAAAAGGGTTTATGATAAACTTGTGAATATACACTCGATGCTACATCCAAAACGCCAGCATGACTTCATTAATGTGACCACATTATTATTTTTAGGATAAAAAATATATTCGATATACATCAGGGAGCACTACATACAATGAACCTTGTATACACGCCCAAGGTTAGATGAAAAACTCCGGGGATTTCTCATTAATTTGACCACATTGGTATTCTCTTAGATAAAAAATAAGTATATAACAATCAAACAAACATATAATATTTTTTTAATCGCTAAATGGCTCTTAAGTTGAATCAATGTTTCTTTTTTAATATTTTTTCATGACAATTAACAAGACTTTTTGTAAAAAAACAGACTTTTTACTCAATTCAGTCAAATTGTATCAACTCACTGAATACTCAAATTGTATTTCATGCTCCCTAATGGAATGTCCTAATTCTTTTGTTGGTCCATTCTTTTAGATTGCAGGAAGCAAGAGTTAATGCTATAATAAATACCCTTTTTTTAACGATAACTTATTTTTATTTGTTAAGATGACAAACAAAAATGTTGAATTATTTATATGAATTGTAGCAAAAAAAAAAAAAAAAGTACCAGCAATTAATTTTTTGATTGATTACTTGACTTGGTGTTAAAATATATTTTTTTTACCCTTTGGATACTAATTTTTAAACAAGTTTTCATATCTCCAATAAACATTATACATAGATTTATACACTACAAAACTATGTCAATAAAAATCTCCTAAAATATATTATTGATCATATGTAAACATATGGTCTACAAAATTGTTGCTGTGTCATACTAGGGTGGTGACGACTTTTTTATTCTTTTCTTAATTGTATCATAATGTCATCTTTGATTGCAGATGGAGCCAGTGTAAATAATTAAAAGTTAAAGAGTTGGATGTATTGGAATGATGTGGGGGTTTCTTACTTAAATTAAAAAAACAATCTTATTAACAAGTAGTTTGGAGTTATTATTAATAAAAACGTATTTTGTCAATTATATCATAAAAATAGCTAATAATATTTACTAATTTACATATGATTATTTGATCATTATTTTGGATTAAGAATCTTTGATAAGGAAACATAAAAATGCGATAAAGCTGTTTAATAATTTAGATTGCATTAAATTTTCCAAGATTTTTATATGAACTGACAGTCAGTTCAAAAATAAATTTATACATTTGGTATTTGAGGTGTTTTTGAATTAAAATGTTCAGCAAAGGTTTTTTTTTACAAATTTTGTAAACAAAATTTCCTTATTTTTTGGTATTTTTAATTATTTGACTTAATTTAATAATATTTATTGTTTTGATATTTTTTATAATAAATACTCTAACTAATTTTTTAAAGAAATAAATTTTAATGAAATGAAACTATTCAATACAAAATTGTGTACAGTTGTGCTCCAACATTTGAACAAGTCAGTCAACAAATTTGTTTGTAGAAAAATGCTAATGCTATAACACTTGAGTATTATACGTTCTAGCCACACAGCTCCTGCTTTAAACTTCATGAATCTTTTCTGCCTGATAGAGGTTATGTTGAACAGTTGAAATGACTTAGTTACTAACTAAGTAAATTTAGCTGTTGTAGTTACCATAAAAAGGCTGATAAGGACTTGTCCTAGGACTGACAAATTTTATTAGGAGCTAACAGATTGGACTAGATTGATTTCTAGTTTTTTAGACCTATCCATCACTACTCATTATTGAATATTATTGAATTATAAAACAAGGTCAACCTTCCGTTGATAACATAGTTAGTAGTGAATTTCTGTCAAAAGTTACCCCCCTAAAAAAACAACAACAACTAAAAGACAAAAAAAACAACCAGATTTTATTACAGTATATGTACACAGTCGACATAACGCCTATCCATCATTTTTTGTTGAACAATTTTTTTTTGGAGATTTTATAAACTATCCCAAAGTAGAAGAGTTGCTTTAATTATCACAATTATCAATGACTTATATATAACTATATAATTGAATAGAGTTCATAAGAGTTTACCAAGAAATGATGTTTTCCATCAATTCAGATTGATTTGAGCTTGTGCTCCTGCAGATAGTATTAGTAGTGATTGAAAGATTCCTAAGATATTGGATATATGTTTTTTATGGAACTATTCGTACATATACCATATAATATGTGAGTGATGAAAATGCTTTTATTAATGGACGAATATGAAGATTTTCTTTATTGACTCCTATTGAAGCTGTGGACAGTTATGTTTTATGTTCTATAGAGCTCAAATGGAGGTCGTTTGTAAGATAAAGTTATCTTAATTAATTAATTAAGTATTCATCTGATTGCAATCAATTATAATATATATATTTTTCACCCACTTTTAAGGATATAAACTCTACTCTCAATGTCAGAGTAATTATGAAGACAAATGATAATAATCAATCATTAAATGCAACAATATCCTTTTCATATTCGTCCAAATAAATGATTACACTTTTTAAATAGTAAATATAATTAAAGAAAACGTAAAGATAATTAGATGTAATGTTTCGAACTGTATTTTTTGAATGTTTCTTTTTTCCTTTGACAGTCGAGGTTGAAAGTGTATAAAAAAGCTAGTCCTCACTTTAAAAAAAAAAATTAAATGAAAAAAAAAGGAACGATTTGTCAGCAAACCATTAATTAAATTAACTAAACATCGATATAAACTGTTTGAATAATTCAGAAGGAAACAGAAAAGCAGGACTCAACGGTCGTTAAAATTAGCCACATATCAATAGTGACCCTCTCCAATATAAAGATTTTCTCTTTCGGATGTATCACTGAGCTTTCTACGGCGGAGTAATCTACATAGTCTTTGGCTATCTGACACATGATGCAGTTGGAGGCTTGATGAGTCTAGGGGTCAAGACTGTCATTGGTCTGTGTCTTTTGTGGTTGTTCTCAATTGAACCGATATCACTATAATACTTAAAGACCTTGATTTCTGCTCAAAAGCATCCTCTCGATTTTGAAAATTGAGAGATGTTGATTTGAGGGATGTAACATCTTATATCGAATTTTGTATGCTATTTTGCAATTATTTGTCTTAGAAATTTAAAATTTTTGCTATATACCTGTGAATGCATACAAAATCAAGTAATATTTAGAACAAACATGCTGTCTCATTTAAAATACGTCACTTTATATTAAAATATTTATAAATATATTTAAAAAAATGTTTATACTTTATGTACCATAATGAAGAGTAATTAATCAAAGTTTGAGCTTCCAGTCACGAATAATTTATCTAACTTAGAGCAAATTCACCTACTTCTCCGACTATTTTTCTTAATTAAGTAATTCCCACACATGTTTCATGGATGCTTTAATGGTCTCAATATTAGAATGGCGAACTTGAAAAACAAAAAAATAATGATTAAGGGAACCCCGTTGAGTTGATGACTGATCTCTACTATTATTTTTGTGTCTCAAACCCAAACTTGATTTTGCAATATTGGAAAAGAGGTGTTGAGTAAATCAATGATTATTTGTAAATGGTGTTCTTACTTTTTCACCTTGAAGTTGAATAAAAATAATTACATCTTTCTCGAAAGTTAGTAGCTTTAGCTATGAAATGATATCTTTTTTAATCGCATGTTATCATTATAAAGTGTTTTGAAATCACAAAATTAAGTAGAAAATTTAATAGCATCATCCTTTATACAAAAACAATTTTAAATGTAGACAACATAGGTATATAAAGCAACTCGACAATGTATCTGATTAATTGTTCATTATTCCTGTTTTTTTTAAAAATATTTAGGAAAACATTTTATAGCTTTTTTTTCTATTTTTTCATCAATGTCTATACAAAACGTTGTATTCTGGAAATAAAGGAAGATACCTTAACATTTCAAAAATGTATTATTTTTAATTTTAGAAACATTTTATTTTTATATTTTTTGCTAAATTTGCAAAAAGTAAACTAGTTATCTAGGGTTATTTTTTCAACAAATTATTCTCCATAACTTTTTGGTTTTGCATGTACAAAAAAAACCTAGTAGGTTTGAGTTCCTCTTTACAATGCAATAAATGATTTTTCTACTTTTTTTACAAAATAATACAAAATTATATTATAATGCCTGTAAAAATATCCTAATGTTCGCCCAAGAAACGCTGAGTAACCTTTTGCTAGTAATTCATAAAGAAGTTTTGTGATTATTCCATCCTTCTTCTTCTTTCTAATTTTTCTTCATTTTTTTATTACAAAGTCCAAGGTCAATTCAATGTTTGTTTATTTTTCTTTAAGAGTTCTACACACAGATCCAAAACATTAAATAGTCAAGAATATCTATAGAAATAATTTCGCAAAAAAAAGAAAAAACCTAATTCTATTTTAATAAATTTTAGCTTGTTTTTTTGTCAGTCCGAATGAATTTCTGTATATATGAAAACGAGAGATTTCGATCTATAAAATAATAATATAGTCGTATTTATAGAATGTGCAGGTGTGTGCATATAATATTGGACATATATACGGGGTACATTTAAATAGTGCTCCCAGGTGTAAATGATATATATAACTTTCTATGAGAAATAATAATGTAGGCCTATTATTGAAATATCGAAGGTGTGTGCGGATAAAAAGAGCACTGTTTATTTTTGTGTGTTTATTGGTATGTTAAAATGAATCTTTTAGCAAACATCTAATTACTCCAGGTAATGCAGGGTACTACTGCTTTTACTTAACATATAGGACAAATTAGTAGTTTACCTTCAAGAAAACCTTTCATTTTAACCTATATAAAATCTTTATGTTCTACATGTATGAATACAAATGTTACAAATGCTTTTTGAAAAATAGAAGACTTCAATGTTATCAAAAAGGATGTTTACAAGGTCTAATTGTAATCTAAGACTGAGCAAATAATAACTAATTGATTTGCAAATGATATAAACGTGATCATAAATGGACTAAATCTGTCAAGAATGAGTTTTATCATCCAAAAACGGGTGAAGTAAAATGAGTTTGTTTTAAAAAAGATAAAACTTAGTTTTTGTAACCAAAGGAATAATATGTAACGAGTCTCACAAAGTGAATAAACGGTATAATTATGGAATGTATACAATTATTTTTATTTTGTGATCAATAGAAGATTGAATTGGATTTGAATTATATTATCAAGAAGGAAAAAAGGGCTTCTATTCTCTGCTACTACAATCATTGGCTCACATTAACCCATTTTCTCATATGGGATTATAAGATATTTTAAAAGGAAGAGATGTTTAGAATCAAAATCTTTTATTTATATGGATCCTTATCTCGCTAAATACCTAGATTAATACATTTCCTGTACTTCATATTCATATGAGAGTTACAAGGTCTTTATGATAATCATATTTTTCAAAATTATTTCGAAGATGGTTAATTGTAGAAAGTAAGCTATATTTCATTTCTCTTGTTATTGATATGGCATATAGGCTATAATATTATTTTTTTGAGGTAACTATTATTCGATGGATGTATTGTTTAAGCCTTTGCAATAGTTATCTCAAAGTTCAAAAGGAGTATCAATCTGGTAGACCCATTTGCGATCACTAGTAGAATACATGAATAAACTGCTAATTTATATTGTTTGAAAAGGACACTATGTATGAACGAATCTCTTGATCTATTATTTGAGGATTAGGGGGGAAATGACGTATTTATTGAGCCACCTGATGTTCAGGATTAAACAACCGAGGATTTAGGAGATGAAAACCTTGATGGTTTTCATCACCTGCTGAATTTCGTCCTTGTAATGTGAATACTTTATATGATCCTCAAGGTGATAATGATTTCCAATCTCCCTCATCTACAAATATTAGAGGGAGACCACAAAAAGTTGTAAATGAAATTTTATGGACAAAGGGGAACAACATTGGAGGATTTGATTTGTTTCCTGAATGCAATTTTTTCAAGTACTTGTCACTACCTCCTGTAGAGCTATTTGTAATATTTTTCAGAGATACTATCCTTATATATATATATATATATTCAAATTGAAATGAGTAAATAATCCTATAAAAAAGAATTGGCCTGATTTAAAAGAGGAAATCAAGGAGTTGAAGGTATTTTTGGCTATATTAATATTGACTGGATATAATATAGTCTATCCCGAAAACACATGTATTGGTTAAGAAATTAAGATATTTCCAATATTGGTGTATCTATGAGACGTGATAGATTTTATACAATTCTAAAATGTTTACATTTTAATGCCTCTCATATCACGGATACTTCAGACAAGCTTATTGAAATACGTCCTCTTATACACATTTTGCATTAAATTAAAGGGAACACTTTATACCTTCAAAATGTATATCCCATGGTGAACCAATGGTCAAGTATTTTTGGAAACATGTGTGCAAGCAAACAATATTAAATAAACCAATTCGTTTTGGTTATAAAGTGTTTTGTCAAAAAACACATAGAGGTTATTAGTGTGCCTTCGATGTATATCAAGGGAAAATATACAGAGGTAATAATGAACTGGGGAGAAAATTCGGTAAATTCTCTATCACATTCCCTCATCTTCTATCATTATACAGTGACAAAAAAATAACAAACTTCCGTATATATAGATATGTATATATTTAATAATTCGTTTTCATAACTGCAGTTACTGAATGAACTTCAGCGTAGATGATATGGGGGAACAGGAACCCAAGGGCTAATCGACTTAATAAGCTATGTCCAAGATATCGATAAATTGTCGAGAGGCACATATGATGCAGTGACAGGAAATATTGATAACTCTCAAATAAAGATCACAAGATGAAAAAATAATACTATTGTAACTACTGCACCAAGCCTGGAGGAAATGTGGCAGGCAATGTAAAGAGATGGTGTTATCAAACAATATAATGAGCATATGGGCAGAACTGATCGTATGAATCAAAATCTTAATGCATATTGAATTGGAATAATAGTTAATAAATAGAGGTGTATAATTAAAATAAAAAAAATACTTCTAATATTATGTAATTGTTGTTTTTGAGAAGTTGATTTAAATCTAACTCTCAAAAACTGTAAAAAAATATCTAAAACACACTGTAGATATTTATTATTATACACTTACATAACATGATATATACATATAAATTATTATTCAATAAGATAAAACATTCATTTCCATCCCAAAAAAAAAAAAAAAAAAAAAAAAAAATATGAGCGTAACGTCCTCTAAGAGGTAAAACGTTTATTTTTATTTTTCCCCTTACGCGAGAAAAAAAGATTTCATACGAAAGTTGTTTCAGTTATATTCTTTAAAAATAAAGAGAAAGACATTCGAAAGCTCTAAACAAAATACGATTTACAACACGATTTATTAAACAACGATCAATTAAATGAAAAATAAATATATATTAACTAAAAATAATAGGATATCAGCACTAGCGACAAAAAAATTGATATTAATTGACTAAAGATTGAATGAAGATCAGTGACTGTACAAAAGTCCCTCATGTATTAGTTGAGGTTAATTTAACGAATATAGGAAACATTACGGAAAATCCAGAGCTGGCTCAACCTTCTCCCCATGGTAAGCTCAAAAAACATTTTCTAACTTTAATATAAGTATTTTTTTAAGAGAATAATAGTTAGTTATAAATTTATTTGATTAATGATATGCAATTTCATAAATAAATTGCATGTCTACATAAATTGAATAAGATAAATTTAGAAAACATTTTCTTTCTATTATAAAATTAATTTGTTAGACATTAGTGTTGAATTTGAGTAGCACTCGAACAGAAAAGCACAAACAAACTCGAATTTACTAAAGCAGATGATTTTTTGAAAATTATTAAATTGGACAGAAATATTTTTGGGGATATTTGTCAAATTTCTAGTAAAACTCAACTTTAAAAAAAAAACTACAAAAGTTTTTTTTTCTTTTAATTATTCCATTAGTGAATATTCTTTTTATAACGTGTTTTGTGAACTGGTTAAACAAGAAACTAAAAAAAATAGCGTATTTTATTTAATGATTAACTGTTGTTTCTTTTTGTATTGGCCTTGATTAGCAGCATGTATTTAGATATTTACAATCTGTTAATAATGAAAAATAAGATACTAGAAAAATAATTCGTTAAGCATTTAGAGAAACGAAAAATATAAATACTACTATAAATCATTATATATATCTATAAATAGCATTGATTAGACGTGAAATAAAAAAAATAGTACACATTTCAATAAAACATTTGCGTAAAAAGTAACAATAAGTAAAATTCTATTGATATTTTTTTATATATAACGTAATTGATAGACAATATATTGTGTTTTTATTATAATTGTGACGAGTGAAATCCTTTTATTCCATTTCCTTTATCTATGGCTTGTATTAACCATCTATGCATTGAATAAAAAGTATTTGAGACAGAGGGTCTCCTTGTCGAACGACCCTGTTGTTCGAAAAATATTCAATTTTTTGCATTTAATCGGTGTAAGAGTACTAAACATACAAATGACAAAATTTTGAAATCTTCTTTGCATTTTTTTATTATATACTCAAGCATTCCAATCGTGATTTGAAAAATCATCGATGCTTGTTATTTTCAATTTAATTGTATGAAAAAGGTCTGCTTTTCAATAAAGTTGGCTCAACAAATATATATTTTTTAACATATTTAGGTATTACTTTTTAATTTAAATTTTCTATAATATTTAGTTCTCTGCCTTTTTTCTGTCATGTCTTGCAATTGCTTGTCGATTTTTACTTTGATACATTTTTTTTGCAATTCAGAAAAAACGTCACTACCATTTTTAAAATTTAATTTTACATTTTCAATTTGATCAATAATTTCCCGTCAATCTCCTCTAGTAATAAATAATTAAGCCTCTAAAGACCTTAAGAACTTGCTTTCCTTGAAATGAGGCATATATTAATTAATAAATTATGATGCTTGTATATTTTAGTTTATTCTATAACTCTGTACAACTTGAATGTATCCGTTTATTCTCAATGACACATGTATGGAAAATCTATCCAAAGAAAAAAAATAATTATAGACTATTATCTTTTACTAAGTCAGGAGAGTCATAAAACCCGTGGGTCTTTAAAATATTCATTAGGGTGATGCAGTTACCCCCATTTTATCAGAATCAGCGGAACATAATTTTGGTAATGCAGTTAGGTAAGTAGAACATACCATACAAAAAACACAAAAATATAAAAAGTAATAATCTTCTTTTGTTAATAGAAATATTTTATTTCACAACATATTTTTAAAATAACGTACAATTTTTTGGTTGTTTCATACGTGTTTAGGAATTGAAATTGTGCTAGAGGTAAACGCTAACCTAATTTGCTAAAATTTTGTATTTGTGGTCTACTTACCTAGTTGCTGTACGAAAATTAGATTCTGCTGATTCTAAGAAGGATATTTAATTTTTGAGAGCAACTGCATCACCCGTACAGACATGTTCACTATTGATACAAATTATTTTTTTATCATAGCATTTCAATGGCAAATATATGCCCACATGTGGAAGCAGGGGGAGGCGGGGTACGGCTATCAGCTAGGCCACCTACCCAACGAACTTACATTTAATTTATAGCATATATACTCCTTGGTGGATTAACAGTAAGCTACATGTGCAATAATGGACTAAAGGGATTTTTTCTCCTATAGTTATAAAAAGAAAAAAAAATGAAATGGCTTTCATAGCATGAGTGTTTAAAGATCTAGGAGTCGATCTTTCTTTCGATTCTTCTGACTAATACTGGGTGCAACAGCATTACCTCTTTTTTCTATGATGCATGGCAATCAGCCCGTAGAAGTCGTGGCAGGGGAGGGGGGCGTGGTTTAATTCTAGAGGTAAAATACTAAATTTTTCTTGGAAATATATTCAGTTATTATCATGTATTAGAGTATGGAAAAACGGGCCTTCGACGTCGAAAATAACTATTTTTCCTATAAATGGCTTGACATAATATTTTATAAAATTAAACAAATTACAATTGGCTTTTGAGTTTTTATTAATGGGAATTATACAATTTGGATTTTGAGCTCTATTAGTGCGACTTATGAAAATCTGTTAGTTGCTTTTAATTTCTAATTTACAACAATTTTTTTTTTCAATTCACTTTCATAATTTGATTTGCAAATTTTTTTGAATGCAAATAACTCCACAGGTAATTATGGTAGAGAGGTAAAATTAATACCATAAGATTTAATGCCATTTAAGAATTCTAAATTGTCCAAATTCACTATTTGGAACCGGATTTATAAAGAAAGAAACAACATTTTAAAGACATTTATTATATTGCCAATTAATAATTACTTAATGAACTAATTATCCATATTTTTTTTAATAAAATATGTTTTTATCATATACATATTGCTTGAAAACTTTTTAATAAAAATCTTTTTGAAAAGAAACAAAGAGATGATATTTATTTTTTTCTTTGCGTAAAAAAGATGTTATGATGTTTTACCCTGTGCATGTAAACTTTTTCAATTTGAAAACTGACTCATTTAGTTCACATCCACTACTGGACCAAATATTTTGTACACAGAGTTTATATTAATGCGAATTATGAATATCAGTTAAATGCTTCAATTTCTAATTTACAAAAACGAGTTTTTCACCTCATTTCAATAATATAAAATATCGAAATTATTTGAGCCTAAATAACTCTACATATATATGAGTATGCTATAAATCTAAAATTGGTCCCATTAGATTTGGTGTCATGCAAGAATTTTAGATTGGTGCGAATTGCAAAATCAGGTGACTAAAGCCGTAGTCATTTATGAAAAAAAAACATTTTTAAGACTGTTACTTATTCGCCAATTACTTATTTTTTAAAACTAATCCTCCATTATTATTATTTAAGATATGTTGCAAATAAAATTTTTGCATCTTTTAGTAGAACTTAATTATCCCTCTAAAAACAATTTAGTATAAATCCATTAAAAAAACCAAAGAATGAAAAAAATCACACTATATTAAAATACCAAAGTTCAATAAATTTAGTGCATGGACAATGGGAACGTCACCTCTGAAGGCGGTCTAAAACTTTTCCAACCTCTACGTGAAGATGGCAGCAAATATAAATAAAAGTTAGTCATATTTATCTAGCATCTGTTGACAGTTACTCACCAATGTTTCAGCCATTTTGGGTGGACAATTGTTATGTAATTGTCGTTTAGAGTGTGATGATGTGACTGTTTTTGTGAAATCGGACAAAATTGAGGCTTTAACTCTCATCAAATATTTATTTTTGAAAGTGTAACCTTACATCAAACAAAAGCAGACATATAAAGGTTTGTTGTGTTCAAATTTGACATGTCTAAGTCAATCCAACTCCGGGTAATTGAGTCAAAATAAAAAGTATATTGTGAACAATTCTTTAGCAAAGAAAAACGCCAAGGTCTATTTGGATGGGTTACAGAGATTGGAGCATCACTGGGATTATTGTGTTGAGTTACAAAGCAAATATGTTGAAAATAAATATTTAGAAAAAATGTTATATATAACAGGTCACAAAAATTTATTATGATTTTCAAAACAATGTAAAACATAACTTTACACGTGTCTCATCATTATGAAATAAAGAAAAAAAAATCATTTTAAATTTTTTTTTTATTACCTTATGGAAATACTGTCGCACCGTATACCAGTATCCTTTTGAAAATTGAAACTGTAACATCAAATCTGTTGTACTCCCAGGTATTCCTGTATCTTCATGTACGTATGTAAAAAAGAGGAACCATTAGTTTATTTCAAAAAATATAAATGTATCATTAGAGAGATTGCAGCAAGATAAGTTTTTTATTCTTTAGTTAACAGAAATATGTAAAATAAAATAAAGAATATATAGATTGGAGATAAATACGTGATTATTGAGCTACATAGGATATCCATAATAATATTTCGTTTATATGTATGAACATACATAAAATGTTGATTAGCAACTCTTTCAGGTCGCAAAATTAATCAAAAAAAACTTTTTACTCACAATCACAAATGCATTGTATGTTAGACTATATGTATAGTAATATAGGAGACACCATTTGCTGACTCATTATGCTAAAAATGCATCGATTGGGTATAATATTATAAGGAGGGATTTACTTTGAAAAAACAAAAAACAAAAAAAAAACACAGCTGGGCATTAGATAACAAAAAATGCTTGGTGTGTTTCTTCTTTTTTTGCTCATTCTTAAGTAAATCGTCGCGGTGTTAACATAAAGTTATGTATATCGTGTTTATTTTTTAGCTAACCCGCTTTTTTGAAATTGTTAATCTAAGGAATGAATTTTTTATTCCTCACCTGTCGTCATTATTATTTAACTCCGTAGTAGTAAAGTTATTTTTTATCATTTTCAATTATAATCAAAACCTGATTGAACATTCATGTGTGCTCATTAAAGAAGGAGAAAAAACTTGAGGATTTATTGTAGATTTATGATATTAAGTCCTTGTTGGACTCAGAGTAGAAGGGAGGATTGACATCGGTGTAATTCTTGCTAATGTTCTTGTTTATTTCCTGCTCCCTCTCCTATCCTGTAGCTAATATAATCAAACGTCATTACAGCTAAGCTGCTCCCCCAAAAAAAAAATAACAACAAAAAAACAACAACATTATTGAAATTGACAATGTTGATTTGTGTTATATTACTTCTACGAAACGTTTTTCACATAATAAAGTCAAGTTTGATATCTTTTTTTTTAACATGCCCAAAATTCACATGATTTTCATCACTAACAATATTCTTTATTAAATAAAAATTTATATTTATCGTTGGTGTATTTAAAAAAAAATTGTTAAATAAAATAATAATACAGACAAATCCATATTTAATAAATTCGGATATACCATTCATTCATTTCCAGGGATCGGTAATAAAAATACCCTTATTTCCCAACTTTCTCACAGATACCACTTTTTAATAGATTAAATACTTATCATCGAATAATCACGAAATAAACAACAGCATAAAATCAACATTTCCTCTCCTTTTTTGTGTTATCAACTTTACACGACTGAAGAGTTCCCATGATTATTTTTTCTTTTTATCCCTTAAATGTTTTGTTAACTTTATTATGTGAAAAAACGTTTCATAGAAATAATATAACAAATTCATTTTTTTATAACTACTAATTACCTACTTAGCATAGTTTCTGATGCAAAATTATACTAAAATTAACTCATACTTCCAAAAGGGTTTTTCAGATGTTTTTTTTTTTTTTTGCAAATTAATACATTTTTAGATAAGTATTCAATCATAAAAGATTTTTTGCGGATATGTTATTTATCTGCAACAAAAAGAAAATCGTAAGCTAGCACCAAAAATTTTGTCTCTACGTTTTTTTTTCCTCATTTGACATTGTTCCTTTGTTAATACTAATAAAATTCATTAGATCCCTTAAAAAAAGACTCCTTCTAAAAGGTATACTAAAAATTTGTCAGAATCAGGGCTTAGTCAAACCCTGGGTTTCTCGAAGTAAGAAGTGTCATAATTATTTATTAACATAAGTATCCAAAAATTGGTCGTTCTTTTAATAACTTTGGTTATAAGAAAAAAACCTGTACAAATTGATAGCAAAAATAGAAGGTGTAATTTTAAATGAAAGATTTAAAGTCTTGGGATGAGGATAATGTAATATTCATTGGAAGATTGATACATTAACCGTGGAATGTTTGACTATATTACTTCAAAACACTAAAATATAAGTATATATATATTATAAAGTTCAAAGGCTCACTGTTATATTTCCCTATGCCCATTTAATTTTAATAGATCAAAATGAAATGATATGGTCAATTAATATTTGTTAATTAGAATAACCAATGTTGTAATTAAATTATGCATTTTAAGATGAAGAAATTGCAACTTGTACAATTTTTTTATACGTTCTGGTACACAGCTTGAATATCAAAAAAATATTTTTTAATATACATAACTATTAGAGTATCATTGCCAAAAATAATATTTTAAATGGAGAATGCTCTCCCCTTTATAGCAGTAATTCATTTTTTAATGCAAAAATCATTTAACAGTCTGTTGGTTTTACAAACATAACTTCTGACATTTTACAAAGGAATTTAATAAAACAAGTATTTCCACTTGTCTGATTAAGTTATTTAATAATAAAAAAAAAGATTCTGGTTGAATTTAATTTTAACTTGATGTTGAATATTTATTTACATATATAGGTAGTATAAATTACTTTGAATTTCAATTTGTTCTAATCCTTCCCCCGTTCCAAGACAATAATTTCTGATGGATAAATTTATTTGTCCAATTTGTTATATTTATCCCAAATAGTACTTTAGCATTTAGACAGAGGAGCTTGTATTATAATCCTTTTCTTTTCTTCATACTTAATTGGCATATAATATAAATCTAGGAGAAGAAAACCCAAGAAGAAATAAAACGTTAATGGGAAAAATAGTGATGAGACGATTCCAAAAAAAATCCGATACCGATTCTTTTTATTTTATAAATATAAGTAAAAAAAATTCATTTTGCTATCAAGGGCGTACACAGAATAATATTTTTTTTTTTTTTAAATCCAAAAAATAAATCTTTGTCAAAAAATTTCAAATAGACATGGTTATTTTCAAATAATTAATTTTGTAGGATTTTTTTTCCAAAATCTACATTTATTCGAAAAAATCAAAAATCTATATCTATCCACAAAAGGAAAAAAAATATATAAAAAAGATAATTTTCTTATATATTATTTTTTGAAAAACAAAAACTCAAATATAAAATTTTCTAGTAAAAAGCAAAAATTTCTTTATTTAGGGAAAGGGGTCTATTTTATTTTTATAACTTATAAAGTAATGCATAGATAAATACCATTAATAAATAAGAATGGGAATCGCATGTTAAATATTCTTTTCCTAATGAAGCTCCTACTTCCAGAAAAAAAATCCAATTTTCCCGTTCCCGATTCTAATTCGAATTAATCGTCCCATCTCTAGTACAAAAAGTTACTATCTCCACTGAGATATTTCATCACTCTTATGTCATAACACATCATTCACTTTAAAGCTTTTATTATCAACGAAAAAAAGGTGAACTTTGAGCACTCTCTGCAACAAGATTTGTTGAAAGTTAAAATGACAGCAAATATGTCATAAATAATGAATTTGTTAGTATAGACTTTGTTAAGAATCAAACTTATAGAAATACATGTTATCAATATTAATTAAGCAAAGGTTATCTGTATAATGCATGTAAGTTTGGATGCTTGAAAATAAAAACTTAGTAATATTAATGAAAAATATTATGCATTTTGCATATAACATCGAACGTGTATACCAAGTGCACTCTATATAGATTTATATTATATGCCAATTAAGAATGGAAAAAAAAAAAATAGATTATAATACAGGCTCCTCCGTCTAAATGCTAAAATGCTATTACGGATAAATATCGAAATATAACAGATAGGACAAATAAAATGAATGAAATTTAGCAGGTGTTAATTTCAACTCGTATGAAAGGGGAAAAAAGGAAGGACTTTATATAATATTAAAAAAAAATGAATATGAATTTAAATGAAGTTTAGTATATATTAAAAATATATAGGACTTTTATAATTTTTTAATAAAATTCTCGAGCATATAATATCTAAGGATTGAGTAAGTCTATGTGACTATGCACATGCCAAACGGAGTAAAACTGAGGATTTGTGTATTAGTTATTTTCTATATTATTAGAAACTAAATGCGAGTTCGTTGACACCTTCGATTACTCACAGACAATAAATCGATTTACTTTACTCACGCTTATCCTCTTCCTTGAATCGAAGATATAATTGCTAAGGTAGCTAAAAATCAATATTTCAGTACTATAACTCAGGGTAAATCCTAGTTCTACCGCGCTAGAATTATATAGTAAAGAATAAATACAATATTCAAGTTATTTTTTAATGTTGAAGCTGGGGAGAAGAAGGTGGTTCTATATACCATACTTCCTTTAAACAGTTAAAAATTATCAGGTTTTAACCCACCTCCGATTAATTATTCTTATTCTCGGTTTAAAATGGTAACTACTTCAATTATCTACCAGTTAAGAGTTTCAAATTCTTAAAATTATTAATAAAAACATAAATATAACTGTTTTTTAATACTCCTTATTAGTTATGTTCTTTCTAACTTCTTCTAAACCTTCATATTAATTAATAATTATAAGAAGATGTATTAAAACATTAGTTTTGGAAAATTAATCAAAAATTTTACAAGTTTGATTTTATTGGGGAATCTAAATAAATAATACTGACCATAAAACTAAAATGGTTTACGTTGTCAGTACCTCTGACTATAAGCCTAATTTTTTGATGTTAAAAAAAACAAAATCTTTGCAACTGTCTGCGGTATCCCCTAACTCTCTTAATCTCACTCACACACTTAAATTTTTGTAGCAATACATATATAAATGCTTACTTTTTTATTTACATAAATCCTTAACGTAAATTGGCTCTTTGTAGTTGCTATCTTAATATATGTATTTTTTTAAAAAGCTTATCTCGTTATTCTTTCATTTTTGTGAAGAAAACATAGATATACGAACAAACTATAAAGTGTAACCACGTATGTCTTTGCTCAGAAATGAAGGAGAGTGACCTTGATGAATTGTAAATTTTAAGTAGTCTTTGTTGGACTTGGAGTAGAATTGAGGGTCGACATTGGAGTAATTCCTCGATAAATTATACTCCGTACTGGTAGAATTACACTATTATCGGAAGCTGGGACCCACTATTTTACTAGGAGACACAACCCCTGATCTTGTTCTATGAACAGGAATCAAAGTTTCAGATATTTCTGATCATTTCTTATTCCTATGTCTTTCTTATATATCTACAGCCCTTCTGTTCTTTTGGTCCTCTAAGAACCCTCTTCTTTATCACTTTCCCTAGATCTGTCACCTGACTTCCCATGACTACAGTTACGCTCATTACTCTTTTCTCTTCTCCTTCATCTTTAAACATACCTCCTTGCATTCATTGGAGAGGTCCTCCCGGCTCTCACTTCCAGAATAGACTTGAGTATCTCTAGTTGTCTCGTCCACAGTTTTATTTATTATATTTCGTGAAGAGTAATAGAGTTGAAATAAAAATAATGCTATTTCATAAAAAGATGGTTACAATATTTTCCAGACAATAAGTCAAAGAATAAGGATTACAGGTAGTATAAACGTATGAAAGGTTAAACACATCGTTTAAAAGGCCTCAAATAAAAATAAACACTATTTTTAAACACTAATTTAAACACTTAAAACTTTATGATTCAAAATATTTACTTTTCAAGTATGGACACAACTTCTAACGTCACTTTTTAGATTTATTTATACACCATAAAAGACTGGCACGTCTTCACTTATGAATAGATAAATTATTTTTTGACCATGTTATTTTTTGGTTTCTTTTAACATAACGGTGAATAGTATTAGTTTCATTTATGATAATAACTTATAAACTAAAACATATATATATCTTTTTTTTCATGTAAATCTGGGCGAAGTGAAAGCTATTATTTAGATGTATAAGTTGTGTACAAGGTATGAAATCTATACAAGTTGTAATTTGTATAATCAATTTGTACAAGGTGCAATTCATTAGTCTAAAAAATGCATTATTTAAAAAAAAAACATTGTTCACTCAAATCACCAACTATTTTTTGAAAGTATTATTATATTTATATCTGTTAAAGTAACGCATTGATTATTAACATATGTATTTATAAGTAATAAAACAGTGGCATTTGAACTTTATAATGTGCCAAATAATCCTTGTATTTTAGTAAATTGTTATAAAATAGTCCTATATCATAGTATTACTATATACATGATCCATTAAATGTTCAATTATTGCATGGCCCTCATCTCAAATACTTTGAACCTTTATTTAAAACTATTCATCTCCTTTTTTTTTCGTTGCATCTTGTAATAAATTGCAACTTATACATTCACATATTTACTCAATACTAATCAGTTTATTTCATTTGCATGGATATATTTCTGAGTCATTTCACAAAAAATATACATGTTATACATTTTGGAATTACGTTTATATTTTTTTATCTTTTATAGAAAACTAAAAAATTATAAATAACTTTATTATTTTTTTTTGTAAAAAAGAAAATTAAATCATATAATTTATTTCAAGTTTTAAGAAACCGGAGATATTGCTCTTACTCTACTAATAAAAAGAAAATTTAGACAGAAATAGAAACAGGTTTACTGGAAATGTTCTATGTATGTATTTGGGATTTACTGGTTAGTAGTTGATTAATACTAACCCAATAAACAATAAGATAACTGTAAAAAAATTAATCACATTTCTTTCCATTCGACGCTATAAAAATAAATTTTCTAATTATTCGTAACTATGTATATATTTAGTGGTTTATTTGTCTACTGCCTTGGTTAAGAATTATAGCGTGTTAATCAATAAAAATATTTTCACCTACATATGAAGTCTTTTAAAGACACATAAGAGACATATATTGCGTTCGTAGAAGAAAGTAAATCACCCTACCACACATTCCTAGTATTGGTTCAACAAAACTCTATGAATCCGGAGTATTGGATAACATCATTGCTACGAGAATTTTATTTTTATCAAGTTGTTGAGAATTTATCTATTTAGTATAATTTAGTCAATATATAGTATTAGTCATTTAAAATAAGTTCTATTTGAATACTTTGATAGATGTCGGTTCCTTCAAAGAAGTTTATTCAGGAGCTCAGAATTAATAGCTACAGAGTGGTGACACCAAAACATGCAGTTGCATTACTAAATTACAAAAACCTTGATTTTTGATGGAATCAAGAAAAGACAAATACCTTATTTAGCTATATTCAATATGTCCTATTTCACAAGTAACAACAGTCTCAATATTTTAGTGAATAAAATTGGGAGGTCTTGAGCATGCATATTGTGTTCATTGTATACTGCACTGTCATGATGGAAGCTAGAAGCGAATTCAAATTTAGATGAGAGGTGTACCATACATTTTTCTTTTAATACCCCAAACTGCAAAGTCCTAGAGGCTTAGGTTAGGGTGGAGAATGGGAACATAGAGGTAGGCCAGAAGTCCGCCATATTGTTGTTGCACACGTTTTGGTTCTTCTTGGCTGTATAGGGCTTTAATGGACATTTTGATGTGGCAGGCAGTTAAGATGGAGTTGCCCAAGATCTCTAGAGCCTTCTCATTACTGACACTTGAGCATATGATATTTAAAATGCGTTCCATGATTTTCAGAGCTCCAACATTAATACATTTAGATACATTGGATAAAAACAAAACTTGTTTATTTTTGTTTCAGCTGTTGTTTCATTACATAATAGAACATTGTATTTCAAAATAATGGGGATAAAATCTTAATTAAATACTAATGCAAGTTTTGGGCCCCCGTTTTGTATTTAATTTCTATCTCAACATATTTTATTCCAAATGATAATTAGTAAGACAATTATTTGTAGATTACTTTTTTAGATACAAGACATTTTTAGTAAAACAAAAAGTATTTTTCTACAACATTGACATTTTACGAAATTAAATCCGACTATTACATCACAAGGGTATTTTTGAAAATTATATAAGTTATCCCGGACTGTAAATGTGTGAATTAATTGTTTGTATAATATTATGTATCATGCATATATAAAATAATAACTCCTGAATGCCAACAGTTAGAATACTAAACAATACATTAAATTTTACTCCATCATATGTTTTCCATTATGTCATTTAGTTATAATGTTACATAATGTAAACGTTCATATTAAGACTGTTTATTTTTAAGAAACTTTTTATTATTATATAATGCAAGATTAATTAATAGCACATTTATTTTTTTAATGAATGATTTTTTTTTGAGAAAAGTATATTTGTGTGTTTTTTTAAAAAATATGTATTATTTTTAGCTTGCATTATGTGTTCAACCCATAGATTATTTTTTTATTAAATGAGATTTTGGGAAAAAGAGATAATTTTGAAAAACATTACCGAGGGAATGTTTTATTATTTTTTCAGCAGTCTTAAACATAACGATCTTAGAGATTTACTACTTGAGATAAGAACAAGAGAACGCTTCTTGAATCAAATAGAAAGAAGAAAAAATGGGTTTGTGTAAGATTTTCCGGTTCAAGAGATATATTCAAAGCTCTGAAGAACCCTCTACTCAATTATTCACAATTTTCGATTAACTATAAAACAGTTACTAATACCACGCCTTTAGGTAGTGTGCATGGGAAGACTGATAAATATTGAATTTGCATATTTTATGAGGCATCAAGGGATTTGGTTAGACATTTTTTATTTGAATGTGAGATATAGCAAATGTATGGGATCACTTAAGGTGTATTTTTTTTATTAAATATTTATAAAAAATAAATGTTTCCGCTGGATAACTTTTGCCAGTTAATTTTGTCCAAATTATTAATAGATGAATAAAAATATTTTTAAAGGAATGAAATATCCTTTTTTGTTCTTAGTTAACCACCACATTGTGTTTGTTTTATTATATAATAAAAAGTAATAGTTGGACTTTGGAACAAAAAATATATCGATATATATATATCATTTTACTTGGGTTTCCTTTTTTTTTTTTTGGATATGTTTAATATTTGAACCAAAATATATAGAGCAACTCAAAGAAATAAGAAATATTTATTATACATTACGTATGTGATCTTTTTATTTTCATGTTTTTCTAGTGTTATTGTCAAAAGTGTATTATTGTATTTCTCTGTATACATAAATAAATAAAAGACATGGGTAATCAATCTCTGAGTAAATAATAAATAAACACATCCATGTCAAAGAAATATGTTATATATTTATTTAGTTTTCTCCTAATTAGTTTTTTATCTGATAATTCAATTTGCGAAGAAATTAAATTAGATCTAGACATTTATTTTTACTTCAATTCCAATGTTGGGTTTTTTAAATCCTATCTAGAGTTAATACATAATTTATCAATTTTTAATGAGGCCAACATATTACGCAGCATTGAATCCTTTATGTATTGTTGATATTCTTCATTGGGTCCTAGGGCTCTAAATTGGCTCGTAAATGAAATTATAAAATCTTTGCCGGGAGTATGTGGCATTTCTCGGAGTAGTTAAGCGTCGGCTAAGAAACATATTTTTCTTTAATAATATATAAGATAACTCCTCAAAAACCCTCAATATTTTTCTCGAGCACTCTCGTACGTAACTACTCAATACAATAATACTTATATCAATTCATATGATATGTTCTCTCCTCAAGAATGAAAAAATAATAATAAAGGATTGAGAAAAAGAAACCTTTTCTTGGGATGACTCATGAGTAATTCAGTCTGAAGAGCGCTCATCAAGAAAAACTAACAAAATTTATTCTAACATATTAGCGTTAATATTTTTTTTAATGCTTAACCTTTTCGGATATTAATTATGATCTACATAAGTGACAAATAATAAAAACAGTGCTCTTGATAAACACAAATGTCTGCAATATTTCATAAATACCAGTACATTATTATTACTTATATCAAAAATATTTGTATAATTTACATCAGTGAGCACTTTATAGAGTGCACCCTGTATATGTGCTTGATGCTATATGGACACGCCTCCACTATTTAATTAATACGACTACATTGATAATTCTAGAAACAAACATGTTCATGATATAAATTATGGAGCACTTAGCAATAAGAATAATAACAAAGGAAGTTGATATCAACAGGTGAGAGTGACTAAAATTCCATACAAAGTAGTCAAAGTGGAGAGTTTTTTTGATCCTCTCCTATAATATTTTGAAAGCAGTCCTGAAAATAGTTCAACACTATATATAGTACACCCGGTGAATTGATTTCACCAATTCATATATTAGGATAGACAGACAGACAAACTTTGGTTTATTGATATAGATTGCAATAATTACATTCAGTCTTGCTTAACATGATAATTTTGGATATATGAGAAAAAGAAACAGAAAATCAATATGGTAACTTTTAATGTTTAGGAGAAGCTTAGCTGTCATGACGTTTAATCAGATAATCTACAAACAGATGTGACGAAGGGGAAAAGGAAATAAATAAGGACCTATCCAGGAATTATTTAGACGTTGATCTTCAATTCTTCTCTGAGTTCGACAATGACTTACCATTGAAACCCTGTACCAAAACTTCAAATTGACTCTCCGTCTTTTATGAGCACTCGCCATTGCTAAATCATGTTTGTGTATATTAATGGTATGTTATACATTTGTAGTAGAAAATGAAGTCTATTTTTCACAAATTAAATAGTTGTGATAGCAGGCTCGGAAAAGAAAATTCACTCCTCCGTTTGACAACAAAAATAAAGGCGATTGATCTAATTCGGTCTCTATACTGATGAGATTAATATAATTCCAGATCAATTATATAAAAATTTTGATTCCAATCTGCCTAATTTTTAACTAAGCACTGTTCTAAATGAACTATGCATACAACCACCAATTGTTATAAGAAGCTTATTTATTTAAAAGACTTAATAAATTACTTTTCATAGCGATTAAATTGTGTTCCTGAGTGATAAATGGTTTATAATATTGGGCAGGAAAAATAAATTAACATTAACTGGACAAAAACAACTCTCCCACCAATTTCAATATTTATAATGCTATCCATTGGTTAACAAAATATAATTTGAGCTAAGTAAATCAACTGATAGACAATTGAATAAGAGTAGTTGATTCTTTGAAGTAGGCAAAATGGAGATATGAAAGATATAAAGGTGGTTAAATATAATTTAACCGCATACCTCCAGGGGAATTAAACGAAAGATATAAAGTTATTGAGTATGTTTAACTATAACTTCCTTTAACGAGTCCATAAAATATGAATTGAGAAGGACTTTTATTTAAAAGACTCAAGATAATCTGTTTGATGAAGTTCAAATGCTTACAATATTCCAAGTTCATTATGTTTTTCCCTCTGTTTATTTGTAAGTTAGTTTTTTTTTGTATGTTAGTTAGGAGGATTACAGCAAAAGCTACAAATTGATTTTGATTAAACATAGTCCAAAAATTATATATTATCACTGAAAGGGGTAATTACATTTTGAGAAATCAAAGGCCAAGGAAATATAAACAGTAAAAAATGCATAATGAGCCATAACTTTGAAACAAATTGAGATACATAACTCAATTTGATTCTAGTCTTTTGCACTATACCAAGTACCCATTCTAGATTGCTTTGTTACCCCTTCTAAAGAAGCTGAACGGATGTATGTTTTTGCCTGGATTGTTTGTTTGTTAGTCAATCAGATTACACCAAACGTGAAACGTTAAGTTCATTATAGTGTTTTGTAACTAAATTATATTAATTTAAATATGCAAATATGAACTTGCAATAAAGGGATATAAATTTGAAGAAAACTATATAAAAGTTGTGACAGCTAGGAAGATATCATTTGAGAATGAGGAGCATAAAAAAACCTATTTTGATTGCTGTGTTTATAAATGATGTTATTGTTTGTTTTAAAGTTTTAATATTTTTTTAAGATGTAAGATACAAAACAAAAAATTAAGAGTGTTCTTCGAATGTATTAAAAGAAATCTTTTGAAAGACATACCCCTCCATATTTTGACTTTCACATTTCTTCTTGTTTATAAATATGTTGAGTATAACCTTTCAAATGATTTTTTGTTTTTGTTTACCACTCAAGGTAATTACTGTATGTAAGGGAAATAATTATTTAGAATGTTGAATATTTTTAAAGCAAAGCATATTTTTAGTTTTCTGCATGTAAATAAGTAAAAAAAAAATATTTTACTTTTTTCAAAAATTTATTATACTTGATCTCAGATTTTTAAGTAGGAATTGACAGATTCATTACACAAATCTTATGTTTTTTCTTTTCTTCGGATGAAGCACTTTCATATTTAAACTATTATCATATTTGAAGCTGCACACAGTACAATTCATTTTATAGTTCAATAAAAAAATGAAAATGCTTCACATCATTTTTAGGTATTATTATAGATATACATATATTGTTCCATACAAGAAAGTCAAACACTTGATGATTTATTTAGCAATATTAGTACAACACATTCCACAAAGTCCAACTTCCTTCATTGCCATATTTATTTAATTAAGGGGGTTTGTGTAATGTGTAGTATCAAGTATATAGAGCTTTTAATTGTTGAAAAATACACTCCGATGCAAGGTGACTACTTTTAACCAACCTGGTAAAACGGTATTATTAACCAGGATTCACCTCCTATTTCTGGGGGTGTTCCTAAAAACGGTATATCCATTACCATCTTAGATATATACATGATAAGATAGTACAATGTGGACTGTCACTACATGTTTATTTTCTCAGTACTATGCAAAGGTTTAGTGACTATTTTTATATTCTGTTTTCACCGTCCCTGTTACATATACAAACTATACTAATCTTTCAGTCATTTCATCATCATGAGTCAGCAACAAGTAAAAGAGTAGCGTATCTCATATCTCCTAGACCAGGGGTTGGAAACTTTTTGGAAAATAGGAACCAAACAGCTATTGAGTATCATGGTAGAGGGCCACACAGCTATAACTGTAAAGTAATGGTGGAAAACCATGTTATTGAGTATATAATTGATTTTCTGAGTGTTTAGAGAAAACAAAGGTTAAATATAATTTTATTTAAACAATACCCTTATTTTTTACTACAGTAATAATTATACAGTAGTAATTATAATGAAGAAATTGAAATTTAAGCCCAATTTAAAAGAATAATATATATTTTGCTATTTAAAAAAAAGAGAATAAGAAAAATATTATTCATTGAATGAGACACTTGTTTTTGCTTATTATGTCATATTTTTTTATACATTACGTGAAATATTTGTCGATGACATGAGCAAAAATTTTATAATGGTTATGTCAAATTTCATAGTGCCGTTTAATGTTAGAAACTTTCATTTTGTATTAATTTGCCTCTATTTAAATATTTGTCCACAATAACATTTCGGGCCGTACAAAACTCACTCGCGGGCCGGGGATTGCAGACTTCTTCCCTAAATACTGGAGAAGATTTTATGAAGATTAAGAACATTGTTAAACGTTCTAGGAGCATGGTTTTTAAGCTATTCAAGATGAAAAAAAAAGTAGAGAAGACATCTCCAGGATGGCAAGAAGTGGAGGGTATAATTTAAAGAAGGATACAAAGTTCTTGTTAATTTTGGAGAAGGATATAAAGGTGGATTCCACTAAGTCGATGAATTGCCTTTGCGGATCCTAGGGCCATTAGGAGTCCTATAGAGCATAACTTGGTATAAGTTTCTCTCCCAAGGACACCTTGCCTCCTTCTGAAATAGGGCATGAAAGTGAGAAGGCTCGCCAAGAAAATCTTTACATAGATTAAAGTAGATGGTCAATCTTGAAAATTTTCTCTAACAAGAAGATTTCACAGTTGATAAATTCCACTACCTCCCGGAACAACCACTGGCTTGCAGAAACACAAGAAGAGGTACAAAGGGTTTACTACCCAAATATACAGTCTAAACAATGGTCCTCGCCGTGTTGGTCTCTGATGGAAAGAACATGCCCTTGCTCATTTTCCTGGCTGGTCAGAAAATCACCAGGAGGCTAATACAAGGAGCTTAGGTACACAATTTTACCATGGATAAATCAAATTACCCTTAGGGTGACTACGCGCGTACATACAAAGACACCCTAATACTTATCCCCTCTGACACGTCCCCCAAATGCCAAAATATATGTGCAGGTAACATGGCTCGATTGTGGTCCAAAGAGATATGCCCCCCCCCCTTCCTCAACCTTTTTGAACCCACTTTATTTTTCTATATCAACTCCTGCATGGCATTCGTGCAACGTGTAAAGGCTATGATTGATAATGAAAGTTGCCATATTGAATGACAGATGTTTTGCAAAAACTTAGTCGAATTAGTTTCTTAACATTATTTTTTTTTGTCTTTTATGAAAATATGAAATTATTAATGTATTTCTAAATGTATGTATCTCGAGTCCACGTTGTGCTGCCCTACCCTGTATACACATAAGGGCCTTCATAATCTTATAATTTCTGGTCATATTAAATAAAAAGCAGCATTGAAAATGATAAATAGAAGTTCAAAAATCCTTCCATCAAGTCAGATTACCCTTACAAATTTTTGTGGGTTTGAGTCAGAAAAAAAATATCAGAAATAGAGTGCTTTTATTTGATATAAATTCACCCACCCCATGAAAAAAATAATATATAGTGTTTTCTTTAAGAATAAATAGTTTTTTATTATTTCTTATCGTGATTAATAAATGTATTAATTACACATTTTTGCTGTTGGTAATTTTGCATCGAAGAGATTTTCCCGTTTGAAATATTCGCCGCCTTTTTATATTTTTATATTATAGGTTTTTCTGTTGTATCTCGATCATCATTATTTTTTTTGCAAGGAGAAGGAAAATATTCCTAAGATAATTAATTATTATTAATAAAGAAGAAATACTGTACTGGTTATATTTTATAAAGACGATGATTTAATGAATTACAGATCTGGTATGATAAGACTATTTCGAAAGGACTCGTTGACTTGTTACACTTTAATTAATTATAGGAAATATCTTGGTTGAGGCTTTCAAAAATTTAAGAAACTTCATCTTTGAATTACCACCGTTAAAAATGTAGGCGGACAATTACCCTGAACCATTTTTAACGTATGCAAAAAATCCATAGAAAAAATTTCTTATTTGCTTTATATGTATTTTAATAATAATGTCTCAAGAGGGCTAAGCATTTTATTCCATAAAATCACTTGAGACTAATAAATAAAAAGCTCCATTATTTTTTTTATAACTGAGAAGAGGTTTTTAACAGTAATAATTAACTAGGACTACTCTGGACACTTTCTACTCGATGTTGCCGTCATTACCTTTAATCACGTAGTCCCGGAAACGTGTGAAAAGGGTGCGCGACCTCGGCTGTGATGAAGGTGGACATGTTTAGCTTTATGGACCACTTTAGGGGGGGCCATTATTTTGCTTACGTCACATTCAAATATACAAAACACATCTCTTACTATGTTCTCAATCTGACACATATATGGCATATTGTTTACAATCCCACATAACTTCCTGTTTGTACAAATCTTCAAACTGTACAATGTATTTGTCAAAATTTCATTAAACTATGACCCTTAGTTTAGAGTGACCCTTCTTTTACATATAACTTTCCCTGGCTGCCATCAATTCGTCGGACAATTTCCTTCATTTAAGGCGTGTAGTGGTGGATCGATATTTTATACCTTATAACATATGGACGTAAGAAATCAGTTAAACTACTCGATTTTGTGATTGGAATCGTCATTTTGTTCTTGTTTCTGAACCAATGTGAGTAAATGCAGCCCTTATTTCAAAATCTATTTTTGCATACCCTCACATATAATTGTAAAGGCACTACTTTCAGATATCTCCAAGGTTTTTTCGAAATAATTACTAATTTTGGATCACCATAGCATTCAGTATAATCGATGTTTCTACAGCTGCTTTCAAAAATACACAAACAAGTCAATAAACTTTATTTTTTTCTGCTGCAGAACCCTCATAATGTTAATTCAGTTACTGTATGGCTTCAATAGTATCCCCCTCAAAAGCGTTTAAACACACTAAATCCCTTTCTATCCAGATCTTAAAAATTATTGAATATAACAAAGAGTATAATATATATATGTTAAATGAATCGTAAAGAAAAAGTAGTTCATAAGTATTTATATTAAATTATTTTAGAAATTAAAATTAAAAGCAATAACAGTGTACGGGTGTTGTTTAAAAATGGAATTTCAGATCCTGTAACATCTGCGTATGCCCAGGTCGGACGTTGTTTGTTGTTGTAGTGGTTTGTTAGAAGTTTTTGGTGTCAACGAAAAAACAAAAAGCATCGATCAACAAAGTATTTATTCTGCAATTATGAAAAAGGCTGAGTGGCCTTGTTAAGATCCGTGGCGGACGAGTCAATGTTGAGATAAGAAACTTCTTAAACCTATATAAGTCATTTGTCTGGAGAGTCGGGATAAAAATTGGAAGAGTATGGAAGTAATTACTTATGGCTCTGGTCCATGCCAAACTACAAAGGAAACTCCTGGGGGTCTACGGCTAGGTGGATGGCTCCCCTCAAAAAAAAGGTGACCTGGTTATTATAACTCCTTTCTTTGACTTTTTTGTTGCCGGTGTTTGGCCTCCAAGCTCAGTGGACCTCAACTTCATGGACTTATTTTGTGTGGGCTATAGTTGAGCGACAAACAAACATATCCTCCAGCTACACAAAATCCTCCTGATGTCCAGGATTATGAATCTGCCAAAGGATGCTGTCATCACAACCTGGTCCTGTTTCTAAGGTTGAGTCGATACTTTTATTGAGGCCTAAGGTGATCATTTTGAATAATAATAATTTATTTTTATTCAGGTTTTATGTAACATTGGCTTATATGAAAATCTAATGATTAGTATAGAAGAAAATATATATAAAAAAAATATTTTGGTTCATAAAAAGGGATCACACCCAGTATATACATATTAGTTCAAGAAATAGTACAAAGTTTCTTTAATTACAAGTGCACTAATGCTATCATTCTAATTTTATCATTTTCTATATTTTTTAATTCAATTCATTTATTTTAAGTACTTTGCGCATTAGAACAAACAACTTCTACTTGAAATACTAATAATGAAGCCAATTTTTTGAGAATTTAAGAAATATTGATAAAGTTTTTAATTGTTTGATAGAGTAGTAATTTTATTTTAAACAAATTCACATTTTTGGGTTAATATTTGACAAATATAACCCTGTACAGACACGATCTCAAATGAACACTTTATTTTTAAAGTGCCAGTTTAGAAGTTTAAATAATAAATTTTAATAGATTTTTTTAGAGTTTACTTTAGAAAAATCTTTAGATACATCTACTTTGATTTGAATTTTATAAATTCGTTTTATGCATCCTTTTTCGAACTAAAACCATTTTTTGGGTATTATAATCTTCCAAAGTTTTTACGTTACAGTTATAATACTATCTGGAGGAACAAAAATATAATATTATTTATATAATACAAGCAAACTCATCAGGTACAGATGGAACTTTTTTTATTCCTATAATTATAAATATTTCATTAAAATTTTTTATCAAAAATAGAAATTTAATATATTTAAATTTCAGAAAGTTATAATTTTTTTACTGAAATCTTGAACTCATGTGTATGTATAAGAATATTTTAACATAACTATTTTTTTATTTCTTATATAAAAACAAGTATTTTTAACATAAAAATTAATATGATCTAGTTTTAAATGGTTATTCAAATAGTACAAAATTTAAATGATTGAACTATTATAATTGTTCAACTATTTATCATGTAATTTAATAAGTTTTTATTTTTGGAGATTCTTTTTACACAGTTAACTGACTTTTTTTAGATATATGTTTACTTACGTAGAGTTAAAAAGCTAAAAAAAAAAAACCGTTTATTCTTTCAAGGATAAGAAAAAAATATATTTTTGTATATGGAGATGAATAAAGACATTTTTAAGAATAATAATACTAGTTTTTCATTACAACGAACATTCCTTTTTTAAAATTATAATTGAAAAAAACTAATAAATATGCATGGAAGCCTTTCAGTAAATACATTTCATAAATACAAGTTGAATAGTTACATCATTATACATTTATCAAAACAAATTGTATGATTTATTATGTAGAAATAATTATTATAGCCTCCAGCAAAAATATATAAATACAAAAAACATAAAGTACCTTAAACATCAGGACATTCAAATATAAGCATTTCCATGCATTGAATTACACAAATTAGTTTCTTGTATAATTGCATTTATGAATGTTTATTCAAGTCACATTAGTGTAAATAAGTAAAGTCTGATATATCTGTTAGAAAATGTATTATTTGTTTTATTCAAATACACATTTTAATAAAATTGGCTATATCAAGTAACCCTAATATTTTAAAACTCAAAAATGACTGATCAAATCCATAACTCAATCCAATTCTTAGTTCTGAATTTGTTTTTTGATGGATTCGATCAAGAATATTCTTAAAGACTTTTGCACGTCGGAGTGTAATTTTGTAAAACACTCATCTGATGGATGCATATAATACATACATCACTTGATAGCTATTAATTTTTCAAACAAAATACCTAAAACAATTTTTTTTGTTATAAAAAAGTGTAGTTATTTCTTATATCAGAAATTATGATCATGTGAATAATGAAAAATAGAAGAGAGTAAAATAAATTGAAGTTATTATCAGATCTTCCTTTTCTTCTCATGAGTATTCTACCTATGTTAAGAAATACGCAGTTTCTTCTCCATATTTGATCTGTACCTACAATTTCTTCCATTCCAATTTGTCACCAAATACACTTGGATTCCTAATGGAAATTAAGATATTGAAAAGATAGGAAATACATATATCCATTGATATAAATATGCTATTGATCAAATTATTGTTTATTAATCCAATTACAATTGGCGATTCGTATCTACATAACACATCCTAAACGTTGATAATCAGTTTCGGGGTTAGTTTTGAACATTTATTTATAAATATATAAGCTTTTGTTCACCCTCTCTTGTGAATATTCTATTTATAATGTGGTTAGTGAACTGGGTAAAAAAACCAATAGTAAAACGTATTTAATTACATGATAAATAGTTTGCCGGTCATTATTATTAAGTCATCTAAATTTTGAATAATTTTGTAAGTATTACATCCATTTTACAGTCTTAAGTACCAATGCTAAAAATATTTGTAGGATTATAAAATAAAAATATATCTATATTTTAAAATAATCTCAACAACATGAATTTGGAGTTTAAACAAAGTATCCTTTATTATTCACTTAGTAAAAACATGGAATTTTTAATATAGTCAAATACTCATTACAAAATGTAGGGCAAATACTTGGTAGATATTCACCTGTCAACACAAAATGCAATAGATCACTTTTTGTCAGGTGATACAAAATTGTTCACATTTTTTAGAAAGCTTTCAACTGTTTTTCCCATAAGTACATTCCAACGGTTGTACATAAGTGGATTTCCATAAAAATTCGTTGATAAGATCTCCGATATTCTATGCCACGCAGTGTCGAGAGTTGATATTTTGGGAGCAAATTTTAAATTGGCAATTCACAAAGTTGCCAAACAAGGAAATGTATTATCTCCAGCCCTATTCATAACTGATATTAACAGTTACCACCAATTAATCTTTTTGTGAACATTCTTTTTATAACGTGGTTTTTAAATAGGTAAAACAGAAAACGTATTTATTACATGTTAAGCAGATGAACGATTATATTAATTACGTAATTTAAAAGTTGTAACATATTTTAAGCTATTCCATTCATTTTGCACTTAAACATATGAATTAAAGTGTTAAAATACTTTTATGAATGTTAACACCATAAATTTAGGGGCTTCTACTAAATATAATTGTTCTGTTTATATCTTCGATAAAGAGTATTTTGAAATTTTTGTTACTTTATGCAAATTTTCTAGCCATCAGTTTTTTGTTGAGATTGCATTTATTAAATAAAATAATCGCCACTGTTGTAGTAAGCTTCAGTCGTCATATTAAAAAAATAAAAAAGAAGAATGCAGGAAATCAAAAGTAAAAACAAAATATTGATTTTTAAGTAAAATAGTTAATTAGATTCATTATACCTTGGTTAAAAATGGCTATATATAAACGATTATCAAAATAAATAATGAATTCCATATGATTTAATGTCTCAAGAGCATACTGAAAAGTATTGGCAATAAAATGTAGATAATGGAATAAAAAACATTTTTATAAATATCGGGGTACATTACATCCCAGTTCTTTAATGGAGGTTTAAAAATATAATAAATTGAGATAATAAATCGAAAAAATAATCCTAGTTATTTATGGCATATTTATAATTCTACAATGTCTCCCACATAATCTATTTAAGGCTAAGATTATTGCAAAACTCTTAGGAATAATTAAAAAAAAAAAGAAAAAAATATAAGTTTAAATATTTTTTTAAATTTTATGGGATGAATCAAAGAATTTACTTTTAAAAAAAGTTGGGATAAATATATTTGATTCTCAAATTTATTGTTTTACTAAATTGCTACATAAATCACAACTTTTGCATTGTTAGTTTGTTTTTGACAAATATAACATATATACTTATATTGAAGTGATTCATAATTTTCTATTTTTTGAAAAAAATGGAAAAAAAGATGACTTTACGAGAAGAAATTGTAAAAATTTTTCAAGATTGTTTATTATTCAAAATTTAGTATTTTATAGAATTGAATATCTTATATTAATAAAGAATCTTTAAAAGTTTTTAGAGAACGGATTTTTCTAGAAATCTTTTTCAATAATAGAAAATCACAAATAACACCAAATGACGTCTAACTTTTTTATCTGTCAACATCAAACTAAAAATGAAAAATGCCTGATATTGTCAAGATACATTTTGGGTATATGTAAAAACATTATAAACAAATAAATTTGATGGTCCAATCAGTATTGAATTCGAAATTAGAAAATAAATTTTTATTTTAAATCTGAGGGATATATTTAAAATATTAACTAAGCCAAAAAAAATTATTTATAGGATTCACATCGTATTCTCATGTTCCTCAAGTTTAATAATTTTTACTTGTTAGAGATAGTGTATAGGAACCTTCAAGGGGGGTCGTGTTAGTTTATTTTATTTATTCTTGAGTGTTCGGCGTTCCTTGTTTTATTTTTAATTATGATACATTTTTTACATTTTTAGTTGTTGTTATTTCTCTTCTTATTAGTATTGTTAATAAAAATCTTATCAAGAATACACGTGTGTTTCAACTATGAAAAAGAGGTTCGTGTATCCACAAATTGGAAAGAGAGCATTGGCTCCTTACATAAAATACTTCCTGTTGGATATCATTGGGATATTATTTTATCTAAATTTGTAAAATGTCACCAAAAGTTAGGCCTTAAATATCTATAGAAAACTCAAAAATGGTTCAAACATAGTTGTGAAACGTCCATTGGGTATTTTTACGATGAAATATATGTTAAAATTAACTAATATTTAAGTTTAAAAGATTGTGAAAATGTATTTTATAAGAATTTTACAATATGATTATATATACATGCTTCAGTTTATTCGTCTGTAGATAAAAATGGTTACTTATATTTATTTGAGCAACAAAAAAGTATTCAAAGTAAATTTAGTGAAGTTAATGAAGCATGTAACATGGCTATTGAAAATAATAATAATTTCCAAGTACAGTCTTTGAATTATGATGATGCAAAAGTGAAACTGAGTAGTCAACTTGATATTTTGAAGTTAGAACTTCCTAAATTTGATGGAGATTTATTTATGTTTTCTGTTTGGAACGACACATTCTGTTAATATCCTGTTTACTAACTCCTTTGTAAATTCAATAGCTAATTGCTAGATGAAGTAGGAGAGATTGAGTTGTAAAATAAATTTTGTTAATTCCTCATTCACTTCAAACTGGTTTTACTTATACTTACCAAAGTTTAAAACAGGATACCTGTGTTATAATGTTTGTTTAACTGAACCTATTTAGAGATTATATAGAGTAGGAAACCAAAACTAGCCGTAGCATCTAATCACAATTTTATACATATTATTTTTAAAACCAAGGTTTTCCGTGAATAGTGTAGGATCGGTACAAGGACTGATTCCCTAATCAGTCTCTACCAGTCTTTTTTTTTATTGGTACGACTTTTATTACCAATCAACGGTTCGAAGGACCGATACATCAATTCAATCTTTTGTTCCTAGCTAATTTTATAAATATTCTTTACTCCTAGCTAGGATTTAATAATATAAAATAGAAAAAAATTATCAATGATAGATTATCAATATATACACAGTTGTCCAAAAGTTTTAAACCTCTCATGTTAAATTCAAATTATTTTGGCGCAACATAAATCCATCGTGAATATGATTGGCTGATATTGAACAGAGATTCAATCATTATCAAAACGAATCCATAAGGTCAAGGAAATATCACTCCCTCAGCCGTCATGTACCTCTTACGGAATTCATTCAAAGTTTTTCTTAACACGAAAAACGCCAATTCATATTTATCGACTTCTATCCGGAAGAATAAGCTTATGTTTGATTAAGTATACAATTAAGAAGGTCCATGAGACCGTAAGTGTCAATGATAGGCAGAGATTCGGTCGCCCTAGGAATGCTTGAAATCAGAATTTGAACCAAAAATTCAAAATACAAAATGATCGGATTTGGTCGAGGTCCAATGTTTTTTCCTTGGACAGTATAACGATACCTCTTCTTTCAAACATCCGATCTCTAATTGTTCGGGTCCGAGTTTCGAGTTCCGGAATTGAACTTCCATTATTTTTGTTTTGCCCTAAGGTATCCGTATGAACAAGTGTCATTACATCGCAAGGATTTTAGAACTTGTAGTGCTAAAAAGTTTGAAAGTAACCCCTTTCTTGTTTTCCAACAAGATGGGGCTCCCATACGCACCGGATGCCGAACCGAAGAATCGTTGGAAGAACCCATTCCGTTTTGGTTCAAATCAATGTGGCCACCTTCAAGTCCAGATGCCAATTCCTGAGATTATTTTATCTTGAGTCGAAGGTGATAGTCTAGTCCTATCAAAATTTGGATACTCTACTAAATGCAATCGAAGCTTTATTTAATCTGTACACCATGCAACTCATTTTTACGTTGATTATCATCAATAATTTCGAATTATAGCAGATATATAGAATTAGTAACTAATAAAAATTATTTCTATAATGAACTTATAGACTTTTATTAAATTTAAATTCAGATATTTTTATTTATAAATTAATTATTGCATTAATAGTTAGATTTAAAACATTTAAACAACCCTTTATACAAATTTAACATGTTTTAGCCACACTTCTGACTTTAAAATATAGCTATCGTATCCTATGAAAGAGGTTTTGTTGAACAGTTGAAAAAAACATATTTAGTAATAACGTCAATCCAGATGTTGTAGTTTATATAAAAGACCCGAGGAAGACCAATCTAAGGACTGACAATTTTTTAATGACCAGACGTATAAGCAAGGTTGAAAATCCAGTGTGGAACAGGCATTAAGGTGGTCGTACTTTCTATTTTTTCGAAAATCAAAAAATGGTAGTATTTTTTTTAGGTATATTTTCACATATATTTCAAAAAGACAGGATAACCTTAAGCTACATCAATTTAATTTTGAAAATTAGAGAAAATGCGGTTTTTTTTTTCTATAGTTTGCAGTACTGGCTTTTTTGGATAACTTATAGATATTCATATTAAGGGAAAGTAAATGTATGTATTGTTCTTGATGTGAAGAGTTCAAATATCAATAAATTTTAATCATGAAGTGATTCGAACCTAGTTATTTGTTCACTTTAAATTAGATAAATAAGCAGTAATTTCAATACGGTTTTGTTTGGAGAATATTTAGAAACATATACTTTAATTTATTAAGCTTATGATGCATATCTGTTGATGCTGTATTTTATTAGTTTGATTCTAGTGGTATAATAAGAGAAAATAAATATCAGAATCCAGAATAAGTTATTAACATAAATTTTGTTTCATTAAATGATGAAAATATTCAAATTACATTTGAATCAATTAAATAGCGTCAAGTTTTTCTTTTAATATATCTTTCTTATAATTTATTTATTTTAGAAGGCTCTGGCGGTCTTGCTTAGAGTCATTCTTTGACACCTCTCTCCTGCTGGCCTCCTGATTCCTATTTGTTCCATCTCTTTTTTCTGGTGAGAAATACTGTGAAGAAGCTGCTGGGACCATTATAAAATCCTTCTCACAACTTTGTGAGTGTCATGGCCATTTTTACACTTTCATTGGTTTTTGGATGTAGTTCTTCAACTTGAAAATTGTTAAGTAGAAGTTAAGAAGAATGATTTACGTTTACCTTTTATTAGATTGATTCATATCTGTGTTATTATGTGTGTTAACTAATATAAAGTCAATGTTAATTATGTAGAAATAGATTTTGGCTATGGATTTACAAAATATTTAAAAGTAAACTTAAACCACCGAAAGGGCTTAATTATTACTTTTATATTTACACTAAGTATAGCATCATCAAATCGTACACTTACTTAACTGAATGTTAATTTTCGATTAAAATTTATTCATATTTGAACTCTTCACATCAATGGCAATACATATGTATTCCTTTAATATGAATGTTTAAATTACAGAAAACAAACCAGCATCGAAAAATATAGAAAAAAACTGCATTCTCTCCAATTTTCAAATTGAAATTGATATAGCTTAAGGTGAATATATATTTTAAAAAATTACATTTTTGAAATCTACGTGAAAAAATATAGTAAAAAACATTACCAGTTTTTTATTTTCGAAAAAATAGAAAGTACCACCCAGCCTAATGGGCATGTTAAAAAAAGAAACCAAAAATCAACATGGTAACCCTATCAATTTGAAGATGTTTTGGTAATGACGTTTCAATATATCAGCTACAATCAGCTGTGACAAGAGAGGAAGGAAAAAAGGATATAAGCAATGATATTTGCTAGTATTACTCCGATGTCGATCTCCAATTCTACTCTGAGTCCAACAAGGGCTTACAATTATAACTCAGCAACAAATCCTCAGGTTTACGCTCCTTCTTTTATAAATACACACGAACGTTCAAACAGGTTTTGAATATATTTGAATCTATTTAGCAAAAGACATAATAATAAAATAAAATTCGTTCTTAATACTACCAACTACAAATCAACGGCCCAGCTAAAAGACTTATTTACAATTATGCTCATGGGACAGCAGTCTTTTGAGTTTTTTTAGACCGTTCCAACACAACCCGTGAAGTAGTCAGTTTAAATAGAAAAATAGTCCTTCTTCATAATTAACAAGTTATATATTATGGAAAAAAAAATATATTTGGTCCAAACAAATACGTGTTTGTTACAAGGGAAGTGTGTATGGAGAGTAAATGTATGTGTTTCTATAATAAAGCAGGCACAAATAAACTCGTACATACGTGGCATTATTGTAGGATAAAGAGCGAGAGAGACCTCTTATATAATTATACTACCTGTTTTTATATGGCCTGCCTAATAAAAAAAATTATTCTACAAGCTTTCAATATATATGTATAATATATAGAACTCTTGCAATCAAGGTACGTCCTCTTGTCAAAGCAGAAATAACTTATTAATGTATCTGATGTTCTCTCTTCGTGAACAGCACTGTAGTTTAACTCAACGATAAAAAACAAAAAAGTAACAACAACATGCAAGATTGTATAGAATTAACTGATATGAGACAAAGTGAGTTTGTGAGCCAAACCCCCTCACTAATGTCCGTGCAACGTTTCTACTCAAAGATGAGCTCATGTAAAGAGCCTGACCTACCGGATTGCAACTATGCCTTATTTGCAATGAACAGCAATATTCCCTTCGTGCCAAAAGAGACGGATGTTGACGACTTTTTCAAATGGTTCAATGCTGTCTGTGCTACCTATGGGGACGTCATCGTTTCAGCATCCCTTAACAAGCATGGCGTGTACATGGTCAAGATTCGTGATCTAAAAAAAAAAAAAAAAAAATCCTGTGTACCGTGAGTTAAGTTGGTATGTGGGAATTAACTTTACTCAGCAACTTGTACCCAAATCTAAATTCCACAACATCATGTCGCAAGTCGACTATGAGCATTTCCAGCTACTCCAAGCTCCCGGTGTTGTACTTCCAACAGTGGATTCTGTACTATCTGCGTTTGAGGACATATCTAAGGCTCACATACGGTCCTTTAGGACGGACGTTTTTGGACAGTCTCTCTTTTATTTGACATTTGTTGAAGATAGGATACGAAAAAAGATGCTCGATGGGATTCAAGTTATAATAAAGGACTTAAGAGTTCCTCGATGTTTTTTAAAATATGGTTTTGGATCTTTGGATCAAAATTTATTTGAGCCACTTCCTACAGAGGATGAAAGATGGGATGAGGGTAACCTCATTGAGGGTAAAATATGTTTTCCTAGCGACTTAAATAAAGAAACAACTTAAATTTATGTAGCTTTATAATCCTTTTATAACTATATAATACCTTTATAAACGATTATATATTTTTGTAAGATATTTGTATGAATTTGTACATGAATAATAAATAGGTTTTTTTCTTCTATTATTGTATATACGAGCTATGATTCAAAATATAAGGATGTACTTGATTGAACACACATTCCCTATAAAATATTTCAGAATTTTTATTCACCTGTAATATTTTTTTTCTTTCTTTCAGGTATTATTCATATTAATTAATATCATTAAGTATATTATATATCACGCCCAACTACATGGAGTGCATGAATGTAAATTCGTACATCCTGTTGTTCGCGTAAACTATTTGATGATCTTTAGAAAAAAAATTAATTAAGATACGATAGAATTTATTTATGATACGAGTATGTCTACTCATATTAATGATCTTTTGATTTAAAGCATTTACCAAGAAAACGAGAGAATAAATTATTTCACGTGCCAAGACGAATTTGGATCAACATTTTTGTATCCAAACAATTTTTTTTCTGCTTTACATCATAATGATACTATTCGATTTAAAACAAATGAACGAATATTGATAATACTTTTCATTACTCAAAAGTAGTGCTGTATTTACTGTAGACTAACCGAGTTGAGGCGTAAATCATCAACTCAATTCGATCAAAAAAAAGAAAAGATACAAAATTAAATAACTACACATGCCCACTCCCTATTTACTAATTTATATTCAATGAAATACTTTCGTCATTTATTTTACTATTCTATTCTATTATGTTTATGCATAGATTAGAAGCCCCTCACTAAAAATAATGATTGTTTAAAAACTCACAATAGGGACAGCATTACTAAATACATCACATTTGATCAAACTTAGGGATAAAAATCAAAACGACTTCATAAAATATGAAGTCGCCTCTTTTTTTTTTCAAAATTGAAATTTTACTCACCATTAGAGTTGAGCTGAAATATCATCAACTCAAGCATCCTTTATGTGAAATTCAAGCCAAATACTTGGGGCATTTATAAATTAAGCCTACCATGTAAAAAAAAATTCCTTAACCCTCTGTTAGCTAATGCCATATTTATAACACAGTTATTGAATTAGGTAAAAAATAAACCTCAAAAGTAAGATGTATTTAATTGGGGATGATTTAACTCATGATCAACAGTTACTGATCATTATAATTAGGTCATTTTAATATAGTGTCATTTTTTAAAATATTCTATCTATTTTGTACTCCTAAATTCCATTCAAGATCCTGAGTGATTGATGTAAAAATAACTGTATTTTTTGGTTAACTAACTTTCGGCTTCCAAAGTAACCCTTGGTTTTGCTCAAACGATGCACCCTATATATACTTTATGTCTATTGCCTCACTCCTAACATTGATACATAGAAGACTCCAAGAACTATAAAAGAAAAAAAAGGAACAACTTTTAAGAAGATCACTTAATTAAATTAACTAAACCTCGATTAAAATGACTAAATATACGAATATATTCTAAACATGGGAGGATACAGATAAATAAAGAAATACATATATTCGGAGTTAATTTTTCAAGAACATATAGAAAAAGTATTGGCGATAAAATATAGATAAAAAGGTACAATTAGCATTTTTATAAATCTTGGTCTGGATAATATCCCAATTTGCTAACGGAGGCTTCATAAAATATTAAAAACTATATATATTTTCAGTTTTCTTCAACGGTGTTAATATAAATTTATTTTGTTATCATTTCAAAATAATCATCATATCTCAACTTGGACTAGATAAGAATTTTTTTGTGACTTTTTTTAAAGAAGGTGAACTACTTATTTATAATAATAACATGTTTTATACCAGCAATTTTATTTCAAGTTTTAATCAATGGATAGAAGAGATAAGATTGTCATTTGATTTATAGTCATACAATACATATATAAGAATAGTAAATCAATAACTCCTTCATCAAAATCTGTTTAATCATATAATGTAAATGATTTATTTCTTATCTTATTTTTTTTTCACTTTTGAGAATGTTAAAGCTATATTTTAAATCCTTTTGACAATCCCAATAACGTATTTTAGCATTGAATTCCCATATTTCCAACTTTTGGGTGTTATACAGGGTGCAGCATTATAATTTTATTTTTCAAAAGACAATCAAACAAGTTTAAAAAATCAGAAAAGTTCTTTTTTTTTCTATAGGTAACGATAGTTAACATTTAAAATTTTGTTTTACAAAGCTTCTATAATATTCAATTGGCGAGGCCTTCCCCCGTCCCCCCTTCCAATTGTCTAAACATTAAACTTTGGTACTTGTACTTTAATATCAGGTGATTCTTTCTTTTATGTTTCTCTTTAAATTAAATTTAAATGAATAATTTTACACAAATATTTGAATTATTTGTTTTGGATGATTAGTGGATAAAAAAAAATTATTTTTTCCCAATTTTGAGAATGTGTTAAAATAATGGGTATTTCAGAATAGATGGGGACCAATAACTTGAAAAAATTGCAGAAAATGAAAACTGATCTGGAACCATCAATTTTAACACTGTTATATTTAGTGTAATTACACCATGAAACAGCATTTTTGAACGCTGGCTGAAAACAAAATTTATTATTTTAATTAAAACCGTAGAACACGAAAATGACTATTAAAACTTTCAACCTTTTCAGTTTTTGCTTTTCAAGCCTATAAAAATTAGTCATGTTTTAAAGGTAAAAGGATTCATTTCCATATTTGCCATATTTTGACATGAAAAAAAATTATTTAAAACCAAATTGACCGAAATTCAATCTAAATCAAACCTTTTTTAAAGTAATTTAAAAAATTGACAATGTAAGGTCTACTTTATAACTTCTGCTAGGATTTATTTTCACTTAATGAAAAAATAAAAAAGATATTCGTTTCTAAGTAAGGTTTTTCAATTTACTCTATTTTTTATCGGTTATATACCTCTTTTATTAATTGTAATTAAGAAGTAATAAATAATTCATTTTTCAAATGCTGAATGTTTGTATCAGTTTATTATTTACTTTGATTTCATTTATGTAGTTCTTTCATTTGGAAATATGGCAGTGAATCTTAGTTATAGCCTACAAACTTGATTTTTTTATAACACATTAAAGGCCAAACTTTTAAGGGTCATTTTCGTGTTCTAAGCCTTAAATAACATTAATAATTGAGGGGTTCAGCCTCCAAGATCTTCATTTGCTTGCATAGTAATATTGTTCAAATAATTTTTGCAAATTTAAAATTATGGAAAACGAACTAAAAAAATGGTTTTATGTTTATTAAAAACTGAACCTATTACCTGATTTTTATACATCGTACTAATAAAGACTCTGGAGTTCAATGTCATAGGGTAGGAAAACTAAAAAAGTATCTTAATCCTTCAGAAGATGAAGCCCATATCGGACTAATATGGATTTTTTATCTTTCTTATAAGTGAGATTGTCCTCACTAATAGGAATTAAAAGCCTTACACCGTAATTCTGACACCTTAACGCTGTATTTAACTTTGGTATAACAAATTTCCCTCAACGAAAAATCTGCATAGGTATTTCAATACTTTTATTTATTAAAGTATTAAACTTTAATAAGATTTTTATTGAGTGAAGTCTAGTTCAGAAATTTGATGATTTTTATTATGACAGTTATGATAAAAGTACCAATTCCAATACTTATACGTGGGTCACCAAATATGTGGTACACTTTTTTAGGAAAAATTTGTCAAGATCTATTATGTGCTACAACAACAATATTTAGAGAAGATAATAAAACATATATAAGATCTTTTCTTTTCCAAAGATTCCATCACTATTACTAATCCAGTCCTCTACAGGGGGACAGATGGACTTACAGGTGGACTTCAGTCTGTCGATATATATGTTGTTCTAGTGAAGCTCAAGAGCCGTTTTTAGAGACTCCATATTTGGTTTTTGGATAGCACAGACCTTCTGCCCTATTAACCTCAATACATAATAGTAAACAGGATTCAGATTTGGGCTTCACAGTGGCAATAACTCCGTTAACCAGAATCCATAGGGCCCCAGAACGAATAGATTTGGGTAGTCCTGTTCTTGCAGTATATTTACCATAACCTCTAGTGTCACTATAGCTCTCCATGGGCTTGTAGACAGTGGCACGGGAGACCAGAAACCTGCGGGGAGACATCCATTATCTCTAGCCAAATTCACCAAAGTGGTTTTTAGACGAAGCTAAGTCATAGTTGACTTTCTTATAAACTTTTCCGACTTATTTTATCTGTTACGAACTAAATGAATTTTCAAAAGTATACCGCAAATTTGTGGACATATGGTATAGTAAAACACTTTTTAACTATGTCAGTACCTATGCATAACGACACTATCGATGTACTGAACAACACTAATCACGATTTGATTTTTCAAAATATTTTATTTTACTCTTAAATAATTTATATTGAGGTGATTATGTATTGATTAGAGGTGTGCTGATCTAGCGTATGGAAATCTGAAAACTGATATATCGGGCAAGGGATGAAACATCTGCATCCTATTGGTATGGGAGAAAATTTTATTTAGTCAATATTTTATACGATACAGTCAGAAAAAGGAGATTTTGCAAAAACAAAATGTTTTAATTTTTTCTAGCCAGGAAATGTTTAATATACTGAATACTCGCAATTAGATTAAGGAATACTTTTGTGTTGGCTGATGTAATGTTCAAAATTTTCCTCCTTATTCATTGAATAAGGTAAAAAGTCCAAAAAAAGATTTATTCATTTACAAAGATTGACTTCTGTTACAAAAAAAAATCTTCTTCCTAATATTACTAAACCGGATACAATTGGAAAGAAAAAAAATTGAGTATAAAAGTGCTTTGAGACGGTTCCCCATCAATCTATTAATTGAAATATATTCTCATGGTTGAACATCTATATTTCTTGAGCTAGTGATATCTTGTCACTGAAAACCTACTAATAAATACTTATTTTTGATTTTTTAATAAAATGTATCCATTGAATATAGGAAAGGTCATATATGTAAACTTTGCAATTTTATCTACATATTTACAAAGTTAGCAGCAGTCTTGTTTAAAAAAAAATATATTTTTTAAGTTTTCGGCTTAAGGAAAATTTTTGTAAATTGTAAGTATTTTTGTTATGAAAAAAAAAAAAGAAAATGAAAAAGACTATTGTGATTTTAACAATTTTTAAAATGTTAATGTTTAAAATTTGAGCAACTTAGCTGATATTACGTTTCATTAAGTTATCTGTCAGACACAACACAAGTCCAAATCCGTATCAAGGAAGGTTTTACTCTGTTTTCGATCCTTACCTCTAATTTGAGTTCAACAAGGACTTAGAATTATAACTCCTCGGAGTTATTCTCCATATTTCATAAGCGCATTCACTCGTGGTTTCACTTTATACTTAAATTTTCTCGACTCAATAATGAAATTCTAATGAAGGCAGATTTAGAAGACACTTTTTCAATTTTGCCATAAACATAAAACAAAACCTGCACGCTTAAATATGCTTATGATTTACAAATGTTATATTCATCTATAGGTTCTAACCTTTAAAATAAAAAAATCTTTACTTATAATACCATATACTAGTAGAGAGTGCCCACGTTTCAGGCCTGAATAGAGAACAAAAACCCAGAAGGAGAAGAGCCAGATGGAAAGAAAATTATTTTTTTTTTCTTATTTTCTGTCAAAAAAAAGGCTCTGTTAATTACTTTGAAGGCCCAGAAAAATATTTTAGGAGCATGCTTTGTTATTTTATACATCTACTTCCTAAATTATGAACTACTCTGTTTGCCCAATTTGGATTCCATTTGTGATAACACCAAAAACAGACTCATAAATATATACCTATAAAATATGATATATATAAATATATTCTGAAAATTATACTGCTTTTAATTAAATGTCATTCTTAAAAGAAAAAGGATTTTTGATTTCTTTAATAGCATTTTTCTTTAAACTGTAAAAAAACACGACCGTATGTCAACAATATCACCCAAAAAGACATAGAAAGATCAACAAACTTTTGTTTTACTTCGTGAATTACAATAAAAATAAGTTTTTTGTTTTTAAATTATGTTTTATATATATTGTCTAAAAACATTTTCCAGATGTTTTTCTCTTCTTTTCTTAAAAAAGTAATTTCGTTTTTTTCGCTTTATTTCAATGCTTTATAAAAATTTAAACCAAGTATACCCCGATCTGTTTTCTAACGTGCTGCTTAAGAGAATCCATTTTCATAATTCCCTTTTCGTAGAAGCTCTTGTCCCAATTGGTAAAAAACAGCCAATTTTATGGGCCTCTATCGAAAAAAAGTGTTGGCCATATACAGGAATGTCTAGTCCGGACTATAAAATAGATCAAAATTAACTTCCCATCCCCGTTCCTGGACCTTCTAGCGCGTTATCAAAGATATGTGGGGGTTCTCTTACAAGAACTGATAAAAAAAAAAGAAGGAACAAAGTGAGTGAGTTCATCAAAGCCGGAACTTTGACCGTTTTAGAACTAAACTGGGACAGAACAAGACTGAACTGGATAGAACTGTAGTCTTTAGTACTAAATAAGGACTAATGCAACACTACTCTTAGTCCTAGAAAGAACAAAAAATAAAAAAAAATCCCTTCTCTATCAATAACAAATGGGCGAATGTTTTGTTCTAAATTCGAGATAGTTATAATTTTTAATTTATTGTACATTACCATTATCTTAATGAAAGTAGTTAAATTCATCATTTTGAATGCGTTAATGGCTTCGGTAATTCAGTTGAGGTTTTAAGTAATTATTGACAATTCTTTATAAATATACTCATCATTTGTAATCTCCTAAACTTTAACAACCGATGATGTTTTTTCATTAAGTATTGAAATATTCCTGAATACTTTGAAGTTATTGAAATAGTATTCAACTAATTTCAAGCAACTTCCTTATTGTGTGAAGAAAGGTACTGGAGGTAAGGAAATTTAGTATGAAGCGGTAAAGTTCCGTTTTCTTTGATCGGTATCTAAAAATATTTTTTTAAATTTCTATAATGAGCTTATTTGTCCGTGGATATTACTTTTTTTGTGTATTTGAGCGAAAATCTCAAAATAGGCTACCCCAAATTGAAAAATAAAAAATATTGTTTGGAGACAATGAGTTACACAAACAATATTTTTATTGTTCAATTTGAGATATTTCCTTTTTTCAGAATTTTGCCCAATTTATTACAGTAGGACACTCCATCCGTGATAAAAAGTTTAAACATATTTTCATCAAAGCCCAAACCAAGAGTTTGTTGAATACTCTGAACGACAAAATTTGCAAAATAAGCAACTTTTATGTCGATCATATTGATTAGATAAGGATAATCCAAGAAATGGACATCTAAAGAAACCATCAATGTTGCTGTCATTGATCGTTCCTGCTTTTCTTTAGTCTCATGTATTATTTTAAATTTGCTTTAGCGTTTTTGAGATTACATTCTTGATGACAATCTCCATTTATCTAAGTAGAGTCCTTCTAATAGGAACGGTTCTATTGGCACATTTCTTCACAAATTTAGAGAAATTCGGGTTCTCCGCGTTGAAGAAAGTTATATTACGAAACTCAAACCTTAAATAGGTCGATGATAAAGTTGTGAAACTCATCATGAGTCAAATGTTATTCGTATGCATTTATTTTCGTGATACGGGACTAGGACATTAAGTTTTGTTTGAACCTAGATTAGGGGGGGGGCTGTAAGAGTATTGACCTTCATTATTTACAATCTAGGAGTTGTACAAACTCAAAGGTATTCGGAAAAAAATTTATTTTTTGTAACAACTGTTTTCCTATATTTATATGATCCAAGAAGCCTACTGACAGTTTAAATGTATTAATGTTGTTTAATATGTCACCCAACAATGGTTACAAAACATCAGTTAAGAGAATTAAATTCATATATGAGGCTTATTGGGCTTAGATATTACCTTTCAAAACAATTATCGGAATAATTTGTAGTCCCCACCAAAGGATTAAATAGAATAATTTATACTTAGAATGGGAGATATAAAGTTGAAAAATACCAATAAATGCATGTAATCAAGACTAATTTTTGAGATACCATTTCCGCTTGTTTATATCATATTTGTATAAGTATAAGATTAAAAAACCAATGATTACTTTTTGAAAAAAAAACAACAACAACCAAAAAGATATATTAAATGTGAATTATCATAATTTTAATAATGTCTCAATTTTATTATTCTCATTTATTCATTTATATGACTAATTAATGTTTATTGTTATTCCTTTTCAGAGCCAATTTCCCCTATTTCGACGTCAGAGATATTTCATCGACCTTCCCACACATTGAGCGTTAGTGGAGAAGAAATAGGAATTGTAAGCATTGTTTTAATACTATGGATCGCCGCCATAGCTCTTTTCATAAACCGCTGGGGGAAAATCCGTCTAATGGAACCATACCATCCATATATCCGACCTGAAAGCAATGCTGAACCACTTTCAGATGACACAGCTGGAGATGGCTCTCGTCGAATGTCCTCCAATCCAAGAGCATCCATGGATGGCACTACTATACCCCAAAGAAGAAAAAGTATATTTCCCGGACCCATAACGCTCGAAATACCCTCAACGTCACCCCGTAACTCAATGTCAAGCAGCCAAATGGATCGGAGAAAGAGCGTACTAGATCTATGGACGAGTCAATCCGCAGTTCAACTACGGAACATGCATGATCGAAGGCGGAGCTGTCTTTCAGACTTTTCAGCTAGTCGAAGGGAAAGTTTTTTTCTACATCGTAGAGAGTCTTACTTCAGCGCTCAACCCACTAAACTAAGTCCAATGAGTTGTCACTACAACTCCAATCGATCCGTCTCACTTCATCCCTACTTTTATTTAAACAGTAAGACACCTCCGACTCTTAGATATACTCCAGCCTCAACAGAGAAGTCTGACAAGTCCTCCTTGTCACCCCCACCCCTCATGGATATCCTACCAAATTACACTTCCCCCATTCAGAATTATCCTCTTGAGGGAGAGGTTGTCACACAGATTCAAATCCATGACGAAAAAGACTCTCTTTCCAATTCATCGGATCAATACTATCACCAAGTAAATTCTAAAGTCATGAATCGACGCTACTCCATAAATGGACTCGAAGATGATGAAGGGGATATACAGAATGAGGAAGAGGAGAGGGATGAAGTATCAGTTGCATACTCTCACTCAGACACAAGGAGCTCCAAAGTTTCAGAAGTTTAGTTACATTTGTAAATAAAGGGATATTTTATAACTGTAATTAAATGTCATGTATTGATATATTATCATATATTAAAAAATATATATATTAATGGATACAAAAATTATAATATATTGGTGAAAAGATTTTTAAATCATAGACAGTCTGAGCTTGCTAATACGTTCATTGATTAAATATGACGTACTCAGTAACACAAAATGCATGTCAATTTTTCTTTTCCTCCTTCATTATTTTAATTAAACATATAATATTTTAAATTTTAAAACTGACTTGATTGTATTTTTGTAATTATTATTTGGACATTGAATAATTTCTGTATCGGATTATAAACTTTTATTTTTTTGACTGATATGTGTAAATTATATAAAAAGAAAGAAAAAAAAAAGCAAAAGATTTAATTTAAAGAAAATGAACGCTTTTGCGATGTGACAATGACCTTTTTTCAAAACAACATACAGATTTCAAAATAGGAAGTCTCAATCCAGACTGTACAACAAGACTCAACCCATTTTAATGTCTCAGACAGGAAGCTGTGGCTCCTGATTGATCACTTTTTTGACTTCATTGGGAAAGAAATATGGCCCATCAGCAATACGGATCTTAATCTGATAGATATCGTATCTGGGGCTACGTTGAATATATATATATCAAATATTTTATACCATCCAGTACTCTATGAATGACTGCATCAAAGAGAGCATGACCAACGTGCCAAGGAACTCCCTTTTCAACGTCTGCTGCTTCTTTCAGCATCAAATCAATACCGTGATTGACGCTAGAGGTAAATACATCAAATAAGCTCCTTCTCAACATTCATATGTACAATTCAAGCCATATTTAATAAAATCCGCCAAAAAATGTGGCCCCAGTTAGAATTTAGATATTTTTTGATAATTAAACCAATTTAATCTCAAAACCTTGTATAGAGACACTATATAAAATGAATGAAATCTTGCATTTAACTCATATTTAATTAAGAAAAAGAGGACATCACTTTATATAAAATGTAAAAAATGAATTTGTGACTTAAGATGCCGTTTAGCAACGAACTAAATACTCCTTCGCTCATAAAATCATATTTTTGTTCTTAAGTTGTTACTTTTAAGGAGAGAACGTTTAAGTATTCAGTGAGTAGCTATGTATGCGTGTGCTCCTGAAAAACGGTAAATATCCAAGGTGATGTTTTCGTCGACTCCTAATAACTCCAGGGATTGTCAGGTACTACCGAATGAGTAACAATAACAATGATCTATAGAAGATAAGGCCATGTGTGTGTGGGAGCTGTATTAGAAATTGAATAATGAAACTGTTCTTTTTTAACAATATTATTGATTCATTTTTGTATAGTTACATAGCAACCTAAAATAACAATATATTGAGTGATCTACTTATATAAAAAATATCTGAAAATATCTGGAAAATGTACGTATAATATATTTACAGATCCTATAAATATGGCAAGCACATATTATTATTAGGGTTGCTCTAGAAACACCAAATGGTGTTATAACAAATATTTATTTCGTCAACAAATGTTTTTTTTAATGCAAAAACAAGATGAAACATTTTTTTCTGTTTGTTTGGACTACAACAAAACTTTTCCCTTCTTGATGAAATGAAATTAATTAAAAAATAGGCGACTAAGTAACTTGGGGTACTCTCTTAAAAGTAAGCTTTTTTGGAATTTTCCAGGACCCCATAATTTAGAAATTGATTTTCTGGAATATCCTTGAAGGACAATTTCTCGGAAAAAAAATAAGCGTACAACTTTTACTGCAACCCTGTATTTTATAAGACTTGCTTAATACTCATCAGGGATGTGTACCCGTCAGTCTCTCCTCCATATTAAATGGACAATGTAATAATATACAGGGTCCAGCTACATCATCAATTTCTTCTAAAAAGTAATAAAACAAGTCTTATGAATCCAAAAATTTCCCACATTATCAGTGCACTGAATAAATTTATATCTGGTATTTGCCATAGTCCTCACTAGCGTATCAGCGGGTTTTATTGATAATTTTATATCAAGTGTTGGCCTTCAAGTCTTGTTGCCTCCTCAAACGGTTGACATATAGACAGGATTTCAAATATCCTCACAAATAAAAATTGCAAAAAGTCAAATCGGGGAACAGACTGGCCACTCCAAATCGCCTCCTACTGAAATGAGGTGCTCTGGAATGCGTTCTCTCAAAGCGGCCATGGATGCCCTTTAACTGTGTGCTGTTGTTCCTTTATGTTGAAGCCAAATATACCCTAGGAATAATTCATCAATTCCTCGAAGAAAAAAATCTTCTAAAAGTTTTACATTCAGGTCTGAATTTACTGTAACTGTAACTTCAGTTTCTTTACAGAACCTAACACCACCTATTCTAGTGGAGTATAGTTTACATCACAAGGTCACTATAAAGGAATTCAAAGACCTTGATGAAATTCTTAGAGATTGGTGTCACCTCAGTTTGCATGTTTTGTTTGTTGATGCATCCACTCAAATGAACATTTCTGTCATTACTTAAGTAAACAATTGTGCCTTTAGGAACATATTCGAGAAGCACCTCACATGCATTCCTGCAAAAATGCTACCTTGTGAGGATAGTAATGAAGGATATTGTGAAGAGTTAGACTCACAGAATGATCGGAAAGCCGAAAGAAAGAAACATGTTTGCGCTAAGAACGTCGTGTAGATTGCAGGACTGAATGTTCTCATGTGATCTGATGGGCCGAGGTAAATAAAAAATGAATTGATATTGCCTAACTCTGTACAAAACTAGAAACCTTTGTCGCGTGGAACATTTGTGCAGTGTGGAAAACTGTTTTAATAACCTTATTGTTTAGTTTTTTAAAATCATTTCACTGTTATTTGCTTTGAATATTTAAATAAAGTTATACTAATATTTGAAAATTGATTGCTTTTTAATTTACAGCATGTGCCCATTGTTTAAATACAAACTTTGAGTGTATGTGCAGGTAGGATGTTGTTTGTTGTTTTGGTGGGTAGCTAGAAGTGCATATAGTCAGTTTAAATTATTTTCATTGATCAGCGAAGTATTGATTCCACGATAGTGGTAAAGGCAGATTGGACTTGTTGCAGTATGAGCCGGACAAGACAATATTGAGACCGCAAACTTCTGATTCCTGGTGAAGTCCTTTGTTTGGAGAGTTAGGTAGGAATTGGAGGTGATTATAAATCAACAACAAAGCGTACTGATCACATGATGATATCAGACTGTCAAAAAGAAATGAATTTCATTACAAATTGGAACAAAAAAACCCTTATGATTAGCGATCATAATCGATGAGGTCTTGCAATATAATGTCAATCCCTGAATTGAGTAAGGTGCAGCTGGAAAACTATTCATCTGGCAACAAAACTCTTCTCCGTGCCAAACTTCAAAGAAAAATTGATTTGGTTGTCATTGTTTTTTTTTTTTTTTTTACTTTAATCTACGTTTGGCCTTCCAAGCTGACCAGACCATAATCCCCTTCTTAGTGTAGGGTGCAGTTGAGTGACACACTAACAGATCCTCCATCTATAAAAAATCCGATTTGAATGCTCATGATCCTGGCAGATTTCCAGAATATGCCTCATGAGACTGTCATCAAGACTAGTTCCCGTTTCTGAGGTCGAGCCGAGGCCATTATTAACCCTAAAGGCGATTATAGTAAAAAGATTATATTCATCTTTAATACGGAATTGGTATTTATTAAAATCTGATGAATAGCTTAGAAAAAATCTAGTAACAAATTTGTATTGCTTGTAAAAAAGAGGTATATTCGAATTTAAACAATTTTTATAGCAAGTACAGAGAGGATGCCATCATGCTAACATTTATTTTCTACCCTTAGGGTAGGGAATTGAAATTTTTTCCTACAATTATAGAGACTGTCCTGAAACATCTCTTACAACCAACTATATCTATATATATTACTATATCTTTTTAGTTAAAAATCATATATCATAGACTAAATAATCGAAGAACTGATAACTTTAAAAAATATTCACTCATTTTTTGAATTGAAGGTCCTTTCTTCGTTGACGTCCTTGCTTCACAAGAAATACCTCTCTTATTTTTAAATTTAATTTGTCACATGTTATTTAGAAAGTATGTATGTATACTTTATCCGATATTATTTTAAAACTGAGCCTTCAATCTGAGTAATATAATTTGTTTACATGTGGTATTACTTAAAAACTTGATTATTATAACTTTATTTTGATTCTTCATTATTGTTTACACGTTTTAGCATAACTTACGAAAATTGTACATTGTAAAATGTACAAATTTATGGGTACATTGTAAAAGTTTATAGTCATTTTTGTATCGAGAGTTCATGGATTTCATTACACAGAAGTTCTTTTCCATGTTGACTATCACGTTCACCCTGTAATTATACCATAATGAAGGTTAGATCCAAGAAAAAGTTGTTATGCTATAATTTAATATTCCTGTTTTGTCCATTGTTAAAAAAGGTGCTGAAATGAATAATGAAAAATAAAATACCTCAAATATACAAGGATTAAAATCAGTTTTTGCTGAAACATTGTATCAAAAGTAAAGGCCAATACAAAAGTAAAACGTAATTATTGAATACATAATTAAACAATTCATAAGCTGGTGTAGGTTAAACATAATTTAATTTAGGAGAACGATCGTCTAAAGCCATGAGTAGTAGATTTACTTAACGACCAAATTCATCCATTATTGGCATTTCTGGGTGGTCAATTTGAAGAATCTGAGCAGAATTGGAGGCTGAGGGACAACATAAGGGGTCAGGAGGATCAAATCAACGAGATAATTTTGACAAAATGCTCACGGAATGGATATAGTGCAATTCAACATTCTTAATTAACTAAATGGCATAAGAGTTAGGAGTTACGACGATGACAAGACTTGGATTTAGGTCCTTTCTTCCCTCTCTTATTCCGTACCTAACTGTAGAAATACTTTGGAATTGAGAAAAAGGTCCATAGGACCTACCTAGATAATCTCAAGGATTTCAAAGCTTCTGTTAATTCTGCCAAAATTGTCAAAGAAAACAGAAGCTTTCAATATATTCGACGAGGACACCCAAAGTTCCATGAGAGCCCTGACGAGGGACCTGGGCGTGGCCGAGTGGACCGTAAGGGCTTGTGTGAAGGGGAACTTAAGTTGCAAGTCCTACAGGTGTCATACTTCTGACGGAAAAGACTCAAGGGTTGAGGCTGCTCAAATCTGATGAGAAGAATTTTGTTCAGGATCAAATCCACAACTCCCAGAACCATTGCTGGATTGCCGTGAACAACAGATACGTCCCCAGAAACATGAAGACCAAGTTTCCGGCCACTGTCATCGTCTTTGGGATCGTGTCAAGTGTGGCCGCGGATAAAGTCTGTTGTCAGTTACAGGCTGTGCATGTGGCAGTAGGACTCGGCTCCGGTCCACAAAGCTAAGCGGACACAAGAATGGCTGAAGAGCAATGCTTTTGCGTTCGTACCCTTCTCCTCTTGGCCTCCCTCATCACCGGATTTGAACCATTTGGACTACTTTATCGAGTCCTACGTGGAGAACATGACCAACCACTCCTCTCATAACACCAAAAAGTCTCTCATCACCTGCATCAAGGAGAAATTTAGTGAGATAGAAGTAGCGTAGATTCAAAATGCCTGTTTCGGTTTCTTAGTTTCTCCTTTTCCCGTAATTGAGGCCATAGTTATATAGTAAAGATCGAACTTTTTGCCTTATAAATTCTTTATATATTCTTATATTTAAAGTCGCATTGGAAGCACTAAAATAATTCTATTTTTTCCATAATTCAAGAAGAAGCCCAAAATAGCTACACAAGTGTTTTTTGGCATCTTTATCAGGTGTTCTCCCCAAATATTTTTTTTTGTTGGAATAGATCTGTGATTGAATTACAATCTAATATTACAAGGTGATTGTGTTATAGACGAAAACTTACCTAATCAATACTGAAAAAGTACCTGCTATTGAATTGGTTCACTTTAAACTATCGGATACGGAAAATCTTGAAAATATTTATACTTTGATGGAGAGTGGACGTGTATTTATTTCTCCGTGAAGGAATATAGTTTAATCTGGAAATAAGTAACATTCCGAGAGTTTAACGATAACCTAAGATTCGTTCATCAAGGATTCCAGTTAGATTGTTTGTGTTTTGTTTTTACAATTATTTTGCCTCTACACCTATGATAATGTATTTTTGGATTAAATTCATCATATACAATAAATATGTTTTGATCATTCGGAAACTTTAGCCTCCTTGTTAAAGGAAGTCCATAATTAAATATCTGTTCGACGATAAGACATTAAAAATTGATAGTTCCATAAAAAATCATTTGTATTGTTTTCAAATGGAAAGAAAAGACAACAACACAGGAGTCAGTTATGCTAAATATACGGGGTTGCCAAAATCTGTCCGGTCAAAATCAAAAGTATCTTTCTAAAATTGTAGACTACATAGAGATTTAAGCAATACAAAAAACAATTATTTGTTTTATATTTATGTATTATTTTATTCAATTTGTCCATGCTATTGTAGTGCTTTAAGCAGACCTCCCTCTCCAACTTTCCCTAGAAGAAGTAAACCGACCTAGGGGTGACTCTACGATCACTTCTGGCATTATGCGGGGATCTTTTCTCCTTTTTCTCATTTTTGAACCTGGTATAGATGTTGTAGACAGTGCTCCTGGAGTACCCCCTTAGCTTAATGTTAAATACTACTCCATGGCCTGCACAAGCGAGTTCGATGAAAATAGATCTTTTGGCTTGGTCCATGACTCTAAGTGTTTATTTTGATAAAAAATCGAAAGAATATTATACAAGTGACTACATCCTCTTAATTGAAACACTCAGAGGTGAACTCAGGGCAAGTATACTAGTCTTATTATCAATTGTACTAGATCCAGATTTATCTAAGCAACACTCTTATAAAAATGATGTTCAATTGTTGAAAATGTACTTTCCGAAAGTTAAGTCCATTCCATATTCATCTACTCAAAGAGGAAAGACTCACTTCTTATATTAATATTAAATCAATTTATTTTCTGTTGAAGATGAAGGAGCAGGGACATCTCATATATACATGTTTGATGAAGCAGAACAAGAAAATTTATATATTGTACTTATAAAAAATATTTATATCTCCATACTTTATTTATTCTTATTACAGGTAACTTGCAATAGAGGTTCTAATGTACTCCATTACTTTTATTCAATGAAGTAATGTATTAAAATGTTTCTTTTCGACCTGAAACTCAATGTGAGAACTGTAGTGGGCAATTTCATTCAATAATATATAAGTCATCTATTTTTTAGAGATTGAAACAAGAATTTCATTATTAGGGGTCTTTTAACATATATAGTTATGCTGGGAAAAGTGGATAAAATCTATGTTCATTTCCTAGTTGAGAGTTTTCCAAATTTTCTGCCGATTACAGACTTGGAATGATTTCTAAATCTTTTAAAAATCAGCAATGTATCAATTGCAGTGATGACTTAATGGAAATAGTAAATAGTACGACTCTAAAATTATCTGCAAAACAAAATGGAATTAAATATTTCAATTAGGGAAAAAATTATATTTGAATAATTTAGTAAGATAAAACAAATAAAAGAAAATGACATATTTATGTTCTCCTCTGATTATCCTGGAATTGTAAGTATGAATGAGTGGATCAACCGTAAGGAAATTAAATCGTTAAGGCTATTAAATAATAGTATTTCATCTAAGGAATTAACAATTTCGATTCCTGAAAATGATTTATTTGAAGAAGTTCTTTTAACAGAAGAAAGGAAATGATATCTAGAAAAAAGTATAGCTCCTCTAATCAATTGTGAGAAAAAGGGGAAACGTTTTATTTAAGTAGTTATGGAGCACTCTTCAAGCCTTCTACTTATAGCAGTCTTGTACTTTTACTTCATTCCGTCTTAATTGTTGATAGTTATATTTAATTTATATCCTACAAGAGTGCAAAAAAAAACAAAAAAAAACCTTCTGTCAAAAATGAAAATATAATATAATGAAAAATTCAACATTGAAGGCACCATGGGGAAATTATGAATGAAGAAACATCATCTCAGCTGCTTCAATAATTATTATATTCATAGAATTAAATAATCAATGTCCTCCTCATCCTCGATAAAAAAATTTGTGGCTTAAATCCTAACTCTATTTGATATTCCTATGAATAATAATAAAATTATATTTTTCAGAGGATAAAGCAGAAGTAATAGTGAAGGGATTCAGTAGATTCATTATAAATGTTTTTAGGCATGGGGAAAAAAGGGACGAAAATAGTCTAGAATTTTATATTATTATTTGTATTTCAAGTTGTGAGTTGTAGTATACTTTCTCACTCTTTAATACCGACGATTTATTAAAGATTAGCGGCTCAAAAATTCTTTTCATTATTATTTCCTAGCATTGAATCGCAAAGATAGTATAATTACGTTATCAAAAATTATCATAAAATAAAGTAATAAAATAATTTGGGATTTTTTCCTTATCGTGATTTTTGTTCAATATTACTTGTATGTTGATGCACCACATATGTCGAAAGAAAATTAAATAAGGGACACCATATGTTTATTTAATCATATTTTGACCGTGAAGTAGGAATAACGGAGCTTCGGTAGGGATAATCAAGGAGTACTAAAGAAGAGGAGAGCTCACTGAAATAGCAAGTACCTATATCCTTAGGCCTAATTTTAAAAAGGGAGAGGGAGAAAAATAAAGAAGCGTTGTAATTTACTTAACATTCTTATTTTATAAACTTTATTAATCAATAATTTTTAAAGATATTTTTAAATTAAAACTGACAGGCCATTTTTTTTTTAAATTATTTAATTTTCTATTTTTCTACAATTATTATCATTTTTTAACCTTTTCCTTCACTTCCTTATTTCGCTATTGATTTCCAATACAAAATATTTGAGTAAACAATTGCAAAATGAATAAGCAATTTTATAAAAAAAAAGATCTTTGAAGATATGGCTATTATTACATACTTTCATAATAATTATTTCCCCAAATTCAGTTCCTTCCAATTTTATTTTCAAAGCTCTACTAAAAATTTTGGTCAACGAATTTGAAGGGAGGAATTTATGTTTTGTGCTTTCATTGTCAAATATTCCTTGATGGAGTAGACTTGCTTGGTAGCAGATATTAAAGACAAGATCTGAGGTAGTTACTCTATTAATTTGGTTTAAAAATGTTAGTGCGTAATAATACAATGCATTCCTTACAATCTTGCTTGTTTTACGAGGCTCCTTGAAAATTTATCTACTTACAAAAAAAATTATGTTATTTTCGTCTTCTTCATGTAATTCAGGGTATTTTTCATTTAAAAGTACTAAAAGGGAGTCTGGCTCCTCTTTATTTCAACAGTAATTTCATTTGACAGAGAAAAGCTAGTTTTGATCTCGTTAAGTGTCATATAAAAGAATTTAATCAGGCATTTTAATCTAATGGCTTTTCTTTTTTCCACAAACTGTCGTACACTCATAAAGTAATTAGCTCCAGATAGTTGTTTATAGTATCCAAAACGCCTCTCTATAATATCATTGTTTATTTTTTCAAGCAAAATGTAATCTAATCCTTTCATATTTCAGAGGCATCCATTTATTTCTCTCAATGCTGCAGTCGTATGAATGGCAAAAGGATAAACTCTTTAATTTAATTTCATATATTTCCACTTCTTCAACTATACCTCAAATCTGTCCAAGGAGTATTTTCTTACTAATCATTAATTTCACATGTTCCTTGAACGCATCCCTCTTTCTTTTACCTGCTGTAGTCCTTCTAACATTTATGATATTGAACCATATTCTTATGGTTTTCAAGAATGATGAAGTTTCTTTCCACTCAAGATACTTGTTGGAATAAAACAACAAGGCTTCAATTGTTGATTCATGAAAGAGAGAGTAAGCAGGTTTGACGTTGCACCTCTCTATTGATCTTGGATTTAATTTTTTTTTAATTCAACTTCTGGGTATATTTAAGAACTTTTCCAAGTTCAAGGGTGTACAGGTCTTAAATATGTTTCATGTTGGTTCTATCACATTGCCATCAAAGTCTGGACATTCATTCTTGTTTAAAGAGTTAGAATAATAATTTTTCAATAAATGTACGGTATCAGAAAGTAAATACACTTAAATTCCGTCGTTATTGTGATTTGGCACTGACAGTTTCATCTCTCCCCGACATAATTCGTGAAAGAAAATTTTCTTATTGGACCTGTGTCCCTCCACTTATACAGCAGTTACATCAAATTCGATTTCAGTTTATGTCGATACTACTTTTGAATAATTAGAACATATTGTCTTAGAGTCGATCTTGGGGAAAATGGGGATAAAAGCAACCATATCTTAATAGGAACCAACATTACTTTTTATCATACAGCATATGAGGGTTTTTGTCACTTTATTGTTCTCGATTCCGAATACTTTGCCAACAGCATACTCAATTTTTTTATCACAATATACTTCATTTATCATCAGACATAACATCACCTCCCTTTTTGTGAAGCAAGGAATTCTTTCTTACAGCTGCTTTTTTGAATCTTCAGTTAATCCAGTGTCTACTGAGATGAAGGATGAAAATAATATATTGTTATTAGCTGACTCTTTATAGAGAGCAGGTAAAGTTATATACCATGTTGTAGCTACAACAATAAAGAAATGAGTATATCTCCTGGTTTTTATATTTTTCGAGCAAAGCTGAATCTGTTCTGATAAAAATCTATCCTATTTCTCGAACATCACTTTCCATTTCTTCCTATGCTTCATTCAACAATTGAACTGCTAAGTTTATTTTGTCCATTGTAATTTAGTCGTCTGATTAATTTTTCAGGAATACAATTAGGTTTATTACATCTGAGACGAGCGAAATTTTATCTTTCCAGATATGATATGCTTTGAAGAGAGCAATTCTATAACCATAGGCCCAATTTAAAAAATCTCTGCTCTCCTTCACCTCTAAACGACACTTTACATGGGGAGATCCAACTTTATTCTTGCAAAGCTAGATGAAATTTTGGCTGGTAATATTATTAATAAATATAACACGAGCATAGGTACAGTTCATTTTCAAATATATACTTCTGAATATCGCCTAGAGAGTTAATCTTGTCTTTGTACAAGAAGAATTGGGATTTTTTGTCAATTGCCTCATAGACCCTTCTGTATTTTTCTTTACTTGAGAAGATACTGACCTGCTCTGAGTAATCTTTCTTGATAAAAAAGCTGGAAGGTTGTGAAATTAGGATGGAACGATGTCCTTTTTCAAACATTGGATGGTCAGACATTTAGAATCCCCCTTTCCGTATTTTTTGTATCCTTGTTATTTCTCTTGAAGTCACTTGAAAGGAAATGGCGACAGCAGACTACTGTATTCTTTGTTGGCTCCTAGTTATCACGATGTGTTACTTGTATCCATTTATGCAGGATATCAGGAGGTTTTGGAAATGCATAAAAACTGAAATTGTCAATCTCGTGACCTTTGCACTCACTTTTGCATCCTACTACCACACATTTATTAAGCATTTGTAAAAAAAAAAAATTATGCAATTAATTATTTAAATTGGAAAAATTTAAGAGAAATAAAAATTAAATATAATTTCTGGGATTTCACTATTATAAATATATTACAATAAACCTTCCTGAAGGACAATTATGAATTGGAATTAGTCCTTAATCTTTTGAATTTCCAGAGTGGATTTATATTTTAATTTTACAACTCCCAAGCACTCAATAGACAATACATCTGATAGGTACAGATGATATAAAAACAAAAGAAAAATACTTATAGACAATAGTGTAATTTAGTTTGTAGAAATAAAAAGGATAAAGAAAGAACTGCATTGTCCTACTTTAAGAAGTTCTCGAGCAAATAAAAATAATCCTTTGAAAGAAATAGGAAATAATTATTTGAAGAATACAAATCCACCACACACTTTAAAAAAAAGTACTTTAAGCGTAATTTCTAGTTGACTCAACACACATTTTAAACATTGTAATAAATAATTATTATTATTTGAACAAGGAAACTTTGGTGTTGAACCTACGTTGTGATATTAATAAATGAGAAGAGAGAGTCTACTAGTACAGGAGAAGAAATAAGTCTTTCTTGAATTACGGGGAAAACAGATTGGTTGTTATGATTCTTTATAAGTTTGCCAGCTAATTTCTTATGAAGTTTATAGCTAAAACTGAATGAATCTTCAAGTGGGTCACACTTTCATCATAATTATTTAAATGCACCAAAAGAGATCCGGCCACATATGCTATTAGAAGCAAGTTTGTCATAGACTCTAAGACGATTGATGGTGAACGTCCAACTAAGCGTCCTACTTATGAGAAAGTCGGAAACTTAATCTTCGGGACTCTTAAGCTAGATCATTTTATACTTCAAGGAATTAATGTTTGCCCGGGTACTAGAAATATTATTGTTATGGTTCTTAACAAAGATGTGAGCATTAGCGTTGCCTTTGCTCACATTGAAGATGAGTATGTCATCAGGAAAGTAGGAGAAAAAGACAAAGGAATAGTAAGGAGCTTAAAAACTCAGCGTAAATACTCTTTGGGAAATCCTATTATTTTTGAGAAGAAAGTTATAATTCACTCCCCACATGAAGATGTTGTAAATGAAGAAATTAATTTACTACTAGAGAAATAATTTTTTTTTAATATTTTTATTTGGTTTGTTTCGACTAGTGAATAAAAAAACCCTAATATTGTTGACTCATGATAAAATATAATAAACATTATGATAAAGTATAATAAAACAATATGATAAATCTTATAAAATAATATGGTAATATGAAATTATATAATGTGGTGTGGAGTTAAAGTAACTGTGGATTATTATTTAAAAGTCTCTTAAAACTGTAAAGTAAAGACGTTCTTCTCACCTCTTCGGGGAAGCTGTTACATATCTAAATAGTTCGATTAAAAAAGCTATGTATGTCGGAGGTAATTAGTATTTGCCGATGGCTGAACTAAGTAAAAATGAAGACAACCTAGTGTTTCACACCTTATTACATACTTTTGGCTTGATAGTACATTGAGTCAGTCCATTCATAACTTTAAACATCATAACCATATCCTGAAGTTTCCGCCTCTTTTCAAGCGACAACAGTCCGACTAGATGTAAACCAATCTCATAGTATACATACCATCTTAATAAAGCGTTTCTGTACATTTTCAAGAGCTCTGATTTCCTTTCTATGCGTTGGATTCCACAACTGAGAAGCGTAGTTTTAAATAGGCATAACATATACTTCATAGAGCTTTTTCGTCAGGTACATATTTCTGGTTTTAAAACTCCTTTTAATAAACCCAAGCGCTCTGTTTGCTTTTCTAACAATATTATTATGAGATTTTTTGTTGGGAACGTACTAATCGATAAGGAAGTGAAGTATACCCAGAAATGTAGAACACATATCCTCACCATGTTACCATGTTCGTGGAGATATTCGGAGTGGTAAAGAGTGAACCCCAGTCAATGGATAACAAGCTTGCTTGAATTGGTATGCAATTGGCGGTTTTAAAATCAAGAGTGTAGGTGGGTGACTTGTGTTGCTTTTTCAACTTGACGATGTAATCAACATCAATAAAAATGGGGTAGTGTTCTGAGAGGCACACCTCCTTCATGAACTCGGTCTTAATATTACATGATGAATTAGAGAGGACAAGATTGAATATGTTTCCTTTGATGTGTGTAGATTCAGTAATGTAATGGTGGAGAAAAGAGTCAAGGAACGCCTGGATAAGTAAATTTGCTGAGTTGGAATCAGGTGTCAGAGTACTCCAGTCAACTGCAAGAATATGTACGCCCCCGCACATTATGGTTGAGTTATTAATTTCCTCTATGAAAGAAGAGAGCGCATGCTAAATTTTGTTATTGGGGTCGGGGGATCTGCATACACACATGTATTTCAAATTTTTAACTTCAATCGTACACAGTTCAAAAAATTCCCCAAAGTGTTCTTGGAGATTAAAAGCGATTGCATCATTACGGCAGTAGATAGCAACCTCACCCCTCGGGGTTTGGTCGATGAGTCGCAATCCGCTTGAGAAAATATTTGTTTAAAGAATAATTTTTGAGTTTATATGTTCATTTAGCCAAGTTTTTGTGATACAGATCAATATACACTGGTGGTCGTCAATAAACATTTGAAGTGTATGGATTTTGTGGAATGGGCTCCTGATTCTTATGTAAAGTATCTTTAGTTTTTCATATAAAGAGTGGCCTACAAAACTTATTCTTTTTGATATTGCTATAAAAAAAAAGACGGATGGATATTTTTCAATAATTTTTATTTTATTTGAAAGCCTCAACATTTCAATTAATAATAAAACACAACTTTATCCATATGGCCGCTGTCGCTGGCCTTACAGTTGCCCATTCTGTCGACCCAATTTTTCAATACATTTTCGATTGTGTGAGCTTCAATAGCTGCAATGGCAACCCCAATTTCTTGTTTCAAATCGTCAATCGCCTCTGGAGGGTTGGAGTAACATTTATTCTTGACGGTACCCCACATAAAATAGTCCAACGGAGTCAAATCGTGACTACGAGGTGGCCAGTTGACGTTGCCGTTTCGACTCATGATGCGATTGTCGAAGAGAGTGCGCAAAAGATCAATTGCAACGTTGGCTTTGTGGCACGTAGCGAAATCCGGTTGGAACCAAATGTCGTCGATGTCTTCCTTTTCCATTTGGGTAAACAAAAAATCTTCCAGCATGGCCCGATAGCGCTCACCATTGGCCATAACGGCAGCTCCTTACTCGTTTTTTCGCTCTCGGCAATAGCAGCAATATTTTCGATTGAACGCACTGGACGAACACAGGAACGCGTTGTTTTATCCATTAACGAACCAGTTTTGCGCACACGCTTCACAAATTTATCCACAAACTGCCTGGAAAGTGCTTTATTTCGACCGACGTAATTTCGTTTGAAGACTCTCCATTTTGGAAGTAAGTCCTTAGCATTTTCTAACTTTCTTTGAGCGTAAACTTAACCATTTCGTAAACCAGAGACCTTTTACAAAATATTAGACACAATGAGGATGTTACTACAGCTGTCAGACGTATAAAAAAAATGGTAGTTCAAAAAGCAAACGCTAGATGGGCCACCAGTAACATACAAAATATAAAAATTATTGTTCTAAATAATAGTGATGTATTTATATTTCAAATATTAAAATGTAAAGGACCAAAAGAAAAACGTTACAGTAGAGAGAAAAAAAAAAATAAGTGTCACACAAAAAAACATTTTATTAAAAACCGCTTAAAGTCAGCCTCACTTCCCTGGCGAAAACAAAAAGGCATTGTGTTCCAAAGAATAATAGATCTGTAATGCAAATTATGTTTAATAATGTCAATGTTTGGTTTTGGTAGGTAAATGGTGCTTTGAGTGGAGAGTTTCGTTTTGTGGAACCGATAGCATTATTTAGTATCCAGGTTTGGAGAAAGAGGTTGATCGTTTTGCTTAAAATTGGGTGTAATATAGTCATATATTTAATTGCACGTCTATGAGACAATGGGATAAGGCGAAATCTTTTGATTTTGTATTTCGCAGTTTTGCAGTTCACGTTTTCTAACAATGAAGTAAAAAATGACACAAACCTAGCTTGCACCTTTTTTAAGGAATCAATCAAATTATTAAAATTACTGCTAATATGTTTATAAATGTCTGTATATCATAGTTTTTTGGAGCTCATACACTTAATGCGTATTGAATATCTGATATTGCAGAGAAACAGATGGAGAGAAAGGGTAAGAAAGAGTGCAGTTCAATATTTGAAGAATTTCAAAAACATAAATTGGAAAGCGAATGTTAAAAAAATCGTTTTGGTAAATAAAGTATTAGACAAAACATAGGATATTTTGTATAATCTTTGCTCTGAATTTCGGAATATTCTTGGAGGGCAACGCAGAAATTTTAATATAAAACGAAACTTATATGACATAATTCCTATTTCACATCAAAAAAAATCTTGTGTAACGTAAAAAATAGTTTTAAATTTAATAATTTACCGAAACCTGATGGTTTGTGTGGTAAAAATGTTACCATCCTCCCCGATGTTTTAACGTTTGGAATTTCAATGGAGAAATATGGAAAATTACATCCTTTTCTAACCTGTGGTAAAATTGCACTCATTCCTAAGAAAGGAGACGTTACTCAGATTGGTCATTGGAGGCTAATAAAAGTTTTGAACGAAACATATCGAATTCTAGCAGTAGTAATTTCAAAACAAATTGATCCTATCCTTAACCAAAAGATAGAAACCATCAAAAAATATTTCTAAGAAATAGGAAAATAACAGATATATCTAGAAATATTAAAGCATACGTTGATTTTTTTGAATGAGAGTTAAAAATTTGCTGTATATATAATTCATCTACAATAGAGATCGATGGTATTGAAAGGGAGCCTATTCTTTTCAAACGGAGCTGCAAGTAAGGATGTCCAGCAGCACCTTTGTTATTTATTGCCGCAATTGAATAATTCTGTATATCTCTACAACGGAGATAAAGGGGCTTTGGAATTTTCTAAGACAATTCTAAACATTCATATGAAACTTATGATGATGATGTCACATTACACTGATCCTCAGTTAGTTAGAAGAATTGAAGTCATTCTAAAGTCTTTTGAAAGAATATTCCGACCTGGTTTGTCTTGATAATTAGTAAAAGTATAACTTTTGTTCTCCATCTAGATATTTGGAAGCAAGACTCTTCGACTAAATGTATAGATTATAATGTCAAAAATAGGGTTAAAATTTATGTATAGAACGACAAAGACACGGTGAAATTTAAACAAAATGGACATCATTGTGTAGTTTCGTACTTAAAACAGTAAGAGAATTGAAGAAATATAATCTCCTCATGTGCTTGTATGTGTGTTCCAAATTATGTATGTTGAGCTCTTTTATTTAGTCGGTTTTGATCAATAATATGTCTATAGTGTTTATGTAGGTTTTCGTTGGAAACGGATAATTAAAAACATAATGCCTATTTATGTGATCTTTTTACTTCATTTATTCATACAATTTGTGCATATAAAATGAAAATCTCAAGCAATTAAAAATGGAGCTTTTATCAAAAGAAACCTTTTTGGGGGCTTAGAGACTCACATGAATAAAGTACAAAATATTACTATAACTTCTCGATGTATTTTAGAACTACTTCTGTAAAAAAAGTTGTTTGTTTCATAGTTAATAAATTACTAATTCATTCATTACTACGACTATTTCCCCTTGTATTGGGAATATCATCCATTAATAAACCAATTGTAATCATCTACAAAAAAATTTGTTTTATGTTTAATAAATATTATATTTTAAAATAGTATTTCTAATGTAATTTAAAAAATAGATAATGTGTGTGGTTCATTTTTGCTAAATTTATTACCATGGATGTTAATTGTACATATAGAAGGTGTGACAACGATATGGGGCAATTCAGATATCCGGATTTTTCTAGTAAATATGATTGTGCAATGTGTTTTTTATGGTGAAAAATACATAAAAAACATTTCACTTAGAGGCTAAACACTGCCATAAAGTCGACAACTGAATATTTCTACTATATTACATTTTCAGAAGTGGAAGGCAATTACATGGTTGTGAGGATTCTGGTGAAGAAATAACTTAATATTAGCAATAATAAGATTTCACAGATAGCAGGGATTGAAAGGAGAGGGGTTGCTAGTTGAAGAAATCTCTTTTGGAGACCAAGGGCCATACTGGAGTGATCACAAAAAAGGAGTTACCCGAACAGAGCTGTATATTTGGCCTCTTAACTTCTCAAAAATGAATCCTATGGATTCTTTTGTCATTTATCGACAACATCGTTCTAAAATGCAATAAATAAAATTGAACTATTGTTTCAATACCCTGCAATATGTTCTGGATCATAATCAAGGCCGTTATTGAAGCCAACGGAGGCTACATTGGGTGATATATTCTCAATTATTGTATCTGCTGTTCATTTATTTTAGTAAAAATCTTAAAAAATGATTATTTAAGATAATTTAAAGTAGATGGATCATCCACAGGATATTTTTGTTATACCATTTACGTTTGTATGATTTTTGTTTGATTCTGAGCACTAGTCTCTGAAATTCTAATGTTAAATTATGAACAAAGAGTATAAGTGTGATGAGTGCAGTAGTTGCTTAAAATATTGCAATGTATTCTTATATATTGCAACAAATCAATTCCAAGACAGGGAACATCTTAAAAATCTGCTAGATTTTTTATTTTATTTTGAATTAATTTTTATAATTTACAGTGATAGTCGTGTTATAACGAAGTATATTTTTTGCATGGAATTATACACTAATCAGAAATCCCAACTAGTGGGTATTTTTTATTAACATAATCTAGGATTTTAAACTGCAAATTATAGTATTTTTATAACTTTTAATAATGTACCTCATCCTTATTCATTTGGTTCACTACTCACTTTGAAAGTAATTGAAAGAAAGAAAAAACAACCATACTTTCATCTTAATTGTATGTATATTACAAAAAAGAAATATATAGGAAATTTAGTCACTATTTGGGATTTATTTTAGAGTATCATTTATCTTATATTACAGAAACAAATTAGATATCTACTTATTTTTATATATTGGAGCAGTTTATCTCTCCCTGGAAAGATACAATTGTGTATCTTGGGAGACGAAATGAAACGTAATACGGAATCCATTTTATGTTTTAAGTAATATTACATTGTTAGACGTAGAAAATAAATATTTCTATTCTTTCCAATTCAATTGCTTTACGAAAGTGATATTAATTAGTAAGATAGAATTACTAGTTCTAAGGTTTCAAATAATTACAACAAGAAACGACTACATAATTCAAATAAAATAGAAAGTTGTAAAATTTGATATTTTTTGAGCTACTCAAACGCAAGATATTCCAAAATTTGAAACAAATTACGAAAACAGTTAAAAAACTGATATTGTCAAAAAAAAAAAAAAAAAATTGAAGGGCTCTCTCACTGTTCAAAGTTTTGTCAAATGTGTTTTATTAAATTTAATACGTATTTTTAAAATAATACAAAAATGAAATTTAAAAGGTATATTGTTCGTATGAAATCAATGATACAAAACTTATAAAAATTAAATAATCAAAGTAAGACTTATAATCCACAACAGAAACATAAAAAAACAACTTATTTTTACCGAACTACTTATGATAAACCGAAATTTGATAAGTGTCCTTAAAATTATAATCTGGTTTGAATCTATATATTGCTTTAATTGCACTTTTGATGCATCTGTTACAAGTTTAATACACTAATTGTGTGTGACAAGAAAAGTCAAATGTTAGTAAATTTTTGACTTTTACCATGATTTAAGATATATGTTCTCTTATAGGAAAATTGTTCATAAGAAAATATTCATCCAAGATATTCAAAACTCGTTCATATTTTATGACTACAGTGCTTCCTATTTCGTGTAACTTAACTCATCTATCTCTTAACATGAGATTATATACTTTAGTTATGTTTTCTGGTGATGTTAGTACAATTGGACGTCCTAAGTGAACTAGTTCTTACATAACGAAACTAGGTAAACGATTCTAAGTTTTGGAAAAGATTCACAAGTTAACTTTACAAGTGAGTTTGAATGTACTTTCATGTTTTTCTTGGGTAAAAGTAATGCTCTGTTAAAAATCTAAAATAACTTCTTCCTATTTAAAAAAAAAAAAAAATCAGTTGTTGTAATTGAATGGTTGTCAAATCAATAATAATTTAAATATAATTCTATAAATTTCACATAAACTTTATATGAACATTGTTACATTCAAATTTTGTCTCATATTAATTAAGTGTATTAACATATTTATATATATGATTATAGTTATATCAGACGCGGATCAGCATTGCATCCCTCAACTCTTCTTTCCTTTTTTTAAAGTCTACATTAGGGTGTACCGTAATGACAAAAGTCATGAATTTGGTATTGCCGGATATTTCTTATTTAGCATTTACGTCAAAAACATGGTCCTTCATGGACGTGTTTCCATTTGAAAATTTGTAAAGCGTAGACAAAAAAGCCCAATATTTTGATGTTGTTTCTTTAAAATTATCGATTTGAAACAAAGTTAATTTTATTTTTATTGAATTAAAATTATTTTTAATTATAATATTAAATTATTATTAGTTGCAAATGTTTTTCTAACTTGCCTCATGATATCAGTATTTTAGTTCCAAACATGCTGCCATAGTAAATATTATCTTTCTTTTTACTCAAATCTCATTTTTTGATACTAACAGTCTTATATGCAATTATTAAATATACATTTGTTGCTCATTAATAGCAAATAAGACAACCTATTCAACGAATTAAAAATTTTAACTTCCGAAAGCTGTAAAATAAACTCTCGCAAACATGACATTTATTTAGGTTGATTTTTCTATATTTAAGCATATTTTTATTTTTATATTCAATAAGTTTAATATTTTTCATTTATGAAGAATATTTAATTCCTTATATATATTTTTTTCTCGGTAAAACTAATCATTCGACCTTGAAGAATGACCACCATCATTAAAGACTCAGTGGCGTTGTTCAAATCCTTGGTATTAATGAAAGTATTATCATCACTATTGAGATTATGTGTACAGTATGATAGTACACAGATATCTCCAAAATAATTCCACTCTCATGTGTCTCTTATTTTTGATATCCTGAATGTTCTATCTTCTCATTTAGATCTTGATATTAAAGATAGTGGAACATGCTCACTCATAGAGAAATGTTTGGCCCATAGACTTGTTTGAATAGTGTGTGAACTTCATATAAATAAATTAGTACTTTGTCACATAATAAGTGAGCTCTATGGTACCCAAAACTAAACTAACTCGTCTTCAGGTGTCCTAGATTATATGAATAATATAATATATCAACTTTAGTATGGGTTTATTTATTATAAAGAGGGAAACTTGTAAAAACTATCTGTGGTAACGCTTACAACTTCAAATTTAATTCAGTTTGAAATTTCTTGAATTGTCGTTGATGATATTTTCAATGGTTAATTCATGCTTATTGCATTACCAAAATAATTATGTTAGGAATTGCATATGAATGACTTCTTAAAATGAAAATCGTAATTGTTTGTCTTTCAATATGACTCATATTGGCAATTTGTTTCGTACAACTCTTCATACCAATTAGTTGACTGGATATAAAACGGAAAAAAAAGTTGCGCGTTATAAGCGAGTTCATTGGAAATTTTACTTCCATATATGGTTCAAAATTAAAGTAGATTTAAATATTTTAACCGGCCCAACATATACGTAACATGAAATACAATTAATTCATAACATGGAAATAAAATGCACTTTCATAGAAAATGAAAAGTATCTCAATGATAATTGTGGAGAAAGGTATGTGGCATGCTCACTCTGAGTATGCTCTGCTACCTTTACTATCAAGTTCTAAGCAAGAATAATTCATGATATCAATAATAAGAGCCATAAGAGATGGAAGTGATGTTGGAGATATATGTGTACGACCATACTGTTAACCTAACCTCCATTGGGATTCTACTTCAATTATATATATTCAGGATTGGAACCACGCCTCTGGGCCTTTTATCACAGAAGTCATTTCTTACCTTCAACTGATTAGTTTTGTCTCTTCCCCCCCTTTGACTTCTCAAAATACCTTGCCACAAACAAAGTTGCGAACATGAAGTAAAAGAAGTAACCAACACTTCAACTCAAATTTGTAGACAATAGATACTATATCAGAGCAAAATTAAAATTGTGTTTATTTTTCCCGATTAATGAAACAAAAAAATAACAAGAAGCAATGATTGATTTATAGTCTCTTTTTTGTAACCTTGTCGAAAGAAAAAAGAATTGAACATTCATCATAAAAAATAAAAATATAATTAAATGAACACTAGAAATTAAGGAATATTAGATAAAAGTTCGTATTTTTAAGAGTTTAATTGAAAGTTTTTGTAAAACAAATTTATAAGTTGGTTTTATTAGTTGCTTATTTGACATAAGTGATCAACGAATATATAAGACACTTGTTATCTAAAAATGAGATTTTAGTAATAAAAATGAAGAGAAACATCAAAATAAATACACGTAACCAACCAAATACCAAAAGAGAGTATTGACATTGGCGACATGTTTGGAACTAAAATACTCATATCATAAGGCAAGTTAGACAAATATTGTTAATAATTTATTTTTTTGCTAAATTTATATTTTATTTGTAATACTTAAAAGATGAAAATTCTGTAACTTGATGGAAATTAATAATTTTAATGAACAAAACCAAAATTTCCTTTTTTTCGACATTTTACAGATTTTAAAATCAAAACGCGTCCATGACACACCATTTTTGTAGACGTTTGATGGCTATTTTCTTGTTTAGAAGAATAAAAATAAATCGCTTGTCTACGTTTTTCGTGACTGTGAATATTTAAAAGGAATATGTTTTGTAATGGCTGAACGACTCACTCACTCCCTAGGGAGAGGGACCACCAAAAAAGGGAAAAAGTTATGGATTTAACAAGTTGGAGTTTGTGTTCAGAATTGGATCAAAATCCATTGTAAAATTACAAAACATGATTGCAAGTTCCAATTAAGAAAAATTAAACTACACAAAAATATAGCCAACGTTGTTCTTAAAGAATTTAGTTTTTTTATAATGCGTGTTGTGATTATATTTTTAATTAGATATTCATTTATTAGTTTGTCAGATACTATTTTCCATTTTTATTATTATGTTTTATAGGTTAGGTGGTTGTTTTTTTGTTTTTCTCCCCTCCCTTTTTGCGTTTTCTTTTTTAGATTTTTTTATTTCTAATCTGAAGTGTTGTATTTGTTATCTTGACGCCGAAGCTGATGACAGGTTTATTCTTTTACCTGCAGCACCCCTTGTTGTGGTTGTTGTGGAGGGGAATTTGATACTAGTGATAGATTGTCATATAAAATTTTAATATATTATATTATATTTATTTAATATTGGCATGTACACAACTCTAATGTTTGTATTTATGTTTATATGTACAAGTAATAGTCACCTTTAGGTAGTTATTAAATCGAATAAAGACTATATTATATAGAAAAAACAAAGAAATAAATACAAAATAAAAAATATCTGTCAATATCCAATTCGCATCTTTTGTCCTTTTGGGTCAACCTAGTTCAATGTACATTTTATTTAAAAAAAAATCATGTTTGAATTACATTACTCATACAATAAACTGAGTAAAGATTCTCAACAGACACAGTTGGCGGCTTCCTTTAAATTTGATTTAGTAATTGAACAAATATTTCATGATAAAGGGAAGGCCAGAAACAGGACGTTTTCGTTAGAAGAAGTTAATATACCTTTACAATGTAAGGAATGCCTTTAACTCAAATTAGACTTAGAACTTTTATGTATACTTTTTATATATTTATAAAGAAAGCATAGGACTCATAGGTTATACTACAGATAATAAAAGAACAATTTCTATAAACGTATATTAATACATTCATTAAAAAATTATTTACACAATATCTGTATCAGCTATAGGACTATTTTTACACGATTATAATCATTATTGATTAATCTTAGTATTTTTTATGGAAACACATATACTAATATTTGTTTGCTAATAGATGATGATTCTTTTAGTAGTTGTACTCGGAGTTATGAGGAATCGATGCACAGACAATAGAAAAGAACTCCACAAGAATTCCTGAGTGTTACTTCCGATGTTCATGATTATGCTTACACGTATCTACTTACTACTTTGAATTTATCTCCACAAGAATGAAAGAATGATAGTAACAGCTGGAAAGAGAACAAAATGACGTCATAAGCCAGAGATTACTTTTGTCTGCAGATAACTCCCTAGGCGAGCTAATATACTCCTTACACAAATCTAATCATAAGTCACATTCGTTTTAGAGTTGTATAAAATATAAGTCCCCCTAAACACCTTCGACATTTCATTCATTTTTACATACCGTTATTAGACAACTTTGTATGAAATTCATTGTTTTATATAATGCATCACACCCTTGACGCTATATGAAAAATGCCTGCATGATTTCATTAATAAAACGACATTGTAATTTCTAGGATTAAAAATATAAATATAATATATTTTCAAACTCCCAAACATTCATAAACTGTATGACAAATTGTAAGATTTTTTGCAAAGCTATAGATGTTTCAAACAACTCAGAAAAATTATATTAACTCACTGAACACTCCAATTATATATGATTGTATTATAATGAAATGCCTTAATTTCTTCATAAATTGAAGGAAGCAAGAGTTGATGTGATTATACGTACCGAAGAGTACATACCTGCATACTGACTCACTTTGTTTTGTTTTTTATTTCCCATTAAAAAATTTCATTTATAAATCCAGTCTTGGTACAAACCAAACTCACTTCAACACATTTTTTAAGCACTTACAAACGGGGATGCACGCCATAGCCATAACACAAACTTTTTTTATCCTCCGTGAACCCAAAATAACCTAAATAAAAAGGCCCATTATATATATAAAAATACATTATCAAATCTCTCCATACTTGATATTGATCTTCTGACCAGCCACTATGTCATGAGGTATAATGCTTTTTATTATTTTCTGCAGCGTACACAATTGTCTGTATTTTGGCTATCAATCCCCTTTTTTTCACCTTGTTTTTTCCCTTGTTGCTTTATCATCTCATTCACTTTATTAATTAATTGGCCTAAGGCTGGAAATAGGAAGGTACATTGAATTTTCAAGAAATGGTAAAGTCATGTAGGAAATGTATATAAAGGTTACCATCATTACCAAAGGAACCGCTTTTGTGTGATCCGACTCTAATAAGACCGTTCGAAATTGCCAATGCTAACCTGTTTTAGAGTAAAGTGTAAAAATTATATTGTTTATGGTGATAGACTATCGGTTTTCCCATACATCGAAGAATTTAAGAGAGGTCCTAATTCTAAGGATGTAATTGTATTGTTGAGGAATATATTTTCGGAGACTGGAATTCCTCCAAAGCTGAGAACAGATCAAGGACCACAGTTGATTTAAAAGAATTTAGGAGTTTTTGAAGAGATAGAAAATAACATGGAGACCATCATCTCCTCAAAGTAACTACCACGCTGAAAGTATGGTCAGATTACTTCTGATTTTTATACTTATCATTTATAGAATTAAGACCATTGTATTTGACTAAATCTATATAACATTTAATAAACTATATAAATAAGTGTAAAGTTCTCTCGCCCCAATTCTAAATTAATTACCTTTTCTAATATAGTACCCAAGTTTTCAACATCCCATTCTTAGTATTTCGCTGATTGCGTTTACCCAAATTTGAAAGCAGTCCAAAAACTTTTTTGAAATTAATAAATGTATGTTGATGGCCATTTCATGAAAGTTTGAAAAAAATTGAAGTATACGTGTTTAAAATTTTTAAGGTCAAAGATTTGACCTTGTGACCTCTAGGTCGAACATACATTTTATTGGGTAAAAATAGAACATATAAAATAATTTATGGGTAAATATCTATCTAATCACATTGACAGTTGATTGATGTCATTAAAAACACAAGAGATATAGCTGTTTAAAATATGGATGCTGGCCTCGAAGTTGGAACTCTAGAAGCCTTTAACTCCTGATATGGAAGTCAATGAAGAATAAAATTTTGGATTTTTGAGTATCTATTTAAAATTAAACTATATGCAAAATTTCAAAAAAAATTGGATTAAGTACCAAAAAAAAAAAATCCTTTTTTTCATCGATTTGGCGTTGGATAACCTTACAACGGTACAGAGTCAATAAGAAAAATGAGGAGAGACGTAGAGAAAAGGAAATCAATTATTACAATTTAAATACGAGATACTTACATGAGTTAGATGTGGGAACTAATAAAATATTACAAAATTACAGAAGCAGATGTAGGTGAAGTTCTAAAAAAAGGGAGTCAATGGAATCTATCGCGTCCGGAAAGTATTGTTAAGAAACTTGTGATTCTTGATAGTGAAATATAGAGTCAGTAAGCCTAAGAAGATGATCGACATTCATAAATAGAAACAATTATGAAGATCGCTAAGAGTTCACAAGAATTTGAACTAAGAAGGGGAGATGTTGGGATTTCAGTAGTTTACTAAACTGGTTAAAACATCGCTTTATTTTTCTCTAGAACTAGATACTCGGAGATGAGGATCATTATTAATATGGGATTTACGATAACGTTGTATGTTTAATGTATTGATTATTAGTTAATCATATAATATAATATTGTTGTGTAAATAGGATAATAATCAGTCGTCCTCATTATTAGATACAATAAAGTGATTTATTAACGATGTGTATATAATTTTAACATTTCAACATGGGATTATATAAAAATACAAAAATATGTCAAAAACTCTCGGATCTGTATATTTTTTTTAACAGATTTTTTTGTTAATTACACATTTGCTATTTTTCTATATTATAAGTTATTATATTCATGTCATTTTTCATCATTTTTAACCCTAAAAATGAGAACATATCGAGTTCAGAACAAGATACAGAATCAATTAAAACACTTTTTTATTATAAAAATACTTTTGCATATATTTTATTAATGATATTTTTAATTTCATGATTTTCTTAAGAGTAAAGAATGACTGTTGAAGTTAATAGATCCGAATTACTATAATCTCAAATATTTCATTATTCAGATGACTTAGAGAAAAACTGAGATCAGTTTTGGATTTTAAGCTTATAGATGAATTCGATTATTGCATTCAATTCATTTATACAAAATGCCCCCACCCCATTGTTTTCTGTATTAGTAATGGTTCTAGGATGTCAAGCCCCTGGCAGTTTAGCCCTGGGAAGTTTTGCCCAACGGGAGTTACGCCATTATACATATATTATAACATAAATTTATCTTCCACATATAGATAAGGGTTTAAAATGAGTCTCCCCCTACGTGAAGTCCTTTGTAATGCACTTTTGCATTCATTAGTCTAAAATGAACGCATTTCAATGAATTTTAATATATTTTAAAATAGAAAATATCAAACATAAATTTTGCACCTTTTTATAATGAGTTCGAACTGACTTCTTTATAAACCTAAGCCGTTGTACTTCTGATGAGAGAAAAGAGGAATACACTATATAAACAAGTAAAAAATCATGAGGAGAAGTCTTATAATATTGACAAAAAGTTCACTAATTGAAGCCCCTTCGGAAAGGATCCCTACCAATAAGAAGAACAACAGATCTTGTACCAGGAATGACATTATTAACTTCTTAGCTAACTAACAAATCGCCATCTGTTAACAGCTCAATGACTCGGACTGGTCCACTTGGGCTCTACAACAGATCCGGTTATACAATTTCTGCGTAAAAGACGAAGCAGGGCTTCCTGAGTCCCTAAAGTCCTTAGGCCTACTCTTGTTACTCAAACAGGCCAGGCCTCTTTTAGAACGTGAAGATCTCTGTTTAAACCAAGGTGTCACATGAACGACAGTTGGCTTGTGGAGGATCCCGAGGATATGCTTCGCAAAGACAATATTAAGTAACTGGCATCTCTGCACATCCCGTTCGTCTTCACTTAGGAGGGAGAGGGGATGTGTCAAACCAAACATAAAGCTCAGATTGTAGACCCTCTCAACTCCTACATCGTCGGCTTGAATAAGAGGTCCCAACTTGAGTGCTCACCTTAACGTGGGCTCCCTGAGACAACGCAACCAATCTTACTACCTATTTCAAATAATCAATATAGTTTTATAATTGGATCAGAACTAATTCATTTTCAAGAAAACGCATATTTTCATTCCATTATTAGGTCTTGAAGTATAACTACATCGTTTACATTGAACTCCTATAAGGAAAATATATTGATTTTTGTGTTTTTTTGTCCTATGTTATGGTTTTTTGTTACTTTTTTTCTACTCCAATGTAGATTCTTGTAGAGTTTATTAAAAAAATAATCTATTTCTAAATACTTTTTTTTATTTGATTCAACAATCCAGTTACAAAATTGTCTAAATAGAACTCACATTATGATCTGTAAATAAATAAGTTAAAAGTGCTAGATTACTTAGTTCGAGGTGTAAATAAGTTAAACTCTACCTAGTCGGAGTTACTTAATTATCAATAGCCAGAGACAATTAAAAATTGTTGCTGTAAGAGTATTTATAAATAAAATAGAGACTTCTGTTAAAATCTTAAAATAACCTAGTTTTCATTTTTATTCTTCTACAACTGGAAAGGTAATACATATTTTTGGTGTAGGTATTATTTTTTCATTCATCAACTAATATTAGAGTTTCTACTTTTTCCTCATCATCTTCAGATGAACTTTTGAAGTATTTTGACTTGCTTGTTGTAAATAATCTATATTTGTATTTATAAGTCCTCTGCACTTATTTTTCTTGTGTAAATATACATTTTTCTATTTATTATTGTAAATATTTTATAATATATATTTATATATAGTTATATTGTTTATCCATTATTTGTGTTCAACACTTCAATACTATGTAAAAAATTAAAATTGGAGCGGGAAAATCAATGTTTACTCTTAGTAGGGGGTGCTTCCATGATGGTGATAGAGATAGGGAATCCAATATATGTGATATCAATAACTATTCTAAGGAAGATTGGTATCCTGAATAAGGGCTTCCATGATCTCCCCTTTTTCGATGCAGCACTGATAGTTCATTTTCAAAGGTTATGCCAAAAAAAAAAAAAAAAAAATCATCTAATATTATATTTATTTAATATTCCAATGAAGTATTATTCGCCCAAGTACAAAATCTTAGTATTAGTTGTAAAAGAATAAATAGTTCATTGTAATTTCGTAAAAAACCTTGCATTTCTCTCTCTGACAAGTTTATGGAGTTTATTCCAAGCACGTCCATACCTAATTAATATATAAACTCCCTTGCATCATACTCAAAAATGTATCTGTTACGTTATCCAACGGCCACTGCAGGTTTAGGGCTAAGGTTGACCCTGATCTTAATCCTTCTTGAGATATGATGAATAAAAAAGCTGAAAAAAGGTATGCTGATTTACCTGCATCAAATTAGAATTGGATTCGATGATGATCGTTGCAATTCTCATCCTATTTAATTAAAAACTTCAAGCCAAATAAATTATTACAAATACTCACAGTATGTTTAAAAAACTGTAAAAACTTCTTGAATAAACGACTAAGTACATGTAAAATGAATGTCCATCCTCTAGTAAGACTTACTATGTTCCTTCAAGTTTATTTGCTTGTGTTCCTTCTTCTTCTTTTCCCTCATCTAAAGTACACATGTAACAAAGCAGTTCGAATTCATTATAATAAAAACAACATTGATTTCATATGAATTACTAGAAAATGCCATAATTTCATAATTAATTACAAAAGATTTTATGTAAAGGAAGACCTTCAATGATACGGGGAAGATATATTTATGCTATAATATATGTATAAGGGCGAATCTTTCCAGGGCAGAATTTCTTTGGGTAAATAGCATACGGCGTAACCTTCTGGTTACCGTTTGTAATTATGAAAAAACATTATATTCGTGTTTGATTGAAAATTTTGTGATATTTTATGAACTATTTGTGTTACAAATTTTATTTAACCGTAATTATAGAGATTTTTTTTTACCTGGATTATAATTTTTATATAATTTTAGGATGTATTTTTAAATTGAACGAATGCACAAAAAAAGAAAAAAAAATGGATCGAAATTTTCGAAGGAAAATTCAAATGCAAATATATTTCTTAATAAAAATTTGTTTTTTGTTGTTAAACTACGTATATGATGCAGTCAGGGAAATGATTACATGATTAGATATGTGAAGGAGCCACATTATGTTAAGAGAAAATTAGTAGAAGGCGAAATTTGGCTGAAAGTTAATTGTTGAATAATCCCCCTCGAATGTTACAACAAGTACAATAATTTTGTACTGAATTGCAAAATCTTGATGAATCGGTACAATATAGGCAAAATTTATCAGTTAATTATGATAAATTTAAAACACAAAGTAGAATTGATGATCAACATTGGAGTAATTCCAACCTACATGTCCTTTAGAGTGTGTGCTATGAAACCAACTTCAACCAAATCAAAATTCGAACAGATCATGACGTAAATTTAGGTGATACCTGTATACTAGAATATGCAAAATACGCTGCAAAAAAAAAAATTAGCTGGTCGGAATTCGAAGAGTTCCTTTCGATCAAAGTTTCCGTCTAGTTATAAAACTTCTTCAGAAATGATCAAAATTGGATGAAAAGAAAAACTTAATAAAAACAAAAAATCGATTTAAAAAAAAATCATGTTTATCTAGTTTATTTATTCATGGATTTCTTATCGTAGAAAATATGTTAATTTAATGCACGTTGAGTGCAAATTATTATTTTTGACGAAAATAAAAATGAGTGGAAACGCCATTGTTTTTCTTATACAAAATTCATAGTACAACATGCAAGATAGTAACAGCAAAAAAATCATATTTATTTGCAGTTATGTTCAAGTGATATTTGTTTCGTACAAATTGCCTTATTGATCCCATCTCTCTTCTTTTGTCATCCTTCATGATGATTTTGTCGACATTTGTTCTGCTATCTTTATCCAAACAAAATAAAAAATACTTAAAATTATATTTTCTGTGTTTCCAAAAGAATGTTCAAATTTTTCTATTTATATTAATTGCTTATTTTCTTTACTTAAATCAAAGAAAAAATATTTGGAGCCATATTTAATATGAGGCTACTCCTTTACGTTTTTGAAGTTTAAATATGAAGAATTATGACAAAAAATCTTTTAAAATCTTTTGATGGATTTCTTGTTTGGATGTAAATCCTCAAAAGGGTTGATGCTGTAGTGATTCATCTTACATTGTGAACCATCTCTGTATGTTTTTTGATAAATAAGCTAGTAACCCAATCTGATCCATTTCAATAATTAAGAAAATATCTAAGTAATTTTGATCCCTGCTATGCCTGCTCTTTTGAGAACTCATCCTTTTATTGTATCATACTTTACTGGATCCTTATGACAAGATAAGGTGGATGCAATGATTCGTAGTACTCCTTTAAAAGTTTTGGTCCATTTACCTTTCCATCATAAAATTTAAAAAAGATTTTAGAAAGGCAATTCATTGAAATAAAGAAGACAAATAACCCATTGGAATGGAGTAATTAATTTCTGTTTCAGAACTCTAATAACCATTGCAGCCTGTATTAACAGTGGTCAAATCACATCTAATTGCACAGATTGAATCAAGATTTTCAGGATCCACTATTAATGAACAAAATTCATTTGCAATGTACTCTGCCTTTCCAGAAATAGGTGATAAATTATTTGGGTATTTAGCTCCAGTTTCTACAATCACTTTTATACGCTCTTCAATAGTTTCCTGCTTTTTAGATACAGATAGACATTCTGTAAGATCTTTGCAGCCATCAAACTTAATACATAATAATTATTTTCATTCAAAATACATTTGGTTAATTTTAATTCACACTTTTGAACGTGTTTAGTCAGCTTCGTAACTGAAAGCAAATTTTGAGAAGTTTTAAGATTCAGATCTCATAATAATGCATGCCATATGCTACAATAGAACAAACTAAAAGTCAACATCCGACTAGAATATGGTTTGATACTTGGAGCTCAGCATTATCTATCTGCTTCAGTGGTTCACTAACTTTATTGCGTAAATTACTCTCATAATACAAATTAATTTAATATTGATTAAAAAGCTTATTTTCTTGATTAGATTCGTCTTGTCCTTTCTATAAGTTCTTAATTTTTCTTGATCTGTTCTTTAAAGTCTCTTGGTCTTTCCTTTCTTGATTAAGAACAAATAGTCAGAAAATTCTTTCTAGGATTGACTTGATTTCTTCTCAATTGAAAAAACAATCCAGAGCTTCTATGAAAAGTTATAATCCACGTCCAAAATAAATTCATTCTTTGTTATTTTTCGGAATTCCTCACAAGAAATTTATTTAATTTTAAAATAGCTTATTTTCTTATTTTTATAGCAATAACACAAAACAATGCCAAAAAGTTACGAGAATTTCTCCAAAAACTCACCAGCATATTAATCACGTGATTGCCTTTCATAAATTATTTTCTTCACCCAGTTCTCTTCCACAAATTTTTTCACTTTTTGCTTCAAGTATTTGATTTCATTAGATTTTCCAAATACTCTTAAACTTGAAGGTAGTTATTTCAATGAATCAAAGATGTTATTTTCTTGATATTTTTGTTCTATTGGGATGTTGATTTTTAGATATATGTTGTATGCTTGGATAGCGACGTCGTAATATTGGTTTTATTATATTGGTGTTTCTCTATAGAATTTGTATTTCTTTTTTCAATATGTCTCCTTTTGATATTTTTGTCCTTTTTTCTTATTGTGTACACGATCGAGTTACGCTCCCATTATATATACATATATATTTTCACTCGTCGTTGTATGTTGAAGGTGGGATGTGCCTTTAATAAAATCAGAATTACAGCCCACTAATTAATTTGTGTTGTCCTTAAAAAGGAAAGAAAACGCTCGGGAGAGGTTTTAAACATGATCCTTTGAGCCGAATCTTAAGGATCTGGATAGATTTATAATTGCCAAGGGCAATATCTTCTGAGATCGTTAGTGTAACCACACGTGGTGGTAAATATATTACTATTTTATTTACGTTATTAAATATAAGGTGGCACCATATGAAAATAAGTATTGCACTGCCTCGAGAACATGAGAAGTATTTTGAAGAGTCTCATCACGAGTTAAGTGATGAAGTAAATGATGTATCCCTGACTTAAAAAATCCAAGAGCTGAATGAACATGTTTGTTCGGAGATAGAACAATTGATGAAATTTTACACCTAGTTTGACACTGATGGCTATAAAGGTATTTATAATAAACAACTTGGATAAATTTGGGAGTTGCAAAAAGAGCAAAGAAAGACTATTAATGCTTCTCGAAATTTTACATGAAAATTGAAGATCAATAGCTTGAAAACGGAAATAAAATATCAAAAAGAGCTTCCAGATATTAACAAAGTTTTTTCTTCACCCTTTGAAGATTCTAATACAAAAATTAATAAGCCCCTCCCCATATTACGTGTACCCCAATTAGAAATACCAAAGTTTGACGAGGAACTAACGAAATTTGCCATGGACGGAGACTTTTATAGCAAATGTTGACCCCAGAAAGCTATGAAGCGGCTGTTAGAATATTAAAAGATAATTTTGGCAGTGATATCGAAGCTGGTACATAGATTTGTGGGTTTAAATTTTGTAAAAAATAATGGAATTGATCTTCATCATTTTCACGGTGAAATAATTACGATTCAACGTTCTCTAAAAAGCGAATGATAACGATTTGGAAGAACGTAATGTAGTAAGATTTGTCATTCCTCTTCTGAAGAGTAGAGTTTTGTGGCCTCCTTAGGGTTGGATGCGAGAGATTTGTTAGCGAAATTCAAGATCAAGATTGAATAACAATAGAAAATTCCTATTGCATGATCAAATTGCAGCTAAGGTTGGGGAAACTAGTAATTAAATAAAGAGTAATGGAAGTTCGTATATCATGAAAAGGATTTTTAATAAAATCAAGTTCAATAGAAATACAAGGTTATCCCATAACGTGTGTACGACTGATGTTTGACTTCCACCACGCTTTTAATATTGACGTCAAAGTAAATGAGTAGTTGCGTGTGATATCAAAATCTGTTTTTCTTGCCAAGTAGTTGCTACGATACATTAAATTAAAAATTCTAGCAGTAGTAACGTCAAAGACTATGAGTGGTTGCGTGTTTTGTCAAAATCTGCCTATCTTGTCCAGCGGTTGGTACAATACATCAGAATGAAAATTCTAGTAAGCCTGATTTCATGATGGTCTAACCTTGTAATTCTAATAACAAAAAAAAATAGTAAATTTGTAACCGTTCCCTAATAATTATATAGAACAACATTTACTCAATGGTTGTGTGTTGTTCAAGAAGAAAAACTTACAATGGCCATTAATTACAGGTCAAGAATCGCTATTGTTTGTTTTAACTGATAGAAAATGCGTCATCGTCTAAGGGAATTTTTATCAACTAATTCGTGTCAAAAGTGTAATGGTAGAGATTATACCCTTCTTCATAGAATAAAAAATTAAACAGGACTTGTCTTGTGCGTATTTCTACCATTAAATCAACTTTATTAATGAATGCAATACACTATTGTAAGCAATGAGGGTAGTGAAGAGGTTCGTGTTCCTGGATCACAGATGAGTCTTGTAACGTCTAGGGTGGTCAAGTATAATAAGTTATGAAAAATCCCAGCAGAAATGTCTATTAGTGGTGTCGCTGATAGGGAGTATCTGATTAAAAAGTATCATTAACACATTACCAGATTACATAGTTGTAATGACAAATCAGTTCTAACCGAGGATATTTTGATTGGGCCATTTATTGTTAGTCTAAAAATAAAAATGCAAACGATCTTAATATCTTTTTGGAACATAAACTTGATTGTAATATTTTTGTTATGTCAGCCACAAAAGCTACAAACCCAAAATTAGCTAAAGCTTTTTCTACCTTACGCAAAGAGAAAGTCCCATTTGCGTATGATAATATCAATTTCATCGGTTACAAGATTTTTAAGCATGTTAATGTTGTTTTTTTATTATTATTAATGGCTCATTTGATTTCAATGTTCTAATCAATATCAGTCTATGGAACGACCTTTTACTTTTGATTCTAGCTGAATCTGAAAAATACGTTGCATAGAAGAATTAATTTTCTCATTCCAGTCTACAAGAATTACAGGGAGAACTCTGGGCATACATCTTCATACAATTCTCTACCATGTAGAAGAATGCATTAGAGTTGCAAAAGCGATGCAAGGAATGAATTCATTTGCAAAGCTCTTCCCAGAGACAGATTTGGTACAATACTTCGTTATCTTCACTTTGCGGACAACAATCAACTAAAAAACCCTTTAAAATGTACAAAATAAGATCCTCACTTGATCATTTGAACAAAAAAAGTTCACTCAAGTCCATTCTATGGACAAAACCCTTGATTTTGATGAAAGTATGATAGTATATTTTTTCGAATATGGATGAAAGATATTTATTAGAAATAAGCCCATCAAATTCATTTTCAAAGTCTGGTACCTCAATTCCCTATTGTATTATTTACTTTCCTTTGAATTATATCACGGCAAGTCTGCAGAACAATCTGAAGAACGCCAATAAAAATTTGGAGTAGGTGACTCAGTTCTTTTAGAACTTATTGATCGATTACCAGAGTGGTTAAAGAGCTTGGATCTTGATTTTTATTTCTATATTTATGTCATAAGTTTCCCGGTGGTAGTTTATACTACGTATAAATGTTCGTTATTATTTACCCCTTTAATCACAGACTCATAATTTGTCAAAGATGTACCGTGTAGGTGCCTAATCCACAAAATATAGTAGGTCAATTTTCTATAAAAATTAAAGCAATATAAACTTTTTTCCAACATTTTAGTTTTCTATGGGTGTCAAATAACAAAATTATAAGCATCATTGCTGCGAAAAAAAAATGGCATTAATGGGTTAAATAAATTTTCATAAAGAAAGAAAACTATTTTATACGAAAAGATTCAAAATTTCATAAACATCTTTCCTTTCTTTTTTTAATTGTGTAGGAGTACTACATTCGGTAACTATTTTTTTGAATTCTGCAAAGGTTATTGTTGATTTCCCAGACCAAAATCGAAATTTGGGTACTTTACTTGAATAAACTACACTAATTTTGAATCAAATCCGATGGCACTAATTTTATCTCTATCAGTGGAGTTATTTTTGTTCAGATAATTTTGTAAATTCAAATAATGGAAATAACTATTAGAATTCGTTTCTAGTATTTGAAAATTGGAGGTATTAGCTGAGTTTCATCAATTGTACCAATAAAAACTCAGTAGATTATGAAAAATAGTTGATTATGTTAGCAAATGTTCTGTCATATCCTTTTTTTTGTAATATTTATATGCAACAGAAAACACACGTTCCTCTCTATTTCAACATTTCAACGCATGATAGTAACTTAAAGAATTTCTAAAAAAACTTTAAAATCTTGTCTCTAAAACGAATCCACGCCCACTCCTATAGTATTTCTACAGCCTGATTTCCATGCTTTAGAATAGAAAAAGTTATGATGTTGCTCCTGGTATAATTGCTTTATTCACTTCCATCCAATTAAACATTATTTTGATGCTTTATTGTGTGGAAACGAGATAAAAAACAATATTTAATGTATTTCAAATCTATATTACCATGAATATATATAAATAAGATTTATTATTACATTTGGATCTTATAAATATCTAATATTGAGTAGAAAAAAATACCGCTAAAAAAAAAGGTGAATGTTTCCACCCACATCCTTGATGGTAGAGATGGTGTTCTTAAGGTTGTACGCAGAATTTTTTTCCCCTTCACGATACATATCAATTTCTTGCGGTAATAAATTTAAAAAAATTAACATTTTGAATGAAATAACCACACCTGAGATTAAAAAAAAATATATATGGTTGACCACATTCCTAAGAGACAACATATCAGCATATCTATATTTGAATCTTTAGAAGGAGGAATGGAGTCATCAGTCTTCAGCACAAGAAGCATCGTTACGAGACCGAAGACCCATGGATCCTAGATCTGTGAATAGATCAATCCTTAGGGAGTGCTAAATATTTCAAATAATCTATGAAATCCTTTCGTTAATCATCGTTGAAATCATACTTATCATGGATTCACATCGATCAGTGAATTATTTGTAGAAGTGTACGAACTTACGTCGCTTTTGTAGTCCTGGGCAAATTAATTTTGGCTACTTGATATATTGAAAACTCATTATTTTAAATTCAAAACCATGTGGTTATCTTTCTGATTACATTAATCCTAGTCTAAGCTCACACTTTTACCTCATGCATCATATATAATTTCACACTTAAAAATGCTTACAGCTCTAGTTTGACCAACTTTTTTCAAAAGTGAGCTTGCATTATATTTTATTTGCCATTGTTTTTATTTATAATTATGGGCTGTATCTTTACATCCCATTACGGCTACCACAAAGATGAAATGGATGTCTAGATCCAAGGTTCTTTTGAATGTGTCCAAGAACATGTGGCCTCCCACCTACCTAAAACCAGCCTCTTGGATCTGTGAGATCTTTGGAGTCTGGCATCAAGGCGGCATGGGCTGACTTGTCTAAAGACTACCTCTTTAAGTTTTTGTGGCCTTCAGGAAGACAGTTGAGGCTATCATTGAGGCAAAAGAAAGCCATATTGAATTGAATTTTTTATTTAAGTACAAATGAGTGGAACTAAACTTAATTTTGGTGTCACTGTTTTCACAAACTACTTTTCAATAAAGATCGAAAAATAATATTCAGTGTAAACTTAAAATGTGAGGAATGTGCTATATAATCTATTTCTTTCTTTTTGTTGAGATGTCGTGTCTGCCGCAATAAAACAACAATTATATACATAAGATTTATCGTGTAAAATCCGTTTAAGGGCTGTATCTCACTGTTAAAATAAACCTTTCATTATAGTTGTATTCTTTATCAATGTGCAAGCTTACAAGATAAGCTAGATATCAAATAACTATTTCCTTTACTGTATGTATGTTGTCCAAGCTATTTTGTCAAATTGTGACTCCTTTGAAAATTAAATCATATTTCTAAATACATCTAATAATCTCAGGCGGTCATGATTTCATTAAGTAGAAATGCCTGCTGCGCATCTTTGATTGGAATTAATAGAATAATGATTCCCCAAGGCTCAGAGATACAAGTATTTTTATATATTTTTCCTGGCGTCCCTCAGACCTGTAGTCGAACAATTGCACCTTTATATATAACTATTTATTGAGTATTTTTGCGTTTCCTATAAATTCATTATTCTATGATTTGCACTCAAAATTAACATGGGCCAGCAACCACTCCTATAAAATCATAAAATTCATTTAAAGCTATTGCCATCTTTTGTTTACTTGTTGTACATCTCAATAATAATGATAAGAAAGAATAGGGGTAAAGGGGGCGGGGAGGGGAATGAATTACTTTGGGAATGAAATGCTAAGGGGTAAAATGATGCTTGCAGGAGAAATTATGGGAGGGGTTGGGGTAAGTGTCCCGTTCCCGAGGATAATATATTAAAGTACAAGAAATTACATTAATTGAAAATTACACTCATCAATTACATACAAAGCTAAAGATTATATCAAATCTTTTTTTAAGGCTATAAATGTCTTAATCATTCAATCTTCTTATGTTTGTTTATTTTTGTACCGTAAGTTTGTAAACATTATTTCCCTTATCGTTGTAAGAAATGTTCTAATATATACAAAAAAAAAAAAAAAAAAAAAAATAGGACATATCTGAATAAAATAATATAGAAAATGAATATTGTTCCTATCAATCCTTGATGCATTCACCTGTCAATATGAATATATCAATAAAAGAAAAATATATTCTATGGATATCAATAGTTATTTGAGAATTTTCCAGTTGCTTATTTTACTTTGTGAACTTTTTTTGTATCGCTTATCCTTTTCTTCGAAAAGGAAGAAAAATATAATTAAAATTATTAATAGTTAGCTAATTAGTTCTATCCGAAAGGCTATTCTTCATTTTTCTAAACTTGACAGTAATTTATTCAGGTTCAACCAATAAAAGTCCAAGTACACGAGGACAATAAAAATTGACTTTTGAAGAAGAAACATTGATAAGTAAAAAAAAAAAGAACAATATATAATTTTATTTTTTTAATAATTTAACAAAATTAAGAATCCTGAAACATTGAAATCCTATAAAAAGGGAAACAAAAGGAATCAAGATATGATTAATATTCAGGTTAACACAACAAAGTCTTCTGCTTTTGATCCATCTCTTTTAAATTACCATAAAAAGGGCATTTTTCGGATTTATTCAAAAAACAAAACAACTTAGCAGCAAATACAACCCTTGAGAAAATATCTCAATTAATGCAGCCTCTGTTGGTCTCAATCACTCCCTCGATTAGGTCCTGAACATGCAAAGGCCCTGTAAATACAGTCCAATCTAAGTTATTGCATTACATGGTGATATTGCGGATTAGTAACTTCTTGGTGGTGTGTGACCTCTGTTGACCTTTGACAAAAGAGAAAATAATCTATTCATGATTATTTTCAAAGGTCTGGCAGGGGAAGAGTACTTTTACCAGACCAAAAGACGGAATTTCTTGATCCAGGTGAGCAACCCAGACTCTATATCCTTCGGGTAGATCCCAGAGTTGACCTTCAAGTCTTTCTCAAAAAGTATGCCGTATTATTTCATTGTATTCGCTTGAGACAACTCTAAACACCAAGACCGTAACTTTATTTTCATAACTTCTAACACATTTCTCAACTCTGCAATCTTTCTCGTGTCATCTTTGAGACATCAGCATAAATAATATCTAGATATTTCCCCCCCAATATTATCACAACAGCAGACCTGCTTTTTGCAGATAGACCTAAAATCTTCTAATGTTGACTAAGTGGCAATATGTTGAGTAAAAAACGAAATGTTTATAAGTACATTTCACCACAAAAACAAAAAACCATTGTGCAATATCATAATCAAATATGCTTTAAAATTTTTGAAATCTGAGGGCCAGATTTCAATGTTACACTCTGTGTATCAAGATTTTAATTGCACAAAACAAGTGTACTTTTTTATGGTTTAAATTCCCCACTCAAATGTCTGAAAAAAACGCACTACCCAAAGTTAATTTGAGTATTAAATATTTTATCTTGCTAGGTATTGTAAATGTAAATAAGTGTCAGGAAAGTTTGGCTTTAGAAAATTTGCCCCGACACATCTTGATTATAACGAGCTGGAGATCACTGCTCTTGTCTTATCTGAGATTATGTTTTTTTGTCCATCGATGAGCCTTTTCAATGTATTTAATCAATTACGTCTATGGTATAGTATAATTGATAACAAATAATCAAGTGATTAGTACTTCTTCCATTCGAATTGCTGTTGAGTTTCTTTATTTATTTTTTATCTAATCTTCTTTATTAATAAGTGTAAAGAACTATTTTGTCTCTGGGTTCAAACTCATTACTAGAGTGGAGTAGATTGTAATAATAATAAAAATACCGTGAGAAGAAGGCGTAAATATAAAACATACTGTACACCTGAATAAAGACCTTTGTCAGAAACAGCTGTCTGTTATATGGTTTGGGGGAAAAATGAATTACTACTATAAAGTGTAGAAGCGTCTATATTAGAAATCGTATAAGTAAGTGAAAAAGTTGTCATTATATTTAATAATACATAGAAGTGCTTACTTTAGAGGAAAAAGTTGACATAACAGCAACCAATTCATTGAAGCACAAAAGAAGAAAAAAAAAATTAGTACACACAATTGTGGTTTTCCTTTTCTAATTTTTAAAGGTACTTTTTCATTACAAACTACTCAATTATACTAATTAGTCATTACATGTGTGCGATTATTAATTATATGAAATAAAGGAAGGCAATTTTTCCTCCTGGTAAGCTTTGCCCAATACAAATTTTCCCAGTAGTAGTAATCCCACGGCAAACTATCCCAAATCAAGTTTTCCAAAGACGACCTTTCCTTAACTCTAAATACCTATTTAATTTAATATAAAATATTAAACACATATCTATAGTGTAAGTGGGTAAATATGAAAATAAGAAGAGCTTACAAATGTTCCTATTTCAAAGAGATATTATTCTTTTTACAAATTTTAAAATTAATTAATTTAAAAAAATACTGTTTTGCAATGGTTAAATGTAGAAAAATGTACAGAGCATACTTTAATGGTAACCCCACACTAAAATTAAGTTGAAATACTGCATGTACTTAGTAAATTTCTAGTGCAAATTAAAAATATTTAAACATGATTTATTGTCTTTAAAAGAAATATTACAAAAAGTGGATAAATAGTTATTATGTATGTTTATGTGATACATTTTTGTCTAATTATGTTTTTATAGACAGGATGTGGCAACAAAATGTCACTTTTTATAATTTGTGGCAATCAGACAGTAGAAGTAATACCAGGGTGGGCATGGTTTCATTCAGAAAGAAGATTTTAAAGTATTTTTAGAAATATAGTAAGTCACCATCATTCTTTGGAGAAGTGAAGAAAAAGCATTTTCTATCGAAACTATATAATTTATCTCCTGAGTTTATATTGATGCAATTTATAAAAAAATTATTAATAGTTTTAATTATTTACAAACAAAAAACGATTTTTTCAAATCATTTTTTTCATGTGAAATTTTTTTAAATTATTGGAATACAAATAACTCCATTAATAATTAATAGTATTTATGAAAACTATTAGATCTTGATTTATACAAGAATTAAAAATTGATGCAGTTTGTTCAAATTTTGTAATTGGAGCCTGATTTATTTTTGATAAAACCAACATTGTTAAGTATTAGGCAGAAATATCTATTTTTAATTATTAAATCAATTAATTATTCACACTTAAAAATTAATTCAATTTGTATCTTTTTGTATAAAGTAATTGTCGCCCAAAAACCTCTTTAATGAAAAGTTATTTAAAGAGAAACAAAAAAACGGAAAAGTTACCGACTATTAAAATACTAAAGTTCAAATGATTCAGTCTATGTAGACTATCTATTATAATTTTAAAGAACTATTTAAAAAAAGTTTAAATATGTACTATCATTATTATACAAAAGTTTTTGGTTTTTGATTTTTGTTTATCAAACTAGGTAGTTTCATTGTCCTTTGAAAAAGGAGGCTACTTTGCTGCACCCTATATGAAATATTCACAAAAACTTTCTATGATACATTCACTTGATATTGATTATACCTTGGCACTTTTATTTTAATATAATCCTATGCTAATCGTAATTAAGGGGGTGTGGATATCAATTTATTAACTTTTTTATATCTCCTTGAAAGTGGTTTTTATATTAATGTAAAAAATTGGCTTAAGATAAATATTTTTTTAATGCATGTTCCATCGAATCATGGAGGAAAATTGCGAAAAACTTCACTTCACTTACAAAATAATTTTGCAAATTATTTCTGTATTATCTCAAATAGTAGAACAGCAAAAACAAAAAAAAAACTCTTGTGAATTAAATTTTTTCATTAACCATATTATAATTGAAATGGAGGCCAAAACTTTGGGGTTTAATTATTTACAAAAAATAAAATAAATATTGTAAAGTCTAATTTTTTACTTTTTCAGGATCTTGTTGAAGTTGAGCTTTAATGAATTCGTTCACAATTTGTTATGAAATGCTATAAATAAGAAGATTTATTAATTAAAAAGAATCCACTTTCAAAAGGAAAGCAAATACCATTTATTTTCTTTAATATGCAATCAAACATGATTGACGAAAACTATAATTACCAATAATAATAATATTAAATCATTTTTTATTTTGGGTCGTCAATAAGTGGAGTTTAATAGGTTGGGCATTGTTGAGTTTCTGTCGATTATGCCTAATAATTATAACATCTGTTTCTACTTATAATGGGACTTTTTTTTTAATTCAGTATATAAAGTGCCTCATTTGATTCATCAGAATAAAACAGGCGACGTTATTTTTTTAAATTAGAATTGTTGAACCTTTCAACAATTTACGACTCCACAAACGATTATACCTGTATGAAAATATCATTATGAAACTCAAAGATAACAGAAGTCGACAAAATTTTACTTTTTCTAAAACCTTTGAGGTTCTATCTAAATATATGTAACCAACGGTAGTACCCAGCATTGCCCAGAGTTATTATAGGCCGAAATACAGACTAACTTTATTCCAATAATATGGAAGATAACCCCCATTGAAATATTCAGTCTTAATATGAATTTTTCATGGCACACTCACACGTAGCAACTCAATAATTATATACTATCTCCTCAAAAGTGAATGATTAATAATAACAGCTTGATAGAAAAAAAAGAGAGAACCAACCAAAAAAAGCACCATATGATACCCAACCATTTGGTGTAACTCCAAGATCGTACTTCGAAGGATGTACTCCTTTGAAGTGGAATATTGGTCTTATACCGGGAAATATAATTAGGGGCTTTTAAAAATATCCATCTCCTCCAACACCTCAGCAATGTTATCATTTATTTACTTTCTGTTATAATAATAAAAGATGTTTTTAATCCTTCGTTCAGTCATTATTTTTATTTTGTTATTACCTCCTAGAAGAAATTCAGACTCATCCAAATGAATATTTGGAGGCTATTTTTAGTTCTTAAAAAATTTTCTGTTAATATATTATGGCCCGTTATTAAAAAAATCCTTTAAATCAGAATACACATTCTTAATTATTCCTTTAGTCACTTGTTTTCTCAAATGTTTTAAGGTCTCTGGTAGGGTGCCAGAATTTGAGGATGCCTTTTCATAAATCGATAAACCCATGTCTTCGAAGATAAATTGTTTCCAAAAATTTACTTTCTCCAGATTCTATAAATATAATTAGGTAACTTTGTACTAAAATATGAAAAACAGGTTGTAAGTTCATGGGCAGGAAGGGCTGTAGTCCCCTCCCCCCCTCCCAAATTAAGAAATTTTTGAAAAATGAATTATGTTGTTAGAATAAAGGTCATTGAATCAAATTATGCTCTGGAGGAAAAATTTAAATTAAAAAAAATTTTTTTTTTTTGCATTATTTGTAATTTATGTTGTGTCATTTTTCACTTATTTGATCATAATAATAATGATGGATTAACTGTATTATCTAGACTAGGATTTACACCTTCTTTTTAATTGATGTAACCTTTGGCATGAAATTTGAATTCAATTTACTGAGTAGAAAGAGAATGGTGAAAAAGAGCGTGTAAGTACAAATAGATAATGGATTGTTATTTGGATAGATCTTTATTAAGAAGCATTCGGATCTGCATCAACGTAGATAAGTAATCGTAGCCTACGGTATTGGGTATAAATATACATTGGTATACATACATTTATAAAGCAAAGAACAGAAGATGGGTATGTAAAATAGAAAAGGAACTTTGAAACATAATCTTACCTCACTCATATTAACACAACTAAAAATCCAACAGCTCTACTTCAAGTGGATTTCAATTTTCAACCTTCAGAGATTACGTTAATGACAACTTTCCTTGATTGAAAGATATGGGAGGACTATATAAGAATCTTTAGACATTATTATGCTCTACCTTTCCAAAGAGTATACTGCCAAATAACAGAATATTCGAAATAATAAACCAATAAAAATAAAAATTAATCCATATTAATATGTGTATATTATAATAAATAATTGAATAATTAAACTAGATTGGTATAGACAAGTGAAAATGAAATCTTAAATTAGGTATAAGTAATGAAAAAATGAATTTAGCAGCAATGGAGGTGTAAATTGTACGTTGTTAGTTCCTAAATCCTGGAGGAGCCAAGGATTTTTAATTCTTAAAAACACGATGTACTATCGAGGGGTGAATCTTATTCCAAAGAAGTCCATTGAATTGCTAGCTTATTTATAAGTCGAACCAAATCGAACATGAAGCTTCCAAGTTAGTAAATGAAGCCTTTTTCTACAAAAGAGGATAACTTGGATTTTGTAAAACTGTAATGCAAAGATGTCTAATGGAGACAGTGCAGTATTAATTAATTATTATTATTGATAAATTAAACCAAAGAATGTAAAAGGTTGGACCAGCAACATCGGAATATTGATTGTTGAAGTTGATTTAGAGTTGAAGACAATTCTTGTTCATAATTGATCCAACATATTATCAGGATAATATAAATTTTGACATGTAAGTGTCTCAATGAAATATAAGATCCAAAAGATCATATTGGAAATGAGGATTTAACTTTCTGGAATTGACGATAGGATCAAACAAGACCCAAGAATTATACCACATCTTTTAAAAGTCACCCTTTGTACAAGTGTAGGTAGGTTTTATCTTAACTTTATCCATCCAAGAGGTAAATATTCAAAGCAACATTTGCCCTAGTATGTATATATATCTCATTTATTTTTGCTATTAAAAATTATGATTTGAAACTTGTCTGAGTTTATGAATTTTAGGCATTTTGTGATTCAATTTTTAAATCATTAATAGTTATCTTTATTCGATGTTTTACTGTACATATTCTGATACAAACTTCTTAGTAACATCTTTATCAATGTGTTTACTCAAAAAAATATCAAATATAACGCATGATGTCTATATAATCTACATGAACGTATTTCTCTTCGATGTGTCCGACGATGCGTAACTTACCCTATTATAAATTTACATGACCCATAATCACGAAAATCCAACAAAATAGTTTCCTTCTTATCAAATCAATCTTGTCAACATTGTCTCACCTGGCGCGGATCTCAAAAAGGAATCTCTGTCTTTTCTACGATTGCGGAATGAATACTTTGTTGATTGATTTCATTTTTTTAAACTGACGACAATCACTTTTGGCCAGTCGCTAAAATAACAAACAACGTCTTACCTGCGTGTCTGCTCAATGCTTGTTCTTAAACAATGGCCAGAAATCTATATACTATAGATAGGTATACTTTTATATTTATACATTTGTTTGCATTTAATGACATTAAATTCTACAATATGTTATATACTCTTTTTTAAACTTTTTTTTACTGTCTATTGTAAAAAAAAATATAATATAATTTATTTATATAGATAACGAAATGTCCGATTATCACCGTGTTTAACACATTGTTAAAATTGTTTAGTAAGTAAAATGTAATTTGACCTATTGTAACTTTCCCTTTAAATACCAATAAGTTTACGTTCCTCTGATAATTCATGTTCCCAACGCCAAAAACCATATGATTTTTTCTTTTATAGAATTTTTTCAAACAAGATATATCTTTGAATTTGTGCATAATTGGAACATTTTAAATTATTTGTTGATAAAATATTTTTATTATTTCAGATAGTCTTTATGTATAACTTAATAGAATACAAATAAGCTAAATGATCTGAACCAATAAAGGGGAGCATGATTTCTAGAATTTAAAAAAAAAAAAAATAAACCCAAAAACTATAAAATATTGAAAAAAGCTTTAAAAACCTACAGCTGATCGACAAAAAAATTATTTTTTTTTGAAAAAGATCAAGAATTGACAACTATTTCTTAAAAAAATTTGAAGAAATTTCAAAAAATTAAATTTTTTGAAAAAAGTTTATGGGGAAAAAATTGAAAAAATTTAATATTTTCGAAAAAAATATTAAAAAAGAAATTTAATCTACAAATACGTTGGGAAAAATATTTCAAAAAAGAAATTTCAAATGAAATTTTTTTTTGAAAGTACTATAAAAAATCTACAACCATACACAAAAAAATAAAATTTCTTGGGCGAAAATTGTAAAAGTTTAATTGTTAAAAAAAAATTCAACTACTAATATTTTGGAAAAAATATTTTTAAAATAAAATTTCAAATGAAATTTTTTTTCGAAACTACTTTCCAAAATCTACAAATATTCAGAAAAAATAAAATTTTTGGGAAACAGTTTCAAAATTTATTATGATTTACATAAAATTAATTTTTTTTGAAAAAAAATGTGAATAATTTATTTTTATGGAAATTTTGAATTTTTTTTTTTTTTTTGGGGGGGGGCGTGGAGAGGGGCTATAGCTGTCGTTATAGACATTTATAAATCACAGGGACTAGCTTAAGGGCCCCATTAAGGTTTGTATAAAGTAGTAAATTCTAGCTGGTTGGAGGTGTATGTTATATTTTTGACATGGGAAGAGATTTAGACCAATGCAAGATTAATAGATCTACTTAGGGCATAAGCCGTATTTATAAATAACAGAAACTAGCTTAAGGGGCCCATTAGAGTTTATACAAAGTTAATAGATTATATATAGCTGGAGTGTAAATTATATTTATGATAAAGTTATAAATTTATTACTATATATAGTTATTTCTAATCCCTACGGGAATGAAGTTATTTAGCTGTATGAGTACTTTATAAGGTAGAAAGATTATTTATGTTCTTTCATTTTATTGGGTTGTGGGGTTTTATTTTTAATAAGAGTAGTTTATTTATATTTATTATGTCATATTTGTATTGACTTTTGCCGAAAAAAAAACCAAAAACAACTATTGCTTCTCGAATAGGGCAATGAATAGAATAATGCAATTAATATAGCTACTTATTTAAAACAGGTCCTTGTAAAAGAATGAAAGTGATTAAATCGATTATTAGCCGTACAATTATCCAGCTTATTTATAAATGAATCGGACATCATATAATTAAAAGAGGAATAAATTACATTGTTCAATTGCAGAAATGGTTCAAGATTATATAAGTAAAGTTTGTAAGTTTTTACTTTGTTTTTTTTTTGTGGTCATTAAAAACTGATTATTTTCGTTTTTATAATTTTTTCACATGAAGTGAAATTTCTTTTTAGGTTGCGCCGTTTAAAAAAAAAGTAAAGACTGTCACGCTATCGTGTTGATAACACTATCAAACGCAATCACACTTTTTTAAGCACTGGAATAGCATAAGCATATGCTCAATTTAGTAGAGTTTGATTCCATGTATGCCTTATTTTGTGTATGTTAGCCTCATGACCTTCAGAAAACGATTATTTATTTTGTTATAATTAGCTATTTTTAAGGTTTAAAGCTTTATTAAGCACTTGCTTTTTAAATTATGAATAAATTGTGTAAATATATATTTCAAAGTCTAATCTGAAAAAGACAAAAAAATTTTTAAAGTTAAGCTTGTATCAGGCTTATAACTCGAATAATCATGATGTTCGAAGCAAAAAACTGATATTTTTTGTCAGACGCCCTTAATTTCAAGACAAACATCTTTAGAAAGTTTACATGTATTTCATTTGATAGCTAAAACTCTAAAATTTAATTTTAAAACCAAAAAAAAACTTCCCAAAAATATAAACCGTTGTCGATTTGAGATAAGAATATGACAATATTTCATTGATACAACTCATTTTTGAATTGATGTTATTAGAAGAGACCATGTTTTTTCGTGGCACAGCTATGAAGAGAAAAAAAGGGGAAGATGGAAGAAAAGAAGGTGATAGTTGGAAATAAAATTGTGAAACGAAATCCCTCTTGAAAGTAGGATCTTTAATTGGGGATCGCTGTTTATTAAAGATGAAGAGTGAATATGTGGGAAGAAACCCCTGGCAACTAAATCCCTGCTGAAATGCCCATGGCCACTAGGATTTGATTTTGTGAGAATTTGCTACGACTAAATGTCCGTCTTATATAATTCCTTACTCACTACGGGTCTGCAACGAGTCATCTTGTGTCCATGAGGCTTAAAAAAGTAAGAACGAAATGAAGTGAAAATGTATGGATGCTCATCGTCCAGAATCAAGAAATAATTATTCTTAGGAATCTTTATTCTATGATTTCCCTAAAATATTTAATTCATCTTGATCGATTACTTGAGTCTCAGATATTTTATTTTATTTAGTTATATTGAAAATATTTACTCAACAAACTCAAATTAAATACTCTCATGTAATTACTCAACACGTATATATTCCCTCCACATGATTAAAATAATAATAATAAATGATTGAGAACATTAAAAAAACATTATTAACGCCCCAAAATAAATAAAAAATCCTATGCTAAACAATGTTTTGAAATTTACAATCCTTAAAATATGTACTCCACTTTTCTTTTCTTTTTTATATTGATGGGCACCCTCAAATCAACAGTGTTATATCCTAGATTAATTTGTCATTTAATTCCAAGATACACTCACAAAATAGTCACTGGCAAACATCTAAAAACACATTATTTACTGTACTAATATAGATAAATATGACATTATTTTGTAAAATATTTTGAGATTCTATTTAAAACTCCACCAGCATTTTTGATTATTTTGCAATTTTTTTTACATCAAATCCCATTCACTATTTCACTTTCAAATCGCTCACCTGCAAAATTCGTTAATGATTCTCTAGAAAATTAATATTATATAATAATTTTTCATTTTTTTTTCATATTTAAAAAAATCAAATGACATAGCTCAATGGACAACACGCACAGGAGAAATGATTATGTTTGTAGGTTCGATATTCGATCCTTCCTCGAGAAGTAAATATAACTAACTGTATATGGACTTCAAAGACATTGTTTATGTCAAATAGAATAGTATAATTTTTACTTATACTTCATCAATACAATCGATTAAAGGAACATAAAACAAAATTATTAAAAATACTTAAACTTGATAAATTTCTGCTTCAAAAAAAAAAAAAAAAAAAGGAAGAAACAAGCCAATATTGAAGCTAAACTAGGCATAATAGAAGTAAATACACATTTGTAATATATATAATATATGAAATAAGTGTTTTAAAGTAAAAACAATTGAAAAATCGAGACGTTATTTATTTTTGAACAATACCAGTAAAATAAGATGGGTTTTTTAACATTAAATTGTATTTTTTTAAGATTTGATGATTGCAATTAAAATATTAGTACATATTTGAAATTAACATAAAATTTTGAAAAAATTAAAATTTACTTTGTTATCAAATATTATTTTTTTTTATATTTAAAAAGTTGTCTCAACCCTATAAAAAGAGTAAAAAAACTCAAAAATCGAAAAATTCTTGAAAACCAGATCCTATACGAAAAAAATTATTACAAATTTGTGATCAACTGTTCTTATACTATTAGAATTAAAGAGATTTTGAGAAAGTATAGTTTTTATTACTTCTGTAATCTATCAGAGTAGCTCATTTGTTTATACAAGAACTTTATGTCAAACAAAGGAACTTATCCTTCCTTTAAAACTTTCATTAAACTGTAGTTAATTTGTAACTTTTTTGCCACTTTTTGCTGTAGTTTGTATCATAAAATATATATATATATATATATTGTGGTATTATACGGTTCCAGGTAAACTATTCGAGATAATATTACATGAAGAAGTCTTACAGTCAATTTTACTGGACAAAGTTTTGATTTATTTTTTTAGTTTTAATCAAATAACTTTTCCCAAGACAGTAACCTGCTAAAGGTTTCACATAGTTATTTTGCCTTAAATTTAGTGAATAAAAAATTATGAAATATAGGACTTATTCTATATTGTCAATTGCATTATTAATATTTCATCTATTTTTTAAAAAAATAATTGGTTTAGCATTATTTTAATGCATATATAATAATTTATAAATTGATCTGTTAAAATATTTGTCAAGCCAAGCTTTTAAAAGTATTTAAAAATGCATTTATTAATGAAAAACATAATTATTTTCCTGTTATATATGGTCAAATAATTAATTTATACTATTAATTTATTTTAAAGAATTAAGTTCTAAGATAAATTCTTGAAAAATTACCTGTAGGAAAATTTGAAATAAAATTCTATAGGATTTAAAAAAGTTTTTAACTGGTAATAAAATTACAGACTAAAACTCTCAAATTTTAGTACAGGGCTAAAATACTGGAAAAAATACAGGTTTACTTTTTTAAAGTTATTTTATACGGGGTGGGCCTGCAAATTTTAAATCCGATAATTTTTAGAATAATTTACAAATATAACAATTTTTTACCAAAATTTATTCAGCATTCCACAAAAAAAAATCTTACAAATAGGGGTAAATAGTAAAATCAGTCATTCAAACCAACTACCTCGAACTATAGCCTCGAACCCGGGACAGAACCTGGTTTAAGCCTTGATGTGTAACTTCTTGTCTATGTTTGGCACTTCCTCAAGAATAGAAGCCCGCAAGGCGTGAAACGTTTTATGAGCATCTTTATTAGACTCTCTCTCCAAGACTAGTAGCCCAAGGGTTTCCAATAATGCAATCATTTATTCTTAATAAATGCAGTTCCAATTAAACGATTTGCTCTCTACCATCAATAAATATATATTTTTTTTGTTTCCTTTTGTGGCCCCCCTGTAAGGAGGCAGAAAATAATGGCTTTAATGCGTTTGTATTTGGAGGACATATCAAGGGTATAATATTTTGTTATACAGTTTTGTGTGTTAAATTTTATTAGCAAACTTTTATAAACATAGATCTCAGGGTCACTAGGATATTGAGGTCTAAAATCGTTCCTAATTTAAAATCCCACCCTTTATCTATGAAAAGAATATTATGAAACAAAAAAATTAATTTGTGCAAAATTTAAAAAAAGTCCCATTTAATTCCTAGACGGCGTAGAACATTATTCGATTATTGAATATATCTCAATATCTACATTATCGATCAAACACAATTATAATCAAAATATCTTTTGACGTATTTTAGCATGTTGTCATTATGTATGTGCAAGTTCAAGTACATTTTATTTATGCCAAATTGTTTGCCTTTTTACGAAAAATAATTGAATTGGTTTATACAAAACTGTAATAATTAAAAGAAAAAAAACAGTGGCATAGGATCTTTTCTTGTTTTCACAATAGGTTTTGAAGTTGCATCTACTAAACTTTGCAAAATATCTCTCTTTAAACTACATTCGCTGCATGCTTATTTATTACAAAGGCTGCACCATTATATTTTCCTTTTTCCAAAAGGCAATAAAAAAATTCTAGATTTTGTTTAATAATGATATTTCAAATTCAAAGTTATGTTTTATATAGTTTGAAAATAATTTTAGGTAGATGACTGGCCCCATTGTCCATACACTTAAATTCAGTATTTTGATTTTTTGTTTTCTAGTTGAAGTACATTTAATTTAGGGGTGTAAGAGGGAAAATTATTTTCTACAAAAGGATATAAAATAAAATAAGAAATTTTATAATTGCAGATGATTGATAATTTTATAAAGGTATAAAAAATGTTGGCTTTTAGAATAAATCCAGTTGCTCAATTTAATCAAACAACTACCAATTTAAATTATTTGTGTAACATGAAATCCGAAGTCATCAATTTTAGCTCTCCAACATTATTTTTCATGGGTTATTATTTTTCAAGGTATTTTGTTAATTTTAAATTATGAAATGAAGTGAAAAAGTTGTATTTTGTTAATTCAATTATTTTTTTTTCATAAATCTAATAAAACAAAAACTCAAGAACAATATTACAGTTTGTTTAATTTTATAAAATTTTATATCAAAAAAATTTGGTAACGGGTGTTTACCTACGACAGCAAAGACACGTTCCTCAATACTCCAACTCTGGATACCAACAAACTGTATTTATCAGAACATCATAGAATATTTGCTCTAGAATGAAATTGCAGCCATTTCACTATAACTTCTTCCGCTCGATTTTATACATTTAATAAAATAAGTTATTTTTGTGCATTCTGAACCTAAAAAATAAAATAAAAAGTAGTCGATTTAAGTTTCTTGAGGCAATAGTTTCTACATTTAGCTTGGAAACTATACATTTTTAGTCCTGATCATCGAAAAGGAACAGGTTGACATTTTTGAAGAATTAACTAAATATGGGAGTACTCCTGTAGAATATATATATTTTTAGAAGTATTACAGGTCTAGAAGAGGAAGTCTAAGAAATTTTATTGAACAATTTAATATGTATTATCGAATGTGTATATAATCTAGTATAAAAAATGATTAATATACCTTTAAACAAACGGATAGATAATTTAAACCAAATGGACAGTTAAATCATTGATACTAAAAAAAGGAAAATCATTATGCTAAAACAATACAAAAAAAAAAAAAAGAGGAAATGAATTTTACTGAGAAAAATTGTTTCAGGAGATTACATCAATATTACTGAAAGTAGTAAATAAGTATTAGATCCCTTGCTGATTTTGTGAGTTTGCTCAATGAAAGAGAAAAAATCATTTTTTATTGAAAGGGAAGGTATATTTTAACAATGGCAAACATTACAAAATGGGAACCATTAATTTCAAACATCATTTTATTACGACTTTATACCCTCCTATTTTAATTACAAAGTTTCATTACGCAATCAAACGACAGCTATAGTAAAAATAAACAAGCTTTGATTTTACCCATATCACTATGTGTAAAAATGTCGGAGCAACAGCAAAAAAATAGGAGCGAGTGTGCGATCTCCTATGGGCCAGTATTAGTGCCGATGAGGGTAAAAAAAATGTTGACATCGGCATACTGCCTTATTACGACATCAATAAGTCCATTAACGTCACATATAGCTTATAAAATAAAATTGCAGTAACAACTTGGCAGAATTCTTGCAGGCCTCCTCTAGCTATGACCTCAATCCCCTTGACTTCACATTTTAGATTAGTTTGGATAAGAATGACTGTAGTAACTCTCATCTAAATTTGGAAACACTCCAAGCTGAGCTGCTATCATTACAGCGTGGTATGGCATGGGCACATCCATATTGTCAAGAGCTACCAAATCAGTTCACTGACGTCAGGACTATTATTGCTTTTGAAGTTGAACATATTGAATAAAAAATATAGCTAAATATATTATTTAAACAAATCACAAATTGGAATTGAGTGTCTTTCCATATAAATCCATTTTTTCGTAAATTAGTCATACTACATCAAGTTTTGGGTCCTCATTCCGTAAATACTTAATTATCAGTGAAGGAGTTTTTAATTAGGTGATCAGAAGTGTATAAAACTATAAAAATAATAACATCTTTTGAGTCTAGATATATATATTTTGTTTATACAAGATACATGTTGTATACAATTTCCTCCTTCTTACTAAGATAAGAGTGTCTTTAATTAAACTTCATTGCCAGTCTTATTATATTGAATCTCTGAGAAGTCTTTTTTATTTTTGTTGTTAAACAAATGTATCATGTTAACATAGATTTTTATAAAATATTTGGAAAACATTAAAATTAATATGTAATTTGGGATTCTGCAAAGTTGATACATCACTTTGTGCATATTTATACCGGTTGGTCCATTAAAATCCAAACACTTACTAATTCAATAATTAATTAAGGTTGAGTGATTAAATTAATTCAATTGGATGTATTAAAACATAAGCAATTAGTTAAGAACCAAACAAATCTGAGCTCTCTAGCTTACGTACAAGTCGAGAAGATGAGACTTTAACGTGATCGACAAATTTCAATTTGAGCAAGCCAAGCAGTTGAGAATGTCAGCAAGTCCGAAATGTTGGAGAGGAAGAAGGGCTTTGTCAAAAAGTCCAATCCAAAGTGAGTACGAAACTAGCCTAAACCAATCCTCTCAAGGCCATGCGGGCACATGCAAGGGATCTTGTGGTTTCACACCAGACTATCTAGAAAACCATCAAACAAGTGGGTAGAAACAGCATTGCGAGAGAAGAGAGACTACTTTTGACATGAGCAATGAGAGAAACCTATCTCTTCCATTTCAAGACTCTATTGAATGAGTCTTTTGAATTCTTTTGAAACTCTTTTTGGACTCTTTTGGCACCCTATAGCCCTGATTCCAAACCCTTCGACTACTGCTTTTGGGTGCATATCAACGGAAAGGTCTGCTGTGTCCTTCGTTCAAATTTCAAGACCCTCAAAGCTACTGTCATAATATCCATAATAGATGACTACATCTGCAGTAGGTGTCAGGCCTTCAGTCGACGCCTGGAAGGCATCATTGCCGTAAGGATGGCTACATTAATGATTAAGAGAGCTCATACGCACATCTTATTTTTGTATTTATTTTGTTAAAATTCTGTTTTTAATTCATAAATTATATCTTGTTGAAATTGAAAATTTAAGGTGTGAAATACTACCGGTGGTGCACAATGTTTGCTGAAGTTATTTTGCTTCGATGAATATGTTAACTTTACTAAATAATAAAAAAGATCCCTCAGATATCCTCACTTTTTAAGAAACACGCTAACACGTAGTTACTCAATATATAGATGTTCTCTTCTCAAGAATTTAAGAATAATGGTAATAGCATGATAAAACAATTATAATAATATGATGAATCCCCAGGAGTACTTCAGTCTAGAGATTAAACACTCTATACATATCTATTTCATTTCCCTTCCATATTTCTTTATTTTTATCCTTCTCTCTGTCTCTCACATAGAGATAATATAAATAAGATTATGATTTTGTGTAGTAGTAAGGGGACGAGAGAAAAAACATAGTTGACCAAAAATCGAAAATATAGTATTTCCCACTATAAGTTCCAACAATTTTTCCCATATTAAAAGCAAAATTGGCATTCCATTTGTCATTACATTGCATCATTACTACTTGCGTATATTTCTTAATGAGAGACATATATATTGTCTCACGTTGAGCATGCCGACTTTTGTGGTCTATATTTGTACCTCCAGATAGGAAAATTTGGGAAAATCCTCCAAATATAGGGACGTTTCTCAGTTGAATCATAAACATTGTGACCACGAGCAAGAACCAAAGTTTGAAGCATATTCAATATTCTCATTCAATTGTTTCAATTTGAACTGAATTATAGTCAGAATGATCTCCCAAATCTATCATTAATATTTTGAAAAGCAAAATGAAATTATATTTAAATTTTAAATAAATATTAATATACTACATAAAATAATCCGTTCAATAATTCTTTGTTTACCTATTGACATCTCCTTACTCATATATTATGGCAATAAATTTCTAATAATAAAATAAAGCTTTAAAAAAATATATACGTAATTGAAGCGTCAAATAGGTTTTTAACATATCAAACTGTTACAATTCTAATGTTTTGATCAACTATTTCTATTTTTTGACAACGTCAGGTCTCTCCCATCTTCTCCCGTGTCTCTTTCTACATCCCTCTCTCTGTCTCTTTTCTTCTACTTGCATTCTTTGTTTCTATTCCTCTCTATTCAGCCTTGCCACGCAGCAAAGTTGTGTAAAATATGAACTGCTAGTATGTAAAAAAGTATAAAACCTCGTTTGTTCATAAGGATGAATATCCCATCCTTTTTTGGAATGTTCAAAAAGAGTAACCAAAAATCAACTTTAACAATTTGAAGATTAGTTTCGGAGGAGTGCAGCTTAGTTCTCATAAAGTTTGATCAGATCAACTACATGTAGCCTGTGACGAAGAAGGAAGGGGAAAAGGAAATAAACAAGGACATTACCAATAACGGTTTCTCGGTCGACCATCAGCTCTAGTATGAGTTCAACAAGGACTTACAATTATAACTCTGTATCAAATCTTCAAGGACATCAGTTCATTCAAGTTTGGAATATAACTCAATTACTAGGAAGAGAAGTTCACTACTAAGAAATGAAATAGTAATGACAACCGCTAAGAAAAAAGAAAAAATTTCTTCACATTACCAATTCCAAAATTTTTTTTTTTTTAAATAACGGGCCAGCTAAAAGATTCACAAGATTTAAATCACAAGTGTGGATCATGACTTCATATAAAAAAGGGAAGGGAGTATATGCTTATTAATGAAAAATACATTAAGAATGAGGTTTCTTTCAAAAAGAGTGTGATCAATCACGAGTGATTATTGATTTGAATAATTTTTTAGCTCTCCTGTTTTTCTTAGAATTGGTAATCTGAGAAATAACTTTTCTCTTCATCAGCTACTATGTTAATTATTTAACTTCTGAGTAGTAAACTTCCTTTTCTACTAAATTCAGTTATATTCAAAACCTGATTGAACATTCATGTTTGGTCATAAAAACGGAGAGTAAAATTGTCTGGTTGGAGCATAGCGATAATTGTACGTCCTTGTTGGACTATGAGTAGAATTGAGGATCCACATTGGAGTAATTCTTCCCATTGTCCTTGTATATTTCCTTCTCCTCCTCATTCCTTGTCACAGCTGATTGTAGCTAATCTAATGAAACGTCATGAGTGTTATTCTTTCGGTCCTTCAAAACATTCGTCAAATTGTCAAGGTTACCATCTTGATTCTCCGATTCTTTTTTATTAACATGCCCATAATGGAGACCATTTTCATCACTACTCGACACCTCAAAAATAATTTTGCTCTAGACAAAACTCATTCATAAATTAAGAGATATGAAACTTGCTTTATTAATATAGATATACAAAATGAAAGAGTTTATAAATAGGAAAAGGGGTGTATTTTTTTAAAGTAAATCAATTTATTAACTATTTCTATATGGTTTCAAAAATGAAATCTTGCACATTCAATAGCTTGAATGAAAAACTCCTAATCTTAATAATATATTATATGAATCAGAAATGCCCATTACTTCCTTTTGTTTGGATAAAATATTATATAGACGGAATAAAAAGGATACTTAGAGCATCCTCCCTTTTTGTTTGATGAATTATGGATATGGGACTAAACAAATATTATAAAGTAAACTTATCATAAATCAAGAAGAAAGTGAGAGAGATTTTGTGGGACTTTTGTTAAGTCATTTTTTTCTTAAGCTATGAATATTGTAATGATTACATTTTTTTCTTCTTTATTGCTAGCTTTTGTCTAAATATATATGTAATATTATATAAGTAGTAAGTTCCTATGTATTTCATTACGTAATTTATGAGTCAAATAACGTAGATTTGGCCATTGTTATTTACTCAACTAAGTATCTACTAATTGCCTTTGGACTTAAAATTATTAATGCAAAATTATTATAATTTATAATGTAGTGTTTATAAGCTGAAGATATAATTAATCTAAAAAAAAAAAGATTCTTTGACAAAATCTCCTGTAGATAAAATAAAAGAAAATATACTTAACTTTGAGAAATGGTGATGATTAAATATATTATTGTCAGTTGACGAGGATCTAGGTTATCTGGTTACAATATAAGTAAACTTCTTTAATACGAAACGACCCGTTACCCGAGCTTCGGGTACTCAAAATAGATCTCAGGATTTTTTTCAGATATAAAAAGCTTACGTTATTACTTAATTCAGGTTTAAAAAACATAATATCAATATTCAACATAGCATCTCTATTTATCTGAAATATTAATTTCCATAAAATGATCACACTCAGTCCATAACTCGAGCCTAATATAAAAGTACCCTAATCACTGTATTGTTATTGGGAATATCTGATTTTTTGTTGTGAGGGGGGATCTGGTTGGAATGACTACGGATGACTTACCAAAAATGGATTGGAAAAAGTAATATTAGGAAACAGGCCCTTAGTGATTACGACCTTGTATGACATGCCCAGAAAAGTATAATTACTCTAAATATGTATTCCATTAGTCCTTAAAAAAGTTTATTTGAAGCTACATGTGTACAACAGGGTGTTAAGAACCAAAAAATTGATATCATTGTAGTACATATCCCTCCTCATCTGATCTTAAAAACTCTATAGTAGAAGCTAACTAAACTTATTTTATACCACTTAAGGGATTCAAATGTTAAAATTACTTTTGAAAAAAAAAAAAAAAATACTAAAACTTTAAATTTTTATATTTATTAATAATTAAAGACTTTCAAACTACCTGTATATTAATATGAATTACTAATTATGGAAAAACGTAAAAAAAAGTATTTAGAACTAATTGGAAAATGAAGCGAAATTCTAAGAAATTAGAGTTGATTGGGGACTTTTGATTAATTAAATATTACGTATAAACTTAATTAAAAAGATTTAATCTTTTTTGTATATCTAGGAGGTTTTTATGTCAAGGGTTTTGAAATAGAGGTGTGTTTCATCGAAGGACTTTCTTCTCGAAACAAATTTATCCGCCCAAGAGATTCTTCTTGATATAAAAATAACTTCATATATACAGTGTTCACTATAATTTCCATTCTGTATTAATTATTTAAGATTAATAATTTAATTAGTAATTTGATTTAACTTAAATTGATACCATTGGAAAGACGAGAGTTTCCCATTTTCCAAAACCGGTTTATTTTTTTAAAATGTCTACAAAATTGGCAAGTAATGTTTTCCATTTGCAGTCAGCAATTCTCAAAATTTATCTGTCATTAGAGGAATAACTTACACTACGAGAAATACAAAAGATATTCACTTAAGAAATCAAAACGTAGGCAGCGGACAAAAAATACACTTCATATGTTTGTGTGAGCAAAGTAAAGTACTGAATTTATCATAAACACACACAGTTATTTCCAGGAAAATTACTGGTTTGAACCTACCTAATACTATAAAAATGAATAATTAAGTCAGTCAATCAGAAAGTTGGCATGTTAATTTTTACCAAAAGAATATGAAAAATGACCAAAACAGATTATCTATGTACTATTAATCTACTGTATTATTGAAATAATATTGAAAATAACTGGTTTTAAAAATTAACTCATCAAATGTTACATTCAAACACTACTCCATTTATTGCAATAATATATTTAGCCTAATATAAAATTTTTGATGTCTTCTTAAAAACAATATGGATAATTGTAATTAAAAATGTGTCTTTTTCGAAGTTGGTTTTAATAATAGCATGTTCAAATTAAAGGGTTGCTTTCGTTTATTGTATATTTAAGTATATGTCGTTCCTAATCCCCATTATCAAAAGGGGGAAAGATGGAAGAACCCTTATTATGTTAATGCATACAGTTTGATAAATCCTACTTGAGGCATTATAATATAATGAATCTCATTTCCTAAAGAGGAACTTTGTATTCGACAACAACAACTATAGCTATATAAATTATTTAATATATAGTTTTTTAAATTTATCACTACAAAATATGTTAAGTTTGTATAGAACATATCACTGACGTCATACATTGTATCATAATTGAAGGAGACGCCATGTATCCTGATAAAACTTCATCAAATGGCTTATGGATTAAAAAAGACTTATCACCTGCATTGCATACTACTTGATGTTGATTATAATCAGTGAATGTTGAAATAAATCATAGTAAAATATACCAAAAAAAACCTTTAATGTGGCAAGATTTGTACAATTATTATTTCTTTGGATCGATTATGGACGAGAAAAATGGGATAATTGGAGAAAAGTCTTATTATTTCCATTGTATTGTTTAATTTTCTCCTAAAATATGGAAATGAGATTGTATATCTTTTTTAATACATTTTTGGGTCGAATATATAATAAAACTGGCCAATAAAGCTATTAACTTTTTTTAAAACATTGTTATATAAGTCCATATGCTGTTGTTCTCATTTTAACATCCAAGAGTTCACTGGTGTTCTTCATTTTAATGAAAAAATGGATTTTTATTGTAAAAAAAGGGTTATTTAGGACCCCGCCCCCAAAAACACCTTATGGAGGGTCTTAGTTAAGGTCAACAATGGTGATGACATCAGTGATCGTCATAGAAATAGTAGGGGGATAAAATTAAAGGATAGACCGCGAATGAAAAAGAAGAAGTTTTTTTTGAAAAATACGAAGATGACTAAGCCGTAATTCGTGAAGAAGCGGTCAGTGAGCTATTCCAGGATTCCCAAAGTCGTAAAAAAGATGGTAGCAAGTCTGTCTGGCATTTTGAACCACCCTCGATTACTCAAGAACAACAAAATTACTATTTAAATGGTATATTAGCTTTTCAATGACCTGAGCTATCACAGAAACCAAATTTTGTTTTTCTTCAACGAGATGACATTTACAGAGGATCCTGTGTGCAATATGCAAATTTATGGGGTTTTATGCTATAAAAAAGTCCTGCAACCTCCTTGATCTGTCCACTACCAAACCTCCGGCCTGAGTAATGAGGTTCGGTATTGTTTCGTCTGAAGGTAATAAAATGAAGCCCATTTGGTTCCCCGTTGTAAACATATTAATTAGCAAGGATTACTTGATGATTTTGCAAACAAAAGTACTCCCTTAGCTTTACAGAATTACAAAGAAATTAAAGAAAGCCCTTTATTGCTTTCAATAGAACGGGGTTCTGCACATGCGGTTAAAATTGTGCAGGATTGGATGCCCAAAAAAATAAAGTTCTGGCCGAAAGACTTCTGGCCACTGCAGAGCCCCGACTTGCATCCCCATGATTACAGAATCATGTGTCAAATTTAAAGCAAGGCCTGTACACAACGTCATAGTAGTATTAAGTCCCTAAAGAAATCGGTTGAGAAAAAGTGACGGTTAATGTCGAAGCACTACGTCGTCAACGTGTGCAATGCGTTCCAAGGTTGTGTGGAGCGTGTAATTGAAACCAAAGGTACTCAAATTCATAAATAATATTCACTAATAATCAGTAAGTAAGTTATTATTAAAATATTATATAGAATTTCATTTAAAGCCATTAGGAGTAATTAATTGTTCAACGTTAATTATATACCAAGACTTTCTGACGGCCTAGTATATTGATCATTATTGGTCACATTGGGTCATAATACATATCGTTGTAAAGTTTTGAGTGTAAACTACAAACTCTTTCGTGACAATATTGTATTTGGCCAATTCAGTCGTAATTTATTGTTCGTCGAGTAAGGAGGTATCAAAGGAATAAATTTGCCATATTTTAAATCTTTACTATCTCAAAGGGGAAAGTGCATCGAAAGTGACAAAGAAAAATGAAATATAATCCATACTCAATATTGAGAAAAATAATTCTATATTGCTTTTGTGTTGATGGCCACATATGTAATAAAGTATAAAAAAGTAAAAATTTACGACCTCTGAGATTTACAATCATATTTCCCCTACTCGGAGAACAAGTTTCAACAAATATACTTACGATACTTTTACAAGCCAAAAGTAAATATACAAATTGTGAGATAGTTTTATTTTGATTAATTCTCTCAATGTTTATAAATTGTAGTTGATGGATTGGGTTAGGAATAAGAGTATTTCTGTTCATATCTTTTTTTCTCCTTATATATAGAGATATATTTATGTGCTTTTATAATTATATATTTTAATTAAAACAAGACTAATTGATGCATAAGATTATAGAAAAATAGGAAAATGGTTCTTGATTATATTTGGAATTGTTTTGGCATTTGTAACCAACTTTTATAATAAGTTATTGTAAAATATCAGTTATATAAAGATTAAGGAAGGTAATGGTTTTAAGTTATTTTAACAATGTTATTGCTAATATCAAGTCGAATCCTTGGAACAAGGATACCGACTTACATATAGGGTAAACTCTAAATATTATAAAATGAATAATCACATATCAAATTTTATTTATATTATTAGTCATTTAAAATTATGACCACTATTTGATTATAATCTTGAGTTTGTTAGGTAAAGCATAACTACAGACAATTTCCATGGGAATGTTGTACTAATCCTGAATAAGGTAGGTTTTCAAATTTGAATGGAACTTTTTGATGATCCTGTCCTCCAAACTTGAGCATATTCTAATATCCATCAGGATCATCATACAGACTGGTTGAAGGCTAAAAGTTGTTGCTCGAAAAAACTAAGAAAATGTGTGTCACACCATTAGTGCATTATATTGGACGTTTTTGAGGGAATACCTTTCTCATAAATCAACATTATTAATTTAAAGGATACAAAAATAATGACCATCTTACAAGACGGGCTTATATCGTCCTATACCATCACTGACTCTTATTTCTCCTTTTAATAGTTTCTATTGGACAAATCAGATCCTTTTTTGGTCTAAACCAATATTTTTTTTAATTTGATTATAAAATCCTCCGAAAAAATTTACCATTACTAAAACCGATATTGGGAGGCGTACCAGACTTCGACCAACTACGGGGTTTATTGCTTTTGTTGCACAAAAAAGTTTTAAACTAACATGGTAAACATTTGATCAATTATTTAGTAAGATTTTTTTTTTAAAGTGATATTTCTAAACCTCGATGCGAGTTTGATTTTACATAATTCAGGGTTCACCCTATGTAGTGGAGAAAATAAGTTTTGTAAGTTTGCCTACTGAAAAATAATTATGTGGTCCATAATCTTTATGGTAGACTTATTTTAACAGAGAGCGACATTATATGATTCAATAATTATTGGAGGAAGATAAGTCCTGAGCTATGCGTATAATTCCAATAACAACATCCCACAATCAAGTATTGGCTGGTAGAAAAGTTATGTATTGACATGTTTTCTTTCTAAAAGGAAAAGACGAGTTCACCGCATTGAGAGAAGGATGCGTCAATCCTCCAGAAATTTTGGGCTACAACATCCTTTCAGCAAGACAGATCACAAAAAATAGGTATTGTAGTGGGTCTTTCAGCATAAGAATAACCCAAATATATGGTCATGCTAACAAAGAAGTTGCTATAAACAAAGTACTATAAAGTTATGGTTTAGCCTAGCCAGTTTCTGGACCTCAATACAATATACTTTATAAGTGGGACCTTACAAAATCGGCAAAGGATCAAATACATATTTCTTCTATTGTATCTAATAGTTTCAAGTATATAGAAATTATTTTTTTTAAACTATAAATATAGTGTTCATACATTAAAAAAATAGAGATTATTTATGTTAAAAATGTTTAGGTAGTTATTATATTTATTCATATCTCAAACTTTTATTAAAAAAATTTCGTGAGTATTAATGAATTAATAAATTTGGTATTTAAATTTTATCCTGAAGAATGAAAATGTATTTTAGGTTAAAGTACATGATTTTTGCATTGTAGTTCACACAGGTAATCTTTGGGCACGGGAACTTAGAATGAATTGTCGGACTATTAAAAATTATTAAGTCTATTTCATGGAATATGGTCTATAATAATCAAGTTTCTGTAATACATATACAGTAGAGAAAATAAACATTTAATGCCTTGCTCATTTTGTTAGCTTGCCCACTGACAAAGAAAATATCGATCTATAATTTTAATGGTAAGTTAATTTAAACAGTGAGAGACATTATATGAATAACATTGTGTGTTCGATGTAATGATGAGTATAATGACAAAAACACTATTCCCACAGTGAAGTAACATAGTTACTGTTTATAATTCATAATTACTATTTGCCATATATAAATTAAATACACTTGTACACATATAAGGTAACGAACACAACCACTCAAAAGGGTATTGGTGTACTACAAAATATTATAAAACTTAGTTTACATTAAAATTTTGTCCAAAAATATTTTTTTACATTTCATAAATTTTACTATACGAATGTCTTCGTTTTCCTTATGAATGACTTGATGTATCTCGTATCATAGGGAGGGCATCTATTGATAAGATGATCTGCACTTTGCAATTCTTCAATACATACATTACATTTTAAGCTTATATCCTTCCACTTGCTTACGTGGGCTAGAAAAGGGCCATGCCCAATTTAGGCTTGTACAATGAGTCTCAATTTTTCTCTTGAGGGCTTGATACACTTCCACCTCGGCTTATTAAGGATAGTATGTGTATGTCTGAAACTTAAATCTTTTTCACACCAATACTGATAAAATAAGCTTTGAATTGCCCTCTTTAGGTAGCTTGGAGGTGTCACAATATCAAACTGGTTTTGGCTCTCAGTATCCCTCTTCGCAAGATGGTCTCCAAATTCATTTCCTGTAATGTCAGAATGTCCTTTGCACCATTCTAAAAGTATATTTTTTTCACTTTTACAAGGAAAAAGTGGATCAAAGATTGCAACAATGGGAAGTCTGATCTAATTATTAAATTGTTCATTGTTTTTTCGTACTTGGGAAAAGCTTCTACACCTTGTTTTATGGGGAAAATCTCTGCTTGAAGCACAGAAGCTCCATATTTAATGAATCCATTGAATGACTATGGAACCACTATGTATTGGGGAGTGTTTCTCTGGTAAGGGGAAAGAATGACTTCACCACATCGAACAGGAATGGAGACCAATATTTCTAACCTTCGAGAAATATAAAACAACAAACTTCATACCTCAGAGTAGGCCATTGAAAATGAGTCGTGCACGACGATGACCCAAAACATACATTTATGGCAACAAAAGTGCGGCACAAGGAGAATCACATGAAGGTCATGAAGTGGCCTAACCAGTCCTTCAACCTCATCTCGATCGAAAATTTTCATAAGTTGGTAAACTTACAAAATTAGCAAGGGATCAAATAATTATTTCTTCCACTGTACATATGTACATAGAGTTTATGACAAGTTTTCCACTTCTAAATATACAGTTTTAAATGTCAAATATCTAAAAGTTCATCTTCTTACATGGATATCGTCTTCATATCTCTGACTCAGACTCTCCCTTTTACTTTAATCTAATAAGGTAAAAAAGATGTCAAATATTAAGAGTTGGTAATTATCCTAAAACGTCGTTATAGATTATACTAGTGTTGGATTGGCTCTATAACTTTTTATTGATCAAACTTTTCACCTTTTTCAGTCTTTTTTATCGATACAATCTTTTTTAGCATTCAACTGTAATAAGGACCAATAGGTCGACATCCTGTAGTACTAAGGTCCTTGCTATATTTGTATTTTCTTCACTCATATCAAGGATTGCGTGTTACCAGACATATGTACTCTAAATTGTTTTTAGAGAATCATAAAGTACATTGCTTATAAATAGATGTATAAAAAACAAGATAGTTAAGGTAGAAGATATCTTGAGTATAATGCATAGAATACCCTAAGGAACAATTAAATTAATTTTGTCTAATCTATGATTAATTGCTTTGTGTAATAGCGAAACCATTATTTATTTGTTAATACATACTAATGAATTATTTTTAAGTAATGACGTCATTGCTTATAAAATCGCTGACACGATTAAAGCAATGCACTTTTTAATGTAAAATATTTTAATAAATAAAACTATTATTCTTACATATCTATATAAGATAACTCTATATCAAGTAAGGAAAATTAATTCCTCAAATGTCAAAACAATTTTCCTTATACAAGGCGAAGTAAAATAACTTTATAAGAATCATACTGTCGGAGTTGTAGCGGATTAGGGTGGACACATTCCAAAGGCGAGATTCTAAATGTTTTTAAACAAATACAGTTAGTAGCTATTGGCGTGCATTCGCCGTCAAATATAAATATTACCAAAAATTGTCTAACATAATATTTTTCACATTAATCATATTGGAATTTAGTTGCTGAGTTTTTATTGGTGCGATTTATGAAATTCTGTTAAATCCCACAATTTTTAATATACAAATTACCATTTTATCAATTCATTTTCATAATTTTAAATTTGCAAAACCATTGAAAGTAAAAAGCAATGTTATAGACCTGAAACGAGTGACGTCAGATTTGGTGTTATAAAAAATTATGATTTGGTGTGGCTAGTTCAAATTCAAATAAAATAATCATTACTTGGTTTATTTCAGAAAACTAATGTTTTTAAGATCTTTACAAAATCCCCAATCACTTATTATTAAACCAACTAATCCTCCACATTTGTAACTTATGAACAACAGTTCATTTCATTTTGCATTTTTTTTTGTATAAAATAACTATCCCTCTGATGCATTTTAGTTATAAGTAATTGAAAGAAAAACGAATAAATGAACAAATCATTCGGTATTACAATGACAAAATTCGGACAAATGGGGGATGTCACCCATCTGGTATGGTTTTTAAAACAGTGAAAAACAAAATTTTAAATGTTTACTAGCATTGTGAAATAAAAATAAAAATGTTTTAATTTTTAAAACTTGTTAAATTGCTTTTTGGAAAAAGGAAGTTATGTTGTCACAAACTAGTTGAACACAAAAAGTAAGCAAAATATAATATTTTTATACATCCAATAATTATAAATAAACCTTTGCTACTGAGTAAAAAAAATTATAATTTTTGTGAAAGTTGTAATTTGTTTATTTTCTAACATTGTATATAATTATTACGCCAGATATTTTAAATACTAGAGGTAATGCGACTCGACTTGAGTCCATATTTTGAAAATTTGTATTTCCTTTTTGATTTCACTCACGACTTGACTTGGTCTAGAACACTAGATTTTAATGAACTTAAGAAAAAAACAATTTATATAATATGGACACTGAACCCTAAATATGGACTTGAAATTAACTTCATATAAATTTAAGAACTTGAACTGAAATCAACTTGAGACACGACATGAACTTGCAGTTTATTGACTTTTTCCTACTTCCATTATATACTTATTATAAAAGGATGCTTTGATTTTTATCTATTAAAGTTTAATAAAAAATCCTTTTGAATGAGTCTTATATTTTAAGATGATAGTCTTATATAGTATTAAAATAATTTATGTGTGTGTGTGATATACAGTTGAGTCCAAAACTATTCGTACCCTCAAAAAATGCAAACAAAAAACAATCAAATTTTAATTTACAAACTCATTTTGAATACCTCTAGTCAATCAAAAACTACTCTTAACTTAAAAAATTACAATTTTTTTTTCATTTTTCTGAGTAAATTAACAAAATATTATTTTTGACTCTTTAAAAGTATTCATACCCCAAGAGCAAAATTACTTAATACTTTGTAAATTAGGCTATTAGGATAAGTCCTTACAAAATTGAGGCACACACTGGGATCGATTTTGGCCTACTCTTCTTGACTTAATAACCTAAGGTTATCAAGATTTGTTGAATGTCTTCTCCAAAGTGTTTTTTTTTTTCATTGATTCTCGATTGGGTTAAGGTTTTCCAGTTCAATTGGTAGCAAAGAAAGCCCAAATCATGATGCTTTCATCACAATGTTTTACTGAATAGTGTTTTTGAGGTTGAAGGTTTGGCCTTTCTGTCACCAAATATGGCGATGATGGTTGTGGCCAAACAACTCCACCTTTTTCTTATCTGACCACAGCACATACCCCAAAAAGTTGAGTTCTTTATCTTTGTGGTCATCGGCGTTCTTCAGCCTGGCCTTTATGCGCCTATTCTTAAGGAGTGGAGTCTTTCTAGGCACACAACATTGGAACCCATTCTTGTTCAAACCCCTTTCCACAGTTGATCGTCCAACCAAAGTTCCTATTGCTTCTAACCCCCTGGTGGATGGATTTAAAAGTTTCTGTTGGAATCTTGGCAAACTCTCGGAGTGCATATCTCACTTGTGCTGAGCTCAGCTTAAACTTCATCCATGTCTTGATATATCCAGTTCTTTTAAATTGGGTTATGATGCTTTGGACCGAGGATTTTGGGATGGAAACGTTTTTATATTTGTCACCTTGATTATAACAATTGACTACAATCTGACAGATGTCCTCACTGTACTCCCTGTCTTGGTCATGTTAAGCGTCCAACCTACCCACTGTGGACACCCTTGGAATAAATAGAATGCCTCAAAGGCTTAAAAATAGGAATATATGGGAGTTAACAATTTTAAGGCTATCAGGAACAAAACGAAAAAATTAGGTTCTTCCTTTGCTGAAAGCATACTTTTTCCCTTTACTTATTTATAAATTATATGTATTTTGTAGCACATTCGATTCTAATTTGAGGATGTGTAGTTCTTCTACTCGCTAATGAATTAATTATACTTTGGTTTGAAATGGAAGTAGTTTTTTTAGTTGACAATAAGAACATTTTCATTTTCAAAAGGAGTTGTTATTTAATTCTTGAAGATGAAATCACTAAATAAAAATTATGTGCCTTTGCTCATGAAGGACAAAATTAACAATGAGGGTTCACAGTGAAGTTTTAAGTTTAAGTCTTTGTTGTATTCGGAGTAGAATGAAGAATTGACATTGGAGTCATTCCTGTTTATATGTCCTCAATATGTAAAGAGTAGGGTTTGTGTTTATTTCTGTCTTTTCACGGTTGCTTGTAGCTGATCAAATATAACGTCATGACAGCAATGCTCTAGTTTTTTCCTTTGAAATATTTCAAACTTTCAGGATTAATCTTAATCATAGTTATTATATTATTGTTAATATGGTAAAAATATTATTATAAATAAGTGTTTATTACTATGATGTTTAGTTTTCATAGTATAATAAATTGATTCTATAATGATAACATAAGCTTATATTATTTTATTTTAATTACCAACTAGCAGGAACACGCTGTCTTAAAGATAACCAATGAAAAATTTAAAAGAAAAAATTTAAAATTAGCTTATTTATGTTAAAATTATAAAATTAAATGATTTACTATAAACTATAATTATAACATAGGTAAATTTCTATTGTAAAGCCTCCTTGTATATGTACAACATTTTTCTTCTTTCTATCAATTTGAAATCAAAATTTTGAATCCCAAAAAATTATTTTTTCCAAAAAAAATTCAAAAAATTTAACTTTCTCTGAATTATTACAGTAGTCAACAAAATTTAATTTATTTTCTTACATGGACTTTGACAACGGATTCTTATAGAGTTTGGGATCTTAATTCCGAATATATGCTTAGATTTGCCACATCACATCAAGTTTTTGTGATATTTGATATTTAATATTTGTGGATGTTTACATAAAAAAACCTATAATGATAACACGTGTTCCTTTTAAATATGTATCTTTCTATCTTTTTTACCCGAGTACTTAACGTGTTTTAATATATATCTTGATGTGTGCCAGCTCTTCCTTTAGCAATCAATGTATCCTTTATTCAATCCAATGTATACCAGTAAAACTCTCATTGGATATTATTTCTTGTGCTGCTTTCATTTGGATTTAGTAAACGTTGGAGATTATATTTTAAATATTTTTTAAATTACCATCATAGCTGTTTACGAAATCCGAACACATCTGTATAAGCTAGCCATGTCTACATCCTCACGGAGACGAAAGTGCTGTAGCGACCCAGATATATTCTGCTATATCTCTGGATGCTTCACTTTATCATCTCAATGACGGAATATAACTCACTTCGTTAAGAGTGTGTATCTTGCTTATTTTAAAGTACCACTTGGAGACCAAAACAAAAAATGGGTACTTCACATAGTAAGCACGACTTGTCTCGAAACTCTAAGATCTTGGTCTCAAGGAAAAAATGCTAAGCTCAAATTTGGTGTGCCGATGATTTGGAGAGAACAAAAAAACCACCTAGATGATCGCTACTTCTGCCTTGTAAATGTTAAAGGATTCAATAAAAAGAACAAGCGATCCATGACCTACCCTAGCATCTCCTCTACAATACGGCCAGTTCCTCATTCGGACAAAATAACTGTACCTGTTTTCACCAAGTTATCAGGTATTGATGATGAAACACATACTTTAGTCGATGAGGATGATGAAGAAGACACAGATGCAAATTACATACACACCATTAGGTTCATTGTTTGGTCAATCTTTTCTCTATAGTCAACCTGAATTGAATTACCTTATTTGAGATTTGAATTTACCTACACAATCTGCTGAGTTGTTGGCTTCCAGACTGCAAGATTGAACATGCTTGCTCAGGGCAGAAGTGTCACATTTATTCAGAACTGAGGAAGTTCTTTGATTCTGACAATCACTTTGTATACTACAGTAACATTGAAGGGCCTCTTGTGGCTATGGGATTATCTGCGTATCATTCAAGTGAGTGGAAACTCTTTATTGATAGCTCAAAAAGAAGTTTAAAGTGTGGTTTACTTCACAATGGTAACATATATGGATGTATCCCTATTGGACACTCAGTCTCCATGAAGGAGGAGTATGGAAACATCAAAATAGTACTTAAACGATTGAAACATCTCGATCACCAGAGGTTAATCTGTGTGGATTTAAAAATGGGGAACTTCCTTTTGGGTCAAAAAGGAGTTATACAAAATACCCTTATTTCCTTTGCTACTGGGACAGTAGAGCTGACAAGGATCACTGGGTTAATATGGAATGACCATCAAGACATACGTTGGTACCTGGAGAGAAGAATGTCATTAATGAACCCCTAGTTGATCGAAAAAACATTATCCTTCCACCATTGCACATCAAACTCGGTATTATGAAGCAGTTTGTAAAAGATCTTGATCACAATGGTGATTGTTTTCAATATCTATAATAATTTTAATATATTTTTTTTTAGTAATGGTTAGATGTAGGTTATTGTAAAAAATGACCCACTACGGATAAAAATTCTCCAAGGTTCTTATTCTTGATTTTTTTTTTTTTTCAAAATACATCAATAGAAGGAAACTGCTAATCAAAGTCATCCAAACAATTGGAATATTGAATTATAATGTATTGCATTATAAATATATTATTTATATAGAAAAATCAAAGTTTGTCTATTTGTATAAAAACAATATGTAAAAATAAATAAAATGACTCAAGCGCTTAGGCCAATTCATATTTTGTTCGTTTTATCCTTTATAACGTTGCAAATCATATAAATATAATTTGAGAAAAATCAATTACGCAGTAGAAAAGTCATTTATTTTAAATAAGTATGAGTTTTCGTTTATTTTTCATTAAGAAATTCAATTATAGTAAAAACTATATTTTTAATATCAATTAAATTAATAAGTAACGCATAAGCTTTTTTGTGTTTGAACTTGATTTTGTTTGGAAAAATAAAATTAATTAAGTTTAAAAAAATATAAAAAAATATTATATTAATATTTGGAAGCTTCTTCAAATGGTTCTATTTGGCTGAAATTTGTTATGGGGCAAAATTGTGCACATATTAAATTAAATCTTGAAGCCAATAGCCATAGATATTATATTTGGTTGAGAAATTATCATAATAGAATAATCACAAAAATTACACCTATATATGTTCAATTTTGTTTGGGAAACTAAAAAAATTTTTAAGTGATCAAAGTAAATATTTTATTTTTTATCCAGTAAGCTGGAACTGTGGAACTTATGTAAAAATAAAAACAAATGACAATGATGTTAACTAAAAAGAGTACAAACTAGTCAAACTAATTTGATGTTAAAAACAAGAACAAAACATCTTTGTAGCTTGTTTGATACAATCTGAGCTTTACTTTCCAATTTAATGCTTTTTTACAATGTCAAACAGCTATCTAATTAGGTTCTTAAAATTGTTTTTTTTTTAAAATATTGCATGGACAAAGTCCAAAAATGTTCCTTCTGGTAAACAAAGAAAAAATAAGTTAAGTTTGTATGATATTGATATATTGACGCCGGGGCCGGAGCATTATCTTGCAGGGGGATCACTGCTTGCGTATGTTTCATTGTACTGCCTTTGGAGTTGTCCAATATAATTTTACACTTCCTTTTTAGAGTTTCCACACGGGATTCCGTAGAATCACCGGCTGTGAATGCTTTGGTGGAATTGCTCAGCTTCACTAACCTGAAATCTAGGCAACCACGAAAATCAATGATTGGCCTGCCCAGTAGGAGATACAATAAACTTACGAGACACAGGATCAGAAACATTTAATGAAACCGACAACCTGATAAAGCCCAGAGTCTCGACCTTTCCCTCTCCAAAAACCTCTATTGGACCAGTATTCTTGATCACCTTTTACATATCAACTAGATGTTTCGGTACGATATTTACATTCGATCAGAGGCCGAATAACAGTTTAACTCTTCTCCCATTTATCCTCAGAATGGCGTAGGCCCTATCCCCTACTCCATCATTCAACTGGAAAGAGATGGACGAACTAGACGGCGCAGATGACGGACAACATACTCAAAAATGGTACATCTTCCAACACCAGGAACACTCCTTGCCAAATGCAGAATATTTTGACTTCTGGATGACATGGCTTCTTCCACAAGACTTGCAGTTCCCTATGTCGATCCTTGGATTAGCCTTTTGCATCGACCACGTACCTTTGGAACGACGGATGCCACGGATACCTTTTGGCCCTATATACTCGAATACCATTACGGTTTCACTTGATCCCATTTTTTTGGGGTGGCTGAAGGAGGTTTCCAATTATCTAGCTAATGGCAACACGTCTGACAATTTTGTGCTGCCTCTCTCGAAGACAGTTTGGCGGAGACTTGGGGACGACGTGTTCTTAAAATTAAAATGATTTTCGTCAAAATTTAGTTAAATCTGTACTCTTCAACTAATTATACTTATATCCTTAAAATATTCTGATTAATATGTTGGAGGGATCGCAAATTACACATTACCTTTATTCATCATAATTATTACTTATATCGCCTTTTTCATTTCAATGTTGACAACTTTTGAAGCCTTTTATGAAGTAGCTTGTATTTAGCCAGTTATTAGAAGGTTATTTCGTTGATGAAGGCACAAGGTTATTAATATGATGGCTTGCAGTGAACTATTAACTCCACCAACGAAGTAGAACAGGAATATTTTAGCCTCTGTTTGTTTGTCTGTTGGTGACCAGGATTACGGAAAGAGTTACAGATCTATTTTTATTTCACTTAGTGCGAGGATTTTACATGGCTATAGTTATAGACTATTAATTTTTGAGAGATAAAGGTAGCGCAAAATGTTAAAAATACATGATCAACAATCATTTTGAAAAATATTAAGATCAGAGCTCAATTGGTGTCATTATGTAGGTTTGATAGAAATGCTGCATATACCCAAAAAATCAAATTTTAGTTTAAAAGTTATAGTTACACGAAAGGTTAAAAATGCAATATCCACCATCATTTTTCCATAAATTAAGATACAGTGTTGAGATCATTTCCCTGTTGCACACAATATAAATACATATATTAAAGTATAAACGTAAAAGATATTAAATTTAATATGTTTCTTGACTTTAGCATAGAAAAGGAATCGTAATAATTTAGGAAAAATTAACATAGGTAGAGGTTTGCGCTGCAACAGTTGTCCATTCTAGTATTATTATCTAAATAGTTTCAATATAAACAACAATGACCTTGGAAATTTTTATGAATGTTGTTTATATATCCTTCTTTTTGGATAACATAGAATAAAGGGGTTCAGATTTTGAATTTCAGAGACTTAAATGTTCTCCAAACTATTTGAAGGATTAAACTCTTCTCTAAGATATTCTAACACTGACGATCGATCATTTTGATGATTCATGAAGGAGAGACCGCTCTGTATGTAATGTTTGAAAAAATGTTATAGGATATTTTCCTTTTTTTAAGTATTCATTGTGTAGGTCGGAAAAAGAGTTACGATTGAAAATTTTAATTTTCATAATTAAAGAAAAATAATTTGGAAAATTCCATTCAAAAAGCCATACGGTGCTAAATATTGTCTTATAATCTTAATAAATGTTTCAAACTAAAGAAAACGCTATTGAATATTTCATTAAATCCTAGAAGTTTAAGTTCATAATTGATGAAAATATGTTCATAAAATAGTAGGGGGGAATGCATTTATGAAGTGAAAAAGGTAAATTAGGAATTACACCAATTGCAAGATTGTTTTTTTGTTGATGCATCAAATTGGTAACATTTGATTTAAAGATTGAATAAACTGTGGAATTATCAGTTATGTTCACTTATAATCATTAATGTCTTGTGTTGTTCGTTTTGTCTGCTACACAATATGGAAAATGTTCAAATACTCTTAAGACAATATGGAAGATGAAGGCAGAGATAATTTACTCATTATAAATTATCAAAACAATCTCAAATACTTATTTATATATGTTTTGTCTTATTGTTAGAAAATATGTGGATTAGATGGCCCTTGTTAAGTCTTTTTTATTTATAAATGTCGTTTTTAGAATGATCTTTTATTTTGTTTATTTGGAAAAAATTATCATTTAGAGTAAAATGTTTTTGGTTTTTTTTAGATATCACAAATGGCGTTACTATTTCATATTTTCACGTGACGTATACGATTATTTCTTCTCTTTGATGAATTTAACATATTAATATTTCATTGAAAGGGTGTGATACATAAAAACAGCGTAGTTGGTTATAGATAGAGATGGGATTTGTGTAAGAGTGCACGGAGAAGGCGAGAGGGAAACATATGGCATTACTAGATTAAGAATTAGTACTATAGAGAAGATAACTTTCTACATTTAAAATATTATTAGTCTAGGGAAAAAATCATAAATATATTTAAAAACATGTCTACCTATTTTATTATGATTTTAAAACAATTTACTTTAAAAATAGTTGATAATTCTTTTTTCAGAGGGAGATGTCAGATGCACAGCTGTCATAACGTTTCATTAAATTATCTGTAAGAAGCTATGAAATGTACAAAAATAAAAACATCCCCTAATTTGTATCTATGTAGCAATTATATTGGCAGAAATTATCTAGGTTTTAATACTTAATCCTACCCTAAGTCCAACAGGGACTCCATAAAAAATCATCAGTTTTACTATTCGTCTGTCAAACAATAGTGAATATTTTAAACATTGTGTTCCCGGTTTATGAATAAAAAATGATTATATAAATATTTGTCATATTTATTTTCGCTAATTAAGTTGAACAGATAATATATTTGTACCAATACTCATTTTCAGTTAGATTGTTAATCACCAGGATTAAGGTTAATGTTACAAATCGATTTTCATCTAATTTGGTACAAAAGTGTTGAAATGGTCACATTAAGATGCCAAAGTTTTAAAAGGTCAAAATCAAATTTCAAGCTAACACAAAACGTATAAACTACATAATCGACCATAATTCTGCTACAAATTGAGATACATAGCTCATTTTTATTGTATTGTGCTCTACCGAATGCTCATTGCATTTATCGTTTCAAATCTTATTAAGTTTTCCATTTTCCTAATGAGGGCACCTAAGACAATTTTATTATATTAAACAGTTTTTTAGCATAAAAGCAAAAATCCCTTTCGAGTCAACAACCGTCTCATCAATAAAATCTTTCTCGTCTTATATATTCTCCATTTAAAATCTAAATGCACTTTTTTAAAGTGTATATTATGAAATAGTTGAAAATAATTTTGATCTGCTGGTATTAAAAAAAGGAAAATCAATGAAGTCACTCGGCCTGAAAATTTGAAGAATGTTTTGAAGAAAAGCAACCTAGCTCGAATGACGTTTTGTTAAATTGGCGTTAAGCAGCAATGATATGAATGAAATAAACACAAGCCCCACCCCTTTTTCACAATGATTTATGCAACAATTACAGTGATGTGGATACTGATTTTTACTCCGAATCGAACAAGAACTTACACTTATAACTTCACAACAAATCCTGGGAGTTACTTTTCGTCTTTCACGCACTTGTGATTATTTTATACTTACTACCGGGTAAAAAAAGTGATGAGACATTCTAAAAATACAGTTTTGAATAGGTGTTCTCGATTAAGTCTTAAAGTTCCGATTATTTTAGATAGCTAGTATTCTAAGCCTTTGATTGATGTACATCTTGTAAACAAAAATTATATATATGTCGGGCAAGAATAGCTATCATAGCCAACTTAATCCAAACTGGGAGGTCCATTTCAGACATCATGAAGGCCTTAAACGTTAGCAAGGCCACATTCGGTGTGGTCAGAAATCATTTGGATGATGGGGACAACCTTAAGGTGAAAACTAAGTGTGGAAGACCCATGAAAGTGAATCCTGAAAACATTATGTAGGCCTTTAAGGTCAACATATCGATGAAGATGTCAGGAAACGGTGAGAAGAAGAAGGTGCATCGATTTTATGTGGGCAAGGCCATCCAAAAGGCTGGAGGAAGGTTGCTTAGAAGAATTAAGAGGTCATTTCTTTCCCAACGTCAAAAATATCTCGAATTATCTAAAATACAACAGCAACCACGTAATTTTTATCTCCACTGAAAATACCTTTACCGTTGACCCCGTCTACAACAAGCAAAATGATCAGGTTGTATGCATTGGTAAGGTTGACAACAGTATCAGGACAGTCACCAAGACCAAGCATTCGACCACTGGAATGATTTTCGGGTTGTAGCATTAACTGGAGATAAAAATGCCTCCAATTTAATTTACTGTTGGGTAACGGTTACCCACAATCGACCACTTGATGGAGTGAACAAAAAACAAAAATGTCGTCAAATAGATCACCAAGACCACAAAAAATTCTAATAAGGCCATACACGTGTTTCAGCAGGATGGTGCTCCGGCCCATACTACTAATATTGTACAAGGTTGGATAGTGGATGGGTAGCAATATTAACTACTGGTCCAGGAACCTTTGCCCCCCCCGAGCCCAGATTTGAATCCACTGGATTACTCCATTGGGTGGTAAATTGAAAAGAAGAATATCTGAATATTAATACCCTTAAGACTTCTGTTTACCAGCAGTGGAGGATCACGAAAAAGGACTACGTTGCCAATGTGTGCAACGGGTTCCGGAGGCGGTTGGAGGCTGTCATTGAGGCTGATGGTAGCCAGATTCATAATTTATGTGCATTGATATAGTAAAAAATATAATGAAATAAAATCTTAAAGGTACAACGTCATCTTGATCTGTTAAGAGTATTTGAATGACTACTTATTGGCAGATCTCTTTACTTTTTCTACAACTGGTATTCTCTCTTCAAGAATAAAAAAATAATCTAATTATAATATAATTTTTATCTTTCTAAATAGATATGGCACAATTATTACATACACTAGCATCGTTTGCCACTTTTTTATAGCTGGATTTGTAAATTGTAAGTGTTTTTGGTATGTAAAAAAACGAAACTGAAATTAACATGGTAATCCTGGATTTTTCAGAATAATTGAGAAAAGAGCGGCTTAGCAGTTATAAAATTTCATTTTATTAGCTTCAAGAAATGAGAAAGGCAGGAATTTCAATCTTCCAAAAAAGGGCCTCGCCTTATATCTCCCCAGCAGCTCCACAGTGTTTTCTCCAAAATTTACATTCGTGCACACTCGTAGTTCCGCCCTATACTTAGATTTTCTCTCCTCAAGAATGTATTAATAATGATAACAGCTTAAGAAATTATAAATAAAACTCTTGTTTAGCTTTCCGACTAGAAATAACTTCTTAAATATTCGAAAAAAGCCTAAGATTTACTGCGCTATGTATAGATTTTGTCTGCACCATGGGATTATTTCCCGTATATGATGAAAAAATAGGAAATGTTGCACTAGTTAGAGTCTTCAAATGCCATATTTGTGACTACTTTTTTTTTATTTTGTCGGTCGCTGATATTTTTGAACTCCTCAAACTTACTTACTAAATATTATCACTGTCAATATCAAAATATTTTTTTATGATCAGAAATGTGGTAGTGTCTTTCTGGAAGATATTTGCAAAATCTTTTATATGTATTTTCGTCCCTTTCAATAATTTTTCAATATTTTTTTTAAGTTGGTTCACACATATGGTGCGAAGATGGTTGAGGATGACCCTACCAGGTCCATGAAGGCCATGGCAAGGGATTTGGGCTGCCATGAGAAAACAATAAGGGATAAGCACCCTGCCATGTGTCCAAAATCTCCATGCAGTGGTTACCGAGAACTGTTATGACGTCATAACCAAGGATTTGTGGCCTCCTAACTCTCCCGACCTTAATCCTTTGGACTATTTTGTCTGGGGCTATGTCGAGAGACATACCAACACACATCCCCATAGCACCAAGGCCAGCCTGATGGACTCCATCAAGGAGGTATTCGGGAACATGGACAATGAGATGGTAAGAAGAGCCTACGGCCGGTTCATAGGCCGTATTGAGGCTGTTATTGATGCCAACGGTGATTATATCAAATGAATGGCTACTCTATACCTATATGCTCGTCATAGTTTTGATTTTCAATAAAAAAGTTAAAAAATGTATATTTTGTGTTGTTTTTTGTAGAAAAATATTTTGGCGACAATTTGATCCCCGCTCCCTGTATATATAAACTAATTTTTTATGCCTTTTAATACAATTTCAACCAAAGTTAGTGCGATAATTCTTCTTTCCGAGGAAGATAATTAGAGCACAAGGAAGGAATAAGTTATGAACCGAAAAGAAGATAAAGTACAACCAAGAACTTTTTTGTTCCTGTTCTAATTTTTAAGGTAGTTATTTTTTATAACAAACTAATCATCTTTCAGCATAACGTGGTTTTATACATTGCAAATTTCCCTGAACGTACTATTTAGAATGATTCTGAACTGTATTTCAGAGGGAAAAGTTAACACCACGACGATCTAGTAAAAAATAAAAAGCAACAACAACAACCGTTTATCCTTTTCAAATTAATAAATATATTTTCTCCTTTACAAATATTTCAACTATATTCTAAAGATCACTTTTTGTGTCAAAAATCTCTAAAAACTATTCACGTTAGAATTTGGAAAAGTCATGCTTACTAAATAATGATAATAAGATTTTAAATATGACGATAATAATAACCTTTATATGCATAGCAGTATATATTTAACTATATAATATACAATAGTTCAATAGTATATTTACCAAGTTAAAAAAAAAGTATGAAAAAGTATATTCATCATATCGTAAAATTAAAGTTGATTAAACTTTTCATTTTCGAAAAATCAAATAAATATTAAACCTAAATAAATAAGAGTAGCTGCCTACGTAGATACGTAAATACTTACAAAGATATTTATTGGAGTTAAACAAAAAAGTTATATATATAAAAGGTACTTTGAATTTACATATTTGAGCAAAAAAATCATAAGTAATTTTATACCTTCAAAATGTGTATAACTATTAATAAGAAATAATCTTTAATTTTAATAAAGCTGAGACGTGGAATTTTCCTGGGATGTTTTTTTCAGGAAGTTTACTTGTGGATAAAGTCCCTCATGTTTTCCTTTATAAATCACTCATTAAACATTAAACTCATTACTAGATGGAATACCATTGGAAAATTTATTCAAAAAGTGTCTTAAGGATAACAAAAAAAGAATATTTGCTTAAATACATCATACATTCATACTTGATGTTTTACGGGACGATTTCAATTGGAAACTGATCTCGCTACTTAACGTTTAATATTAATCATGTAAAGGGAATTTTAAAATATTGGACTTATTCGATGTACCAATTTGAAGCCTCAATTTAATTAAGGACGGATACAACCCTAGTAAATATATATCTTCAGATTATATCTATTGAGTGTTTTCACTTGACGTCATCATTTTAGATGTTGGTCATTTTTGGGACCGAAAAAACCAAGTTTTATAATAATGAAACCCCTTTTTTCAGTAGTTTTAAAGAAAATATTTAATTCTTAAATTGAGACCTTCAAACATAAGGAATTAAACCTTGTTGTCTAACAAAAATATATTTTTATTGTTTATTTAACTGGTTACATAGAGTCGCATTGATTAAGTGTAAGTAAACATGACAGTATTAGAATTACTCCATCTTACCTAGGAATTTACATGGAAGACCATATACATTAAATATATTTTCTTGTCTATGAACGTCCAAGTTTTTAACTTACACATATTGAGTCTAACAGAATAATTTTTTCTGAATGTTTTGGCTATTTCAAAGGATTTGATTATATACAAATATCAGTGTTTACCACTTGCAAAAGAACTATTCAATGCAAATGTGAATTCTTTATATATATTTACAAGCTTTTGATGATGTTTTCGCAAATTGTTTTGTAAATTTGTCGATTCTCTGTAGTAAAAACATCATAGTAAGCTCCTAATATGGCGTCCCTTTAAAATTATGATGTAACATAAAATTCTCCGGTTTATATTTTATTAAAGTAATTTCAAAGAAAAAAATATCAACTATCTTGTGATTTTATTATTAAGTCAATACAATATTCTAAATAAATAGGGAGGGGAGGGGGTGTTAATTCATGAAAATGAGCAAATTCAATTTTAGCAAGACTTTTAGGATTCAAAATGATTTTAAATATTTCAAAAAAAAAAAAAATTAGCCTAACCCACCCCATACCCCCAAATTACATTTTCACCCATTTATGCTTATTTTTTGGAAATTACAACTTCCTTAATCAATTATTATATTGGAATTTAAAAAATGTATTTTCATGTTTTAAAAACGATTCAATAAAAACATCCATATTTTCAAGTGCATTTACATGTACACCTGTGCAAATGTACGTAGTAAATATTATATGTTGGGTTAAAAAAAGTTTAATGATGACATACAGCTATAAATAGAAAATCAACTCAAAACAGTTTGTATCTAGAAAATATTTATCTAATAAAGTTGTATAGTGCAGTAGATTGTTTTTCAAACATAATAAAAACTAGTTAAGTGAACAAAATTAAGTTTATTTCTAGTGAAGTATAACTGAAATGAACATTTTTGATTCGATATACCCTCCCTCAGCCTCAATCACAGCATCCATTCCCTTCCTGAAGACCACCCAAACCTTAGAGATGTAGTCTTCTGACTTTCGTCCTATTGTGGACTTTACAGATCTTACAGATCTGTGAGGCTTGTTGCACCCTTATCTTTGTCTAGGTATTTTTTTGTGTTTCAAAGTGTTTTTTAATGTCAGTCACGGCTGACAGAAAGATCCTGAGGTGAATGCAAATCTCAGTGGGGGTCTTCTGGCGTGAGAGCATTTTATTAAAAAGTTATTTTTTCTTCCATTTTGTTGTCTTTAAAGATACAGCCAATATTTTTAAATTAAAACAATTGCAAATTATCATTAGAATATTAGAAAAAACTTCCTTTTACCATTCTTTAGAAAAAATATACGTCAAAAAAGTTTTATTTGAGTTTCATAATGATAGTACATATTTAAAGTTTTGATCTACACAGTTTTAAAAGTCATATCAGATAGTTGAAGTCCCCCCCCCCCTCCCCCCATTATTCATACACTGAACTTCGATATTTCAATAATTGGTGATTTTTTTAATTTCCTTTTTAAATAACTTTTGATTGATAAATTTTAAAAGTAGAATTATATGTTACAAAAAGCTGAAAAATATAATCAACATAATTTGTTTTTAATTGCAATTAATAAGTTAATAAGGTAAATCATTATTTTCAATTTTGCAAAGTTGTTCAAAAAGTTAGTTTGTCCTTAGTTTATCACCTTCCAATTACTTGATTTGAACATATTATAATAATTTTGAGCTAATACATGATACCAGATATGATCAAATAAACTTTATATATTTATCATAATTTTTCGTGGAGTTATTGATGTTCAAATAATTTTGCAAAACTCAAATTATAAAAATGAATTGAAAAAAAAAGGTTTTTTGTAGATTAGAAATAGAAGAAATTAACTGAATTCCATGAAGAGCACCAATAAAACTCAGTTGATAAATTGCAATTTGTTTCATTTTGTAAAATATTCTGTTAATCCATTTTTATGCAATATGTATTTGCAACGACAGTCACAGGTTCCTCACTACTACAATCCATGATAACAACTAACCATATTTAAAAAAAAAAAAATCAAATTATCGGCTCAAGAATGAAACTACGCGCACCCCAATATTATATTTAAAGCAGGATTGTCACACCTTATAATCTTTTTTTTTTGTCTCACCCTGTATATTGCTGGTGTATTTATTAATTAAATATGACTAAGTAAATAGCAGTCTATTTACGTATGTATTAATGATAAAACATAGCCTCAATTATTTAGCTGGTTCACAAACTTTTTGTTACATTGCTTTTTCTTACATCAAGGTGTTACACTTACAAATGAGGTACTGACAAACATTGTTTTAATAACGTACTAGCAGTAGTACCCGGCATTGCTTGGAGTTATTAGGCGCCAACGAACGGACAAATTTTGGTTCAATAATATGGAAGATAGGTTCTAAAGAAATCCTTAGTGATATTCATGCCACATGTTACATCCCCACCCACGCCTGTAATAGTTTATCAATACAACTACATTGTGTATATGAAGATGAAAATATATTGATCATATACGTCATGGAGCTCTATATACAATATATATAAATGATACAATACTAATACAGCACCCGGTTGGTATTTTTCTATATATTATATAACTTTGCTTTATTAATAAAGATATGAGTTAAATAATGTTTTTCTTCAGTATCATAATAAACAATGTTTTTTAATGTACCTTTGTTCAATGAATATATGTGAATATTTTAAATATAATTACATTCATTTTATATGAAAAGATAATGTTATTTAGGAAATAAGGATGGAACTGTCATCCTAAGCCCCACAAATGTTGGGACGAACTTTTCTCACATAAGTATGTAAGATCTGTAAAGAGCAACATTTTATGAATGGAATGATAATAAGATGTGGCTCAATTATCTTTCGATCTCCGAGAACTTAATATTGAGAAGAATACTGAAATGTTTGACCCTAATTACTACGTAGAGTTTATCATTTATAAAGTTCTTAGAATAAAATTTTAACCTAGAGCTTTATGAATGTTAAATTTAATTAATAGAATATTAATACATTGGAAAGGATAATCATATATTATTTTGTCTTAAAAAAATGTGGTTAAGTATTACATAAACTGACTAAAACGTGGGATTTGAAAAAATATCAATTTGTTTAACAACTGTATTTGGTTTTGCTGATTCTGAAAAGGATTTCAAATTTCAGAGGCAACTGCATCATCCTAATATACAGTTGCCCCCGAAAGTATTCGTACCCTTTCGATATTTGTGATATCTTTATAGGAAATATTTAACAATTAATTATGAGTAATTTATAGGGTTTAATTCTGCAGCAATATTGAAGCAAAACTGAAACAGAAGTTGCTCAAATTCAAAATATGAATATTAATAAAAGGTGGCCCATATAAATTAGAAAAAAATTTAAAGGCTTATAACGAGTCTTTAAAGATTTTCTTAATTATCTCTTCCCCTTTCAGTAAAACTGGTTCTTTCGAGTAAAAACATTACATAAGTAGTGATGAAAATAGAGTGTATTTTGGTTATGTTAAAAAAACAGAAATCAATATGGCAATCCAGACAATTTAAAAAATGTTTTGGAGGAGAGCAGCCAAGTTGTCATAACGTTAAATTAGATCAGCTACAATCAACTGTGACAAGTGAAGAGATGAGAAGGAAATCAATAAGAACATTGGCAAAAATTACTCAAATGTCGATCATCAATTTTACTCTGAATCCATCAAGTACTTATAATCTTGGCAACAAATCCTTATGGTGACTCTCTGTCATTTATTAATATACACAAATGTTCAATCATAATGCAATTATGTAATTGAATATAATATAAACGGAAGGTCACTAAGCAGGAGTTAAAAAATAATTACAACACCTAAGGAAAATAAAATTCGTTCTTTGGATTACCAATTTAAAAAAAAAAGAAGAAGACCAGTTAACAAAACACACACGAATTACATCATTAAACATAAGATAACATACTTATTTTTAAAGAAAATTGTTGAGCTCAACTTCAATAACTGTTCTCAGATTTAGGATATCTTACATTTTATTTTTTATTCGATTGAACCTTGATACTTCAGAATATAAAAAAACTACACTATGTCACAAAATTCAGTTGTGAATGAACTCCAGCTGAAACCCTCATTTATTGTTAATATTTAAGTCTAAAAACAAAATAATAACAAATAAAATCTTCAGTCGACGTAGGTTTGACAATTAGAGCCTTGTTAGAATATAATTTGATTTTGAGCCATATAAGTCAGAGTTATAATCAATGGATTAAAATATTGCAGACTGTAAAGGATTACTGATTTAATATATTCTCTTGATTAAAATTCCAAAAAAGGTGCCTAGTCATATGGAAATCTAGTAAGATTAAGGATCTTATTTAGAAGCTAACATTTTTTGTAATTTCTTGATATTATAACTAAAGTATAAACCATATATTTTATATTTGAATATAAAAAAAAGTTTGATTTCGTTTTTTTATGTAACTTTAAATTTTTTTAAATAATAAATGCAAAGTTGTGTAGAACGAGCTCCAAAATCATCTATAAATTATTCTAATATATATAAATGATAAATAAATACATTTAATGTGACGTATATTTAAAATAGAATTACTCCTTTCCATAAAAAATATCAACTAATTATTAGTGGACTAAACATTTTTGAGCAAAAGCTCAATTACTCAAAAAATTACTCATTATGATCTATTGGGGGTGGAAATTTGTTTTTCTGAACTATTATGAAATCAATAAAGAAGTTTTTTTCTAGTTATACTACACAAAAACTTTGATGATTCTTTGATTACATTTTTTGGAGAGAAAATCTGCGAATAAAATTTTTTTTTTTCTTTCATTTTCACCTGAAGCTATTACAAAACTTAAAACAGAGGGATTGTTTATTTATGATTCTCTGAATATACTTTATGGAGTAAAATAAAAAGATTAAAACAACTCCTGGAGGAAAATGGAGAAAAAATCTAGTAAACATAATTCCTATCTTTAACAGAAATCCTGATATTTTAATTTATGTAAAAGGTTGGACGTATAATCAGTGATGTTAATGAAGATATGTTTCCTTCTAATAATACTCATAAAAGTATCTTCAACTTGAAATTTGCTCCAAAAACTAATTTTGCCATTGAACTGTCTTGCAATACTGATTGAATGCAAAAATTAACGGAAGAAAATCTTTCTAGAATCTTGATTTATCGACATAATAAACACATTGCTCAATAAATCCTGGGCCTCGATAGGAAAAAACATTTTTTTGCCAAAATTCATTTTTATTCATCAATACAATCTCCTTTTAGAAAGGTACAATCATTTTAACATTTCTCTAGCTTTTCGATAGCATAGGTGAAGAACGATTTATCGAGACCTTGAAAATATGATTCAGTTTCGACAATCACTTCCTCATTTGAGCCAAATCTCCTTCATGGATCATCTTTTTGAGTTCTACGAAGAACCATTAGTCGTTGGGGGCCAGATCTGGAGAATATGGTTGTTGCAGTAGCAACTTGAAACCCCATTCGAAGCATTTTGCGGCTGTTTTTATTGACTTGTGACCACTCAGCAGAATGCCGTTTTGATTTTGGAGTGAAGTGGTGAACCCATGCTTCATCCATTGTGATGCACCAACGCAAAAAGTCCGTCTTATTTCGCTTGAACATTCCAAACAGATCTTTGAATCATCTGCTCGTTGATGCTTTTCCCCTTGACGACCAAACACGGCACCATTTTAAAAACAGCTTTTCATACCCCAATATTCGTGTATGATGGTTTCAACATTACCTTTTGATTACTTAAGAGTGTCAGCTATATCTTGCAACTTCACTTTACGACTGCCATGATGATTTTCAGGGGGTTTCAATGTTGCGGGAATAACCACTTCATTTGGCAGACCAGGGTATCCAGTATCGTCGATGTCCATTCGACCACGTTTGAAATCGGCAAACCAGACTTCGGAAAAGAATTCTCAAGCAAAGCTTGGGCTTGATTGGTGTTTTTTCCATCAAAAAGCAATAGTAAATCAACACACGAAATTGCATTGAATCCATCGTTTTTAAGAATCACAAAAGTAGCGTCAGTTAAACCACTAACTTGATAAATAATAAACCAAACGTCATGAAACTTTGACAGTAACCTTTTGAATGTTTGTACTGCCGATAAGTATTATTGCCCTTTGTTAGTGGCGCCATCTGGTAGTTATAACTGGGACTTCTTTACCAATGTTTTTGAAGAATTTGTCAATAAATTATGATAAATATAAAACAACATTAATAAATTTAAAATATTCTGTAAACTTTATTTTTCTTTAAATATGCATTGGTAAATTTGGATTTTTGGTACAAATTTAACAAAACATTAGCGCTTTTTTTTGTTCAATTTGGAAACGAAAAAATAGCTTTAAAATTTGAAGTCTACTTATGTGTATTCAGTTGCACATTATAATTAAATATATATGTAATTTTGGAACTGCTATCACACAACCTTACATTGCTTATTTATTTAATTGTTGCTTAAAAAATCAAAAGCTAAATATTAAAAACTAATTAAAATCGATTTTTTACGTAAAATCTTGTTAAAGTGTAATTAAAAGTTTATTTTTTAGCTTTGGTTATTATATTGTAATATAAACATTGAACGTATCATCCCATCAATGACTCTGAAATTGCTTCTATCAAATAGACAATGACCAAAACGTTGATTGATTAATTGATGCGTGATGAAATATATTCAATGTTTCTTTTTTCAGTATTCATATGTACAATGGAAGTGAATGTTTAAATAAATTTGTTGATAAATGTGACTTTAGTGATAATTTTAAGATTTTTGAAAAAGGCGCAGATTTTATCTCAACACCCTGTATATTTCAAATATGCAGAATTATATAATGATGATTATGAATTAATAAATAATCCCTCTCTGTAACTAAGGTAGAGAGTAGAACAATAAAGATACGGGGCCAAAGCGCCTATGGGACCACGAAGTCATGCCATAAAATGTAATTTAGCCCTTTTAGTAGAAGCCACTAAAATTGAGCCTTCTGTTTATTTCCTATATCAGTCAATGTAATCTTATCCAAAATATTCTTCAAACTGTATGAGTGATCATGTTTGATTTCGGTTCATTTTATTTTATCACGCCGAAAGGTCATATTTATATATCTTTAAGAAAAGGCTTTCAGTGACAATGAAAAAATATAAGAGTCTATTATTTGATTCGAATTAAGTAAAGCAAAGCAGCTGATTTTTATGTATATACAATCACCTATCTATTTAGGTTATGTATTAATTTTATTCTATTCATGCAAATCTTAAATATTTTATATCATGCCTTGAATGCATAAATTGTACAAAGGTAGAAGCATATCGTTCTTTTAAATATGTCTAGTCAATTTGAAAAAGAAAAATATTTTTCTTTGTGGACAAATTATTTTGATGTTTTATGTAGGTACATTCAATCGAGAGGAACTTTTTATTTCCATTTTTTTTATATATATTTTTATAACTCAAGGGGTCCGTACTGCTTAAAGTAAAGTACCTTAGAAACTAAAACATGTCTTAAATATTTTTAATATGCGTGGCTTCTTAAAGGTTAAGATTATACTCCTTTAATTGGTTAGTTGGAGATGCACTGATTAAGTATAAGTAAACATTATAGTATTACAATTACTCCATCTAACCTAGGAATCTTTTGGTGAAATCCATATACATAATGTGTATTTCTTTCTCTAAGAATCATCGGGGCACAAACGTACACACATCAAGTTAAAGAGAATAACTCCCGAGCGTGCAGTCCATGAGCTATGGCGATTCTATTTATACTTTTCCTTTTAATGTAGTAATTTTGCGTCCATTTTGTTCATTTAATTTGGTCTGCAACGCATTTTCAAGTACCATTTGAAAGCTTTTCTGTTTCCATTTGATCTTCATTCAACAGGCATCTAAATACTGAAGCCTCTCCATAACTTTTAACATAAAATAAAATGAAGTATATATACAGAGATTTAAATATTCTGAATAGCTGCTTTATTAAAAAAATAAGCTTAATATAAAGAATATTTGGAATAATAGTAGTTTAGCTGTCATGACAACTCATTAAAGTACCTGCAAGCAGTTATTAGATGAAAGAAACATACAAAAGCCTCCCTCCGTATCTTGCAATGCTTTAAGTTGGAATTTAAATGATGGAAATCCTCAATTTTACTTATAGCTCCAAAAACAATTTATCAGAGATACAATTTGTTTGTCACGAACTAGTGATTACTTCTACTTATTGCTTTCTCTTCCATAATAAAAGAAAAATGATGGCATCTTTGGTAAATAAAAAATTATCTTCAGTTGCAATTACTATCGGAAAATTATATACTTTTTTATTTATGTGTATATGTATAGATTTAAAGAATAGTATGTAAAAATGAATGAGATATTACAGGTGTTTAGTTCAAATCATATTTTATACAACTTTAAACTGTTCAGGGTTAAGAATTTATTTTAACTCATTATAAGGGTCTGTAACTAAATATCATATAAAAGATAAAATAAAAGGGCAGTATATTATATGAAATATAAATTAATGAGTGTGACTTCAGATGAGCTTTAATAACGTCCGTGTCTTATGAAACGACGAAGTTCAAAATCTCTCGCTGCATTTATTTTTCTTTCATTCCTGAGAAGATAACATCTAAGTATCGAGTAACTACGTGTGAGTGCGCGCAAGGGTTTACTGTTTCTCGGCTCCTAATAACTCCAGGTAATATCCTTTATACTAAGCATTACAATATTTTAATGTAAACATATATTAAAATCTTGTGTATTTTGGGCATGTTAAAATAAATAAATTTGTATTATTTTAAGAATATACTAGAGGAGATCTGCTACAATCAGCTGTAACAAGGGAGGAGGGGAGAAGGAAATAAACAAAGACATGGCGAAGAATTACTCAAATGTCTATCCCCAATTCTACTTGGAGTACAACAAGGACTTACCATTATAACTCCGCAACAAATCCTCAGGGTGGCTTTCCGTCTTTTATGAGTGCAAAAAATCCAATCATGTTCTAACTATAATTGAATAGAGTAGAAAAGGTAGTTTATTCGTTGGAAATTAAAAAGGGGAGAGTGAGGATACATGTTACAAAAAAATCATCACTGTGATCCGTTTCACAATTTAAAAGATAATTCAGCGCCCAGGAAACATGACAAAGGTAGTTAGTTACATAAAACAAATCATTCCAAAGTATTTTTGATATAGTGCAATAATTAATAGCCCTTTATTGGTGTTTTTGAAACTAACCAACAGTAGGATACTTTATACACCAGGAGAAGACTTGATACAGGGTAGGATTAGACATGTTACAATAGGAGAAAACATGGAAAAACTACCTTTTGTTATATTCAAGCATTTATTCTACTCTTTATTACAGTTTGCCAGCATCAAGTAAATACATACATACATATAATAACATAAATAAGATAAACAAATAAAACATTTACAGAAACAGAGCCTCGTTAAAAATAAAGTTAATTTTTTTTATCATTTACTGTGATTGATAACTAAAGTATAATATGAAATTACACAAAAAAAGAAAACATAATGAAATATAATATATATATATAGTACGAGTATATATAATAAAAATAGGGTGTAAAAAGTATCCTTCAAAGTGTTGAAAGTAGAATAAATAATATGAGCTAAATATTGAAACGAATAATAGATTATAAGCATGTTAATTAATTGAACTACATGCTAGACTATGATATTTAATAAAATAAAATCACAATCTCATGTTTTATAATAGAATAATATATATATCCACAAACACTTAACTAAAATATATGATTTTATAGACAAAAATTTCAAGAGCGATATTGTCTTTAACTGTAAGCAGTAGGCAACCCAGGTTTTATGCTTATTTGATAAACAATGGAAGAAATTCAATTGTATAAAAGCAAGGATGTTAGACAACTTTTCATTTTAAAGTTATTGGCAGTGTAACATGTCTCCTCCGTAAAAACTATCCTCACTCTCCCCTACTAATGACAACAAATTAATCAAAGAAAGTTCATTATTCAGTTTGCTAACTCAAAGAAAAGAAGTGAGCTATAAAATAAACTCGATTTTTTCACTGGGCATGAGTTTGATTAGTTATATTAGTATCAAAATAAAACGTTAGAAAGTGGCACTGCCTTGCAGAACAAAAAATAATACAACTCCCTGAATGATAATATTCGTAAATAAAAAATAAAAATGTTTGTTACTCACATAGAAGGCGATAGCAAAATTATCTTTAGCATTCACAATTTTTTTAAGCAGCTAGTCTTAACCACGTGCTACAGAAAGTCATATCACCTTGTGGATATTATATATTTATAGTTTGCTCATCCTTTATAACAGAATATTTCTAACGAATGAGGGGGGAATGTTATACCGTGTGCAAGGTGAAATTGTGGACTTAACTTTTAATCAAATAACCCTGTAAAAAATCTTCGGGGTTACACACTGTCTTTTATGAGTACACATAAATGTTCAATCAGGTTTGAAGTATAAATGAATGTAGTATGAAATAAGTTCACTAATCAAGAATAAAATAATAATGACAATAGCTAAGAAAAGAAAATTCATTCTTCAGATTACCAATTGAAAAAACAAAACAAAAAAAAACCGGGTTAATTAAAAAATACAAACAACTGGCATCATCACAAATATTAAATTAATAATTCCAATGATATTAGCATAATGAAAAACTCACTTCAATATGTTTAAAATATTTTACCTCCAAAAAATTAAGATGTCCAAAAAAATTATTCTCATTTGTAATAATATACATTATATAATTGTCGTGTACATTTTTTTAACGTAGCTTTTTTGATGTTTATAAAATATGTATGTTACACCGTCTCCTGTTGCAACTGACCCAATCTTCCCTAATATATGATTTATTTCCCTACATTTATTATATTAAATACACATCAAATTACATACATGCAGAAAATAAACTGATGAAAATTGATATGTGTGTGTGAAAGTCAATATTTGCTTAGCTTTTAGTAGAAAGTAATGTTTTTAATTTTGTTCTTATGATTATTTTTTATATTTTTGTGTCTCATAACGGAAAAAATACAATATATAAAATGCGTATTTACTTATTTTTTTATATAAAAGAGTAAATATAGTGCCAACTGTTTCATCTTCCTCAAAACATCTGCAGTTTCAGAAAAAAATTTCAAAAAATAATAATTTTTTTTGTTTAAATACACAAATTCTAATTCTCTATGTCTTTTTACCCCTATTAAAATAAGTATACAAACAATTTTAAATACATTCGAAATCAGTGGTTATCAAATGAGGGTACACGTAGATTTCGAAAGACTATTTTTCCTCAATGCTATAAATGCTTTGAGGGAGTACTTGGGCTAAATAAATATTTTACAAGTGGTATATCACTAAATAAAGGTAGATAATCCCTGTTCTAGATTGTTTTTATTCTTATGTTGATTTTTAAAGGAGATTTATAATAGGTACTTATATAACTAATTTATTGTTTTTATGATGCTATAAAAAACTAATGAATATCTATAATTATATTTAACTTCACCATATTTATTAACTAAAAAATTATCTTATATTTATCCAAATACAAAAGAAGTACCATGCCTTATTTATGAAAAAATTACGAAACACATTTGTATTCTTAAAAAAAAAACTATATTAAATTTTTATCTGCAAAGTATTCTATTCAACCGTTTGGGCGTATTGCAAAATGTATCTTCACAACAAAAAAATCATAAATATAATTTTGGAAGGGGCCATATTAGGACTGATATAAGTCTCTTTAAGCCAATAAAGTTTCTAATTATAATTAAACTATTCTTTCAAATTGGAATACAAATGTTATAATTGACTAAAATATGTCTAAGAAATTTTGGACTGCATGCATAGGTAGTTGAAATCCGGAAGATTTCAATGAAATATATATTACAATTTATGTCCCAAAATTATTGCAGCAATTCACAAATCTTTCGCTCTTACATGACAGGGTCTATAAGGTAGTCAATCACTCAAAGCAACCAACCACAGCTGCAACCACAGCATACAACCTCGCTCTGCATATTGAACACGCCTTGATGAGGAACTCTTTGGCTATATAGGCCACAACCTCGATAATAGGAGGCTGCAAGGAATCAATAATAATATGTGTATTGCACTTTCTCTCCAAGAGTCCGCCCACATAGTTGTGCAAGGAGTTCAGATCTGGCGAGCTAGGATGCCACATTATCTTTGCCCTAAAAGCCTTCAGGAAGTATGGAGTGATGTTTTTGCTCTCAGAACGATCGTGATTCTTCTTTGCAGGTGTTATCGATCTATCAGTCTCTTTGAAAGCCTTAAAAACATTGTTAATTTGGGGGCAGCATTGTAAGCTCAAAGCTTTATTTTGGTGTGTTATTTTATTGGGATGTTATCTTTTTCTTGATTTTTGTTTAAGATTGTTTCTTGGTGATGCAACATGTATGCAATTATATTTTATAGGTCCGTTCACAAAAGTTTGCCAAATCTGACGAAAATTAAGTAAGCAGATACGGAAAAAAGGGAAACATGATATTTTTGATACACATTTGGCTTAATAGAGAATTGTAAAGATTGTTCTTGTTAATGTTCACTGGTCTATGATTATTCAGTCAAAAAATACTGGATTAGGCCCTGAAAGAATAAAAAAGGCTGCGGTTATCAAGTTGTTGATAAAATATTCTAAAAATTGATATTCATTGAAAGAGCTTATAACAGCCTCAGAGTAGTGGCTGTACCGAATGGTCCTTTAAAATCTGAATCCTTTGAATTTTAAAATTGAACAAGATTTTAATTTATTTATTAATATAAAGTTTCAACAAAATTAATACTATAATGAAATGTGAGTCCGATCTCTATTAATAATTAATTTACCCACTCTTAGTAGCCATGATGGCTTGCAGGTGACGGCAGAAGGCTTGGCACCCACAGCAGATGTAGACCTCTGTCGTGGTTTCCCAGTACTGGCTGACAGTGACTTTGAGGGCCTTGGTATTTGGATGAAGAGAACTGCAGGGCTTCCCCTCATCATGTATCCAAAAGGTGTAATCGTAGAAATTGACATCAGGGCTGCAAGTGGACCACAGATGCAAAAAAAGAGTTTTAAAAGACTCATTCAAAAGAGTCTTGCCACGGATGATTTGGGGTTCTTTCAATACTGGTGTCAAAACTGGCATTTCCCCCTCACGATCCTCATTCCAATCACTTTTTTGATAGCTTTCTAGACAGTCTGGAGTGACACTCAGAGATCTCTTGCATGGACCCTCAGTAACTTGAGGGGATGGTCAGGGTTTTTTTCTTTCACTCCTCCAGCTCCACTTTGGCCTTTTGACAAAGCTTATCCTCGACCAGGATCTTATCGGGCTTGATGACGGCGTAGACGGTGGTTCTGCAGCAGACGCCCAATAGTTTGGAGTTTGCGATTGGAAATTCGTAAACCATATTCATATTTCATTTTCTCGACTTGTCCATAAGCTAGGGAGTTCTTGGGTGTTTTGTCCTGTAACTAACACCCCAGTACATAATATAGGCTTTTGAGGAAAAATTATGTATAATAATTTCGCTTAGGATATATAAACTGTATTGTCTTTCAAATTTAAATTTCATTGTGCTACATCTTTTAAATATAATGTTAGGTTATCTGATGAGACTTTTGTCACACGCACCCTTTATATAATTCTTCTATTGCTTTGCTTAATAAATATATTTAATTGTGATATAAAAAAAATATGTAATAATGAGTTGAACTATTTTAATAAATAATTATTGATAATTTTTTAATATTTTATATTTATAATATTTAAGTATTTTTTGTTCTATATATAATAATGAAATAAAGTTTTGCTTCTAAAAATACATGAAAAACTAATAAAAGTGTAATAATTTTTTTTACAATTAAAATTTTCATAAAAAGAACTTGTTATTGAAGTTATAGACTTAATAAATATAAGAAAAATAAAACTTTGTTTAGACCAAAATATGTGAGGACATCACAAAAAATCAACGGACAAAAAAACATGTGAAAAGGAAAAAAAATGAAGTTTTTATATTTTTGCTATTTTTGTTTCATGAGAAAATAAAATACTATTAATGTAAAATGAAATTAAAACATTTTTTGACAGAGGTCTAAAAACCACTTAAAAACCGTGTTGCTTAAAATCTTTACTTTAATTTGAATGCATTTTATAAGAGTATAATACTTTAGAGGAGTTGCAATGGTCTCTTAAAGATAGTACATCATGAAGTTATATAATAAGGATAAATAAAAGTTTATGTTGGCGCATCTGGAATACAGTTACATTATTTATTGTTATATTTTAAATCCTTTGACGCCATTATGATTTTAATGATTTAAATGATATATTTTCGTAATGAATTCCACGAATTGTTTTTCATCTATTAACGATATCTCTGATTTCCGAGCTTTTGAGCATAGAGACGTCACATTTTGCGATGTGAATGTAGAAGAAGGACGTAGAATTGAAAAGTAGCACGAAAATGGTTGTTCGTGTTCTCTAGGGCCAGTGAATCCATTAGGAACTAAAACTTGTTGTTTTAATTGGTTTGATTATGATTTTGTTTCTTTTTTGCGAGATCAATGCCTAGAAATGTCTTCTATTTCTCCATTGAGTCATGCAGCCTAAGTGTTTGGACATTTTTGATGCCCTGGATAGGGAAGATGACTAAATAAAATTCCAAATTAGTGGACAGAGAGAGTGTCTTACAAATTTTTCTTTGCTCATAACTATGGGGAAATCTAGAGTTCAGGGACTTTACACTCTTATTTGAAAAATAGGCTGAATCATATGCAAAATAAGTTAACTGGAAATCCATCTAATAACCCGTACAATCGAATATAAATGATAGAAAAGAAGGTGTTAACATTTTTATCGAGAACTTAATTAATTTATCTAAGTAATTCGTTTCCTAATTCATTGGAATAGGGAAGTTGTATATAATTAGCATAAAAAAATCATGTGTTGATCAAGTATACGATAAATATTGCAATATATCTACTTTTATTCGTCATTGGACTGTTTTCCCCGAAATGGGATTTAGAGGACGGCAAAGCGATGTGCTCCATATTTTTTCTAATATTATTCTCAAGAATTGTTCATTATTCGGATAATCTATGGGGAAAACATTTGGTTGATCGGACAAAAAATATTAACAACAGTATTAAAGAACACATGCACCATGTCCTCAGTGAACGCATAGATTACAATAGGAGGGTTGAATATGCTAAAAAGGATGACAAATCTGTTACGTTATTAGCTATGGAATTTTTTGAAGCTAAATCAATCCCTCAATTGTCAATTCAAATATGAAAGACACTTTTCATTTCTCTATATAAAGTTAATCTTTTTGGTATTGAGAATGAAGGAAAAGGAACACCCAATATATACTTTTGATTAGGATGAGCAGGTACATTTTTATTTAATTTTTTCAGTCTTTGTAATATTGTTCTATAATAATTTTAGAAAATTATCAAGAAAGGCTCAAATTGTGTGGGATCTCTCTCATATCATGAATAACAGCCTATAAATGGTGTTCTGTGTCTTGAAATTAAATGGAATAGCTTTGAGTAAGAATAATAGAATAAGATGGAAAGTTATTCTACTTTTAACAATTAATTTCCTTTACAGAAGTCAAAATAAAAATTATACCATTATGGCTTTTGTATCGTACATGGTCATTTATGGTGCATTTGATGAAGGTTCTATACACTTACTCGTTAAAAATCCTTCAAAGTTTTTGCCAAACTGCAGCTTTGGTGTAATTTCCAAATCTTATAATAATCAACAAAAAATGGAATGTGTGGAAGACTCAGTAGAATTTGTCGTCAAAACATCTACTAAATTCAATGTTATATCTTCTTAGAAGAGTGAATACCCCAAAATATGGTAGTATAATTGGAAAATATTTATATACAAGTATTTTTATCATTTAAAAGAAATAAAGAACTATCATAAATTCACTTTTAAATCTACTTCTCCCGGTGTTGTAACCGTAAAAGATTGATTTGATAGTTCACAAACTCCTTCTGTGAACTTATTAAAACATGAAATTTTGTCCAGTAAATTGCTTCTCTTGATTTCTGAATAGTATATTATAAAAACTTATTGGAGGAAAGAATTGAATATCTTATGATAAAGGTTGTTTTTTTGATTTCTTGTAATAAAAAAAAAGGAATAACTTTTTCTTTAAATCTATAAAAATGAAACGAGCTTCCGTAAAAAAAATGAAATATTCATTTTTCTCAACATAACGATTTCTTACATAAGTTGACTTCCTCTACTACATCCGTCTTTTTATACAAAGATTCTTGAATTTTAATCTCCACTATATAATTATTTGGGAAAAAATAATCCATCAACATTATCGCCTAACTTATTAAAAGGTCTCACTCAACATTAAGTTGTTTAATTTTATAAATTTGTAATCTACCCCTTTTCTATTATCAGACTCTAAATGCTATTTTAATTGTACAAGTAACTTATCTACCCATTTTGATCCAGAACAAGGACTCTCACATGAATATACAACCAATGGCCTTAAAACACATGGAAAAAGAAAGAAAATGTGTGTTTTTCATAGAAAGGGTGTGATTTACAAAGTAAATGTTTAAAGAAGGAGATAAAAAAATGTAGAGCTTATAAACATTGCAAGGAAAAATATCTTAAAAAATCTTAAGATTATACTTTTTTCTATGCAAGGTACACCCAGATTTTATTAATTCAAAACTCCATTTTCATTCATCTTAGATCTAAAAAACTTGTTGTTATTCCTTGAATCTATAATAAAGTTATCTTCCATTATGTTCATCTGTACCAACCATTATTGCTACATTTTTTAACGGGATATTATGATAATAATTAACCCTAATTTGCACACTATACAGAGGGTTAATTAAATTATTTACATAATAGAAATGGTAAAACATTATACAAAGAATAGTGCACTAACTTCGACATAATTTTCGAAAAACAATCGTATGTTGCTTTCTTGTAATTGGCTCACATTTAATAATTATTTCACTATGTTGATACATAAATTAAAGCCCATCTATAGGTTTTCAATAAATAAACAATTTAAACTGATTATAAAGAAGGCCAATCGAAACATGGGAATTATTAAAAGATGCTTCAAAACTTGTCACCCTTCGTTTATGGTTATAATTTATTTACTCCCAATTTTCAACATTGATGTCGATAATTATTGTGCGGACTTTCTTTTAACATTTAATAGCTTAACTAACATATTTAGGGTTGATACAACACACAAAAAAAAATTAAATTGAAAATTCATCCGGAAGAACAAAAAATATACCTGGTCACTGAAGTTACCAATCGGCATTAGTGCAAATAAATATCTTTTTTGTCTTCTGAGTTATTAACTATTTCTAATTAAAATCAAATTATAACCTAAATTATCATGTATATAACTCTTTTTTTTAATGAATGCCTCCATACACTCTTGATTAACAGGTAAGTAGCACATTTTGCAAATTTATGCCGAATGACGTCCATAATTCAAACATCTTCTGTTCTTAGAATCCCCTTTGGCTGGCGAATGAGATTTGCTATAAAACTTTACATCATTCATTAAAGATTTGGAAATAACTCATGTAGAACCTAGATTCTTCCATTTCATGCAGTAGGACGTCAAAATGGAAATCACGATGTGCCTTGTGATGTCATGTAAATTAATTTTTTTATTTTTCTTATTTTTATATCTCATCCATGCATTCAAAACTTGATTATTTAGGCTCCATAAATATAACACCCCCAACCATTTCTTGGATGTATTCTTACTCAATATGCGCCTACTTGTTGATCAAACAGATCTCTACCCCTCATGTGCGTATCATAAGTCTGTATAGAGTTAGGAGCCGGAATTTGAATGGCTCTACAAAATGCTTTATCCATGTTTCCTCGAGATTTCTTATCCATAATCTTCATGGATTTCATTGTTGATTTTCCAAGACTATCATCTTACAACGTAGAGGTGCTAGTTAATTATTTCAGGAGGGTAAAGGATCTATTTTTGGACCATTTCCATTACAATTTTAGGACCATATCCCAGCCCATAGTCAGAAACTTTTGTATATGAGTTGCAATACGGTTCAACATGGAGCAAAGTTCCATTGTATTTAGTGGCAGCCATAGTTTGAAGGTTTTCCTGCGTATAAATGATTTATTTATGTGCCTCCCGTAGTATGGAACCATCACTTCATCAACACTAAGAAATTTATCTGCCTTGTCGATTTTAGCAGTTTTATTTAAGTGTTCAAAGATAGGCCATACTTTATAAAATCGATCTTCATCAATGGCCATATTGTTCCGAAAATGAAGGCATCACAATATTTGGTCGAAAATTAAATAACATATTTCAAAAAATGATGGAATTTTATGCATATTACTTTGTGTACTATTTTAATTTAAAAATTTATAAAACAAACTTCTCCCTCTCCTTCCAATGTAAACAAAATATTTGGAGAGGAGTATTATATTGTTAACATACCTAACTATACCAGTCGGTACAATAGATGGATGACCAGTGGAGCATAAAATATTTGTAATATAATATGTAAATGTTTAGATCGTGGCGTGTGATTTGTTGATTTAATAATTTTTTTAATAGGCTTAGATAATTTAAACAGTTTATTGAAATAATTCCATCAACTTTTATCTAGTTGGAGTATCAATTGATCTTGGATTAGAAAAACTGATTGTAATTGGCTAAATTGTTCAATTTATTTTTTGAAAATTTTGGATTTCCCTCTTCCCCTTTTTTAACAATCACAAAAAGTTTTCCAATTTGAAGTTAAAAAAAACTTTTCAAATTAAATTAATGCAATTGTTTTTTATGATTGATTATACGTGTATTATACAACTTTTTGATTGATTGAGCAAATAAAGATATTTTGCTATAATATAATATTTCTTTTAGTTGGAACAGCTTATTAGTGATTTTATACAACTTATTGTCTGTTAAATGATAACACTACCTCTAGAAATAAGGACTATTACGTGGGTCTTTAACAATTTTTGGTATACCCCACACCTCATATTAAGTTTACACTCGAAAAATTGCCCACAGTTCCAGTTTTCAAATAAACTTTCACAAAATTTAGTTTGAATTATATTTTAATAATCAATTTTCAGGTTTCCAAAATATTTCACAATTTCCATAATTTTTCTACCTCAACTTCAGCGTTTAAGTTATCCGAGTTGCCCTGCCCCTTGGCTTTTTGCTCACTCATGAAAACGAGATTACAAAATGTTTTTAGTGTGTTTATGTAGAAATGATTGTTGAACCAGAATATAAACAATAAGTACAAACCTTTCTATATTAATGATAAATTAAATTAATTAACAGTTCACGTTTACTGCCTAACCCTGTTAGGATTTATTTTATATAAATTAGGACATGCCCTTGCCCCTGTTGGCCTCAAAAGAGTAAATGGAAGCTTTTGTGATTGTTGGATTTAATTTCATCCTACTAAATAGCCTGGCTGTACCTTCTGGTTTTACAAGATTTTTTTGTATTAAAAGGGTATAATTTATAAACCTCTGTCGATTCTACATATACCCACTTTAATTAAATTGAGTGTTATTTTTTAAGTACTTATTAAGAGGACACTTACGTAAGATGACATATGTATGTAATTTGTCCTTTTCTAAATAGAAAAATATACCTAGATATACATTTTTTTTTCTCTACTTCAATTACCCAATGAATACTTTGATGTAAAGACCAATTTCTTGATTATATACTAATCAAGACCTAATAAATAAAAACGTAACAAAGGATACAGTGACTAAATTTATGTTTACATTGAATAGGAAAATCTTTTTGCTGTTGTTGTTTGTGGGCATTAAAATATGTTTATTTATAAAGAGCCTTATTTTTTAAAACTTATTTATAAATTTTATTCATTTAACTTGTTATCATTTTGTAAATGCTTACATATTATGACAAATTATATAACATCCTCCTGGGGATTGTTCTATACATATATAAATTTAATTATTTCATACATCACGAAAATGTTGGATTAAATAAGTTTTAAGACTCGGCTCAAGATTTTTTTTTTTTTTTCAGTTTGGACCTAAAATATTTTTATTAGAATATCGACAGAAAATTTGGTTCTTTTTCAATTAAAAACATTGATCGAACTTTTGAAAAGATAAGTCCTCAACTTTATTTTGAATATCAAAAATAACACAAAACAGGCTAAATTCCTATTTTTAAAAAGGGCATTGTTTTTTAGACACTTCAAATAATTATTACAGAGTGAGGCCCCTCAAATTGCAGTAGTATTTAATCACAATTTTAAACCTGTAATCTAATCTTCTGGCATGAACCTGTTTGGATGTCTTAGATACCTTTTTGATCCACTGACAGTACTGTTTTTTGATTTCTGACGTCATAAAGATTTTGTAATTATCCTTTGTGATATATATGGCACCACTCTTCTTTCAATTACACATGCAAGTGCTTGATATCACGAGATCGGAGTTGTCATGTCCTTTCAGATTGTACCAGATGTTCCTTCTTACCTTTGACTAGGCTGAGATCCCTGCTTTTTAACTATTTGCTTGACGAATGTCTATTTGGTAATCTTACAAAGAAATTAAAAACTCTTCTAGAAGTCGGGTTTCGGAGAATCTCATCAGTCACCATGTATTGAAATTTTTTGAAAAAGTAAAAAATTGAGGGTTTCAAATACGTTGCTCTTGATAAAAAAAATGTAATAAATTAAGTTTAAACAAATCTTATGAATATTTAGAAGTAGTTCAACGGCCCTAATGTTTTGAAATTTTACATATTTTTGTGAAAAAACATGATTTTGCTTTAGTATTATCCATATACTACATATTACAGCTTTGTAGGTCAATTAACAAATTTAGTTAAATCTAACTTCTATCAACAGTTTTTTATATAAGTATTTGATAAATCATTTTTAAATGTCAAGAAAATATATTCCTATGAACATTTAGTTTTAGTTATTTTTACAAAATAAAGAAATATATATATACCTATATTACTATACTTAAATAATAAAAAATTAGAAAATGAAATAAAAATTTATAAAACGTCAAAAAATTAGAAAATATATCTATAGCATGTTTTATATTATCTAACAAGCTTTTTAATCACCAGGAAATATCTGTAAGTATTTTCATGCAAGTATATAAGTGTATCCGAGAACCGTATTCTTTTTGAATTTATTAGAACCGGGTACCATATCTTGTATTTTCTATAAGAAAAATCTTTTTACGTTCATAGTTTCACACCGACACCTCAATGGTTCAGCTATTAATAACTTAGCGTTCAGAAGAACAAAATCAATAGCTTGTATTTACTGAGCTAAAAATTATCATACTTTAGATAATCAAAAATAACGACGACAGTCATGATATTGGAGAATTCTTCAATGAATCTCCTCATTGACAATTTGAAACAATTCACCTATATGGTTTTTTGATTTTATCATATTGTAAAAAAAACAAGTAAATAATACAATAACAACATTGATTAGTCTATATAGTTAATGAAACACAATATGATCTTCTTGAGTGCAACAGCAGAATGGTGATTTCTTTAGATCTGCAGATGTAAATTCAACAAAGAATATTATCAACTGCTGGCTCCATTTTGAATTGTGTTTTTGTTCCAATATGGAGCGCATTTGGTACGATACTACCCAAAAATATCACCAAGTTATTTGAACAATTTGAAAAGAATTATTAGGTCATACAAAATTTTTTGGGAAGTAATTATTTTTAATGTGAATTTTAGGTTCTGGACTCAGTATTTAGTTTTTGTTTTTTAATGTTTTATTATTTATGCACGTTTTACTCGTCATATTCTATTTTCATTTGTCTTATTAGATATTATTATTTTTTATTAATTGTAAAACTGTTTATCATAACGTAATGAAAGGTTCTTTGGGAGAAAAATAATTTGTTTATTTATGTTATATAAAACTCAATTACTCTACTTACATATTATATAAGTGTTTATGGGCCTAAATATAAAAAAAAACACGAACATAAAGGGGTAGCCCTGACAATTTGAATAATGTTGATAAAAAAGCAACTTTGCTGTCATGACATTATATTAAATATTATGGTTGCAAAATGCTACCAGACAAGGAAATAAAAGAAAAAAAAAAGAAAAGAAGAATTTACTCCGATGTGGAGCCTGAATTCTACTCTGAGTCCAATAAAAACTTACATTCATAATTCCCCCACAAGTCCCCTCCACCAAGAAAGAACCCTATAGTATTTCTTAAATTAGAAATTAGAAATCTCAAAATGACTAACACCAAACGGATAAAGAGTTCACCGATCACTGTTTAGGTTGTAAATACAAAAAGGCCCGCCAATCGTTTCATTTATATTTTTACAACTCTAACAGTTTACTTATATCTGATGATATATATATATGTGATGAAAATATCAAATATTTAGCAAAGAAATAAACGTTTAAGTATAAATAATCTTGGTAATTGCATGATATACAAATAATATGGTTGAATATAAATTATTTGAATTTATTCTATCATAATGTGAGGTTTTTGCGTACATATATATATATTAAAAATATTTAAATATATTTAAAGACAAATAAAATTTATTTTTTGTGATAAAATAACGTCATCTACAATAAAACTACAAGTTTGTCGATTTCCTTTTGGTTGTACACATCCACTGACCATAAGAAGAAAAAAACAACTCTACTTTAGTTTGATTTGAATTTAATGGGCAAACTATTCACAATGATGAAACATACTAAAACTTTTACTCAACAAGTTTAATGGGTAAACTGAGATAGATTTAACTATTATAAAAGTAAAACTGATGTATCAGTAATGACCCTTTTATTACTGTGACTTTTTAGGACCAATATATTAGAAATGTATAAAATTCGTCCTAGAAAGCGGGAGCTGTTTTTTCTACAAGATTATCAAAGCAAATATTATATTATCTAAAGCTGATGCCATTATTATTTAATTATGGTTTGCTCTCTTTTCAAACATTATTCAAATTATCATGATGACCATTTTAATTTTCGATTTCTTCTATTTTTAAATACTAGGAGGAATTAATTGATTAAATAATATTTTTTTTTTCATAAATATCTATCACCTTCGTAATCAAAACAGTACTTACTTGGTTGTCAGACTCGAAGATATGAATGATTTTATTCACATTTTCGACAATTGGCCTTCCAGAGTATGATACATCTTTGACATCAAAATTACCGGAACAGAGTCGACGAAACCGAAATTGCACGTAATTAGCTGTAACAGAATAAGGGCCAGACACACTATTTACATTTTTAGACGCCTGGCTTTCGTTTTAGCAATTATCAAAAAAAACTGTAAAATGAGACGGATTTTCTGTTTGACATGCGTTCAAACAATAACAAAACTGTCAAATTATTATTTTTAGTATGCAATCTAATCCTTCTGACACCATCTAGACTAAACCAATTGCACTTAAACAACGTGAGACACACACATTACTAAAGATAACTATGTCAAAATTATTATATTATATAGTAATGATCTCAGTGAATATTAGAAATGGGACCCATTTGTAATTAAACTTGATAACTCTAACTCAAACCTTGTACTATTACTCGAAGAGAGTTCACTTAGAACAGTTTGAGAATCACTGCGATACATCAATAGTAATACAAAAGCTATAAAACAATGCAAATACGATTAGTTAATCGATTTAGAAATAAATAAGAATCCTAATAATCATCAATTATTTGCATGTATTTGATGGATTTATCCCTAATAGTTCCATTCAATATAATGAGTTATAAATTATATTTTTGGCTCTGTTAAATTAAATAGTTTTGGGAAGGAATATGGTAAAAGTGCATTGAGCCTTCTTTGTTTTTGACTTTTAATATCCTTAATGTAAAAATAATAGAAGAAATTTAATATGTCAAATTATTATTAATGTAACTGATTTGATTACGTATTAGCATTAAAATCAGAACCAAGTCGTAAGTATCAAGAAATGTAATTTGTAATTATTAAATGTGGCAAATATATTCGATTTTTTTTTATGTTGCTATTTTTTTTTCCAAATGTCAGTCTGAGAAAGTCCAAAAATCTTCGTTTTGGTTAAAAAAAAATGAGGAAACATAAATTTTAAATAATATTAATTAATGTTAAAAGGTAATGCAGGCCCTTTGAAATTGTACATTTAACAATTTTAAGAAAAAAATAAAAGTTTTACCTATGAAATAGTTTCTACATGTGTGTTTGTTTTCAGACAGGACACTCGGTTTTGAGTTGCATAAAAAATTACAATTTTGTACCCACAATACATATAATCTAGATTTAGACATACAGCTTTCACTCAATCTCTGTTGTTGGCTAAAGTTTGTTCCAGCTTGCCCCTAAACTTTTTACAACTTGTTCTTGATGAAGCTGTGGTTGTAGTTGGCTCAATCGTCCACTACGACGGAATTCAACTAGTCCATACTCCCGAATTGGATGCCTCTGATACTGTCCTTCAAACACAATTGTATGGGAAGATCACTGGTAGAGCATCAGGTGAGTACACTTGTTTAGGAAGAAGACAGGAGCCGCCTTGATCAGCATATCTTAGCTGACTTTGAAGGTGTCACAACTGGAGCTGTACTGCTGCAGCTATGAGTACTCTCCGTAGGTCCTCATGGTCCAAAGGAAGATTTCTTTTTTCATATAATTAATCTAGGTAGATTAATCTCACCTCTAACCAGATTGAAAGAAGACGAGTTCTTCTCAAGGGCATTTTTAACAGCCTCTTCAGTATCATCTGGCCTAGCAGGACAAACCTTTCATGAACCCTTGAAGAACTACATCTAAGGTGCAGTAACCTGTCTTCTATCATCAAACTAGGTCACACCTGATTTCTGTAGATATCTTGCCTTGCTGAGAGAGGGCTAAAATAAATCACCTGCGCTCTATCTTACTTGTCAGATTCAATTTCACCATGAGCTTAATCACAATGAAATGTTTAATCATTTAAAAAAAAAAAAAATTTCTAGGTTTCAACAGATTTACAGACAAGAGTCAATCACAATACTACAACTTTTTCAACAGCAAATTAAAAAGTGTATCGTTTTTAGGGAAAACACATGTAGAAGTATAAATAAAGTATTCTATAAAAAAAATGGCTATTTTGACAATAAGTAAAGATTTTATGTTATACGTAAATAGAGGGGGGAAAAAAGCGTGCTATACACGGTACAGCAATAATTTGTTTATTATTATAAGAAAACATCATCATTTGTAAGGAAAACTATAAGGACATTTTTCAAATGATTGCCTAATTATCCCGAAATGGTTATCAATTATTATCTGCTTTATTTTGACTTACATTTCCTATGTCTCATGTTAAAATTCTATTGTATTTATAAAATTGTGAAATTTAAAACTTGAAAACCTGTGTATAATCTATAAATATTTATCTAAATGGCTCAAATTATATATTTCTTCACTTTTTATCTAAGGAAACAGTTGTAAATATGTCTGCCTGACATTTTGAAAAAAAAAAAGACAAACAGTTTATTAGACATACATATTAGAATAGTAGAAAATAATATGTCCTGCCTGTATGTCAAAATAAAAAAAAACGCAAATTAACTTGGTCACCCTAATAATTTGAAGAATGTTTGGAGGAGAGCAGCTTAGCCACTCCATATCTAACAGCGATATAGACAAGAAAATTTCAATCCTCAATTCTAATCATAGCCCAGCAAGGACTTACACATAAAACAAATCCTCTGAGTTACTCTTTGTCTTTCTCGCAACTGCAATTACTTTATACTGATTGCTCTCTCTTCTAGAGTAAAAGAGTACTTAAAACAGGCTTGGAAATTTGCCCTCGATCTTTTACTATCATATTTGTTAGCCTTTACATATAAGTGTTGGTAAAATTAAATATGTATGTCTTATGTTTTTATATAGCTTCTTAAATATATATATATATATGTACAATATTTATCGAGTGAAATCTTTTTTAAACAATTGACATACAGAGTGTTGTGCATCTTTGATCTCAAAATTACTAGAACAGAATTTATTGAACCCCTAAATAATCTTTGGATTTTGAGTGAGTATTAATAAGTAAATGATGAAGAATTAAGTGGTATGGCATTTGAAAATAAATTTGAAATTGCAGCTATCAGGAATTAAGAACGAGACATTCTCAAATAATCTAAAACTAGCTATGGACATTATATGCCTATAGAATAAGAGTAATTTTCGATGTATATATATATATGTATTGCCCAGTGCTAATTCATATTATAGGGAAGGTGTTTAAGCTTATATTTATCTCTTGTGGGAGGAAGATTATTTGGAAAGGAACGCGGTTATTTTCATCCAACTCCAACATTGATGTGGTGTGACCTAACTGTAACAAGAAGTTTCATTTAAAAAAATTGACAGAGGCAAAAAAATTAGAATTGCTGGCCTACCATCAAGAATTATCTCCTTTCACGATTTGAGCGACGACTCAATGCTCCACTGAGGTAAATTTTTTTATCCACTAAAGAAAGCTTCAGACAGTCACATGATGCCCATTCCATGGGATTTGAGAATATCTTTTGCATTAAATTATAAGGATGAAGCTGAAAAAGTTCCATCAAGTTCCTAAAATATTGGACCTGGCCATATCGTCGAAGAAGAGAATCATGGGTTCAATTTCTAAGGTAAAAAATGGGAAGTGATTTACTACGCAATTTCAACTATGTTCAGGATGTAAATTCTTCAATGCTCCTTATAAAGACTGTGGGAATTTTTTTAACACAGTTATTCATGCCTTTGTGAACTAGCCTTAAATACATATACTGAAAAAGTTTATATTGCTTAACACTAGAAGTACAAGGGTATCATTTTTGATACCCCTTTGGGATTCAATTAAATATTTTGAGAAACTGTTTGATTTTATTCGTTTATAAGTTCTTGAATTTTCATAATTCATTTTATTATCCACAAAAAACACAATTCAAAACTAAAATTAGTAACTGTTTCGTTTATATAGTGAACAGAACCTAGACAGATGTGGGTATCATATTTGATATCCAATCATTTCAAACAGTATTTTTGTTCTACAATTGTATAAGAAGAAGATAAAGCAAGTTAAGACTTTAATCAACAACTCTAAAAAGCAATAATATACATTCCTTAGATAAATATAAACATAGATTTTGCTGATACTATTCTGCTTTTACCTTTTATATTGCAAGGATTTCCAAGAAAAAATCATTTCATCCTTTTCCACATCGTACTTTGATTTAGAAAGTGATGATTTCAAATTGAAACAAGATGAAGAATATGTCAAATCACCTCAATCAAGTTCTTCTGATTATGATAACTATTATTTTTTTTACAAGCCAGTCTGTAAATAAGTTTGTTGAATACCCTTTTTAGTTTATCTAAATGATATATGTATTTATTAAAAACTTATTATTATTATATAATATTTCAAGAAATGCTCGGGTTAAATCAAGTGAATCAATTCCTGCCTTCTAAGAAATATTAATAAAACGACTTATTAGGAGAGTCAATCCATTTAGGTATGAAAACACAATCAGGTACAAATAAACAGGAAATGGAAGGAGTTCAGCCCGTTTGATACGACTTAAAGGAAGTCCAAAGTCAATTCACCATTTTTAAAACGTAAATTATTAGTTTTTGAACTCATGGTTGATAATTATATTATTCATCATATTGTACAACAGTTACAGTTTGTTCAAAACTTAAGAATGATGTAATGACTACCAGCAAACAAGAGCACTACAACTAATTGCTTTAAAGTATGCAAGATTAATGTTAGCCAAAGGGCAACCGACTGAATTCATTTGGTCAAGAAAATTGGGGATCAATCTTTTTTGGAATACTATGCCTTGCGACAGATATAAGAAATTATTGAGATTAATCCACTTTGATATTTGTTCCACAAGATCACAAAGATTCCAAAACGACAAATTCACCTTGATTTCAGCGGTATGGGATCAATTTGTCAATAATTTAATGTAAGCAAACAAGTCAAGTAAAAATATTAAATTTGATGAGCAACTATTCCCAAAATAAAAGTCCAGTATCTATTTACTCAATATTTAGCAAATAATTCTGACAAATTTGGTATAAAATTTTGGTTAGTAGCTGCTGCATTGTCAAAATGCTTCATAAATTGATTTACTTATTAGGGAAAAGATTCTCAAAAACCAACAAATAAATATTTATCATAATATGTCGTAATGAAGCTAATGGAACCATATTTGCGCAAAGAAAAAAAACGTTACAACATATAACTTATTTACGGGATTGTCTCTTACAAATTACCTTCAGAAAAATCGGATGAGTATGTTAGAAACCATGAATTGTGCTTGCAAAGAAATACCTCTTGAACTATTAGCTACCAAAAAAGTATTAAGTTTTTTTTTGTATATAGTGGCAAAGAATTGACTTTTCATCAAGGGAAAAAGAACAAAAATGTATTAATTTTGAGCTCTGTTCACAAAATTGTGAAAGTTTTATATAGACAAAGAAGGTTACAAACATCAATACATCAATTCAGTTATTTAATAAAAGAAAATAACGTATAAAGTTGATATTTTAAATAAAATTACAAAACTTTCTTCCACCGAAATGTCTTCTAACTAATAGGCACAAAAAGTTGTTGTTAAAATTTTGTATTTTTCTGGTATTAATGCTGTCATCTTGTACAAAGAAGTGACTGGTGAAACACTACTTTCAATTTTAGCAATCACTAACATTTACAAAAAAAAAAAAAAAAAAATGGGTATCATTATTTATTTTCACCCGCGTTTTATGGGGGTCGTTACCCTCCAAAGTTCTAGTGTTAACATGTGATAAACTCGAGACTCCTATTTTCTTTTTTGACTTACTTTCCAATATTTTGAGTGATCCTACAAAAACTCACGCTATAGAGTTAGCTCAATCGAGCTGTAGAAGTAGGATAGCAGAGAAGCTGATAGAAGGCAACCCTTTCCGAAATGAAGAATCTAAAGATATTCTTTATTTCGACCGCCACCATTTTCTCTGTTTTTGCCATAAAATTTTTGGATTTTCTTAATCTAACATGGAAATATACCAGGGATTTGACTACACTACTACCCATAAGATTTGAAAGATAATATGACATTTCTTTGCCATTTAATACACATCCCCAGACCCTTTTGAACATTTTGTGCATCCAATGCTTAAATGTTCTTAAATGTGTTAAATTTTCGTCTTTTTTCCATTTTTTTTTAGTCGTAGAATTTTGATAATTTTTATTTATTTGTTTTCTACCGGATCATTTTACTAATTTTATTAAAGATTTGTATAAAATGTAATAAACAAATACACAGTATTTTTATTATCGTTTGACTCGCCGTACTAATTCAATGTTGTATTGGCTTTTGTTTAGGGATTTAATTAAAAAAAAAATGTTTATTGATATATGTTTTTATATATAACTTCTCCAAACGAATAAAATCTTTATGTGAAAAAAAAAAAAACCTTCATCAAGCACTATTTAATTTATGTATGTACACAGACTTATATACTATTGCTTTCTCCTTTATTTATATCATCAGTAACTATTTTGGGTTATGAAGATTATGATGATTGATTGATTCAAAATACTGTAGCACGGTGTCATTTTAATTTATTCACAGGTTATTATTTTTTAATTTTGATTTATATAATATAGTAATAACATAATTACTATGTATCTATGAAGGTCTGACAGTTTTAATCGTTTATGAGTATTTTAATAATTAATAATAGTCTAATATATAATACAAGTATAGATACATACTAATATATTTTTCTAAGTACATATATAAATTTCTATTAAACATCACATAAACATATTGATTTAAGTACTTGGTACAAAAAAGGATAATTAAATAATTAACATGTTCAAATAAAAAAATATATATATCAATAAATTTACATCTTTACTCTAAAATAAATTTTGTTTAAAATAAAAAAGTAAATCTAAAAACTTAAATTATGGACAACACATCTCAAAAAGTCAAGTATAATATCTTGATCATTAAAATCATTAACAATTTATTGGATCTAGAGATTATGTTTTTTCTTTCCTGTGGAAATTTATCCTCCACCTACATACTGCTCAATCAATGATTTATAATTTCCCAGTTCTTTTTTGAGTATGTCTAAAAACCTCCAAATAGTAGGGTGAGAGGCTTCTACGAAGCTCGTTAAAGGAGTGGCGGCATTTTTTGCATGATATATTATCTCTGGAACCATCCTCCCCAGCTGCATCATAAAAAAGACCAAAGGGCGTGACTGAAGAGTGGGGGCCGTCTTGTAATGTTGCCTATCGGCCTTCCAATCCAGGTATTTTCAAGATAGTCTATAACTGGCAATGATTCTTATAGATAATCATTGCTAGTGATGAAATGTTCAAAGAATTCTACCACAAACTAATTATATTATACCAATTATTATCTTTTGGGAAGAATGGGGGAAAACGTTGGTAAAGGAATTGATGGCTGCACGTTCAAAATCTGTCATTACATCAAGAGGAGCTAGATTCGGCTCCACCTCCTTCAGTTTGTTGAGAAGTCTTGTTTAACTTATTTTAAATTTTGGAACCATTAAAGTATACACTAAAAGTATCATGTACCCATTTACCAAAGCATGTATGGCATTAAGTTTGTTAACGAACAGGAACACCACTTTAAAGGTTCCATCTGCGTACCAAGTTGAAGACTGATACAAAAGTTGGAGGTTTTTAAGCGTCTAAATATAATGAGTCTTGCAGGACCATGTTCATCGTCATAGAGTAGAAATTGTGCATCTGAATGCGTTGAACTTAACAAAGATTCTAAAGGCAGAATGAATACAGTCATGGGTGTGCGAACTCAAATTACCTATCAGTACATAGAACTTAACGAAGGAAGTACATCTTAATTCGAATCAAGATATAAAGGAGTGGTTCTTTTTATAATCTCAATGAGAGTCAAAACTAGGTGTTTTTAACTTTTCCAGATATCATCAGTGTCAAGATGTTGCTCCAAAAGCCGTAAATGATCTCATTTGCAGGGTCATAATGGCCAACAGGGGTGGACATAAGCGATGTTAGACTTTTGTATCATTTATTTCAAGCACGACTGACTCTTCACAAAGTTTGGGATGGATTATGGGACATTCAATGGGGTCCTTGATGGTGAGTGAAGCAGCGACGGTGGAATTTATCCTTCCTTGAAGCCAAGAAGTTCACCAGCACAATTCGAGGGCTAGTATGGTTTATTGAGTATTAAGAGGGGTCCTTGATGGCAAGGGAGGAGGGGCAGTGTAATTTATCTTCCTTTGAATCCAAGCAGTTCACCTACATGGCTTGTTGGATTATGGAGTACTAAAAGAGGTCCTTCATGCTCAGGGATGTAGTGACGAAGGAAAATAACCTGTCATGAAGGCCAGAAGCTCACCTGCACAACCTATGGGTCGAGTATTATTATACTGCATTTGATTGGGTTCTACAGCTCCGGAAAGCAGCAGTGGTTGAATTTAAAATTTCTTGATGCGCATCAGTTTCCCTGCACAACCTGTGAGCCGGGTGTTTTATAAGGCATTTGATGGGGTCTATGATGCTCAGGGAAGCAATGATGGTTGAATTTAAACTGCTTTGAAGCCCAGTCGTTCACATTCGTCATTCAATTGTTTTATTGTCCGAATATAATATAAATTGCAATCAAATTACAGACAATAGTAATTTTTATCAATAATATTACTCACAATTATATTGCTCACGATGACTTTGCTATACAATTATATTACATACAATCAATATGTACACTATCATAAAACCAAAATAATTTTATCAGCAATTATATTACTGCAATCATTTTACTAGATACCGTGATCTGGCCTAGATTGTTACTAAACTTCTGTACAGAATAAAACAAAGAAGGAAAACCTTTCTTCTTTTTTTCTTATTAATTATCCTTTTAATATAATATAAATTTAAATTCTAACAAGAAAGATAAACACATTTCAAGTCTTGCAGTTCCATTCCTCTCCCTTCCAAATGATAAATCATCGTCAGAATGGGATTACCCTTTCTATAATCCGACAGTAACGACAGTTTAACACATATACAGATACAATTACTTGTACGTATGTCAAATTTTACTGCGTTGTGCGTAAGTTCTCATTCATTTGTTTCAAGTAGGTATTAATGATCGAGGACTTTGCATTCACAGGGCACGCTTTGTTCATTAGTAGCATTGGTCAATATTTGTGTATTGGGTTAAGCTATTGTTTATCCTAAGTCATTATTTTGTTGTCGCACCTCAATTATCCATTTCTGGACAATAGACTAGAAGAGAAGAAGAAAATATCCTTTGCGAAATGTTGTCCAATCAGACTTTTGTTTGATGGGGTTGTAAGGAACTGGTATTTCTGGTAATTCTCTACTTCAGTGAGGGAAATAATAAATATTTCTACAGTTCATCTGGTCTGGTGCCTTATACAGAGCAAGGATTGATGTCTAATATTTTTTATGCTTTAAAGATTGATCTGCTCCGAAAAAATATAGTTCAAGAATAACCAAAACTTGACGAATGATCTATGTATTTATATATGTAAAATAGTTAATAATATAATAATAAATTTATATTAATATATAAAGATGATAATTACCGAAAAATAAAATAATTTCAAAGAATAAATTAATATTATTTTTCTTTTTCTTTTCTCAACTAAAGTTTAGTAATGACTCTTTTATTTAATAAACGGTCTTGATGCAATTACTTATTACTCTATACAATCAAGGAAAGTGAAGTGACAAAAAAAATTCAAAAAAAAAAAAAAGATAACCTGTATTTGATTATAAAAATGTGTTTCTATTCAAGTTTTTTTTTTAAACCCACAATAAAAAGTTTAGTTTCATACACGTTTAGAAATTGTAATTGCATTAGATATAAACATAAGCCAAATTTCCTAAACCTTTGTATTTGTGTTCTACATACATAGCTTCTAATATTTGGTTTTCCTAATTCTGATAATGTTTAGACAACTTCATCACCCTCATAAATATACCTCCCCTAATATTTTTCAAAACGATATTTGTTTATTTGTTGATAATGAACTATGTTTAATATTATACTAATATGAAGTATGATAATAAATTGAACACCATATTTCAAACTGTTTTTATTTTAATTATGCCAAAAGAAATTATGTGAATATTTCACTTTCTTTCCCCCTACTATATAATTAAAGCCTTGTTTTGACGTGATATATGAAATATTACACTTATTATTTATAATACAGAGTGTCTAGTAAAAATCAATTTATAATAAAAAAAGTATAAAAACCACTTAGTTTTTATTAAAGGTTAGGGTATGTCATCCTCAGAAATAATGCCTTATAGTTCTCTTTCAAGAAAAAATGATTTAATTTCCGAAAATCAATTACAAAAAAATGAAATGTCATATTCACATTATCAGAATAAGTATAATTATCAAATGATTATAAACCACTTTTGAGTAATGACGTTACTGTTTAGATCAAAACTAAAAGGTCAAATGTTGGGGAATTCACCACAAGTATTTGAAAGGACATAAAAGTTTTATTCGTTCTACGATTAAGACATATGAGATAATAAAAGTACACCACATTAAATTTTCAACAATGTCCCGGTAAATAATATATTTACACAAATATGGCTGAGCAGCAACACGTGAACTTCAGAGGTTGATTTATAAATACCTAAATATTTTTTCATAATCAAAAATTAAAAAAAAAAATTAAAAAACTTGTAAAAAAGGGTATTATAGACTTGGTCACTTAATATGGCCACATGAAGCATCAACAACAGCCGGAAGGCCTTCAAGAGTTGATAAAAAACTCCTCGGGCAAGTTATACGTCATATAGTCACTATGACGTCCTTCTGTGAGTTGCTATTTGGGTGTAGAGTTTTGTTGGTTTCCTATTCCAAAGTGCCCCATACAGCAAAGTCCTGCGGGTTGGAATCTGGCAAGGAAGAGGCCACATATATTAGCTTCTTTACCTCTGGAGCCTCCTGGCTCCTATCCCAAGTCGCTCTTCACAGCGACAGATATGTCGTTGACGATTCTTTTATTTCGTGGAAAGGAACTCCGGATCACTCTTTAAATTCTGCCTTTTACTTCTTACTTTCCTGTAGAGGTATAATCAAAAACTTTTCTTCTTGGCTACCTTGTAAACTAGATTCCTGGAGGACTTCACATTGTCCATAATCCTCGCCATGTCAACTTCGGCATGGAGGAGATTTGAGATGCGCTGCCCTTTGGCATTCATGATGACGAAATGTTGATTATATTTTTTGTTTATACACAAAGGACGGCTGAACCATAATGTCAAACAAAACTTTCCTTTATTAATGAGAAATTAACACTCATTAATAGTACATGTTTTGTTACCGGACCCTATAGGCATCTTTTAAGAGTTATATTTTTATTTATTAACCTGCCGTAAGTGAACATCCTTTTCTAATACAGTTAGAAGTTCTCTCCATTGGCTAACAAAGTGTGTTCGAGAGGAATTATTCAGGACGTCCGTTCAGTAGGAACATGTGGTACTTCTGAGTAGAGCTGAAGTAGTTTCATCCAAATTTGTATTCACTTCAGCGATAAGTTATCACAAAAAAATCCCTAAGCCTTAAACGTGGAGTTTTAACTTTCATTTTGACTCACAAACTTTAGACTTTGATGGATCATTGTGTTTGCCAAGCCTCTTTACAATAATGAGAGTTGAAAAAGTGAATAACAAAGGACATCAAGTGAAGTCAGACCCATTATAAGCTAAAAATAAAAATAAATACAGAATAAGGTCAAAGATACATTTATACCTGACTTACAATAAGGTCTAAAGTTCACAGTGCAAAAATTTATGCAACAAATCTTCCAGACATCCTCAAAGTTGTGAATGCAGTTTAGGAAAATAAGGGTCCCATGGGGCATTGTACAAGAAAATTGTTTTTTTTTGATGGATCGACATCAATCTCCCAAATTTTCTATCGGGTCTGATCAGTTCTTTTAGAACTTGGAATGCCCCGGAAATATTTCAATTTTTGTTGATTCCAACTTGTACGATAAATATGTTGTATACAAGATGTAACTTGTACAAACAACTGGTAAAGTTTCAATTGCCTTGTCATAATATAAATTTTGAATTTCAGGGCAACCCCTCCCCCTAAACCGAAAATTACATTTTTTATAAATGTATATATAATTAATTTTACTGTAAAATTCTTTTTGACATATTTGTTAAGTATTTAAACTGATTTGATAAATTAAATATATATTATGAATCGAGAAGGAATTAGAAATAACTTTTTGTTGATTGCAACTTGTACAATAAATATGTTGTATACAAGATGCAACTTGTACAAACAACTGGTAAAGTTGCAATTGCTTCATCATAAAATATTTTTTTAATTTCAACATAGGTCACTATAATTACCAACTTAACATTAATACTTTCAACTTACTTTGACACACAATAGTTTATGCTTATTATCTATTTATGAATTAATATAAGTGTGGACATTTGAACTATATAATGTGTTTACAGAATATTTAAATTTGAATCATTTGTATTAAAATAGTCAAAATTTACACAATTTATATATGGACTAGCCATGGAATACTCAACTATTGCTTTATCTGCAATTGCAAGTACTGTAAATTATTCATTCATACTTAATTATCTCATTCTTTGGCTGCAACTTTTAAAGTTGCCTTATACCAATTGCAACTTGTATACATCATATAGTTTATAAGTTTAGCAAAATGATTCGTTAAAGTTGTTTTAAAGCTATTTGATACATTTTTTTCGAGGTGTGGTAGGGAACAGAGTCCTGTTGCCACATGTAAGGCCTCTCATTGGCATTCATGACTATCCAAGCTTCCTTTTGGTCACTAGAATGCCCAAGTAGCCATCAGTGCTGTCTCTGTGGCCTTGGGGAAACACATGAAGAGGGTTTACTTGGCCTTCGGAGCTAACCACACCCAACATTTGATGGGAACATCGTCTGTGTGACCTTCATTTACCTCCAATACCCTCCTAACTGTGTGAACAAATGTCTCACTGAGTCCCAATGTTCCAGCAATTGTTATGCTGTCGCCCCCAGGCAGGATTCTCGGGGAGCTCCATGCCTTTTCCAAATATTTGAGACAACGAACTGGTAAATTGATTAAGTGCCCTGTTTTGTCCAAGAGAGCGCCCCAAAGTGGTGGCAGGGATAGCTTGCATACAGAAAGATTTTGTACGTCTATTCATTTTGTTACATTATAGTATTTTGTCAATATTAATATATTTTTTCTGTTATTTGTACAAATAGTAAGGGATTGAAAGAAAGAAAAATATAGGCCAAACCATAAAATATTTGATATATGTAATATAACATGCCATTCATTTTTAAGAAGAAAGCTACTGCAGTATAACTAATACAGACATAGTTTAATTATACGACATTTAAAAAAAATTATATACAACAAATATACTCAACTATTAATTATATTAAAAAAAAATTAAAATCCGTATATTTTTGAAATAATCCTATTTGCTAACGGTATTAACATTTAAAATATCAAACACTTAAAAAATACAAACAATTTATCATAGAAAACCCCTTTTTTATTGTTTTAATCTTTGAAAACCCAGAATAGCTAGATCCGTAATTTTTGGAAATTATTTTTCCTCCTTCAGTCTGCAATTATATATTTTTGACAGTAACATTATTTTTTTGTAATTTAAGACATGTAACTGGACTTCCGTACAAAATTGTCATTTTTTGGCAATTATTTAATCAATTATTAGAAAGAAATATAAAATTCTTCATTTAGCTGTCAATGAATAAAACCATCTTTGTCCTTCATACAACTATAAATTATATCGTTTAAAAAATTAATTTAAAAATCTTGGTAAATTTCGAAATGGATTTGGAATATTAAATTTTGGCCAATAAATCGAGTATTAAATTTTTGTCTCACCAACTAATGGGTATCGTATCATATCATTCGAGCTCTAATTTGTTTACATTACTTAATTACTGTCAGTATCATAATTATTGAGAGGCATCTGGGAGGTATTCACAGCAAAAATATGTTTGGCCTTCAATTGAAATATTAATAAGAAAATTATGCAAATAAATTTATTCCACTAAAATTGAAATTTCTTTAATAAATTGATTTATTATTAAAAATTGTATGTTTTTAAGTGTGCCTTCATGGCATGTGGCTACAACCGAGGGTATGTTACTATCGGAAATGCTAAATAAATTGTCTTTCTAAAGATTTTTTTTTGATATTTCGGTTTTTCTTTATATTTTCGGGGCATTAAAATCACAAAAATATATATTAGTAAATGTCATCTCAACCATGTTAGCACGCATATAAAAACTCTACATCGTCACAGCCATCCTTATATTATTATATTACATAAATACAATTCTAGTGCCATTTAATTACGAAATTATGCCTATTATTTTTAATTACAAGGTTTAATGATGCAACCAAATGACAAATGAAACAGTAAAAAACATTTTTTCTATCCCATGAATCAAATAATAAAAATGTCGGAGTAACAACAAAATAGGCGACCCTTAAGCGATACATAACGGTGTAAATGCCGAAAAAGCTGCCACTACCATTAACATCTCCAGCCGAACTTCTTGCCACATCAAGAATTCCAATACAGTCCAATAAAGCTAAAAAGAACCAAAACTTCTATAGCAACAATACGGCTGACTTGTGACCTACCTCCATATGTCCTATATAATTTTAGATTCGTGACTTGCTGCTATCAGGACGATGTGGTATGCAATGGTCACGCCTTTCATCGTCAAGATCTATTTAATCGAGATTTATATTGGTTGTGAATAAGAAGATATTGAAAACAAAATATATTTGAATATATTATTTGAACATATCCCAAATTGGTTTTGAGTTATTATTCCTTGATTTGATAAAAATCAAGTTTTTTTTTTTAAATTAGTACTGTTACTGTAAGTTCGGTGTCCTCACTCAGTTGATTTGTTTACGTGAATGATTAAAGGTATTTTACAAAGTTTCAATCACGAACGTAAAGCTTTATAATCAACCATTGAATTGAATGATATTTAAAAAAAATTATCTACATACATTCTTGAGATATGTTCAGGAAAGGTAATTAAATGCATCACATAGTATACAAATACTACTTCTTAGATAATCATAGCATGAAAATAGGCATTAAAATAATGCCTCTCCCTTTATTAAAGAAAATGCATTTCTTTAATACTCTTACAATGTATATATCTTTTATCAAAAATTTGAACGAGTTACATCACATCTTTGAGACATGGGAATTAATGATGGGTTTTTTATTAGCCATTGTTACAAAATATATTGATAAACACAATTCCTTTTTACTCCCTCTCTCTTTTTTAGACATATAATCTGAAAATTATTAATCATACACCACCTTTATTCGTGCTGAAGTGAAGTCGGGGGAAAAAATCATTCCTCACTTTCGCAAAAGAAAATAAAAGAACTGAAGCAATATCAGGCAAATAATAATTTTTTAGAGGTTTGTTGTTGCAAATATGAGTTATGCACAAATTCAATGAAAGATTAACCAATCGAGAATTTATCTATTTTCATTCTTTTCTTTGTATATTGATAAATATACAAAGAAAATACCGCTCTATATACTCTATATATAGGGTGCAACCTCAATTTATCAACCAACACGATTTCCTTAATTGATTTTCTCCAGAATGATCGAAATTAACAAGTTAATCATCAACTCCTACAAGGCTTTCTCCTGCCGTATGGAGGCTGTGATTGCTGCAGTGGGAAGCCATACTGAGTGAACATGTTCACAAATGACGTGTCTCAAAGTTTTGCTTACAAAAATTTCAAAATTATTTATCAAAAAATAAAATTATTGACATTTTTCTAAAATCAGTCATTCAGTCCACGTTTTGCTTCCGAACCCTGTAGAAATGTGAAGTGTCTTTTCATTTTTTTTTTAAAGTTGTACTTGAAGCTATATACTTACACAAAATTAAATATTTAATTGTGGTATAGAATCTATTGAGCAAGTTTGCAAAGATAAATAAAAATTAGACTATATATGAGTTATATGAATAATCTTGTTGCCGTACTTTTGAAAGGATACTGGTTCATATACGGATATACGGTTCATAAAAACCAATGGAAAATGAAAGGCAAATATAAACAATGGTACTCTTTAATATAACCACCTTTGTTGTCAATAACGACATGGACTCGACTTGGGAAATTGGAGCAGTTCTTGATGACAGTCTCATTTTGCAGATTCCTAAATTTCTTTAGGTTCCTGGGCGTCTACATATAGATAAATAAACAAACAAAATACCATTTAATTTATGTACTGATATACATAACAAATAAGGTGGGGATTTAAAACTGCAATAAATTTAAACTTCAATTTCTTGATAATACTTTAATCTATTTTTATAAAAGTGTACTTATCAGTTTCAAATGAAAAAGCTGTATAGGAAAAAATTTAAAATCTGCAAGATGTCTTGTGAATATGAACGTCTTGCAGCCAGCATTGTGTAATTCTATGCTGGGCGCACGCCAAATAATGCAAACACACCCACAAATAATGATGCTAAAGAGCTTAAATTGATGTTAACAGATCTGGAATCATTCTAGAATTTTAAATTGGTGCGGTTTTTCTAAATTGAATAATCGAAGAAGTATTTATTCCAAAAACCAACTTTTTAAAGAATTTTATGTTTTTTGGCAAAGCAAATGAGGCTTCCTAACTGCCTGAATCTGAAATCCTTGGACTATTATATCATGCCAAACTTGGAGATAAACTCAAAAAATAAAAATAAAAGTACCCACAATAATGTTTACTCCTTGCGGGTTTCAATTCTCAAGGATGTGATTGAAGGTTGTTGGTTTGAGTGAATGACTTCACTATAGACCCCTGTCTCGTAAAAGCCAAAAATTTGTGAATTAGTTAAGAGAATAAATTGTAACACATGTATATAATCATAAAACTTTCCTGATTTCAAGTCCCTACCATGCATAAATATATACAAAAAAACTATTAGAAATGGCCATAGCAAAATTTTATTATTATATTCTTAAGATTAATAAGTAACATTGTTTAAATGATCCCTTTGATTTTCTTTGTACCCAATACCATACAATTAAGTTTAATTATTACAGAATTATGCCTGTTATATCGTAGTAGTAACAAAGAAAATATGTAAAACATACATAGATAACTTTTCGTAAAATGGAAGAGTCGAAAGGTATGGAACGTATATCAAAAACACATTTTTAGGTCAGTGATTCTCATACGCGGATTTTGAAAAGTCAGATCAAGCAGCCTTGATGGCGAAGTCCAAATATCTGTGAGGCTTCTTGCAGCTGCTCTCTGGACTTTTTCCTGGATAAAAATATTCAATGGATTAAGATTGGGGGAGCTGGTAGGCCATATTTTTAACTGTTTGACCAAAAAAAAGCATGAATATATTGGTTAATTTGAAGTTATTAGAATTATTACTCCAGAAATTATTGGGTCTGTTGATACGAATATACACTGGAAAGAAATAATAAAATATATATTAACAAGGAATCTTTGCAAAAATAATATGTTTTACACATAAGTTACATTATTCCTGGATTTTGCAATAGTCTTTATTTGAGCCTGAGTTACAGTATTCTTCCATATCGTTTCTGATTTTGAACAATTACATCTCCAACGGAACTATTTGGAGTGTTTTCTTGAAACCTACGCTCCGCAGTGACTAATATAAATTTCTCTATGCATCCATTCGTCAAAATGCAAATCATATCATGTGACAAATATTTCTCATTTTTCACTATTCTGTATAGAAAAGTTCGGATTTAAATTTAAAGTGGGTGAATGTTTTTAGTGCAACCAACACCTGCATGTTCAGTATGTAATTTTTGAAGTACATATTTTCTATATTTGTTAGGGATAATAATTCTGTCGTCGTATTCCAGAAGACCATTGGAATAGATACTGTATTCCCAAATTGATGATAGATGTCGAAGAGGATGTTCTTCTGGTAATTGATGGAATGGGATCGACTTTAGCAGGATGCGGTTTCACTCCTTCACAGCAGATGATGAATTCTGGGAACCTCATTGTAGAACTGATGACCATATTGTCTTTTGATAATGTAATGCTATGATCACGGCAACGCCCAAGAAGGTTACAAATTCGTTGCAGTGACAACTAAAATATCGTCTACGATTTTAAGCATACCATTGAGCTTGCAAATTACTTAATCAATTTGATAGCAGTATTCATCATTTAATGAGTATAAGCTAATTGGGGCCTGGAGATATTTCCCCCCCCCCCCTTGGAGTGATAATTTCTGTAATAAATTTACTTTTTTCATCAAGAGGTATCTCAAAATAACCTTTCATAGCTTTGAACTTTTCAAATACCTTCAATTTTGCAAGAAATGAAGATATTACGTCAGAAGCAGATGTAAATTACGTTCTACGACTTTGTTCAGTTTTTTGGGGTCTGTAAGTAGTTGCTTTACCTTTCTATCTTGCTGGGGAACAAAAACTACAGAGATATTTTATCCTCTTCATTTTCAGCTTTTTCAATAACTCCCATCTTTTTTCAGTGTCCCTCTTCCTTGTTTCACTGTCCTCGTAGTTTATGAAAACCTTGCGACAGTAAACATTTGAAGGGAATTACAGGTCCATCCTTGAATGATATTTTCATCTAAGGAACCTTCATTGCTTTCAAATAATCTGAAGTATGAATGAGTAGGAGTATTAAATGAAGTTATTTTAGAATTTGTAAATTCGGTACTGATAATACTTGAGTGATTTGGGAGTGGAAATTTTTCATAAAGAATATCCAATTTTATTTAAGTCTCTATATTAATGAGTATTTCATGTAGAAGGTTAACTAATACAATTTTTTCCAAGCTAATTGCAATCAGAGTAAGGCCAATTATGTTCATTTAATTATTAAACTATGGAATCAAGTAATCAGTAATCTCTTCCATAAGAATTGTATCTCTAGATGAGTGTTCAACTATCTTTAGATCAGCTTCATCTACAGATTCCAAATACATTTGGGGTTTTTTCTATCTCATTTGTAATAAGTTTGGTACTCTTAAGGTTAGATCGTTTACATATTAAATCAATTAACTTTTTAAGCTTTATAAATCATTTCGTTACTTTTGTACTTATGTCCATTGAATCTATTTTTTGAAAATTCTATACTCTTGGCCCTGGTAGTAAATAAATAATAAAATTTTTGAGGTAATTACAAATAATCAATATACGATTGTTTCTCGTCAAATTGAGAAAAAAAAAACTTCAACAGCATTGGACTAAGCATATGCGAAGCTCTACTTATCCTCTACTCTGCACGTTAAAATAAGTACTAGATTCAACAGGAATCGATACATATGTAGGTCGGGAAGGAACTTAATCTTTTGCCGGAGTTTTGGAAAAAAACAAACCATTGATTTGTATACGGATAGGCTCAATGATCAACATTATGCATAGTCCTAGTTCCTCCTAAGGGTCAGAGGTTCTAACTAGTGGTTATGTACTATCTACCAATAATCAAGTTTTCATTTAAATAGCTTTGTTTTTAAAAGAAATGACATATAATCTTTTTTTTTAAGTATTGTGCTTGTTAAAATCAAAAGTATGTCATTTTAGTATTCTTGAAATAAATAACTTTATCCAAAAAAATCACCTTTTTCTTATGTACAAAAACAACATATGCTCAACATATTAGAGTTTAATCCCTTGATTCCAAATATTGCCTTATTCTTTCTCTGCTCGGCTCGTAGCCTTCAGAAAATGGCCTTATATAGCTGTTTTAAGCCCTCGTGGTCGAAGATAGGAATAAATTATTTTGATATATACTTTAAAGCCGAATGTTAAAAAATTATAAAACAATTTTAAAAATGTTTGCTTATATTTCGAGTTATCTTTGTTTAAATTTAAAAATAGGTGATTTTTATTCAGATGCTCATAGATTCAAGACAAATATATTCAAGAAATTTAAAAGTTTCTCATCTGAATGCTGAAAGTATGAACTTTAATTTTTTTTAAAGTTTCTTAGCAAACACTCTCTATATCGTTTTCAATTTGAGATAAGGCCACGATAATATTTCAAGTATAACATTCATTTTTGAACTGATCTCATAAGAAAAGTCCATAGACATAGACATTTAGACTCCCCTAGCAAGGAGAGAAGAAAAAGGAAAAAAGAGATAGACACAAAGAGAGGGAGAAAAAGGATAGGGTAATAATATTGTGAGAGTAGGAGCCAAATTCAGGATCGAGGCTCATCAATGGAGCGTGTTTGTGTGAGAAGGAATCTATGGCAACGAAATCCCCTCTCAACTACCCCTAGCCAATAGGATTTGCTATAAAGACTCCCTTGAATGTCTGTTTTTTGAATCCCTCAATCACAACGGATCTGCAACGAATAATTTAGTGTATATGGAGCTTGAAATAAGGATTAATGAGATATGTTTTTCTTCAATTGGTAACAGAAAATCAATTATGTCTGCACATTTAGACATTTTTATGATCGAAAAAAGTGCGATGTTGAATGAAACCATTGAAACATTGAATTAAGTAATGTTGATACATGTCGAAATAAGCATTTAGATTTTACGAACAGTTTATAATTTCTAACTGGCGACACCTAGGGACTAATAGCCGGAAGTATCATTTCATAGCGCATACCTAGTAACTCAAACTAGGGAATTTTAAAGTCAATGTAACAGGATACATCTTTTTTCTGAGCTTAATATTGGATTGTGTTCATAGATGGAGATGTGGTACTGAAGTTGTAACTAACTGTTCTTTACATTTCTATGTGGAATGATCTCAGATATTGAAGAAATGATTAGAACATGTATGGTAAGATTACCCACTTTACAAGAAGAAACAATGATGAGGCTCTCAAGGCATGAATAAAGATTGTATTTACCCATCCATTGGAAAAACTATAGTTCAAGCTTTCCTACATCAAAACTATATTCATAATTTTTTAAAAATTCAATATCCTAAATTCTTTCATTTTTTATTTAAACTAGCAAAAATTTATGCGAAACATCCTTGGTAGAATTGAAAGCTTTCTCCTCATTTGTTAACTGCAAAAAAATTTGAATGTATATTCTACAATATGGTACAACATTAAAGTCCCATTAACAATTTCATTATTAAATTAAGTAATTCAGAGCAAAAGCTTTTGAATAAATTCCGAATTTGAACATTTCATTTTATTTCAAGTATATTATTTTATATTGAAAATAAATTGATAAGTCTGAAAATTTGCACATATATTCCCTGATTATAATTTTTTTTAAATAATTATTTACATAAAAATTAGTTAGTTTAACAATATTGCAAAAAATACTCTGAATCTGTACGGAAACAAAATAATTATTGATAAAACCTCCCTTTTATTGAAAGGATATTTTTTTAATCAAAAAATAGACATACGAGTATCAAAATTTGTACATATATCCCTTTGTTATTTTCTAATATATTGTATAACGAAAGGTGATTTTTTTGTATGAGTGCGAGGAAAAGGCAGGAGCGAGACATATGATATTACCGAATTAATACCATTGTTCATATCAGCTGCTTTTTATTTGATATTGCGGGACAAAATGAATTGCTGCTTTAGAGTGGAGATTTTTCTACATTTGAAATAGCTATCGTGCAGGGAAAATATCATAATAATATTTAAATATATATATTTATTTTATTATCAATTATTAAAACAATTTAATTGAAAGGTAGGCGATAGTTCTTCTTTTTGAGGTAAATGCTGACATCCCCACGACTTAGCAAATAATATTTTCAGATACTTCTTAATGAAGACAGTCGATTATACGGGAAGAAATTAAAGTGGAACAATTACATGAAGCCGAATCTAGTTATCTTAATAAAAGGTTCTAAAAAACTAATGAATTAACAAAGGTGGTAATGTCATAGAAAAAAGTCTAAAAGCTGTTGGAGTCATTTTTAAATGTGCTGGGGAAGTAGACATCTTTAGAATAACATATTCCAATGAAGATATCTAGGTTTTAAATATGAGGATTAAGCCCTCAACGGCAGAATATGATCACCCTATTTCAAAACTATATTTTTTGGTTACACGAGAAGGTATTCTTCTTATTAAAAACTTCATATATATTTAAGTTAATTTTTTCTATTGTTACTGGTTGGTTTTGTTTTCAAATTTCTATCAAATTTATAACATCATTTGTTAGTATAAATCAAATGCAAAATATTTATTTGAGGAAGAATGATTGACAAAACTCAATTTTATTTGCTAATTCATACTTCTTTATCACTCCTATTAGAAATATATATAATGTTAACAGCATACATACATACATGGTAATGTCAGAGAATAAAGTTCAATAAAAGTTTGAACCAGTTTAATAAAATATCTACATAATTAATGTCAATATAATATACCCCTTACTAAAGGTTCTACAGATCAAGGTTTTCTAATTCTATAATTGAGATATTTTTGTAATATGGTACATCAAAGAATAACTTCAATGATATCAATTTAGTATATAAAAAATGTTTCAGAAATCTTTCAAAAGGACTTTAAATTACTTATGACTTAAGTAATTATTTTAAGAGTTTTCTTTAAATATTAGATATTTTCTATAACAATATGAATGATACAGTTTTAAACCCCATTTATGGGGTTAAGAACAATTCCAAAGACGGAAACGTGGGAAAGTTAATACCAAGTACCTTTTAAAAATGAATAACGTGTTAAAATATGTGGAAAGTCAAAATTTACCAAAAGTCTCGAAATGTACAGAGGGTATATCTTAAATTTTAATTAAATACAAACGTTGGTATGAAAATGAATTAACCTTTAGAGGTATTTACTAGTTAGCATACGGGGATTTCAGGGGTGTATGTTTTGTTAATTAGCACACGTCAGGCATCCCTTTATATTATTATTTATTTCTCAAACTCTTCTTTTTATTCTTTAGTTCATAAAGACAGAATTTATGAGTTTAAATCAGTATTGAGTAGTTAGGTCTTAGTGTCCTCATGAAAAACAGTGAATGAATATGAATTAGGAAACCCATTAAAACAACAATAACTCAAATAAACAGAATGTTGTTACTACTTGCTCATGCCAGCAATATTTTATAAATACGAGTATATTGTTATTTATCAGATCAAAAATATATTTATGATATACATCAGGGTAGGGCAGCAAAGCGTGAACTATTAATTAATGTTTATTTTCTCATTACAGTGAAAAGGTTAAGTGCTTAATTTTTGATTCTCTGTTTCCGCCGTCCTTTTTACATAAAAAAACTTTATTTTTCATTTAATCATTTCATCATCATGAGCGAGCAACAAACAAAAAGGCACCGCGCCTCAGAAAGATACATATTTCTTGTTAAGTTTGGAGAAGAATATAAAGGATGATTCCACAAAGTTGATGCACTAAGTCACCAAATGCCCGTAAGGTAACTACGTGTATACTTAGGACTGCCCCCTTCTCACATGTCTGCCATGTGCCAAAAGTTATGCCAAGATAGCAAAGCTCGATTCTAGTCCGAAAAGGTGTGGCCTAATTACAATAATTAAAAAAAATATATACAAGACAAAAGGAATTAATAGTTAATTGTAAAACCTTGATTTCTGATAACTTCAACTAATCTCTTATTATAATTTACAATCAAATTTAAACAAGTTGTAGAAGGAATATTTCGGAACTCTTCAATACAAAATGGCTGGAGTTCTTGGATATTTTAGGTTTTCTGGCATGAACCCGTTTTTTTTTAACTCATCCTAAAGTTTTTTTAATAGGATTGTGGTCTGGATTCAACAAAGGTCAGTCCGAAACCTTATTCATACTCCTTTAAATCCGAGTGAAATGCTTTGCATCATAACATCCTACGACCAAGGCCTAATTATTTTGGGGAGGATTTCAAATTTTCGTATAAAATATTGACATTATCCTCTTTTTTGATTTTTCCATTTACTCAGACAAACCCTCTAGTACCTTTAGAAGAAAGCAGCTACAATGCATGATTGATCCGCCGCCGTGCTTTACTGTTACGAGAAGAGAAGGCCTCTCTGGGTAGAGCTGTAACTAAAATGTACGATTTTTGTTTCATCTAACTACAATAATGTTAACCAGAAGGTTCCTTATCCTAGTGCTCTTTGGTAAACTTTAATCTTAATCTAATGGGTGAGGTTTGAAAAAAGGCAATTTGACAAAAATATGGTCTCTCACCTTCAAATAAAATTTAAAAAAATTCTGATATGCTTTGCGATTCATCGGGATTTCTCCCTGGGGAAGTTATAGATGAAGTTGAGAATGGAATGAACGCAACTACCTCAGGAGCTAGTTGACATTCTTTTGTACTTGCTTCAAAAAACTAAATTGTACTCGGTTGCACGGGACCGAGGTTGTAAATAAATCATCACTTCTTTTTCATCAAAGATAATTCAAATTTGATTAACTTTCTGGTAGATACAGGAGTGCAAATGTCTGTTATTCCATTAAAAAAATGTAAAAGTCTTGTTCGAGAAAAACTCTACCCTAATATTGGATATGGAGGAGCCCTTGTTGATGCTATTAGTACAACAGCTTAACTCTCAATCTAGGAAATGTAGGAGATTTCCAATGGAAGTATATTGTAGTACAAAGTGGCTGTTCAATTTTGGGTGCAGGTTTTTATGTAATTTCAGATTTGGAGGTGATATTTTCAATAAAAAGTTATTCCAAGATGAAGCGTGTTTCATTTCAGAACTATTGAAGACTCAACAATCAAATTTAAATATAATGATGTCTTTGATAATAAAAGTTTCATTGAAACTTATCCAGCTCATGGAGTTGGACACCAAATCGACGTCAAAAGGTTCTTTAAATAACGGAGAAAATAACACACATTTCTCCTAGTCACTTTAATAAAGAACCTATTAACAAACAATTAAAAAAAACAGAAATCGTTTTTGTAAAAAATCACCCTATAAAAGAGTCTCTTTCTCCGACTTTCTTAGGCCCGTTTAAGGTGATTGAGAGGGACAATCGTTACTATAAATTGGACTTTGGATCAAGAACTGACAATTGTCTTGATGGATAGACTTCAACCTACATTTGGAGTTCCAAGTATCCTTCCAGTGTCTCCAACAATAAGATGCGCAAGATCTGCAAAGGGAGAATGATTTATTTGTTTATTTATCAATGTTTTTATGATGCCTTTTATTGTGTGTTACAAACTAGACGATCTCTTTACACATACAAAATTTCATGTTTTATGGTGGAAATTTAACCAAAGAAGTTTTTATTTTACTAACTTTGATCTTTGTACAAAATGCTTTAACAATGTCAAAAAATATACAACACAAATTGAAGTTATATTTAATAACTTTCTATGCAAATTATATATTTATTTTGCCCTAATTATAGATAAAATAATATAACATATTGCATGAAAACAGTAATTGCTATAGTAGAGATGTTGCGTAATATTAAAGTGAATCATTTCTCTAGAATTTAAGTAGTCTTTGAATGAGTATAAAGGTTATAATTAAATTATTTACATAAATAGTATATGTATATTTAGTAAAGAAAATGAGAAGATTTTACATAAGAAGACTATATTTGTCTTACATTTTTATGAATTTTTTATATTTGCAAAAATATGTATGTATGAATTATATACATTTTTTGCTACAAAAACATACAATTTTTTGTAAAAAAAAGTTTAAGAAGGAAATTTGCTCAAATTTAAGGATAAATTATGCTAAGATTTTATACCTGCATGCTCAAACTAAACTTAAATGTAAATTAGGAACTGATAATGTCAATAGAAATTACCGTTCTTAATTTTAAGTCTAGTCTGTCAACCTCGACAAAACAATGGTTTCAAATTTTTTGAACGAAAGATCTATTTATTGGTACATGAAGGGAGGCCCAAAACTGTAGGGTTGTATCTTACCTCCCAATTTTGTTTCTCAATGTAAGAAATACTCCTTTTTTGATATTTTATCTATTATTTATATGATGTTATCATTATATGTCAAAAGTAATATAAAAGGTATACAATTTTTTTACAAAATTTTCGGAAAAATGCTGGATATAATTTTAAAAGAAGATAATCCATAGATTATCCATTTTAGAAATACAACTGATTTTATTTTGCTTTTATCGGATTTGGAAAATTTACTCTCCTCATCTGAATTGAAGGACGTGGATATTGGATATTTTTTTGGGAAGGAAGTACTTATCTATGGGGAAATGATTTGAGTATGAAGATCTTCCTATATTCGTAAAGGTGGAACCACTTCTACGATGTATGAGAGGAATCAAAAGCGTGAGAGAATACGAAAGGACTTTTGTAGAGAGGATGGCAATATTTAGAACAATTATCACCTGATGGCGGGACTAATGAGCGATGGCTCTAACAAATACATTGTATACCAAGTCGCTAAAGTACTGAATAAGCTAAATATACCCATTGACAAACGAACACAAACAACTTTTAACCGAAGCTACCACCAGCAGTACAAAGAGCTGTATTTTAAGTCAACTTTAGGAGGCCTTCTTTCAAATTTAGTCCTGAGTTATGTCCTATTTTGAAAACTCTCTGTGCCGGCTTGGATGATAAATAAGGAATGGAAAAGATTTTAAAAATTTACAGGTCTTCAAAAATTGTTAGAGATTGAGTATGTAGAAATTAGTAAACTCATATCAACAGCAAGTCTTTATCCTGCAACTATTTATTTATAGGGAAAACGCCGGAAGGAAAATTGTGCTCTTTCAAATGTGGAAAACTATACAGACCATTGCATACTTTTTACGGACTGTGTCAAAACATTTAATTTTAGAAAACTTACATCAAAGATTTTAGAGATTTTGAATTTTGTAGAAAAGTCCCTAACTTTTTTTTCGACCCCGTCGTATGAAGACTTATGAAGGATGAGTCTGTTGAGTAAATTAGAAAAATATATCTTGATTTGCAAAATGGATGGCCAAATAAAGCCCAACGATTTACCGAAAAGTTGCTTTATATTTTATCTGCTATCTATCACTTATATTAATGAAGAATTGTACTTTTTAATGGACTCAAATATTTTAAATAGCTTTTCAATTTGCCAGTAACATCTGGCATAAAAAATCCACAGTGAGATGATCATACAAATGAAGAAGTGGCAACACCTTTATGAATGTTTCTGCTCTTTTAATGATCTATATCTAATAAAAATATCTATATTATATTTTTATTTTTTTGTTTTAAGAGCATTTACATCGGGACAAAAAATAAAATCGTGAAATATTATGTGACAAATTGTCAAACTTCAAAATTATCCCCCCCGTACCAAAGAAAAAAGTCCAAGCCACACCCCTATGTGGAGGAACGTCATAAACAAGTTAAACCTTTGCTTTTGTCGTATATTTAGTTTTTCTATACTAAAATATACAATTAGGTTTGTTATTATGTCATTTCTTAAAGTGTAAAAATTTCAAAAAAAAAAAAGTTAAAGCAACAACAAAAAAGATAAGGTTTGTACAATCTCTGCCACACCGGTGTCAATGCCAAGAAAACTACAGAGACTTTTGGATTCTCCATATGGCTGGCTACAACACCAAGAAGTCAATCACAGCCAAGAAGGACAAAACTTATTCAGCAACAATATGGGTGCCTCCATGAGGCCCTCCTCCAGCCCCAATCCCCTAGACCTTGTAGTTAGAAACGTATTTGATCTTCTGCGGGCCCACATATCCAAATTTGGATTCTCTTGAAAGTGTCCTCACTACTTCATTGTACGCCATAGACATGGACTTTATCATCAAGAGCAGCAAATCTTTTCTCTGATTAATTGATGCTGTTATTGCATGTGAAGGAGAACACATTGTATAGAGATAGTATTTAAACATATTATAAATTGTTTATGAACTTTTGTTTTTAATTCCTAATAAAATAGCGTTTTTTCGTAATTTAGTTATGATAATGCAAGCTTATGTTCCCACTCTGTAAAGTAAATTTATAATTTTATGAAGATAAGTGCTTTAATATTTAACTTTCTTCCATAATAACAGACATTAATTGAGTGTCTTGAAATTAAAATAGAAACTAAGATAATAAATACCTCTGGTATTTATCGTTGTTTTGCAACAATCAGAAATTCAAAGAAAATAAAAAATATTTAATTTAACATCTTGCAGTTAATTATTTCAAAATATGTAACTTATTAAATAAAAAAGGTTTTGAATAAATGTAACGAAAATTTTCTTGTCATAAAATTTTTTAAGATGTTTATTACAGCGCAAATGATGTACATCTACAAAAAATGTTCTTCAACGAAGCACACATAAAAAATCAAAAAATGAATATTTCATTATAACTTATTATTTAAACGATTAGCTTTGAATCTTTTCCGATTACGCATCCGTGTAGTTAGCTTAGAACTTATATTTCCTTTTTAAATAATAAAAAAACAATACTTAAAATAGGCGATATTCATTATTTACCATCTCAACCCAAAGTTTTCATGGATCATGTAAAACAATTTAAGCGAAACTAAGAAACCCTTTCAGGATAACTAAAATCAGGTTGTTACTTTAAGCTTACGTGAACGTAATAATTTTATCAAATGGATATGTATGATTTACATTAGAGACTAGCTATTAGTCTGGGTCTTACTTTCCATTTTTTTGAAAATCAAAAAACTGGCAGTATTTTCTACTGTATTTTCACGTAGATTTCAAAAATGTTATTTTCAAGAAGATAGAATGATCCTAAGTTACATTAATTTCACTTTGAAAACTAGAAAAAATGAAGTTTTTTCTATATTTTCGAGTGCCAGTTTTCTTTATGTACTTTTTGTATTCATATTAAGAATATGTATATGTATTGCCCTTGATAGAAAGAGTTCAAAATGAAGAAATTTTAATCATAACTTAACATTAAGTTAAGTAAATTTACGATTTGATGATTCTATATTTAGTGTAGATATCAGAGTTTTAATTGAACCCAATGGATAATTTATGTTAACTTTTAAATATTTTCTTATTACATAGCCAAAATTTATTTCTACATAATTTACATAGACTTGCTATTAGTTAGCACACATAATAACAGAGTCATGAATTAGTTTAATAAAACATTAACGTAAAATATTGACACAAATAATATTAGAAAAGTGTAGGAGAAGTTGATGAAAGAAATGAGATACGAGTTTGAGAAGAGGTGTAGAGAAGGGAGCCAATCTCCTGTAGTCTCTTTGATGGAATAATCGACTTCACTAATGTGGTGATGGAAGGAATGGGCAGTGAACAGTCATTTATGGGTTGGATCAAGTAAGAGCACTATAGTGTTTTTATTGAGCTTGGGAGTAATTACTTGTTCCACTTTATAACAGAGAAAGCAAAAAAGGAAGAATCACGCACTAAACAAATTGAAAAGCTTATATTTAAATGGTTAAGGTAGAGAGGTTTTGATAAAATATTCATGGCGATCGGAGGGACTTAACAAATGTGAACAGTGATATAAATACTTGAGGTATACGAAAACTTGCGAGTTTGGGAGAAAATTGGTCTGGTTGGTTTGTAGTCTACATACTAATTAATTTCAATTACACCGTATAATTCTTGAGCTTGATGACCCAAATCTCTCAGATAATACATTAGTTGGACAAATAGGAAAGCTGCTAGACTCGGATACAGCATTTGATATCTTTCAAAAACTTTTCAAGTCAAACATTTTGTGATGACCTTATTTAATATTTTTCTACAGATTAACGCTATGGTTATAGGGGAGAGAGTGGGCCATACAAAAAACCGGATAGTCTATCTGTCAGCATCCAAAAAACGCCTCCTATAAACAGTGGGGTTTCTATCATCATGGATTTGAACAACAGGTGAGAAGAAGTGTCAGAGCCACCTCTTACCTGCTCTTTAACACCTTCCAAGTTGTAGAAGTATATCCAAACATCAATGAAAGTGTTGAAATAGCCATGCCACACACAAAGTTGTGAGAGGGTTTTTAAAATGGTCGCCCCAGCTTTTTCTCATTTTTCAAAAGAAAAGAGAGATATAGTAATTAGGAAGCAGAAGACCAGGAGGAGAGAGATGTCAAAGAATGACTCCATGCAAGGCCTCTATAACCTTCTAAAATTAAATAAATTATAAGAAAGCGATACTGAAAGAAAAAGTTGACCCTCTCTAATTGATTAAAAGGTAATTTAAGTATTTTCATCATTCAATGAAACAAAATTTTTGTAAATAAACCATTCTAAATTGTGATATTTTTTTTTTCTTAAATATTTATAATCAAAATAAACAAACTAATAAAATTTAGCATTTACAGATATGCATCATAAGGTTAATTAAATAAAAGTATACGTTTTTAAGTATTCTCAAAACAAGACAGTATTGAACTTACTGCTTATGTATCTATTTTAAAGTGCTCAAATAACTGGGTTAGAATAATTTAATGATTAAAATTTGTCCAAATTTGAATTCTTCACACCATGGACAATACATATGCATTCCTTTAATATGAATATCTATAAATTATATAAAAAAAACCGGCACTGGAAAATATAGAAGAAACTGCAATCTCTCTAATTTTTAAAGTGAAATGAATATAGTTTAGGGTCATTCTATCTTCTTGAAAATTACATTTCTGAAATTAACTTGAAAAATCACAGTAAAATAACACTGCCAGTTTTTGATTTTCAAAAATTGACCAGCTATATGTATTTTTATTCACATGTTTTCTCTTTAGAGTACATCAGTATTGTCCAAGGAGTCAAAGCAGGGGGGGGGGGCGCCTGCATGATTATTTTTAATCGAATCTTTAAAAAGGACAAAAAGTGAGTTAGTTAAAACAAAACAAATCGTTTGGTTTAGTCTCGACCACGTATCAATCTCAAAATAACCAATAGGAATATTGATGAAAAGAGTCATCTGATTTGGCTTGCTAATATTAAAGCAAACTTTCCTAAGATTTAATAAGCTGTTTCATAAACATGGTATGTAATATCTAGCTAAAGTAGGATTCATTCCTCTAGTTTACGTATACTCAATATACAAATACAAGGTAAGCTTTTACAAAGTATTGGATGCAGTCTTTGATTTTGGCTTTCAATTCAAGCCTAAAGGCAAAAATAATCGATACATTTAAAGGTATTGAAGGTATTATCAACATTTTAAAAAAATACCGGTGAATTTTTAGTAGGGCCCAACTTGCTGCTTTCACAAGAAAAATTTTCTTACTAAGACTTTATCTAATCAATGACTCAGTGTATGTTCGTGGTGGCCTTTCAAAACTGAGCAAATTCTTTATGGAAAAACTTTTTTCCCTACGTTGAATATGTACGCTGTATGCGAGGATAAAAATTGCAGTTGAGGATTAAAATATTTTTAATCCGACAATTTTGCAGAATCAAGTTACGATTTAAATAACCCCAAAACATAAATCATTTTCACATTGAACTAAGCACTTTTTTTAATGCTGAGATAATATGACGACTATATTTTATTAATAGCGGATGATTTATATGTAAGATTAATAAATGCACAAGCATTAAGACATTAAATGACATCATTTTTCATAAAAATTATATTATATACGAGTATATTTAAATAGATCACTCATTAAGAAAGTTTTTATTGAGTATATTTAGCATTTTTGTAAAAATAGTTAAGTCAATGAAATAGTTTTTTTATATTTATTTACTGTAAAATATAAAGCTATGATGAATCCAAGCTGTTTCTGTTCTTTAGACGTATATTTCGAGCAAATTTTGGGAACTAAAAAACATTAAAATGTAGATCCAAAATTAAAATTAGACAGATATTTGGTTTGAATCTTAAAAGCATTTTACCCAAATTTCGGATCGAAAAATAAAAATTAGACCTGGATTAAAATTACATTTTTACTGATGCTAAAACAATAAATAACGCAATTTTATTACTATTATAACATAATTATGAGTTTTTTAATAATAAAAATGGACAGACCGTTACTTTAATTGTATTTCGCAACCGAGTCTCTTAAAATAAACAGAAAAAAAGACCCAAAATCATTCGGTGGTTAGCACCAATTCTTCCAATTATGGAAATACTATATAAAAATTTTGTAATTACGTTTAAATCATCTTAAATCCAACGAATTTTTTTAATAACCATGCGCTTATTGACCTTTTAATGCCCTTTTCGTGGAGAGTGACCATTTTAATTCCATTTTAACCCATAAAACCAGCAATTGTTTGAGAGGAAGATGAAAGTCCAGGGAGTACTCTAGTACGCTCCCTGAATGGTCTGCGGGAGTGGGGAAGGGTGGGGAAGGAAAGGTGAAATATTTGGTATCAAGGCTTGTGTTTGTGCCTCTCTTATTCCTCCTATTTCCCCTTTTATTTTTTCCCCGTCTTCTTCCTTTTTATTTATAATAAATAAAAGTATATAAAATATGGAATGCACTTTAAAAATAAATAATTTAACGACTTTAATTAATAACTAGAATTTTTTTATAAAATATTAGAATGAGATATGTTTACTGTAAATGAAAATGAAAAACAAAAAAATAAAAATACATAAAACCAGCAATATAAATCTAAGTATTCTAGTCAAAGATGGTACCTACAAAAATATATATCATTTGGATACATTTTTGTTACTTTTTCTTCATGATGTATTAAATAAATTAAGAGTGAGCGTTAAATTGAACAAAGATTACATACATACTTAGTAAAACAAAGCAATGTGTTTTGACACTGCAAGTTGAAATACGGCAATAATAATCGAATTTGTGTTTTACTTGAAAAATTACAAGGCAAAAAACTTATACATGTAAGGAACTTCTTCAGGGCCTCCACAGACAAATGATACTTGGTACTGTCGTACTGTTCGACCCTCTCCCACAGATAAAAATTGCATAGGTAACGGTCCAGGCTCTTTGCATGCCAAAATTGGGGCCCAAAAAGAGATAAAAAAATTTGTGATGACGACATCCTGTACTTTTCTTGTCTTGTGGGAAGGTGCACTGTCTTGTTGAAAGGTGTAATTTCTTCTTTGAGCTACTCTATCCAACCGGGGAATGTATGTTAATAATGCAAAGCCAGAACCTGTACAAAAGAAAAGGTGGATTTGTACAAGGTCGCCCAGGATGGCCAAAGCTTCTTTTGCCATGTGACAGCGGTTATCGGCAGAAATAGATCTCATAATTTAAAAATTGAGTTTCATTTAATGTAGGCTTGAAATAATAAATAAAAAAATAGGTTCAACACCATCTACTTCATTTGATATAAGCCATAAAAGATATTCCCAATTTATCTGGCCCTCCCTGTAGATGTCTCTCGAAGTACTATTTAAGATCACTTTCTTTAAAACTAAAATTAAGTAATACTATAAGCTTATGAAAATCCAGAAAATTCCCTTTATATTTTTTATGAACCGTAAAAGCTTTAGTACTCTAATCCTATTCGAGTCTTGGATCTTGTCGAATAATATAATAAAAGTAATAAGACATTTGAGATCCGGTTCCAAGACCTGTTCTATTTCTATACGTGTATGGTACTTTCAAATGGTATTTATACCTAACAATTACCACTTAAACACTTATTTAAAACGGAATAAAGTTTTAGACCAATGTCACATAATGACATTAATCTGAAAGGCAAAGCGATTAAATTAGGGTTGATTGTAAAGTTGTTGTTTTTTTCATTTTGTCTTATAATTCTATCTAGAACTACGTTTTCAATAGATCGCCGCTTTATATTTATTATCTAATTTCGAGGTTCAAGGTATTACTAAACTTAACACATCATTGTTCAATTAATTTACTGGCCAATATGAAAGCTTCAAAAATATGAAAATTTTCATAAAAAAATCAATTCCTTATAGATGTTATAACATTGATCATTTTTCAAATTTTATGACGTAATTATTGTATTATATATGGTTTTAACTAATATTTGCTAATTTAGTTACCTCTAAAAATGGTAATCTTATATTGATGAATAAAACTTTGAAAAAAAAACCAATTATGTTTAATTTACCATAAAGTAAAATAAAGTCTCATTAATTTTCCTTCCAAAAATAACGTCTAAACTTTTTCAGGTTTTTACAACAAGAGGAAATAAAAATACATATTTTGTCTATTTATAAATTGAAATACAAATTCTAAATCAAAACGTATTTTTATATATGAAAAATTTTAAATTTTGTTTCCCATCAATTTTTCGATAAATGTTTTTTTTATATACGGTTAATTACCAAAAAAACTTGCACACTTAACATTAAGTAATCATAGAAACTATTTTAGCATTCCATATCCATACCTTATGTATATTTCCTTTACTAGCAGACACGAAGTATCAATTTTACATAGATGGAGTAGTTGTAATATTAGAATCATATCATAAATAATATGATCAGCATGTATGCTATAAAAAATAAACGGAAAATTAACATAGTCACCCTGACAATTTGTTGAATAATGTTTGAGAGGAAAGCAGCATAGCTGTCAAGACATTTCATCATAATATTATGAGTAGCTATAACATGAAATAAATAAATCCAAATCCCACGTTTTATTTAGAAATAATATATAATGGAATTACTCCAATCTCAATCCTCAATTCTGACGCCCGAGCAAAAATCCTATTTGTTACTCTCCTTCTATCATGAGCATATGTATACACAAATTATTACTATATACTTAGTTTTTACCTTCTCAAGTATAGAAGATTACTGATCACAGCTTTAAAAATACCTGCTCAGATTACATACTATAAAAAACCACTCACACTTTCTTCCACATATTTTGTTACCTCTGGAGACGACAAATTTTTTCAAAAGAATGAATTTTTTTTTCCAATCCTTTTGTAATTATTATTCAATCCTTTAGTTTCCTTCCACATTCAATTTTATTCATACTCTGATTGAACATTCCTGTGTACTCATAAAAGAGGATGAGTAACTTTGAGGATTAGTTGCGGAGTTAAAATTGTAAGTCCTCGTTGGACTCAGAGTAAAATTGAATATTGATATCCGTGTAACTCTAGCCAATTATCTTGGTAATTTCCTTCTCCTCCACCTGGATCGTTAAAGCTTATTGTAGCTGAGCTAATGAAGCGTTATAAAAGCCAAGCTGCTCTCCTTCAAGACATTCTTCAAATTGGGAGGGTTAATCTCCATTTTTTATTTGGACGCTCATACAAAAAAAAATTAATACTTATATCAATTTTGTTCTCAAGAATGAAAGAATAATATTAATAGTTCGAGGAAAAAAATAATATTTGAGATGACAGATACGAACTTAAGTATTAAAATCGCTCACTTATAAAAACTCAACAATATTTATTTTAATGTGTCAGCGGTTATATTTTATTCAAATAATTGCATATACTGAAAATGTGAATTACTGATTATGCACATAAGGCACCAATAACAAAGAGAAAAAGAAACAGTACTCCTGTTATAAGATATACATACATGATTTACACAGGGGAGCACTCTATACAGTACACCCTGTATACACACTTATACATTCTTAGTTCAAAATATGTTCATCATATGCATATATGCTATATTTTTTGTTGTAAATTGTTCTTCGGCGAAAAGTCATGCAAACTTTTTTCATGCCTCTCCAAAAAAGTTTAAGAAAATATATTTTCTGAGAATTATTATGTCTTGCTTTGTTATTATGTTACTTAATTTGGCTTTACTTTTATTACAGATTACTGATCATCTGACTTCATACTCATCTCATCAATAATCATTCGAATTTATTATTCAGTATTACTACACCTAAAATCATAAAAAAGTAAAATTTTGCATAAATGAAAATTTATGTAAAAAATAGTTATGAAATTAAAATTTTTTCAAAAAAGAAGTTTTGATATCAAAGAGAGAATACAGTTTTTTTTCTGTTTCAAAAATATCAATTTATTAAATTTTATTTGAATCATTTGAAAGCTTTGAAAATAATGGAAGCACTTTTCAAAAGTGTGTTTAAAATTTAAATGTCAATGGAATTATTTCAAAACTTGAGGAATAAAGAAAGCTCATTTAAAAAGGGATGTTAACATTTTTGTAAGATATGCAAACATTTGTTCACAGATTAAGAAACCGATTTGATACTATTTCATATAAAAAATTGTTTATATGATGATTCATAAAAGACTGTTCATATACATACGCACTAAAATATATACGCCTTTGTTGCTTCAATTATCATGTGGTTATATCCTTTCAATTTATAAAAAAATATTTATATTTACCTAGTCATTAGAGTTTCAATTAAACTTCCGTTAGTTAACTAGGAAATTATGCAATCCAAAATTTAAAAAATACTTTCTATACTTTCTATTCCTTTGAATATTCAGTAGACTCCTCAAATATGAAATCTAATAATATTTTAAACTGTAATTCTCAAGATAATTTCTTGTTTTTGGTTTAATCGTGTATTCATAATGATTTTTTTGTGTTTTTAGGGGTTCTTGGTTTCTTCTTTTTATTCAATGTAAAACTTGAGACGTACAAAGATACCTACAATATTTTAATATTGTAGCTATTATTTTATATACATATAATATACATACATTTCAATCAAAAATTGATTGGTACTATTTTGATTCCCAAAATTTGCATATTTATCATGAATAAAAATTTAAGTTTTTTATGATTAAAAAAAAACTATATGTTGTTGAAATGCACGACTTTTGTTTTTGAGAGTATTTTTTATATTGATACAAATATTTAGAGGATTTTAATAAATATTTAAGAGTGAGAAATGTATGAAATAGTTAAAAAAATAAAATAAATTTTGTATGACGTAAACATTATTTTTGTTCAACTGTTATTATACAATTTAATACGCATTATTTTTATCCAGATCATTAACCACGTTATAAATAATTTTTTCACTAACAGCAGGTTAATAATAAAAATTTAAGATTCAATCATTAAAATATTGATTTTAGGTTAAAAAGGTGTATGTATTCCTTTGAGGTATATTATTTTCGCCATGTAATGTGTAAGCATTACTCATTTAAGCGAGTATTTATTTAAACGAACCTCGTTTCAGTAACATTTTCATATAGTTTAAGTATATTACAAGATGATTGGCGTTATCATTACAGAAAAAAAGACCTATGAATCATATGTTTACATTTATAACATTCACAACAAGAATGATCGGAGACTGAAAAACCTTTTTCAAGATCCTACTTCACAGAAACCTATAGATCAAAGCGTCTGAATACCATCACACACAAGTATTTTTTACCGGGTGGTCCATTAGGAGGGCACAATATCGAATCTTGATTTGGTAAGATGCGACTGTCACGTTTGGATACGTATGATTTTACTGTTATATATTATTTATTCTAAAATATTCTTTCTGCACTTAAATATTGATAGAATCTATCTTTAATGCTTCAGGTCAGTAATAAATAGGAAATAAAAACCACTTTGAAACCTTTTACATTTACATTACATTATGAGCTGAAGACAAGCTATATATAATGATTTAGCATTTTTTTGTGATTTGGCTTGTGTAATAAAATTAGTCAGAATCCAAGAAGCCAATCCTCGACCAAGAAAAATAATCTTCTCCTTTTTTCGACGTATCTTTATCAGCAAAGCTACAAAGCATTTTCCACTCTGTTATTATAAACATACATTTTTCATACTAACTCTTCTGTGATTAAGTAATGATACATTATAATTAGGACTAGTACGGTACAGCGTTGTACTGCAGTACGTTTTAACCCTCAGTGCAGATATATATATGTATATAATCACATATAAAATATTATTAAAAAAGATCATTTTCTTTTCTAAATTAATTGATTTAGATAGTGACGTCATATTTTCATTAATCCATAAGCATTTTTTAATAAGAAATAGTATCAGATTATATGATAGTACAAAAAAAAAAGATGGTATGATCCCTCACCATTTAAATTTATTTCTAAATGTTTCCAAGTTAGCTTCACAATAACGCAAAACTACAGGTACATCTGTATCACGCAAAATATTTTTCAACAGCTGCCGATATAATGAGTACTAATTGGTCTTATTTATAAGCAAAAACAATTAACAACCTCAACTTTTTCAAAAAAAAAAAATATAAATTTATGAATACTGTTATTTACTAAAAGTATTATGTAACCCGTTTGTATTTGAAATCAAACTTTATGTTTAAGATAAATTAAGTATATTTAGGAATAATTTATTTGTTAAAAAAAAGTAATTATGAAGGAATAAAATATTGAAAAAGCTAGAAAAACTACATTAAGTATATATTTTTTTAAACATTTTAATATTATGCCGTATCAAACCGCGTACATTAAAGGGTATACCGTGGTTCATACAAAACTTTGGGTATACTCTATCGTCCAAGCGCTAGTTATAACTTTTCTCATAACTGCAGTAGACTTATATTGAAGAATATGAAGTTTGTTGTATATATTTTATAAGATTTTTTTATTATTTTTGGGATGATTTAGGATTTCCACATTAAAATTCAATTAATTTATTACCGATTACAGTCAATGCCTATGATGTAAAAAAAAAACTCTCTAAAACGATTATTTTAGTATTCATTGACACTAAATCATAGGTTAAGTTTCTTTATAGTTATAAAGTATATTAAAATAAGACATTTACACTGAAAAATATTTTTTTATTTATCATTTATGAATAATGGTTGAATTAACATTCATTTATATGATTAAGTTTATTTATGGTTTCATTTTTATTTTGTGTTTATTGTTTAATATTATAACACATTTAATAATTGATTAATTAAATATAATTTACACTTATTTACGACTAGGAGTAGTATACGGTATTGCCCAGGGTAATTAGGCGCATGGCTAGAAAACAAACTTTTCTGTAATAATATAGGAGATAACTTCCCTAGAAGGCATCAGGGTAATTTTTCATTTTTCATGAGATCACTCACACGTAACTAATCAATACAAGAATATTTGTATCAATTCATATAACTGGTTTCCTCTTCAAGAATGACAGAATAATAATAAGATCTTGAGAAAAAAATGTAGTATGCGGGGATGACCGATGATTAGTTTAATTTTATGAGCGCTTACTAATACAAACAAACATAATGCATTCCAATATACCAGCATTTATATTTAATTCAAATCTGAAAAGATACGCACATGAATTATGATAAACATAAGTGGCCAATAACATAAAAAATAAATAAACTAACAGTGTTTTTCTTTTTTACGCATACACTTGCAATATTTCATTAATAGGACTATATTATTGTTTCTTATATGAAAAATATGTCAATGATTTACATCCGAGTGCACTATATACAGTGCACCCTGTATACACGTCGGATACCTGTAACCTGTAATATTTCATAAATATAACTAAATTTTGTTTTCTTAGATCAAAATATATTTATTGTATACTTCATAAAAAACTATACACAGTGCAAACGGTGACTCGTTTTTAGATATTCAAACAGACATACATTCAGAGAGACAAAATTTATCTATAAAATTAGAAGAAGATTACAAACATCTAAATATATAGCTATATCTCAAAAAAATTAGATTTTTACGGATTTATCTTGCAACTTATTAATCATAGGTATATGGTTTTATTGAGGCTTGCATTGAAATCAATCGATATAGTGAAGGATTCTAAAATGTTGTAGTGGTTACGATACATCGAAGTCTATAACAAGTCATTGTAGTGCTTGATTTTAGTATTGTTTTTTTTTTCTACTGTCATAGTTCCATAAATTAAAAACAACAAAGAAAACCATGAAAATTGATGCGCAATTGTTGATGAAAATAAAATGCTTATTCCTGATCAAGCCGTCATTCTTACTCTAAGTCTTTCATGAGCACACACAATAGTTAATCCTTAGATACTCTGCCTTTGAGAATGAAACAATAATGATAACAGCTTTGAAAATAAAAATAAAACCTTTACGAATGTCTTCTAGAAAAAAACCACTTCCACTTTCTAAGAAATATTTGATACACATCTGCCCATATAGCACCTACTCTTGTATTTTCTTGAAAGCAGGAGCCCTTACTATAAACAGAGTGGGATGTGTGTTTGTTTCTTTCCTCTCACAACTGTTTGTAGACATCTAACAAAATACAAAAGATACACTCCCCCCAAACATTATTCAAATTTCCCTGATTACATTTTTTAATATATTTAAGCTGGCAGGACATGTTGTTGATTGTCAATCATGAAAAATCACATCTGCGCATAAATTTTTATAGTTTTCTTTGAAAATAAATTACGCCTTGGGTTTTCTACCTATCTATTGTTAAATCTAAACTAATAAAAGTAAATCATAAAATATGACCAAATGGACTTTCATAAGCTCTTTATCTTAATTTGCTGGTTTCTCTTTTTCTTCTATTTAAACATATATATGTATATGGATTCTCATTAGTTTTTCCTTGGAAGTGTACTTTGTTCTCTAATTAACCTAAAAATCTTATTTTTTAACGAGATCTCTTCGAAGAAAAGAAAAGAATAAAAATAATTGGTAGATATTTCAAATTATTATAAGGTGAATATGTTTCTGTCTCTTTTAAAAAAGATGTTTTCAAATTTTCCAATCATATTAAATAAAATCAATTTAAAAATAAAACTGTTTGATTACAAAACTACAAAAAAAAGGGTGTACTTGTTATTTGAATAATATCTGCCTATGCTGTAAAATGCAGACAATCTATTAAAAAAATCAAATTGTGCATTCAATTGACCTTCGTTACTTCCCCTTTCGATCGTAATATAAATTTTATTGGAGGAGTTGTTCACCATCTTAACAAATATATAAAGTCATAATGAGTTACTTTACAACTTTATAGGCAAGATGTGATTATTTTTCAAATAGATAAACTTAGTTTTATTAATATTGATTCATCTATGAAAGGAGGCTTTAGGAACGTTTTTCAGGGAGGGAAGTGCTTGATCGCGTCAATGAGGGGCATAATTAAGTTACTAGTGTTCCTTAATTTCACCTATCTATTGGAAAACATCATAATACAAGTATGTCTCTAAAAACGTACTCGTGCATCTTATTGCAGCTATTTAATTGATTAAAGAAGAATATTTGTTGACTACAAAAGTGAAATTTAAAATAAGTATGTATATATAATAACTTGAAAAGGTTTCTTTTGCTTTTATAAATTACCATAATATCTATAGATATAACATACAAAACATACGGATGCATTTGTGGCAATGCAGGGTTTAAAGAATAGAATAAACGGAATAACCATTGTACTTTGAATAATCCATCTCCACTCCTCCGTTAGTGAACTGGAATATTAAACATCCAGTGATATATACCAATTCTTTTTATTCCTAAAATCTTCTTTTTATGCTAAATACTTTTCAGCGTATTTCTAAAACATTCAATCAGATTAGATGTATTTTGTTATGTATCTTGTTTAGGATTTATTCGATTTCTCCCGCAGCTATATAAAAATTAAAGAAACAGATAAATGAACTTGGTTATCTTGAAAATGTTATTGGATCAGCTACAACTTGCTGTGAGAAGAAAGAAATAAACCTATGTAGGATCTACATGAGAGTACTTCCAAGTTATACCGTGGGATTTCGTCGATCTCCCATTCTACTCCAAGTCCAATAAAGAATTACATTTATAACTTTCCAACAAATCCTTGGTTACTTTTTTTTAATGATGTATCGGAAAATTGCATTCCCGTCCAGTTTAGTCCTAAAAACATATTTAGTTCGAACCATGATGACGCCATTCATCTTTACTTCTTTCTTAATCAGTTTTAATAATAACAATTTTAAAAACCGTTAGGACCAATTCTAAGACTGGGCTGAAGTTTATACTCATCCAACTCTCCACCTTTCAGGTGCACACAAACTAAATAATACTTTCTACTTAATGTTCCCTTTCTAAAGAATTAAATAATTTTGGTAACAGCTCTAGAAAATAAAAAAAATCCTATTCAGGTTGTAACTACAAAAATTCCCTCCTGATTTTTAGGTCATACTCTATACTACACTAGTTTTCGAAAATATTATCCAGTTTTATATGAACGAAACAGAAAGTTCATTTCTACCGAACATCTTCTTATTACCAATGATTAACAAAGGAGTTAATCATTTCCTTTAAACGAGTCGAAAGAAGCTCAATGAACATAATATGTCAACATACGTTTTGAAACTCATTTTTTAAAGCCTCACTACATATTACCTACTTATGCTTTATTCATACTTGCTATCATTAACTTGTATGCAATTATCAGTAATGAATATCTATTTTTATCATAAGATAAAATTTTATTTTTGCTCAAAATCCAAAAAAGTCTGAATATGATTACAAAAAATGTATTTAATTGGATGTATTTGTTGGAGTAATAAACTAAGAATGTATTGAATATATACCATCGTAATAATAAAAGCTTAATAAAGAGGCATCAAATGCCAGTTAATCAATAACGAGTATTTTGATTGTAAATAAGGTCTTTTTTTGATTAATATTTTTGTTTTTCCAATATAACCCAATGATTCTAACAAACACTTCAGACATATTTATATGAATGTTTTTCTACAACTGGGGGAAAGCAAAAGGGATCAACTTGTTAAGCTGAACACTTTATTTATGTAATTATATCTACCCATTTATGTTTGTCCGCTGTCAATTTATTTCTGTATAACAGTACATTGCTGAACCTTTTCTCATATAAAAGTTAAAAAAAAACGAACTTAAGTGGCATTTAAACAGTTTAGGCTTAAAAAATATGACACTGCAAGATTTCACCCTCTTTATTATTGCATAATGCACATTATTACTTATGTTTTATAGCTATTATCATTATTATTGGTGAGATAACATGTAAGTTTAAAGTAATCACTACTACGTGAACGACGAAGAGTATAATGGAGGATCGGCAACTCAATCATTCTGGTTTATTTCTTTACTATATAAGGAGTCGAATTTGCGTTTATTTCCATCCTTGGCCTCTCAAATTTACTTGCAGCTAATTAAATGAAACGTTATTACAACTAAGCTCCCAAACATTCATCAATTTTTATGGTTGGCCACGTTAATTTGTGTTTCTTGTTTTTTAATTGACTGGAAGGTCATATTATTTAAATCTATGTTAATTAGTCTATAAGGTCAATTTTCCTGACTTGTTCTTTTTCATAGTGAAGATAATAACAACTTAACTAGAACTAAACAGCAAAAAATGAATGAGGAGGTGTAGTAGACTTAATAACAGCTGAAAAAATATACATTCGACTTATATTTGTGCTACTTTTGGCTCCTACACAAAAGTAATCGTCGTTTATCAATATCTTATCCTATCTCCAAAAAGATAAAAATTACAGAAATTCAACTGATAACTGGTCAATCATCTACAACAGTTGAAATGAGACAAACGGAAAAACATATAAATTTAACAAACTAGCCTACAGAATACTAATACAAGGGATTGGAATCAAAAGTTAAATAAAAACACACAGAAGTTGTTCATGTTTTGGATAAATCAAAATATTGAGAACAAAATACACGAATTAATTTATACTTTTGTATTTATTTAATAAACAAAACAATTTTATTAATTTAATTTGTCATAATGATATTAAAAATTGTAATCTTGAATATGACCGATATGTAATTAATTTTACTATGAAGCTATAATCTCTAGTATACGGATGATATTAAAACAAAATTACGTTTTTTCCTAAAAATATATCAAAATTCAAAACTTTCGGGTTGTTGAGCTACCTTTAAATATTCATAGAAATAGTTAAATTTAAAAAAAGATTTGAATCCTAAATTTTTTATTTTTACAAAAAAAGTGATAAAATTGGCACCCTTATATTTCTCTTAATCTAATTTTCTCAAACTCGTATGTACGTTTACTTTTCTATGAATAAGTAATTTTATAATGATCTTCAGGGGTTTCACAAGCCTCTTTCCCTAAATCCCTCACCCTGCAGACATAAAATATCAGGTATATATGTAAAACATGCTTATTTATATACATAATTATATTATAGTGATGAGAATTTTTTGGAGATAAGTCCCCCCCCCTCCCTCCAAATGAAAAAAATAACTAGCAACGCCCTGATGATCTAAAGATTAACTAAATTCTTCTAAAGATATATTAGACTTTGAAATAATACTACTGAAACCACTTACAAATTTACTGCATAAGTATTCAAATCACTTGATTTTGGTAGTGAAGGTAATGTATCGCACATATAGCGGACTTCTAGATGGAATTGTTTTAGTTTATACCCCATTTATGTCAGTTCAGAGATATGTGTCTATTGTTTTACCCTAAGTAATGAGACCACATATTTTTTCAGTCATTCTAGGTTTTTATTTGTCGTAAGAGCCACTGTATCATTGGCAGTTTCTTTACCTTGCATTTTTTTTAAGTGTGTTTTCTTTCAAATCCCACGCTACCATAATTTTGGGTATTTTTACACCTTTCTTAGACAGCTTTCCATAGTTGCTGAAATATCCTTAATCTCGTTTGTCATTTAAATCTGTTGATTTGGCCTAAAATTGAGATAATCATGAACAATTAAGCTACTTAGCTTCTCTTCTCGAAAGTTTAATCAACTATGCACTTTTGCGTTTTATGCTCAAACTGTGAATGGGTGATTTTTCCCCCTTTTGGGGGTTCATATGAATGACTGAGTACTAAGCAGATTAATCATATTCACAATAGTCGAAAATATCTTCGTTAGTGTGTGCTATGGAACCGACATCAACCAAACCGAAATTGGAACTGATCACAACATGAAATTAAGTATGAGTAAGAAAAACCCTGCAATATTATTCTTTGGTTTGGCCAAAATTCAAAGGGATGTTTCGGGTCAAAGCTTTCGTCCAGGAATAAATCTCCTCCAAAATGATCAAAATTTGATGAAAAAAAAATTATTTCTACAAGTTTCTACGAAAAGAAAAAAATATTTTATAAAAAAAAATAGATTCGTTAATGAAAAACTTGTTAATTTAGTTCGTTCATTTATATAATCCATGTGCTTTAGCAAATACAATAATACTGCGTTGGTTGTGAGTCAGTTCTTATTTTTGACTAAAAGAAAAGGAGTGAAAATGCCACTATTTATCTTTTGCAATATACAATATATTCGCAAGGAAGTATAAGCAAAACAAATTTTTTAACAATATGTTTAAGTTTGAATAGGAACTTCAAAGATTTGTACCTTCCAACTAAAAATGTGTTTTCTATATAGGATAAACTACTCAAATATTCACTTACATCTCGGCAAATAAAGCGATATGCCGATTTTAACCAGTTTCTAAAATTAAAATTACATATAACTATGCCATTACTTACTTACTGTGTAATTAAAAATATGTTCATTTTTGGATTAAACTTGTAGATTATTTCTAACAAAATAAAATAATAAAATGCAAGTTAGTTACTGTTGTCATGGTGTCAGGAACAAGAATTATCCAGGATTTTTTTTTGATTGGAATTCCCTGTGATATACCCTGAAATATTTTGCGAAGTAATATAAATTTAACAAGATACTACCTGTATCTTAAAGTTCAACATCTGAATAGAGCAAGAATATCAAGAAAAGAACATTCTCAAGTTATTGAAGAAACTGCTTATAATGTCAAGAGTATTAGGTAAATGGCAAGCATTCCTTCTAACAATACCAAATACTTGAAGCAAAAAGTTGAAACATTTGTGGAAGATACGAAAGACTGACTGCGCAAAGAAGATTAGTTTTCAAAGTCGATCGAGTGATAATTATTTTGTTGAGTTTTTGGAGAAATTGTTGCAACTTCTTGGCATTGCTTAATGTTGTTGCTATAAAAATAAGAAAATTAGTTACTTTAAAATCAAAAACTGTAATTGTGAAGGATTCAGAAAAATACCAGAGGATAAATTTATTTTCTACATAAATCAGAACTTTTCAAAGAAGCATAGGATTGTTTCCTTCATTGACAAGAAAGCAAGTTAATCCTATAAAGAAAAGTATGAAAAAATTGTTCAACATCAAAAAAGGAAGGACCAAGAGAATCAAAAAAACGTTCAAGAATTAGAAGGGGTGGCACATTTGGAAAAGGAAAAGAATAATAATGCTGAGCTCCAAGAATCAAGCCAAATTCGTGTCAAATAGGACCTTTTCAATGCGTTTAACTGCAATATACGGCAATTAAGAGATCTGTAGCTTGCAATTCCACAAAATTTGCTTTTAGTTACAAGACTTAGGAAGCAAGTACAAAAATATGGAATAAAAATACACCAAAATTATAAATACTAAAAATAATTCCTATTTATCAAGTTTGATGGGCGCAAAATCTTACGAAATGTCTACCGGGATCTGAAAGCTTGAAATTATGTAGGGGCATATAACAGTTACTGTAGAACCTGGAGCTAAATATATAAATCCTTCTTCACCTATTTCTGGAAAAGCAAAGTATAGTGTAAATGAATTGCTTTCATTAATAGCTCCATCTGGAAGTCTTGATTCAATCACAACCATCGGTAGTGATTGAACCGCAGTTAATATAAGGTACAAAGGTGGCGCTAAATTACTACTGTTAATACCAGTATTAGACATCTGGAACCAAAATAAAATGTTCCATTACAATGGGTTATTTGTCACCTTTCCTTACATGAGTTGCCTTTCAAAAAGCTTTTTGAATTTTGTGATGGAAAGTTAAGTTGACCAAGAACTTTTAAAGGAGTATTAGGAGCCCTTGTATCAAATTTCACTAGCCTTAAGGATCCAATAAAATTTTAATCAAATAAAAGGATGTGTTACATCATTAATGAGTCTTAAAAGAAAAAAATTAGTAGGGATCAAAAGTACTTCATAAAAAATTTGCTTAAGTAATCAAAATGGGCCAGATTCATTTACCACCTTATTTCCCAAAAAATCCAGAAACAGTTTACAATGCAAGATGGATCACAACAACATTAACTCTCTTGAAGATTTACATCAAAATAAAAAATCCATCAACCAAACTTAGGAATTTTTTTGTCATAATTCTTAATATTTATGCTCCATTTTTTTTAAATAAACAAGTATCCTCATATTAAGGATGGTTCTAAATCTTTTTTCCTTTGCTTTAAGCTAAACAAATAAACATCTAACAAAAATAGAATATGATGTTGATGAAGCTTCATTCAAAACGAAATCATTCTTAGTACACCCAGAAAATATCAATTTAAGTGCTTAATTTGATTCCGATAAAGAGACCAGAAAGAACGTCGTCAACATCATCACGAAGGGGAGAAAAAAAATAAAAAAACAAGACCAATAAGGCAATACATACGATCCAAGGATCACTTGAACCTAAATGCAAACATTTATTTGGAATTAATAAACTTATCTACATTAAAAAAAAATTTAAATGAACTTTCATTAACCTCTGTATAACGAATGAAAAACTTATCAATTGTATAGAAGGAGGAAATTTGAATCTACCTACATTATATTCCATATAATTAAAAAAATGTAGAAAAATGTGTTGCAACAACGACTCAAAAAGTCAAAGTAACAGCAGATGAACTGAAAAGACACCATAGATTGCTAATGAATCATGATTCAAGGTCAAAATTATCTAAGAATTTTCATAAGTCAGACTTTTAAATTTTGATTATTTTTGGAAGATATTCATTTCTGGACAGAAGCTTTGATTGGAAACTGCAGTTCGAATTCTGGCCTGACAATAAAAATATTTCAGAGTATTCTTACTTATATCTAAATTTATATCTTGATCAGTTCGTCTTTTGGTTTGGCTGAAGGTGGTTTCAATGCATTTACTGTAATCTTCATACTGAAGAAGAAAAGATTCAATATGGTAGAGAGCAATATATAATTTCAGTTTCAAAATCTTTTTTTTAAATATCTACATATAAGTATAATATGTAGAGTTTGTTTAAACATTTTTTTTTATTCTAATAGATTAACTATCGTTTATTTGACAATGGTATTTGAACCTCTCCAAAAAAATTTAAGATGATGTATTTTTTTCTGCAATGAATATATTTAATGAAGATGAATTATGGTAAATATTTAATTTTTTAACCAAAATCTAAGCTATTATCTATTATAACATATCGGTCAATAAGTCCGGGCCTAGAAAACCTAGAAAGTAACATTTTTTTTGCCAAAATTCATTTTCATTCATCAATATAATCTCCCTTTAGAACGATACAATCATTCCAACGTTTCTCTAGCTTTTCGATACTACGAGTGTAGAACGATTTATCGAGACCCTCAAAATATGATTCACTTTCAACAATCACTTACTTATCTGTGCCCAATCTCTTTCCACGGAGCATCTTTTTGAGTTCTGCGAAGAGTCAGTAGTCGCTGGAAGCCACATCTGGAGAATACCGAGGTGCAGTAGCAATTTGAAGCCCCATTCGACCAATTTTGCGGCTGTTTTTATTGACTTGTGACACGGTGTATTGTCTTGGTGAACGAGCACCTTTTTTCTTCTTCAAATGAGGTATTTGCTTGGTAATTTCAGGCTCCAATCATTCCACCCAACCGATATAACAATCTTTGTTGATTGGTTTTCCATGTTGCAAGTAGTCAAGGAATAAAATTGCATCCGAATCCCAATGACCTTCCTAGCCCATGTTTGATTCTTCGGACAGCTTTCTCCGTCTGCAAACCACTCAGCAGACTGCCATTTTGATTTTAAAGTGAAGTGGTGAATCCATGTTTCATCCACATTGTGATGTACCGACGCAAAACCTCATTCTTATTGCGCATAAACATCTGCAAACAGCTCTTTGAAAAATGAGTTTACTTATTAGGTTGGAAAATAAGAAATGTTTTTTTTTCTCATTATTACACTTTGATGTCAAATATTTACTTTATATTGCTTGATGCTGTTGTATGCTCCTTTGATGATGTTTCTCATTTCCAAATATACCAAAATGCAACACTAGTAGTATACATGTTAGTGAGACTGTTGTATTTGTTTTGGGTTGAAGAGTGCCTGAATGTTCCAATCCACTTTTGAAATAGCGAAGTGTAAAGCAGATTCAAGGTCAATCAGGCGGTTTTGCAATTTGGTTTTGATCTCAACCATGCTCAAAAACGTCCACTCACATTAGACTTCCAACTATACACTCCCGCTGGGCTATGGCTAAAACTTATTTTTATAGTTGATAGGTTAAAGTATGTACGAAATTGTTTTCTACTTCGTAATCTGAAGAGTGTTTTTATTTTTTTCCAGACTGTAGTCTTTATTGAAGAGAGAACATCTAGGTGCAAGTAACCACAAGTGTGTGTACCCATAAATGATGGATAGCAGCACTACGATCGTAAGTACTTGTGGGACTCGGAGTAGAATTGAGAATCGACATCGGAGCCCACAAACCAAACAATATTTAACTACATTCTGAACAATAAGGAAATAATTTAACTCAGTTATTTCAATTTTAAGATTTAGAAGTACGAAACCCCCCCTCTGTCTCCCTGTTTGCTAACGTATATGTTTAATATGATGGAAGTTTCCATTAACTGGATGTTGTAATTATGTTGAAATATAATTGTACTGTTGTACAAAAAAAAGTTATAAAATAAAAAATGAATGATATTAATATAGCTTATATTTTCTAAATATAATTTCTTATATTTTAATCAAGATATATATAAGATTGTTGAACCAACGTTTTTAATTAATTCCTTGTTTATAACTTATGATCTAATTATTATCTATTCATATATTACTATGGATTAAAAATGTATCGTCAAAGAATCTCAAAATCTTGTATAGATATCATATTTATTTATTAATAATATTTTTCCTTAACGGTTAGGGGAGACTGTGTTTTTTTTTTTTTGTTTTAGACTAATACTCACATAATTTTAACACGTCATACCACAATATCCTTGATATTATTTTAGTATATTTATAAGTTATAGTTGTTAGTATATTTTTACAACTTTCTTTGAATGCAATCATCCAATATTAGAACTGTTTCTATAGCCAAACACGCGTGCAAGAGTTAAAAAATATGAATTTGATTTAAGAGATTTGTAAAATTATAATAACTTTTTTGAATGAATATATGAGTATAAATAATCCTTTCATATTGTTATATTACAACATAATACAACAGTATTTTGGCCCGCAGGCTGAAACCCATATTTATTATTGTTAATAAGCCGTCGAACACGAATATGATCATTAAAATTTTCAACTTTTACAGATTTGGCCTTCAAATCCTTTTTTTTTTTTAAATCAATTTTTTAGGTATAATGTTTCATTGTCATATTTCGAAATAAAAAAACTAAATTAATGAGTAAAAGTAAATAATAAAACACATACTAACAATTTAGATTTTGAAGAATAAATTATTTATTACTTTATCTTTATTGCAATTTTGTTATTTACTTTTATTTTTATCTATATAGTTCTTTCATGTAGATATATGTCACTTAATCTTAGTTATACCATAAAAACTTAATTTAAAAAAAGACTTTAAGGCCAAACCTGTAAAGGCTGAAAATTTGAATCGTCATATTTGTGTTCTACGGCTTCAATAACAATAATAAACGTGAGTTTCAGCTTGCGGGCGCTCTAAGACCTTAATTTTGTTGCATATTGTGATTACGTAATGAAGAACCAAGATTTGTGGAATCATAGTTATTGATTTTTAAGGAATCAAGAGAAGAGCAACTCAAACCTATTTTGTTATATATTTAAATATTTTATTTAGCTATATTTTTTTGTATAATTTGTCCTCCTTCACAAGAAATAACATCCTTGTAACCCTGGCGGATAGATTAGCATCCCTTGTCAATGAAGGTCAAGTTCATTGCGCACCACACATGATGGCAACTCGTCACAAATCCAAATTTGGATGGAAAGTATGGCGTCATTTTTGTCCAAGACATCCCAAACTGCAATGTTGAGGGGGTTGAAGTCAAGTCTAGAGGAGAGGCACATGTAGACAGGTCAAAAGTCAGCATATTGTTGCTTGATAAGTTTTGGTTCATCTTGGCTGTATAGGGGGTTTAACTGACTTCTTGTTGTAGGCATACTTGATGGACATGTAAGTGGTCTTTGCAGCTTCTTGCCACTACTGCTGGTGCAAAATAAATTTTGTTATTTCTTTTTAGCATAAGAATGTTTTTTAAGGCTTTTGTTTCAGCTGTCGTTTGGTTGCTTAAAGAACCCCCGTAAACAAAAATAACAGAGACAGAATTGTAACTAAATGTTTTTGCAAGTTTTAGTTCTCCAGTCTCTATTTAAATTTTAATATATCACAGTTGACTAAGACATAATAATATAGATCACTAATCATTATTACAGATAAGATAGAGTTACTATAAAAAAATTATTAACAATATTAAATATTAAAAAGAAATAACCTTGAGTGACAATAGGTTACGAGCAAACTAAAAAGTATAGATTATTCGAAATATTTTGTGACTCACTAACTGTTGTGTGCCCAAGTGTTTTCTTAAGCCATAATATATATAGTGTTTTATTTTATCTATATTAATATTACATCTTAATTTCATATTTACAAAATAAATGTGTTGTCTCTGGGTGTTCAAGAATAAGATCATTGTGATAACCCTTCAAATAATAGTAAATTGTCTTAACTAGCGGATTGCTTTGACATAAAAATACGTTAATTGCTCACTTTAGAGGTCATCGCCATACCCTGTGTTATATGAACAACACTCATTCATTGTTTGATCAACATTGATCAATTTGTTAATAGAGCAAGTTTAATTTCTTTTATCTTCCCAAGAAATTTTAATTTATTAGCCCATACTTTTTTTATAGAACGGTAACACAATTTTCAATGATAAGATCATGATTATTACACCTGACCAATACTGGAATGTGTTAGTGAATGAGGTACTGACTGAAAACATAAACGGCGCTATTTAAAGTCCCACACAAGAGAAACATGAGAAATCAGATCTCTTGACACAAATGAGCAATATGTTGAAATTATCTGTACCAAAGACCAAGACCTCAACATCCGTGAAGACTTTAATTTGAAATTCCCAAATACAAAAGTTATTTTGGATGTCACTGAGGTCAAAATCAACAAACCAAGTAATGTTGCAGATCAAAGAGCAAGATTGTGTTCATACAAGAACAGTAATTCGCTAAAAGTTATTGTAGGAATTAGTCCAAGAGGTGTGGTTACTTACATATCACCTACACACCGAGGAAATCAAAATGTTTATTTATAGTTGATTTGATATTATTAAATTTAAATTTTATGAGAGGAAGGAGTATAACTTCACTAAAAAATTTAATATCTAGAAGAATTTCCTCAATAAAAGTTTCTTCAAATATGAAGACTACAATAAAAAGAATTGGATTTCCTTGTTGCTTTTAGTTGATCTAGATTTTGGTAGTAATAATTGCGTTTTATTTTTAAATCTATATCTTTACCACGAATCTCCAAAATCGGAAATTTATATCCTGGATCAATTTTATCGTAACTTCATGACAAAAATATTTCCCTTCGATTTTTGAGTCTTCTTCCACAAGTCCATTAGGAGCTGCAGCCAAAAAGGGGTATTTTGAATCAATGAAAATCCCACATTTCATTGACTAGTTTTTTTATTAATTGCTTAAATAAATAGAACTTCCTCAAAATAATTTTCACAAACCCTTTCATGCGAAAAAGGATTTTCTTACTCTCAATCTTATATTCAAATATGGTATTATCTATTTCTCATCAAATATTTAAAATCTGTTTAGCTTTTCATCATCACATCCATTATGCAGTTCATCCTCCTTAATTATGAATTGTATGCGTAGTTTGGAAATCACTATTTATTTATAATTGAAAGAAATATTATAATATTCCAATTAGAGATAAAACAAAATTAACTTTAAAATAAATAATTGCATTTATACTCATAACTTAATAGAAACAATTATAGAGTAAACACTAAAGAAAGAAATTGAAATGCATTTTAGGATACAAAAATATGTTTTAAAGAACTATCTGGGTATCATCATGTATAAATAAAAAGAAAAGTCAAAATTGATAAGCATGAGTCCTGAGTAACTAATTCAAAAAGGCTTGTAAAATTACATAAAAATATTGAAATATAGTTATTTATTTCCATTGCATTGTTTGTTTGCTTTTTTAACAGTATTATGAGAAAAGTTACGGATCCACTTTGAAGGAAGGTTATATACGTTAACAATAAGAGACTATTAAATTTTGACAAGTCAACGTGACTCAAAACATTTGTTTTTTTATCTAGATAATTTTTTTTAGGAAGGATGTACATATTGACCGTAAGGGGTTATTACATTTTGAGAAGTCAAGTTTAATGTTTAAGGTCAAACAAAATGTTAGAAACATAAATTTAACTATAAATTTTAAACAAATTACGCTGCATTTCTCAAGCAAATATTATATTTAGGGAAAAAAGATGTTAGGCCCATTTTAGTTATCATAGAATAACTAAGTTATTCAAAAGAAACTATTTTGTATTATTTGATTTAAAATCTTTCTTTTGAACTAAAAGTAATCAATTATTACACACGTAAACCTAACATAAACCTTTTTTTAATCAAAGTCAAATATTATAACATGATCAAAAGCAGTATAAGCTGAAATTGTTTATGGAATAAAAGACATTCGGCTTAATCTTAAATGCTACTTTGCTTATCATCATTTTGTTATATACCTATAGAATGAGAATCCAATACTTGGAGTAGAATTTAATTACATTTCTACCCCCTACCTTTTATATATGAGATTTTATTACGCAACCAAAGTACAGCTGAAACAAAAATAGACAACTTTTTTTAAAAATCTTATGCCTCTAAGTGCAAAAATGTGAGTGCCAGAAAAAAAAGACAAAGGTTTTTGCAATATTCTATGTGCTTGTGTCAATATCGGTAATACTGCAGAAACTGTTATTATCTCAATCCGGACTACCTACACAATTTATACGTCCATTACAGCCCCATACAATAAAATAGAACAATAACTTTTACAGCAACCAAATGGCTGGGGTCTGGTCTGCCTCCATGCGGCCATTCTTCTGCCTAAAACTCAATTCCCTAAGTTTTGTAGTTTGGGACGTTTTGAAAGAGAATGTCTACCCTCATCTATCATCCAAAGCTCTAACCTGCCATCACAACAGCGTGGTTCACCATGGACACGGAGTTCGTCATTAAGAGCTGCAAATCTGTGTGCCGGCGTGTCCAGGCACTTTTTACTTACGAAGGAGGACACATGGGATAAAAAATACAGCTAAATATACGGATGTATATAAATCCCAAATTGCATATGGGTTATCTGTTCTTGAATTTAAAAAATATCACGTTTTTCGTAACCTAGTCATGCTATTGCAATTTTTGGGTTCCCCTTTTATACATATATGCGAATATTTATAGGTTTCTACATAGTAATCGGAAACTATCTGACAACTAAAGTTACAACCTTTTAGAAATATTCATGAATGAAAATAAACACACTTATCTCTTTTTTTGATGTTTATAAAATCCTTTCATGTGGAAAGTATTATGGGGAATGGAAAGGCGTAATCATTCATTTTTTGTAGTAATCATTTTCAAGCTTGAAGAAATACTCACATAGTGATAAATGATATTTTAGACTTGAATATAATAAATATTTGTGCAGGTATTTTTTTAGTGTAGGATGTACATAATATTTGAATTACATTTATGTTTATCCATCAAAGTCAGTACATACTGGGTGGACACTTAAAATTTACTCGGTTTGTATTTAATTATGTATTGCCTCAATGGTGTGTTCTAAAAGTTTTGAATGTTAATATAGTTAAAGTTTCAGTGTTTTTGTAAGCATTTTTTTCTAAACACATGTTTCAAACTTCTTGGCAGTTATAGAAGTGAGGTCAGTTGTGTATGTCAGATAATATCCTCTAAATTTTAAAAGGAAAGAGGTTAATTGACATCATTGCTTCCACTGGGAATGAAATACCATTAATCTGTGTCAACAAAGGCTACTGGTGTAATGCTGCTGACTTTTTGGGGGTCTTAAAGAACCAAGTTTATCCATATACCCTAAAAATATTGAAGTAGTTGGGAAAGTATTTCTATGTCTTTCCACGAAACGGTGTCCCGACCTACTTTGAAAGAATTGTGCAAGATTGGATGATAGAAAATATGAACTTTTTGCCAAAGGAACTCTGCCCCCCCCAAGTCCCCTGATTTAAATCCACTTGATTTTTCCATTTGTTGTCATGAAGAGTTCAAGGCTTGAAGAACTCGGCATTCAAAGATGGACAGACTCAAGGCTTATGTTATGCTCATGTACTGCGGTAATATTGCAAAGGTATGCCCGACCTTTAAAGGAGGCTGATGGAGACCATATTCAGTACCAAGAACTGCAAATTTATTATCCATTTACAGGGTCGTCTGCAGGGGGAGGACTGGGGAGCCTGTAGTCCCCCTACCCCTAAAAAGAAATTTTTGATTCTTATTAAAAAATTAATCAATTGATTTTTTTTTTTCAAAAGATTTAATATTATAATTTTTTTTTGAAATTTTATAATTGTAATTTATTTTAATATTTCAATTTTCTTTTTTTTAAATTTAATTATTTGTGAATAACCTGGATTTTTAAAATAAATTTTAAAACAAATTCTGGATTTTTAATTTTTTTTTCAAAAAAATAATTTTTTTTTTTGCTTGTGGATTTTGAAATAAATTCCAAAAAGCCCCCCTCTCAAAACTTTTCGAACAAACTGTATGTTACAAAAATTTTATTTTACGCAAAACTATCTCTATTACTGTCAGTTATTTGTCTATTCAAGTTTCATATACTAATACTAATACTATGGCTCAATAAAAAAAAATAAAAAATTTCCTAACAGTTAGAACCATAACTTATTTGAAACATTTAAAATACTGAAAACATGTAGCAGTACGTTACAAAAGGATAATAAGAATCATATAGACAAACACAAATATTAATAAAATGGTGTGTTTAAACTGCCAAGATAGTTTTTACAATATTTATTAAGAACTTGTCAAGCTGCAAGAAGAGGATTTACGCAGTTTTAATACAGATTTTACCCTATCCAATGCCGACTGCAACCATAATATTCGAATGGATTTACCTTACTTTTGAATGAGGGATCATTTAAAAAAGGTGATTTGCAATTGTTATCCCTTTACAACCCTGTCAACCTTTTAAAAGTTCATGTCGCCAGAAAATTTTGATGCAAGTATCTAAGAGTACCTTGACTATTTTTCAGACGCGAAGTAATTGCATAAACTAAAAGTTCATTTATATCACAAAATAGTTTAAGCAAATGGAACGTTTCTTATTCATTAACAGTAAGCTTATTGATATTACAAACTATATGTACTTAGTTTTTGCAAAGTGAACTTTATATTCTTGACGACAGTTTATTCATATTGGGCGTTATTAGGGAGAAAGTGGTGCCATTAATACTTTTTTTACGGATTTTAACAACGACTTAGCTAATATGGCTACCCAAATATCTCAGGAACTAATAACTCCTAAATATTTCAATCACATTGTAGACATTAAGATGCCATGTTTCGTATTGACATTAATTAATCCGAGAAGAATTTTGTTTACCTCCTCGCACAAACTTTTATCAAATTCAGTTAGACGAGTGATGTGTAGGCATTTAAGAATCATCGAGGAATTCCATTGAGCAATTCCATTCCATCTATGAAAACCAAGAATCTCAATGAAACTGGCACCTGAGATATTGTGGAAAGAATCGTGCTCTAGTTGCATTTCATACTTTATTTCCCATTCCATGCTCTGAGTACCCTCAACACACAAACTGATGTTGACCACCTAAGCTAAAGTATGTCATACCACATTGCAGATATATTTTAATTGGTTCATACCTTATTGACAGCTGATTGTGTTAGTTTTTAGTTTCCACAGGTTATGTACGTACATACTATCTACAAATAATGTGCTTCATTTCTTTGTAACTAACAAAAGATTATTTTCAACAGAAGAAAATCTTAAAAAATAATTATTTTAGTAATATATTAGTTTTATAGGTTATCCCATCATTAATATTAATTCTTAAGAAATTATTTAGATATAATCTTAAAAGTTTATATCCAAAATATCAGTAGAATATAATATTTTATAAAAATACCTACTTAAGCTATCATACATAGTTCTTTTTACACACTTTTAATCCGTTCATTGTCCCTCTTTGAGGGATAATAACCAAAAGTTGTAAAAGATTACTAAACATTGTTACTATTCCCAAATTATCTTTTTCAAATTCTTTTTTTACAATAGCAATTTGGGATCAAAAAGAAGTACTTATGGTGAGGATAGTTTAAAAGTTAAATATTATAGGGATGCTCAATTAATATACATATATATATATGTTGCGCATTATAAAGTTCAAATTCTCATAGTCATATATCTATACTAATAAAGCAAAGTTTGTATAAATGTATGTTGGAATAAAAAACAATCATAATTGATAGAATAAATAACAATATCCTCATTTTGCATGTAGCATCGAGCGTGTATATAGAGTCAGCTTTATACGGTTATCCCTGATGTATGTATGGCATATTCATTTACTGGGTATGAACATCAAATAGGCGCATTTTCAAAAATCTTAAAACTGTCACTCAGGTCAGATATACAATCACCTCTAAGATCCCTGCTCGTGAAAAAGGAGCAGCCGTGACGATGTACTCCCTTAACATGTAGGTCATAGTCTCCTTGATGGAGGTTATCAGAGAGCACTTGATAACATCACACGGTCGATTTGTATTATATTCGACATATCGCCGAAAAAAATAATCCATCAGATTAAGATTCAAACTTCTGTGTTCCATATTTTTTCCCAATAAAGCTATAGCAATGGCCACTGGTCACTCAGTCATAGATTTGGACTCATCTGTCAGCAGAAGAGCCTTGCAAATCTTTTGCAAAGTCCGGATCGGGACCCCATTCACACTTCCGATCTCTTGATTGGAAATCTCCATGTTGTTCTGGACAAAAATCACCGTCACAGTGCAACGCTGTTCCTTCTCTGTCAATACAATTTTCTTGATATTTGGAGCAGCTGTCGTTATGATGCCCAAAGCTTCACTAAAGCTTGTTGATCCAACAACATTTCTGTCAGAAAAAATATGCAACTGCATCATAACAAAATCCCCAACTCACGCAAGCGCCGATTTCATCATAACGCCTTGTATATATTTTTGATCCAAGAAATAACAATGTATTCATATAAAAAAGTAATTTCGTTTTTTTTGCTTTATTTCAATACTTTATAGGAAGTGATACAATCATCCCATTACCGCTAAATATGCCCTGTTCTGTTCTATAATTTTTTGCAAACAACAATCCAACTTCATAATGTCTATCTCGTAGAAGCCTTTGGCAAAAAACTCGGACAACCAATTTTCACAGACTTCTATTGAGGCCAAATTTGGCTCCCCAAGCGCGTCGTCCATAGACATGAACAGGTGGTAGTCACTTGGTACCAGGTCTGGACTGTCGGATGGATGGATAAGAACTTCCCATCCGAGCTCTCGGAGCTTCTTTCACGTCATCAAAGATAAGTGCAGCATTACGTTGCTTATATGAAACACACTTCCTCTTCTATTCGAGTTTCTTTTTGTATTCAGCCTTTTTCAAATGATTCTAAACGGTTTTATGATCAATTTCAGCTCCTGAGTGATGCTAGGATTAATAACATGACGGTTTATCTCAATATTTAAATAATTTATCGGGATTTTCGACAACAAACCTGCCATTGTGTGGTGCATCATTCAATTCCACTATACCAGAACGAATTTGCTCGAATCACTGTTGTGTAACACGAACTAACAGATTATTGACCTAGTATACGAGGCAAATTTTCGTGGTCGTTTTCGACACATTCTTCCCTTTCCGGTAGTAAAAATGTAAAAATACACATTCCCCAACAAATTATCAAACTTACATAACATATGGATCGGCTCAAATTTATGCTCTTAGTAAATAATATTTTACTGATTGTTCTTTTCTTTGACTCAAGGAAATTTTGGCGAAAACCACTTCCCTAAATGTCGTTTTGTTGAACGAACACAATACTGATTGACATTTTTTTTAGAACAGAAACTTTGCCAAAAAACAAACGATAAATATATTTGATGTTGATCCATGTTGCAATAATATGTAATTATCTACTCGACTACTCCAACGACAAATACATTTTGACAATAATAGAGTCAGGTAGGACGTCAGGATAAAGAAGTGCCGAGCATAGGAGCTCCAAAACGTTCAATCCAAACGATTAATTCATTCAAAATTATACATTGAGTCTCAATCATTGATGGATGGACACATTTTTTTAACTTTCTTTTCTAATTTATTTATTTTTTCGGCGGTTGGCATGATTTTTGCTACATAGAGGTACAAGCCAACGCATGCTCATAATGAAATAAATCAATTATTGATTAATTAATACTTTATGATTTCAATTCGTGGCAAATATTATAACATTTTATCGTTAAAAATTGGAGTAACATAAGTGGGAATCATAATTAGAAAGTATTACAGAGTCCGTTCCCCAAAGTGGTTTTCGGATAAGTATCAGCGCACGCTTTTCTTCTAAGTATAATTTCAAAACCATAAAAGGTTATCTCAGGAAATTATGTCACTGATCGTTTGTTGAAAATTATTAAAGTTATTTTTTATGCTTCAATTTTCATTCTCTACAGAGTGAGTTGGAAAAATGTTATTATATTAGAAGGACAATTAAGTAACCAACGATTGCACTTCGTCACTGTTTTGTAGACTTGTGGTAACTTGATTTTGACGATCTTTTTAATAATTGAATTAATATACAATATATGATATCTATAATATGTGAAAAAATTACGTTTAAATTCACTATAATAAACAAATTATAACCAATTGTCGATTTGTGATAACTAAGTTTGGAGAAGATACTGTTTTCTTGCCTTGTGATAATTCAGTTATATTTAGCAAATATGTATTTGAGCGAATGGATGTTTCACATAAGCCACCCAAAATTGGTAATTATAGTCAGTATATTTCAAAACTTAGTAGTAAATTAAAAAATCAAAATTCTTATTTTATCTCTACTGAGAAGTGGCAAAAACTAGTTATTACAAGTTTTCAAAACAGCGACGACTTGTAACTTAATTTCAAATTGTTTTATAAATTTGAGATTTATTGAGCCAATCTACTTCTTTTATTGACGGTACAAAAAAAATATTTGGTTGTTAATGTAATTACTATATTATTATTGTTATCCTTTCTATATTTATAATTGACTCCTCAAGAGGGTGCAAGGGCATAATTGTCTTTTTTTATAAATATGTGTATACTTAGAAGAGTGTGGGATGATACATTTGTAAGATATCAATAAAGGTGCATATTCCATATCAGAGATTTAACGTTAAATGTATCCATAAATATATAAATAATTATAACCTTATCTGCTTCATAGATGTAAAAAGTTTTTGTGCTTTTTCCATCTAATTATTAATGATGAAAATATCCAAGTATTTTATCATAACATATATTACAAAGCTTGCAACAAAGATACATAAATTATAAAGTACTCCAAAGAGTTTTATGAAAAGTATAACATAAAACAGGTAAAAATAGGATGGATCCAAATTTTCTCTGGTTCAGGTCAGATCTTTTAAGAGTACCTCTGATTTTTCACCTTATTCAATATGAGCGTTCTCTTGACGTTTATGAACACATATTATAAATGTATGTTATGTGTCATGTTCCACTGGGTATAGCGAGTGTGTTTGTCGACCTGTTGCCCAATGACGCTTGCAGGAGACGGTTGTGCTCGCATATTAACTCCTATTGATATTTTTCTATAGTGGACAAAAGCGCTACCTTTTTTGATGTTCAAAGGGCTAAAATAGTGACGTTACACAAAAAACGCAATTCTGAGCGGGTAATTGCCTTAAAAATGTGATGTAGAAAGACACTTGTCCTCACTGCCATGTCTAATTTTGTAAAATTTAGGATGTATACGGACAAAAAGAGAACAGGGTGCGCAAGGTAAATGTCCATACGAGATAACACCATGATGAATTTGACTATTTCAAGATATTCCACAAGTTCCTATTAAAAAATGCAGTCTAATTTTGATACGAAGAAGGTGCAAAGTAAGAGTCAGCACTATTTAAAAAACTATAAAAGTGAGTGATCATTACTTAGTGTATTGTACATTCGAGGAAAAAAATATATATATTTTTTTTTTTTTAACCTAAATTTATTTACGTAAAATGAACATTATGAATGAAAAGTAATACTTAAAAATTTAAAGAAAGAAAAATGTTTACACTGCTAATTATCAAATATTTTGTTGTATAAATAAATATTTAAAATATGGTCAAACTTGTATGGAATAGGAAAATTGGTGGTGCGAAATTCTAACATTGGCCTTCAGATCTTTTTCTTACTTATCTTCACTATATTTTTTCGCCCTAAAAGAAAAATTCTAGAGTTCAGAACAAGACACATAAAATCAATATAAACACTCCAATATATGCTTTATGAATTTTACTTTAAATGTGGTGACTATCTTAATTGTGAAAAATGACTTGGAATACTAATATTTCCGAAATAATATAATTTCAGATATTTATGAAATCTAATTTGTAAAAATGAGCTCAGTTTTGGATTATGAGCTCAAAAATCAATACCAACTTTAGCTTCCATTCGTTCCTGCAAATTTATGTTCCCCAGTGTAATTTAAGTTTTTGCACAAGGTTGTAAATTCTGAGTTTTCAGTAATTTTGAATCTCAATAGCCTGAGGTTCCTTGATCATTTGTAAAACAGTTCAATAAGATGAATAGATACATTGAATAAAACATCTGTAAAAGTGATAAATGATTGAAAAAAAATATTTTTGTTCTGTTCTAAACTGCAGTTTTGATCTACAAAATAAAGAAATACAACACGCATTTCATGGTTTTTTTAATATCGTCATCATTCAGTGCAAAGATTAATATCCTATATTACATATTATAAAAAACATATCGTCTTTTACTTTAAGCAGGTCTATTTTTAATTTGGTTTGTTCCACAAAAAATTCCCTAAAAAACAGATTTTAATAAAATTTGACATGTTATTTTTTTTACAGTAAACTAGCTCAGAAATTAAGCTTTGGATATGTAGCTCAAGCTACCTCTGAGATCTTAAAGATGAAGAAATTAGCATTTTGATGTATTTTTCGCAAGCAATATTTTTATTCCGAATATCCTATTCCACAATCAATAACAGCCTTGACACGCCGTCGAATAGATTGCTTCCTTTCGACAATGAAGGTCGTGTCCATAGCTTTCCCTGCTGTCATGATGGTAGCTCGGAGCGATTCCAGATTTGAATGGAAAGTGTAGCAGACATTCTTTACCAAGACGCCCTAAACTGCAAAGTCCAAGGAGTAGAGTCTCAAGGCCATTGAGGCATCCCAGGAGTAAGCCATATACTAACTGCAAAAGTTTTGGATCTTTTTGGCGTGATGGGGATGTAATTGACTTCTTGATGTTTTAGACAGTCTGGATGAGGGTGCCAACAGTCCCTGCAGCCTTCCTGGCTCTTACATCGATGCCAAGAAGATCGCACACACTTTGCTTTTTTGTTGTTGTTCTAATATTTTGACATTTTTATGACATAGGTTAAAAAAAATATTTTTATTATTACGTCAGCTGTCGTTAGCTGACGTAATATAACATCATTATTAAACATGACAGTGATAAAATCATGATTAAAGATACTACATGTTTCTAAGTCCTCACTCAGTAGAAATTTTGTCATAATAATATGTTTATTTGTTTCGACAACAAAAAAATATAGTGCTCAAATAGCAAACACAAATAAATAAAAAAAGATTGTATTTCTTCAAAGAGGAAATAATATATTCAAATAAATGTCTCTTTGCTTGCTTTCATAGAATTTTTTATCGTAAAAAATAAGAATGTTATATTAGAACACTTTGATGTAAATGTTCCATTTGTTTCTTTTTGATTTAAAAATGATTATTTAAAGGTATTTATTGAACTAGGTCATAAACATGGCAAATATGAAAATGATACTTTCAATGAGGACGAAGAAGCCCATGGAGTTGTGTTTGAAGGAACTTTATTGAGTATTTTATTTTTAAAGTGTTACTATCTTATTATGAAGTAATTGAAAGAGTTCTATGCGTTCATTTCATTGCAATTTCCATTTTGTTTGAGAAAATCAGAATTTTGTTCTATTTCTTAATTATATGAATATAAAATTACATATTATATTGATTAAGAGGTTGCGTACCGAAAGATAGTAATTGTTGCGCTGAACTCGCTTTTCTTCAAAGTATCTTCCCTCCTTAGTATCATTTTTATCTTACAAAAAATAGTAAATTTTCAGAGTGTCCTAAAATTGAGTTCATAATAATCTTCCCTTTGTGCTTATTTTTCCAAACATAAACTAATATTTAAGAAAAAATATGGATTCTGTGTATGCTTCTGTTGAGAAGGAGTGGGCTGATATGTCCAATTTCTACGTCATCATGTTTTACAAGGCCTTCAAGGTTAGACTGGAGGCCATAATGGCCACAGAAGAAGGGCATTTTGAAAAATAATTTTTGATATTATAAGGTGTAAGTAGCCTAAAAAATAATCATAATTTACCATTTACCTGTTGATCTTGATGAAGTTGATTTAAATCGAGCACTCAGTCTTAGATTAATGCATCTGTTATGAATTATGTACATTATGTAATGAGTGCAAGATAAAGGCTTCCTCCATGGTTATTACATTAGACAAATATCTAAGATAAGTTTATTTTATTACCAAGGCATATCAAGTTTATTTTCCATAAAAATCTTTTTTTTTTTAAATAGTGATCATACTAATACGACTAAATCAGGGTGAAATTTCATGGCTCAATTATTTTTTTATTTGAATAAATGTGTTTTTTTGCGAAGCAGTCTTTTTGTTCTAGTAAAACATTGACCAACATGGGCTAAGATCACTGAATTAAGTGATGCTCTTAATTTATTATGACTTCAAAATGACCAGTCAGATTCCAGAGCCTAATAAAAGTATTGCCCATAAAAAGCTACTAATAAAATTAATTTTGATTTTTTAAATCTATTGTATCATTAAGATATGAATCTGTTGACATATGAGACATAACAGTTGTGGAAATAACAAAAAAACGCATGTAGAAATGCATGTTTCGGATCGTGCGAAATGAATGTACCACTACCATAGATGGAAGCAAAAAGAAATCAGATTGCTGCTTTGATTTGCACCTGCCACAGCACACCTGAAATTGTTGAGATTGTTGGGAGCGAGAGGCGCACCGTGTACAGGGTCAGAAAGCTCATGTAAGAGGGGAAAAATATTCAAATCGAGCCCAGTAGTGGAACGCAGGCCAAACTGACACCAAAAATTGTCGAGAAGACGTTTGAGGACAAGGTATTTAAGTAATCTATCACGTCTAACTTAATTGAGACTCAAGAGGAGAAAAAGTTTTCTCACGTTGATTAGTGATACATCCACTTTGCACGACATGAACCATTTGTAAAACATCCAATTGGAATATTGAATCGGAAAAAAAAATGTTTTATATATATCGGATTAGAAAATATTTGGACACCATTCCATGTTTCGAAATAATTGACTTTGAAGTGAAATGTTTGTAACTAAATGATATTCAAAATTTCACTTTAGATCTTTTTATGTTATCTTGGTGAATAGTTATACGTTTAAGGAAATACACAGGGTGTGGCAAAATAACTTTATTTTTCCAATAGACAATACAAAAGTTTTATGTTTATTTCATAATGACAGAACACATTGAAAGTATTGTTTACACAGTTAGTTTCGTTAATCATAATACATAAATGACGTCCTCCATTGTTCGTACTATAAATAAATCTAATTTTGATTTGTAATTTTGTTTTATTTCTCTTTAAGAAGTTTTTCATTAAGAAGTTATAAAGGAGTGTTATATTTTACGAAGAAAAAACATTGTTACAGTTAATTGACAACATATTTTATCCTATAAATTGGATAATCAGTCAAAATAATAACTTATTAGCAATTTTAAGAGGATCTTAATTTTTTTAGAATTTCTTGTACATTTCCGATTTCAATCACCGGCTTAGAATAAACTGTATTAATTTAATTTTTTTGAATTATAACAAATCTTACGGCACTTATTTTAAATCTCTAGCATTATTATTTGTGAAGTTATTGGTTGGCTCTCACGAAGTTTTGTAAATTTTAATTTATGAAAATGAATAAAAAAATCATTTATTTTATATAATAAATTGCACCAATAAAAACTCAGGAGCTAAATTACTATATTATGTTGCTGCATCCTTTACATTATATGGACAATTAAGCACCCATTGTTTTTTTCTGTTTATAGATGGTTATGAAACTACGATTTATAAACATAAAAAACATTTACATTGTTGTTTTTAATTCCTCATAACTTATATCCTTTCAAAATGATAAAATATGTATTTTTTAAAAGGTTACTTAATAATTATATAGTAACAGACGTAGTGAAAATAAATCCGTAATTTTAATAAATTCCCTTATTCATTTTTTCGTTAATGTTTTTATCCTTGGCCATCAAAACATTGCTTATATGACGCTTGGACTCGACAATTGCCATTATTATATCTAAATTTTCGACAATTTGCTTTTCAGAGCTTAATGCATCTTCGACATCAAAATTACTGGAAAGGAATCGACAAAAACAAACATTGCACGTGATTGTCTGTTGTAGTACCTAGAATATAAACACTATTCACATTTTACTAAGTCAGTTTCTTATCTGAAGATAAACTCTAAAATATGGAATATTTTCTCGATGATGGTGTTTATCTTTGATGCACCCTCAAACAATACTGACTTAAACAAGAAAAAACACTTTAAACAGTTTTTTTAGTACGAATTATAATCTTAAAAACAACATCTAGTGTTACCGATCCTACTGATAAAACGCAAGATGCACTTGACTAAAGCTATCTATTGGGAAAATGGTGGATTTATTTCTACTTTTAAATTCTCATGATGGGAATTACATACAAAAAATATTTCCTTTGAACTAACAAGAAAGATATTTTATAGTATAGAATTGGGGAAAGAATTCATGAATGAATTAAATACTTTTTTTAGTTTTTCAAATATACAAAATAATTTCAATATTTATCTTTAAATGTGTTTATCTCTTTAAATTAGTATTAAAAAGACAAGAGGATTTTTTGTAAAGATAGAAAAGGATCCATTTAATTTTAATATTTAAAAAAAAAACAAAATACTTTATTTTTGAGGGTTTCGATTAAATGGATAAATTTAGCTTCAAACTCAAGGGGATTGGGTCATTTTCAAAATAAAAAAATCTTTTATTTTTTTGGGTAAAAAGATTTCAAACAAAATTGTATGGATAATATGATTGTATGACAAAATCGTCGTGCACATTATCATTGTTAGACAAAACTGTTGGGTAATATCATCGTGAAGCAACGTCATTGTAAGCAAAGTGATAGTGAATAATTTGATTGCATGACATTATTATCGTGTGCAATTTTGTTCCAATTTATATTATATTTGGGGGATCAAACTATTGAGTTATAAAATAAACTCCACCGCAGCCTTTTATCTTAGCATCATGGTAACCTTTTCATATCCAAAAATATATCTGGTCCTAAGGTTTTACAGGTAAAATCCTGTCTCTAGGGAAAATACTCTTTCTAATAGGTTATAATACACCTTGGCCCATAGGTTGTGCAACTGAATGATGCATACAGTGATGTTGCTTCATGATTATATAACCAACAACAATTATGTCTCACAATGATAATGTGCACGACGTTTTCAATACGAAATGATAATACCCAAACAATTTTGTTTGCAACCTTTATACCATAGTCATTTTACAGTGAGCTTTTTATTTTATTTTTAATGAAGGCAAATTAAATAAAGAGAGGTTCAACGTAATTAACTTTTTTTTTTTTTTTTTTTTTTTTTTTTTTTTTTTTTTGTGAGTGTTACACAGTAAATCAATATCCCTATGTATATTCGGAGGTAGGTAGAAGTAAGAACCATTCATTATTTATTGGAATTGCACAAACATAAATGAAAAAAAAAAAACTAATGGAAAAGTTTTGTATTCAACCAATATATATATAATTTTTTTTTTGTTGCCTTTTTCATTTTAGAGTTAATATTTTGCCATCAATAAAAGTTACAATATCCTCATATACAATGTAAGTAGTATTTAATTACAAAAGCTATTTAGAACCTTGTCAATGTGCTTTTAATTTAATTACACTGGTAAAAACAAAAACAAAATTAAAGTATGTCAATATATTTACAGCAATATCAGAATAACAAACTCATATTTTAAGTATCCTTAGTACCATATATTTAAGACTCTTTATATTTCATTATAGAGCCTAGTGATTTTAAATCCTAAGCAGGTGTTGACCTCAATACCCTAACATCCCTTAAATCTATGATTATGAAACTGTACTTATTAGATTTAACTGACAAAACTGTGTAAGAAAAAATAGAAATTCCTTGCGATATTTTTCAAATATAACCTCTGTGAAGCCATTATTATGTACGGTCGTATTGGTTGCTTGCCAAAGAAAGTTATTTAGTTTACGACGCTGCCCAGATCAAATATTTACGATATTGGCAAGACTTTAAGGTGTTTAATGGATTAACAACACCTACAAGGAAGATCGTTCTGAGAGCAAAAACGCACTTCAGATTTTCTGAATATTTTGAAGTCATCGGACAACCCTTGACCTAATATGTGTCGGAAACTGGAGAATATAGTATAATACACCTGCTCATAACGCTACAGTGGACTCCTTGCAGGTTTCTATTTTCGAGGCAGTGAAAAACATGGACGATGAGTTCTTTATTAAGGCATGTGCCAGATTCAGGACCAGGTTGGAGGCTGTGGTTGAAAATGGAGGTGGCTTGTTTGAGTGATTAATTTCACTATGGACTCTTTCAAGTATGAGCAGACGATTTGTGGATTGCTGAATTAATTTTGGTAAAATAATTATAATATAAATGTTATCCCTAATTTTTCCAGTTTTTAAATCCACACCCCGTATGTGCAAAATCATTTATATCCAAACATAGGGGGCTTGGTGTTAGTAAATTACTCTAAAGAAAGATTCACAAGATTTACAATAATTTTTATAATTTGACTATTGTATTTTTGAAAGTAGCTGACTCAACGTATTATGAACAAGAAATATATAGAAATAGCGTAAGTTACGCTTCGTCGAACACATCGAAAAGGTGTTTATGTTCATATATTTTTGTGGACATTGTGCGTTATTTTTGAGATTTTTTTAAATAAACAAATTTATAAATATGTTTGTAAGAAATCTTGTATCAAAATATTTTCATAAGAAGATCCAATAAAGAGGTTATTAATGATTTAAAACACCATCAGAAAATGCACAAATTTCACAACTTCAGACAAGTTTAAAAACAAAAAATTTAATTTTGGATGTTATTCGAATCATGTTTCTTAATTTCAGACACCAGGAATATCAAAAATATAAGAGAAAGATGTGCAACGGATGTTTGAATATTTATCACTTGGGGGAGGAGAGATAAAATTCAAAATACAACATACTTACTCTTGTACGCAGGGGAATCCTTAATTATTTGGTAATATTTGAGATGAAGGATTTCATATTATTTTATTAGAACGAATAGAGGTAGGAACATACACATGATACATAAATTAGAAGAAGAAATTAGAAAAAGGAATAATCCCCCTCCTCTTCGTACTAATATAATTTATAAAGGATCATGTCTGTGTTTCCAACTCCTTCTCGGGAAGGGATATGAGGGGCCCAATTATGCGATGTATTCCATGAATACCTACAATATCCGATTTATTTTTAAATCTCTACTCAGATTCTAACTATAGCCAAGTATGTATGGAGTCTTTTTGGAGTCCAAGTTGCTTCACTTCAACTCATGGAACCTCGGGAAGTAATCAACTTTGCAAAGATATGCTATAATTCTCGTGTCTTGTTTGTTCCTATCGTCAACTCCAGAAAGTTAAATCCTCATTTCCAATACGATCCTATATTTTTTCATTGAGACTCTTCCATAGTAAAATGTATATTATCCTAATAATATGTTATATCAATTATGAGTCGGTAACTCTAAATCCTTCATTTACTCAACAATCAAGTGTTATCATTTTTATTTCAATAGATTATGTTGATGTTTTAGCCTTTTACATTCGTTGGTTTCATTTATTAATAATAATTATTAATTACTACACCACTGTCTCGTCTAGACCGTTCTGCAAAATCCAAGTTATCCTCTTTTTTTAGTAGGGCGGGATTGCTAAATTCAGTTTCTCATTGATTCAATGATTAAAGATTGTTTTCATTTGGTCTAATTTATAGATTTATTAATTAATTACCTTAATATTACAATATACAATTAATAAATGAATTAATTTGAGTTCTACATTGATTAATTAGTTCGAATATATCGCCTAGATTGGGTAATAAACCATTGGGAAAGGTGGATCATAATATTAGCTAAAGATTCTTTTGTCGTCTTTTCATATTCTTCCCTCAATAAAAGGTATTCTTCCAAATGACTTCAAGATTCAACTACCCACATTGGCAATGCTTCAAGAGGATTGGTCGGGTTAATCCAGTTAAACTTAATGTTGGTATAAACACCTGTTAGGGGAACCATAACAATAATTATTTATGCTTGAAAACGAAATGTTGATAATTTCCCATGGTGATGAGTTGGAGTAAAACTAATCGAACTTTAAGAGACTCCATACGATACATGGATAGCTATAATTCGGAGAGAAATTGAATCGTCAATCGAATATTAATAGGAGGTATCCATGAGATACATGACATTATCTTGCCGAAGTAGATCCGTTATATTCCTTCCCAAGACGGAGTTGGACGCACGGATATAAACGTTATCCCTTTTATTTATTATTAATATAATTGATGTGTGGCGTAAGGGAGTTGAATATACCGTAGGTCTCTTTCTTATTTTCTTCTTCCTGATCAACAGCTATTTGATTGATTTTCTCTTCGGTATCTATCTATTTATTTGGCTATTTAGTGAGCGTTTTCTTATTTTATTCATTTAAAACACTGTTCGATAATATGAATTTGTCAATTATTTAGTTAATCAGATAGCGATTTTTTCGCAAATAATATGACAAAAATCCAGCAAATAAATAAAATACTAATGTCAAAACTCCTATTGAACTTGAACATGGGAATTTTGTTTGAATATAACCTAAGGGGAAGAAAATATCTTCATATTATCACACACCATAAAATATAGAATTGTTGAAATTTAACTACAAATAATTAGGACCTCAAACTTTAAAATTTTGATTCTCAAAAACTATACCATCACTCAATTCGAAATTTACGGGAGTATTTAATAATTTAAAATGAACACGACTGCATCAACAATTTCTTTAATTCATTTTGGATTAACAAGAAAAGATAATGCAGTAAATGAAAAAGAGTAGGTAATTGGAGCCCCACCACCTTTAATTGCAACCCTCTAGAATAAAGCATATCCTCCCAGACATCTCGAGTGGAATAATATCTCGAATAGACTCAAATCTGCCAGAGAGATAGGTAGAATCCAAGAATTCATTTCATGTCTGAACATCAACCAATATGTAAGTTTTCTTCGTTGGCGATATTTTCTATAAAGAAAATAAATTGAAATGGTAACAAAAGAATTGAAAAATATGAATTTTACCGTTAATGTACGGCCCCAAACATGTTGGCCAAGCGATAGTTCCTTCAACTTTATTAAAAATTAAACAGTCAATAATTCAAAAATTAAATAAGATGCACTTTCTTAGATAGATAATTAAGAGACAATAATCTGTGGAACTGAATTTATCAAAACAAAACGTATTCAACCTTTAATTTAACTAAAAAAATGAACTTTTCACAATGTTGGTTTAGGTAGAGATTGATACATTAACATTTCATTATCTCTTTGTAACATATATTTTAAATCTTCGACCAAAAGTATGTTTTCCTATATCAAGAAGAAAAAGGAACTCTTTCACAATTTGACAGAATGTAATGTCGCAAAAAGTTTTTTTTTCCATTCTTATCCCTCGAGCTTGTGCGAAGAAAAAGCCGCCCCAAGGTCACAAAAACTCAAATTTAATGCAGCAACCCGTGCGTATAGCATTAATCCAAAGAAGTTGAGGTATATTTCAAATCAAAAGGCAAACATCACATTGTTACAAATAAAATAAAATCCCAAACAGAACACTTATATAAAAGACTTAAAACAAACACTACTTCCAGGCCAAAACGAAAACTAAAAATAAATTAAACATAAACGCACCACACTGAAAATAAAATCCTCTCTTAAAGCAAAAATCAACACGCATAATACCATTTCACGACAGTTCGCAATTATTGTCAAAATCATCAACTTCTAAGAAAACATCGTCAAAACGACCAGTGGCAATAATTCTATCAATAAAAAATCAAATGTATTTCTTGGTTCATTGCAGATCTCGACTAAAACCCCATATATTTCTCCTTGCACTTTCTAGAGCATCACATCTCGTTATAAGATGTACAGGAGACTCTGGTTCATCCCCACACAATCTGCACTGCATGAGTCATCCTCAACCGAGCCCATCCTCTTTTAATGTTTCTTCAAGGGAATATGACCAGTCACCAAACATGTTTAACCAGACATTTTTTTTTTCAGGTTTTACTGTGTTATAAGAGTTATTATGACATTTATGTCAATATTAATTTACCAAAAGTATCGAGTTCTTATTATATATATTTTAAATGTATGTGGCTCAAAACATCCACTAACATAATTTTTGACTGGGGTGGCTGGCTTTCACTATAAGTGTGCTGCAACACCATTGAATCTCTCAGAGAGAGGGGGGGGGGATACAAACCCGAAAAATCAACAAGGAAAGATCCTCTGTGAGATTCAAAAAAGTTTCTTCTCTTTGTTAGACTACAAATATTTAATTGCTGAGTAAAAATGTGTTACACTAAATAAATACAGCCTAATCGTGTTATTTGTGACGTTACACCCGCTTGTCCATGATTGGCTGCAAGTAATCAGGCCACCTTGCTAAGCTTTGATATCTTTGCTGCAGGTAACTTGGTGCACTCAGTAATAAGCTTTTGGCTTTACTGATTGTATGTCATTTGTTATTTTCTTTTCATATTTCAATATCTTATCTACTATGTTAAGCAAAATAAGAAAGTTGTCTGACGAAATCGTATAATAGGGATTCATGATAATAACGGAACGTAATGGGAGTCCGCTGCTTCAATGCATGATTTGCAATGCCAGGTTGAGCAATTCTAGTCTAGCACCGGGAAATCTGAAGGAACCCTTCCTAAAGCTGCATGAAGATCGGATATACAAGAATTTGTTCAATTATAAGTTAAGAGAGCCAGCTTCAACAGCAAACTCTTCAGACCTACAACGCTATCAACATTTTGGTGTTAGCATAATGCACCATAATTTCTTATTACAAAGAAAGCCCTGGAGATTTTCCCACCGTTTGCAACAATTTATCTTTGTGTGAAATCCTTTTCGAGGATGGTCGATATCAAAACAAAATTAAGGAACAGACTCTGTTGTATAAACCATATGAGAGTGGAACTTAACAAGGTGAACACACGTATTTCTGAACTCGTGATTCAAAGCAACGACACAAGGCCCATTGATGTGCAGCAGGTATTCATTGAGTTATGTTTTTGTGTGGAATTCATTTTTTGTTGATTTTGTTCTTTGAAAACAGTGGTTTTTTGGTGCAATAGCATCATGGCTCATATTGAGGATTTATAAAATATCTATATATGTTCTGAAGAAATCATATTTTATTTTTCCATTTATGAAGGGGTTCGGTGAATACACTGATGAAGTTCATTAATTCCAATAGGATAAGAACATCTGTTCTAGAACTTCACTTCAAGAAAATATGTTTGAACTTGTTGACAAACTGATTGTACACTTACAAGTAATAGCTACAATTTTAGTTATAACTTTTTAAGTAGCAAATGTTATACAATAACCATAAAAAAAAAATCTCGCGAAATTGTATTTGATTAAATATGATTAAACATTAAAGTTTAAAATTCCCTCACCAGATTAAGGCTTCCACTCATAAAACATTAACAAAATATACGTAAAATATTAACTGAATAATAAAGAAAAAAAAGACAGTCAACAAAGATTTTTTTTTTTACTTATTAGTCATCAGGATTATGGCCGAAGTTGGAAATTGATTTTGATCATATTTGGTACATAGTTTATATATGGTTAGAGTAAAATGTATTTAAAATTTAAGAGGTTAAAGAGTTAAATAACTGAATTTGCAGTAAGACAAAGGTTTTTCTACAGAATACCCATTCCAGTTAATATTTTATTCTACAATTCATAGAGAAATTTATTTTATTATTAATTGTAGTGCTTTGTAATAATTGATAGAAAAATACCATTTTAAAAAAAAGTATCCTTTTATATATTTCTCGCCTTTTTGAAAAACATTTAAATGAGGAAACTACCGAGATGAACGCCTGGAATAATTTCCCATAAATCAATAAAAACCTCATATTTTATAAATTATGTAAAATACGAAATAGTTGGAATTTATGCTTCTATTTTTTAAGTTCAATTCTTCTATATTTCATTATTTAATAATGCACATAAATAAATATTTTTTTTTATGGTGACAGTTCAAATTCAAATTTTAAGAAGGAAAAATAAAAAGAAGTTGACAACCAGATGACGTATTTTACCAATTCTTTATACATACAGGGCCTGATATTAATACACATATATGTTATGCATAAACTTAGACCTTACTCAACTCTTTTGAGTCGATAGCAGTTCTTCCAAAGCTCAGTCAGAACAACTGATGAATGAAATCGAAAGAAAACACAGAGGGGTAATGTAATTCGTTGAATAACTACCCAAGGAAGAAATCCATAGAATTTGGATTGATCTGGAGTAGCGTTGCCCTATAAAGAAAGAATGAAAAAATATAATTAAAAAACAAAGTTATTGGTATACAGCATATAGATAGGAAAACTATCTATGTAGTGAGGAAAATTGCGTGAATTTTGGGGATGTTAAAAAGAGAGAAAAGTAGATTTTATAAGTTTGCCTCTACGTCATAATTTTTATTTTATTCTGGAAATTGGAGACTGCGACCTCCAAAGGTTGGAATTCAATTATCTCAATCTATTAATAATAAAAAATAAATTCTTAAAAAATAATAATCCTTATTTTTTTATTGTATCCTATTCACTTGGATCCTCTTAAGTATATCGATGTGAAAAAAATAATGATGGTATCCTGATTCATAGTAGATACAAGAAAAAGTCGTAGTGCCCTTACATAACAATCTCGTTCGGTCTCATCCCTCAGTCCATTGATTACAAAGCCCCTCCTGACATATTAGAAAACATAGAAAGGCATAGCCTTCGTAAAATAGTGAGACCTTCTATCTACTTCCATGATCCTCCAATGTGGTAATTGTCGAAATATTTCAAAAATGTAAAGAACCTTCTCCTCATACTTTCATAATATATTCACCTCCCTTCACTTATTTTTTTATTATTAAAAGTTTGAGATAATTGAATTTCAACTTTTCGCTCTTTTCACTCCAATTTCGAAATAGAACAAATTTTACAATTTAATAAAAAATAAATCGAAAATTACATGATAACCCTTACAATTTTTTTTATTTTTTTTGAGGAGTGTAGCTCAGCTGCCATGCCATTTCATAAAACCAGTTGTGATAAGGGATTGTCGGGAGGAAATAAACATGGGTTGTCTTTAAAAAAAGGTACTTATTTAAAATTCAAGCACAACCCAATAAGTTCTAACCGAGAATTTAAAAAAAATGTAACCCTATTTAAAATAAAATCCTGCGGGCGCTCTTGCACAATTATTAAGAAAAATGATTAACTATTAGTAAAGATTGGACAGATTTTCATTTTCTTAGATCCAGTTTGGTTCGGATCTTAGGTATAAATATATGAGTTCTCCAATTGCGGGATCCAACATTAAAACTAGACGGATATTTGTATCCAATTTTATTAACATCTAACCCAAAGTTTATACCTTAAAAATATAATCCGGATAACAGTTAAATTTTTACTGATTCCGTAAGAATGAGTATCCTAATGTTCTTAATATTAAAACAAAATTATTAGCTATTATTGTAATTAGATTTGACAGGTATCTATTCTTCATCTCGCAACTTCTCATCTAAAAAGAAAAAAAAACCTAAAACCAATTGTACTTTGTCAATTTTTCCAACTTTGGAATTGTTAGTCAAGGTAAAGAAGAAGAAACATCGACCGCTGATAGCTAAATACAGTGTATTTTTTGTTATGTAACACCATGATAAATAACTACGGACGCTGCGTTACCATGCTGACACACAAATATGTGGTGTATTTTACAGTCAAATATGGATGTTTCTGCTTCTATTCTCATATTCAAGTTGAGGATTGGATACATCAGGTACTTTTATACTATTAGCCAATTCTTCGAAACTATGGAATAACTATTTATTGGGTGCGAAGAATTAGCTAGTTTTTAACTGAATTTAGGCTATCTTCTGTTTCTCTTATGAAAAAAGGTTTTGTGATACAATGAAAGTAAGAACGTGTGCAATACAACTGTTTATGTAGGTTTACTCCAAGCAATAGTCAAGATAAATAGATATGCTACATTTAAAATAGATTATTTTTAAACAATCATTAAGCAATACTAAAAGGTTTTTAATTTCCGATTCCGGGTATTTTAGATCTGACTCCAAAACCTTTTTTTCTCTAATGATTATGCATATGAGGAGAGCCAATAAAAATTGCTATAATAATTCATGAAAAGTAGGTAATTAATGCACAAAATGCCTACACACCTGCAGTATTTCATTAAATATTTATTAATAAATGAGCTATAGGCATTCATACCTACTGAATCTTTCTAAATTTTTGTTTTTCTAATTTATTCAAATCAACACAACACCAGTTTTTTTTGTTTTATTTCACATAATACTTTATCATCAGAAAATAGATTGATGGATATATTTATTTATCCAACCAAGCAATATTTTTTTTAATTTGTCAATAATAGTTATTTATTTAAAAAAAACATGTCAGTACCTTTTGAATCTCAAAATTATACGTAACCCAGAGAGCCAGATTACACATTAAGAGATATGTTGTTGTCTGTCGTCCAGGTTTTTCACCCTTATTTGCCTCTGAGACAACACGCTGCTTTAAATCCGCAATGAAGAGAAGCTGAATGTTCACCTAAATATATTTGAAAATATAAGTTATATTAGCTAAGAGTTTATAAATATATATTTGCATTTTCATTTACTTCCACAATCTCAAAAACGCCGTTAATGATAACAAGACTACTTGGCTCAAGGGAATCTTGATTGAGCATCCCAGCAATAACAGTAAAAGCAGCATACACAACAATCCCTGAGGCAGATATAATTGAAATAATATCGTAGTCCTTTTCACTACGAACTAAACTAAGTTTACGGGTTTGATAAAACCCAAAAATCATGGCAAGGATCATGAGTCCATTGATAAGAGTGTCCATGATGTTATTAATGAGCACAGCAAGAAGCCTGTATTTTTCCTAACAGATATATAATGTCAAATACTCTTTCATATATCAGTGCATGAAAATCGAAATGTACCTGATTAACAAGAGCAAAGTACAGAATTAAACTAATGATGAGTCCAACAAGCGATAGTAGTCCCATAAATAGTCCAACGCTGGAGGAAGACCAGTCCAAGTGATAGGGCCGATGTCTAAATTTCAAAGATAAAGGTGTGAGATAAATGTATTTAAAACATTAACCACGAACACACTTTGTGAGATCATCGGGATTCCCTTCGGATTTATCTCCTTGAAAGATAAGATAAGTGGGATTTTTCCCTATATGACTCCACATTTGATAAATGACAGCACACCCAATGATGGAGTATTCAATGATGAAAGGAAATAGGTAGATTGAGCTATGCTCAAAAGTATCTCCAATAATATCGAGTTTTTCACATTCATTTTCAGGAACCTTGTTACTATTTAAGGGATGATCCACACTACCAGATTTGAAAATCTCTTTGGCCGATTCTTTGACGAGGGTTCGAATGACCATACAAACATTGGTTGCAATAACATGCATCATTCCAAATTTAGCAATGGCCTGAAAAATATATTTGTAAAATTAATCATAATACTCCTTTGTATATTTATCTCAAATGGGCTCACTTTATTTTTATTGATGTTGATACGGCAATGAGTAAAAATAAAATACATTTGCATAAAAACGAAAATCATGTATAAAACAGGATTGATTCCCTCAAGTATTTCCCAACGAAGACACGTCTGAGGTGTTTCGAAAAAGGTGAGAAATTCAAGGCCCGCATATATTAATGTTCCAAGACCAAAAGCTACAGTACCTAATCGAAGGAATAAACATCCATGACTTTTATCATTCTCTGAGGTCATGAGTTTGACACATGTATTTCTTTGGCGCACATTATCATGTACATTTGATGAAGGCTTATTGGGGCTACAGGTCGTTGAATTTCTATTTGTAAAATATGAAAGAAAGCAAAAGGGAAAAAACGCATTAGTTTGCTTTAAAAGGTTGACTTACTCAATCCTTTTCCTCAAACTGAAATTCCTGTGATGAGGATGATCCGAGTTTACTTCCTCCAGATCCAAATTAGTGAGCTGAGACATTCTTTTGAGAAAAGCGTCGACGTTCAAGGAATCTAGACGATAGAGCTTCTTGGCATTCTTTGATGATGCTGTGTATTTAGATCGCACGACATACCCGAACAAGTATATAAAAAATATTACACTGAGACTGTATAAGTAAGTATAAAATCCATACGACTCGAAAAAATCCAATGGAACCTGGCAATTAGAGTATAATAATGGATTTAAGGATTCATATGTATAGCGTTACCTCTTTTGTGATTATTTCCGTGGATGTGAATACTAAGCAGAGAACAATGAGCATCATGGCATAAAGAGCTGACATAGTGGATAGCAAAACCTTTTTAGCCACTTCTAAGTCAGGAGGAAGAGCAAGAGCCTCCCCAATATGGTTTAACAGTTTTGACTTGGACTGTTGTTGCTGCTGAGTAAAAATGTATCTCTCAGCAACACGTCCACTAAACTTCAAAATAGCATCATTAAATATGGCAGCCGCTTGAAAATCATCTATTTCATTCTGCTAATTAGTATTGGAAAAAATTAATAATAAGAAAGAATGAAGCTCGCAGGAAAAAACTTTTTTTAACCCTCCGTTAGTAAACATCCTTTGTTATAACGCAGTTAGTGAACTAGGTAAAAACACCAAAATATAACATATTTAATTACAAGAAAAAAAAAAATCTTATAAGCATTGTATCTTTATTAGTGAAACAAAGTTGTAAGAAGAGGGAGGGAGGAATACATGTCGCTTTACTTTGATTTAGATTGGATTGTGTCAGAATGAAATGTCCATTCAAACTTTTCGTAATTTTATATAAGTTTAAAAACAATAAATTTCCCCTCCCAGTGAAAATGATTAAGTTTATAGAATTTTTTTTTTATTCTAATTTTTTTTTGCGTGTTTTGTATTACTTTTATGCATTTATTTAATTTATTGATTGATATTGATTATGTTCGCCTATTTTGATTCTAAATAAATGAAAATAATAAAAAGCAAAAATAAAATGTTAAATAGTACAACAATTAAAAATTAATGCATCATTCAAATTTTGTATCATTAATTTTTTAACTATTCCGTCCATTTTAAATACGTAAATATTATTAATATAAATAATAAATATATTAACAGCAAAAAAATACTTGTACAAATATAAGACAATGACAAAAAAATTCCTTATCAAAATATTATTTTAACAACATGAGTATGGGGGTTTGAACAAGATATGATTTGTTTTCCTTAGAGTAAAACAATTATATTTTTATTTTTAATTAACATTTCTATGAATTATTCATTATAATTTACGTGACTTATGGGGATCAAATGAGTACCTTTTAATTTTGATGAAGTTGTGTATATTATCTAAAATAATAGATTCACAATATAAATTTATTATCTACCATTGTACGTTCTAGTCTAGTAGAGGCTATAAAGGAAAGAGGCTCCATGTGTCTATCTCGAATATTTTTTTCTTATTTCTAATTCTGATTCGTTTAAAATTCGGTATATGTGCTTTTTCATCTCAGGACTGAACTGGTATAGTCTTCAGTTCTAAATAAGGACTGACATAACACTCATCCTCAATTCTCACATTGAAAAAAATAGAATCCAACAAAACAAAATGAACTACTTTTATGCAGAAAAGTGTATCTTTGATTAATTTCTTTCGAAATATACGAATAAATCCTGAACAAGGGTATATCAAAATATATAAAGAATTGTATATAAACAGAATGAATTTTTCAGGAATAACACAAAAAGCATTGGCTATAAAATGTAAATTCAATGGAAATCAAAGTATTTTAATAAGTTTTGGGTTCTATAACATCCCAGTTCACTAAAGGAGGGTTCATAAAATGGCAATATTTTAATTTCCGACAAAAAATAAGTAAAAAATATGCTTTATCATTGTTTAAAATAACTATTTAACGATCGTTACATTCTATTATATTATATATCGTTTATTTATTACAATTATGTTTGAATAGAAGTTCAATCTATTTCGTTAAATATACGGAAGTATTTATTCATTATATAAACACAACCTCGTATTATAAAAATATTCCGCAGTAAGGCAATAAGGAAATCGTCGTTGGATTAGTTAACTATTTTTATTCATAGTGACGTCATTGTGAGGATTTATTTGGGTAAATGTAAAAAATATCCATATATTAATTTTTCCATTGATTCTTTATTTATAAATACCATTTGTCAATATATTCCTTTATTTGGGATCCCAACGATTTACCTAGTGATTTGCGAATGACAGGGGCGTTTGCAGGTGGTGGGCTTGAGGGGTTGTACTCTCCCCCAAATCAAGATTTTTTTGCTATTTACTATAAAAACCAATCCTCCCATAAAATATACATATATAATCCTGTGCAGACCACTGAATCACGTCATAATCTCCTACTATTGCACTTTAATACATTTAATAGTTGGGGGTATTAACTGATTTAAATTCAGAAGAGGTTTTAAACCCAAATTTAAATTTGAGGGGTTCAATAAAATAAAATACACGGTAAATTTAACATTTTTTGGGAGGATGGAGAGTTCTTGTTACACCCCTATTGCTAAAATTTATTTATGTTGAACGTATTAATTTTCTGGCACTGATACGGGATGAGACTAGAGAGATCTAGATTCAAAAAAATAAAACTATATCACTTGGAATGTTAGTAAATATAACTGTTTAGAAATAAATTAATGAAATAATGAGACAATACTTCATTTCGAACAGTTTGGGGATGGTTGAGCTTGTGTATATGTTGAAGAGGAATTTATTTTTTGCTTCAAATCCTCATTAAAAATCACTATGACATGAATGATATTAATTGAAGGATTTACAACACTTTGGATGAGCACAATGCCATAATTAAAAATTCCACAGACGATCGATTATTAATAGGATAGTTTTTGAGTAATATTATTAATATACAGGTATTATGTGGCACATTATAAAGTTCAAATGCCAAAGTTACTTTACTCATAAATACAAAGTAGCTATGTAATTTTAATGTATCAAACTCCCGTAAAGCATTACTGGAATCAGCCATATTTTGTGGTATAAAAATCGTGAGACAACAAAAAAACACATACGACATACAAACTATAATATATTATTTAAAGGAATTAATAGAATTTAGAAAACAAAGTGTTGAAGATCTTAAAACTAAAAAACTTGTAAGTAATATTTTTTGTGCAGACGTCTTTTTTGTGTAGTTGTATTAATCAAATTGAGTGAGTTGAAGGCGTATTTTTGCCTTTTTGTATGAACAAAAAGTGTTTAAGTGCTAAAAATCCCTTTTTTCGTCGTTATTTTTGGTTAACGGTGTATTGAAGGTAATTTTATGAGAGTCAAAAGTTGTCTCCAGAGGTCTCTAGGATAAAGCAACTCATTGTTGTTGATTATTATTTTCCTCTTTGGGAGAGTGTTTATATTCATTTCAAATGTCAATAATATCTAAGCAAGAGAGAATGAGAAATCTAACGAAACCTCAAACAAAAAGTACTTTATCGGATGAACGTCGAAGGAGGAAAAAATAAATGCTTTAGCATTTTTGTATGAAAAATGTTATTCTGATTAACTTTAGTCATCAAATTAATTACTTATAAGACAATCAGGATTATTTGGATGGATTTTTTTTCACTGAACATACGAATATATGGATCTGAGTCAACTCATAGTTCCATTTAACTATTTATTCATTGGGATATCCATCATTTTCAGTGATCTCATCTCGCTAAAAAAGGTTCTTGCGCCTTACTCGGTGGATATCATTTAATTTAATGGAAGTATCAGTGCATAACAAACAACTTATATCTATGAATTTGACCCCATTTATAAGGCTGAATTATTTCTGTTATTCTAAACACTTCATCCTCGCTTCCGATTTCATTATTACTTGTGTGTCGTTTCTGTCATTGGAAAAAAAGTAGAAGACGATCCTGGACCATGAAGTGAATATGGTCCTCTTTTCTAGATATATCTATCAGCAAAGCCGCAAAACATATTCAGCTATCTTATTATCTACATGTATGCATAAATAGTTTTTACGTTATAAATATGTTAATAAATTATCAGTTATCTTATAACTTCAGTGGAGCTATATTGGAAAATATGAATTTTGTTTAACATATTTTGAGAGTTAGTGAGTAAGAAGTCATTTTCTGAATTACTAAATCAATTGTCATTATATTTAAATATAATTGGATTGTGAGGATATCCACATCAATATTCAATTAATAAATTACATATCACACTACATGCTAACGATGTAACAAAACTGTATATAAAAAAAAATTATTTCAGTATATTTTGACACAAAGTAATAAATTATGTTCTTTGACAATTGTAAAGCATATCAATATGACATTAATAATTGAAATAATTTTCTTACTTATCAAATGTAAGTAATGTAAGTAATGGTGTAATGCAAATATGTACTTATTTTTGTTTTTCATTGATTTAAGTTTATATTTTTATTTTGTCTTAATAGTTTAAACCAATAATATATTTGATAATTGATTAATTTTCTATGATTAGCACTTATTCCAATCTAATACTTCTAAATATCTAGGAAAGTAGTAAAAATGTAAGATTTTTGTTAGACTACTCTCATTAATCAAAGGTCAAGTGTATTTGTATCTTTCCCAAATACCGTTATTGTAACAAGGCATCAAAGTCTAAAAAAATTCAATATAGTGCTTATTTTTCTTAGCGTTTACACTTTGTTATTCAATATTTTCGTAAATTATAAAAATTATATCTTCTACAAAAAATCCAAAAAGAATATATTCACTTATTATAGTATTTAAAACTTATAGCGGAAGACTTATATTTACTATAAATTCTTGATATTGACTGTGTTGAAGAGTCATTACTTTGATTGTTTTATATTTCGTCAAATTTTCATGACAAAACAGCTAGTTTCTGAAGTAAATGATAAAATTCAAAAAGATATAAAGATAACTTATATAAAAACTAAAGAGTAAAAAAAAGATTCCAAAATTGAATAGTGGGGATTGTAAGGATGATTTATTTCATTAATTATATTGATAATGTTGTTCTTCAACCATAATAAAAATTTGCTTGTCTAATTGTATTGTATAATATTATTAATAATATTGAATCACTTGATTCAATACATTCACTACAATCAACTCTCATTTACAATAATTAACGGTAATATAAATATCAATGAAGTAAAAAAATAAGAGTGCCCCAAAGTTAATAGAAATTTAAGGTTATACACAACGCGTGTACGACTAATGTTTGACTTCCACCACGCTTTTAATATTGAGGTCCTACTAGATGAGTGGTTGCGTGTTTTGTCAAAATTTGTTTTTCTTGCCCAGAAATAGGAACGATACAATAAATTGAAAATTCTAGCAAGAGTGACGTCATAGACTATGAGTGGTTGTGTGTTTTGTCAAACTCGGCCAGTCTTTCCCCGCAGTTGGTACAATACATCAGATTGAAAATTATAGCAAGCCCGATTACATGATGGTCTTACCTTGTATTTCTATTAACCCTGAGAATGCCCCATACCCTATCTTCTCTTGCACTCTTTCTCTTCCTTTAAAGTAAGTATTATTTGCATATGGACATATTATCATACATATAAATCTGGAGTGTTTTTTAGCTGCCCGTTAATTTATAATTGGTAGTATAAAGAATAAATTTTATTTTCCTTAGCAGTTGTCATAATTATTTATTTCCTGAGTAGTAAAGATCAATTCCTAAATAGATTTAATTATATTCAAGACCTGTTTAAACGTTCGTGTGTCCTCATAAAAGACGGAGTGTAACCTGAGGATTTGTTGCGGAGTTATAATTGTATGTCTTTGTTGGACTCGATTAGAATTGGGATCGACAGTGTAGTAATTCTAGCAAATATTTGTACCATTTTTTCCTTCCTCTCTAGTCTAAGCTGATGGTAGCTGATTTAATGGAACCTCATAAACCTCATTATTCTTTCTCTCCCCTATAACATTTTTCAAATTCTTTGGGTTACCATGTTGATTTGCGGTTTCTTTTTTTAACATGCCCATTCCACACTGGATTTTTACCTTTGCATATTATATAACAGTCTTTATCTTATTATATAGAAAAAGTCGGAACTTTAAAAGAATATGTCAGCTTAACCTCTCAATAAACCTCCTTATGATGATATCAGGGAATCATTGAGGATTGATTGAATAAATTTACTCAAATGTCCTCAAGGAAAATAAAAATATTGATAGAGATGTAGCGGTTCGTGTGAACCTTATATGCTCACAATGGAAAACAGGAAATTACAGAGGCAGAAATAAAAGAAAAAGTTGAGTTGGAAGCATATGCGTACAAAAGGCTCAATAATTTTTTTTAAGAAAGACAGATTTTCTGCCCCTGGGATTCAACACATTATTAATGAAGGAAAGTTTATAACTAAACCGGTATATGTGTAAGAATATTGTCATTCACATTTTCAAAAGATTTTTGGCACACAAAGAGGCCATTTTACAAAACGAGAGGCAATTTCAACTGTTCATCTCTTCTCCAAATATATAATTTATAACTTTACAGGAAAGTATTATTAGTATGATAAAGCCTTTTGTCCAGATGGAGTCTCAGGAAAAATATATTCGAATTTTAGCGATGAATTCATTCCGTATCTTTTAAAAATTCTGATAAAATAAAATAAATACCCAAAGAATATTTTAATTACTTTTAAGACATTACACAACAGCTTGTAATTTAATTTAATCTTATATTTTATAATTATTCTACTCTATAAAAATCACCAACTAAGTCAAAACAAAGAAAGAAAGAATAGGGTATTCCATATACTTGAAGATAAATTTGCGATTGTATGACGTTTTTTGATATTTAACTGTAGGAATAAATTTAATTAATAAAAAAAAAATTATATGATATTCTGGATTTGCCAGTTTTTCTTTTTGTCCTTGTGTTGTTGACCTAATTTTAATTATACATGTAAGTTCCGTTTCTTATTTGGTTTTGTTTTTTGTTTTAATAACCAAAACATGATTATAATGTTTCCGTTGTTTTATAAATGTATTGTTCAGAATGAACAAATATATATTATACAAAATAAAAATAAACGGTCTGAGACCGTCCAGGATTGTCAGCCCGAAACAAATCTTTAATGTTTAGTACTCACTTTTTGGGCGTTAAAGAAGGTAAAATTGATCCCTCGCGACATTATTTTTTTTTCCTTTTTTAATTATTTTGTAACTAATGGTAGTATCCGGCATTCCTTAGTGTAATTAAGCGTCGTTTCAAAGATAAATTTAACTTTAATAATATAAAAGATAACTCCCTTAGAAATTCAAAGTGTACCCTTGGTTTTTCATGAGCACAATCACACGTAACTGTTCAATACTTTTATTAATACCAATATGTTCTGTCCTCAATAATATTAAGAGTTTTTGAGAGAAAAAAAGGATCATTGGATGGGTGATTTGTACTTCAGATTTATTTTTCTACCACGAATCTCTGGATTTCTCAGTGAATATCCAATGGATTTTATTAATTGATGTATTTATGGACACAACGTAAGAGCCCAGTTTCAAATTCAAATTGGGACTTTTTTCAGACTTTGCAACATACTTACATTAATCCACATTGTTAATTCTTCGATCTAAATATTTTTATGACATACATTAAGGAGCATAATATATAAAGTGCACCCCTTATACAGACAGATGACAGACAAACTTTGCCTGATTAATATAGATATAGAATAAAATATATAACTAAGTAAATTTATATTAATATGTTCGATCTTATTTTATTGAATTATGATGAAAACAAGGACATCCTTTGCAATATATCTTAAATCCTCCAAATACATATCTCATATATTTCCTTTTGCTTCATACACCATCTATATTATTACGAAAAATTCGAAAGACCGGTTCCAGGGACTGTCAGTCATAAGGACCGTTTCTAAGACTGGACTGAATAAATAAGGACCGGCACATCACTACTGTATTATATACATTGATTCTCTTTCAGTGGTTGTCATATATTTTTTATTCTTTTTTCTTGAAGAGATGATAAAGAGTTGCTAATATACATATTCCTTTATCTGTCATTTAATTTTTTTTTAAATATATATACATATCAAACAATTTTTCTCATACCTACAAAAATTATATATAGATCTCCTTTCAGTCATGGAACATTTAGAGACATATTTGAAGGATTTTTGACATAACTAAGTCCTTTGACTCTAATAATATTCAATTCGTATAAGACATAAAACTATGTTAACAAATTTACTGTCATTTAAATGTATGCATAATTATGTATAGAAATATGTCAAAGGATTTTCTAATAAGATCCATGTATTAACGGTTGTATTGAACGGGTTATTTTCTAGAAAGCAATTTCAGTGTGAGTTCAATGATGCGTGGTACTTATTAGTAATTTTAATATGGATAAGATTGTATTATTAGGCATTTTTCAAGCACTATTCTAAATATGCACTTATATACTATGAAGTAATTAATTAATGCGCATTATTAACCCTTCTGTTTTATATCTAATTAGGTATATTTTTTCTATCGTATTATTAGTCAAATAGTTATGAAATGATATAGGGAATTGAATTAAAACAATCATTTAATGTATTTCTTAAAGAACTTGAACGATTTTTTTAATAACCAATTAATGTTATATTATCAGAGTAATAATTAATAAATAAAGTTCCTTTAATTCCTTAGGACATTCATTATACGATTATTTCAAATCAATTTCCTTTTTATTACTATTCCTATTATTGTAAAATATCCCTAAACTGGTTAAAAAAGAATATAAAAAATAGTACGCGTTAAATGTTTTGTGTATTTCATTACATTAGTGAAGAAAATCCGGTGTATTTTGTTAGTCTGTCTGGGTTTTTGGAATTGGTTATCTAAAGAATGATTTTTTTTTTTCTGAGCTGTCGTCATCATTATTTGAATCCATAGTAATGAACTTAATAACCTACTACATGCAATTATATTGAAAACCTGATTGAACATTCGGGTGTGCTCCTAGAAGACAGACCTTGTAGATTTAGCAGGTGAATAAAAAATATTGACGTTTTATTAGATCAGCTACAATAAGCTGTGACGAGGAAAGAGGAGGAGAAGGAAATCACCGAGGACATTGGCAAGAATTACTCCAATGTTGATCCCCAAATATTACTCTGATTACATGAAGGACTTATAATTATTACTCCACAACAAATCCTATGGGTTACTCTCTGTTTTTTATGAGCACACACAAATCAGATTTTGAATATTGAGTAGAAAAATGTTGTTTTCTTACTTAAACTTACTATTTAAAGCTCATGTAGGAATAGTTGCATTATTTTCATCAAATCTTTCAAGCAGATTAAATATCCGGAAATCAATATTGACAAAACTATCGCAAAAGATGATTTAATTTGGAAAAAATAGGAAATTATTTAATGTTTGAGTCATTCGTTATTAAAATAAATGAACTGATAAAATTTGTTAAAAAAATTATAAAAGACCCAAATATTTTTCAAAACTGTTGAAATTTTTCTGAAATGTTTTTTTGTACAATGAGGAACCATTTTTTTAACCATTCATTTTCAAAAAAAAAAAAAAAAAAAAAAGATTTATTGTCACTTTCTTATGTTTATTTAACTGAAATTTTATGAAGAAAGATCGCTGGCAAATATTTTTTTTGAGGCCCTCCAATTTTATTTTCTTATATAAAATTAATTTTATAATTGAATAAAAAAAAGGAGATATTAGTCGTAAAACTTGAAGCAATCAATTGACGGCCCAGAATATTGAAGCCCTATTTCATATATGGTTGTAATGAGAATGGACTGGCTTAAGAGTTAAAATTACTTTGAGTCCTTTCACTTATTTTTATCAGCCATTGAATGAGACAAACATTAATTAAAGAAAAATTGTTTTGCTCAAATACATATAAAATAGTCAAATATGACAGTCCTATGTGTCAACTTGGACACAGATTCACTTTTAATGGTTGTTCTTAATTGCTTATAATATGGACATATATAGAATATGCTTGAAGGATATTAAGAAAATAACTAAATTAATAAATTCACAGTAGGGGGTTATTTATTTGGTTGCTACTTAACAAAGATATAACGCATTTTAAGAAGAGTAAATCACTTGTGTGTTGATATATATCATTATTAATACTGCATTCATATTAACAAGCCAAAAATAGTACATATATTTTTAATAAGTATAAAAATTGATAAAGTTTAATGAAAATTGAAATTTGTATCAAATTATTATAAGAGCTCGACATATTTAAAAACATGTTGAGCAGTTTGAATCCAAAGACCAAATTTTTGAAGATGTCAAAGTACAAATGAAATGTTATTATTCTATTAATAAAGATGTATGCCGTAGTAAAATATGAAATCATGGGGCGGGGATAACGTTATAGACTGAATGCTGATTGAGGTATTCGGGACTAAGTAATACGGAGAGAAATATCTGCATATTGGTGTTAGTGGTGCCAGATCTATAGGGGCCACAAAAATTATTTTATTGTGAGAACTTTATATGTCATAATCTTGGATGAAAAAATTAATTTTACTTTATTTTGAAAAAAATATTCGCTAAAATTTAGTCTTTTCTAAAAATTTAAACTCTATAGTAACAAAAAATAGTTTTTTGTCTCTTTTAAATTTTTTCTTTCGAATTTAACATTTATAAAAAACAAAATTATCAAAAAGTTCAGATCCTACAGATACCCTAATGACATAATCGTTGTATAATCTCCCCAATCGAAAATATATTCCAGCACCTTTGAGTGGTGTATATTATAGAGTTGATTTATATAAGATTTTTAATATAGGTACGTAGCAATATTTATAGGGATGTAAATTGCGTTTATTTTTTGGTTGGTCTGTATTTTTGGAATTAGTTATCTGGAGAATGAGTTTTCTTTTCCTGAGCTGTTTCCTGAACTTACTTACCTACTACAAAAATTATATTCTAAACCTTATTATTTATTTTTTAAATATATTTATTTAATCTGAACAATACAAATATGAAATTCGAAAACATTATTATCATGTTCTGGTTAAAAAGAAGAAGAAGAAGGAACGACATTTACTAAACAATTTAGTAAACAACACAAGGATAAATACAAAAAAAAAACTAAAAAAAACTGGTAAATACAGAGTTCTGATTAGTAAATCATTTATGAAGAGAGCATCTTGAGCTAGTTCTGACTAAGATTAAAACCAAGTAGTGAAACGAGGACTCACGTGATCAATAGCAGTAAAATATATTGGTGAACAAAAACTTGTTTTCTTAGCTATAGGAACGGTTCTATTATTATTTGGAGAAATACTTAAGTGTTATGAATATATCTAATATATTTTACTTTTTAGAAGATACTCATTCGAAGTCCGGATGACGGACTTACATTAACTAGAAAAGATTTTTATAATATGGAGTTGTGTTAATCCATTTATTTGTTTATTCTAGTTCAAAGATTAGGATGTCCATTCTATTTTTTATATATAATTAATGTAAAAATATATATTTTATATTAAACTATGAAGCCCAAGTTCCCACCTCTTGCAAAAATTTACCATTGTATTTTAAATTATATATTTATTATTATGATAATAATCAAAAATCATAAATGTATATTTGAAAACTCCGGCCCTTCTCTTTGGTGGGAAATTCAAAAAAGGAAAAATCGATCGAAGAATAAAATTATTTCTACTTTCCCCACAGCAGTAAATCATTTTCTGCATCCATCATCATAAAAAGACAGCTACTATTTACAAAGTTCTTTATTCAATTGCACCATATGTTTTCTTAAATAACCCATCTCTTGATATATCTATAGACTAGTACACAATTTTTTGCTTTTGAATTGAAATTATGTGCTCTTGACTGCTCTTATCTCGAAATACATGGAAATAATTACCCAAAATTTAAGAAAGTGGCCTACAAAACAGGAATTGGGCAAAGTATATTTAAATGGACTTATATGAAGTAAAAGTATTGGGCTTATATTATTTTAATTAATTTACAAGTACTTACAATTTATTTAAGTGCAAGTACCATAAAAAATAAATTTACTTATTGCTTTTACTCAATCCCATTATATTATGAGTTAGTCTACTTTTATAGGAAGTAAAATACTGGCAGTTAGCGTAGAAATTCCTTGCAAAATAAACAACTTACCCTCCAAAACGGAAAGGGTAGGTTTGAAGCTGAGAATTCCATCATGTTATTTTGTCAGATTATAATGTAAAACAAGTTTTCATTCTTTTTTAATTAACAATACTCCTAACTTACGCAACTAGATAAATAAACTCAGAATCAACAAATTTCTATAATAACATTTTATACATTACTTAAAAGTGCATATTAAATTTGACGAAAATATATTTTTAGTTTTCAAAAAATGACGAAATAAGATATCCCTACATTATTTATTAATCGTCAAAATAACTTAAGTATAAGTGATAAATTATATATCCCCAGCACACTTACACCCTCCTTGCTACAGTGAGGAACATTTCAAATATTATCAAGAATTGATAGCTAAATAAATATGGAAAATATTTTTTCAAACAACAGATATTATTTTTTAATGTAACTTTTTTCTTATTGTTAAAGTGGGTTCACTGAAGTCCTTTCGCATTCTTTAAGTACGCATAATTTTCCCCTTTTTTTAATTATTCATACAATTCATTTCACAAATTATTTTCAAAAATAAAGAAGTTACCACATAAGGATAATAATAATAATAAAAAAGCAGAAGAAATGCATGCTAAATTGTGCATAGGCATTTCAGTGAACCTACATTTAAGTTGTATATCTTCACTTCACGAAAAACTAAGTTCTTTTTTTCCTTGTAATATAAAAAGAAGAACGTTTTGTAGACTTTTAATCAGAGGTCATTTTTGGTCATTTTTCTGTACTAAAAGACATTTTTTCAATTTCAGATAAAGGTTCATACATAAAAGGCATGAACCAACAGACTATGTATATTTATTCCTTTTTTTTCTTTATGTCTTTCAAGGAGAATAATAAGGAATGATGGGACGATTCCTAAAAAAATTCGATGCCGATGCAACTTTAACAAAAATTTGGCTTGGTTTTTGGAACTTTTTTTTTTTTTTAAATTAAGAAATTATTTTTTTGGGGAAAACATTTCAAATATACAAGTACATATTTAATTTTTTTTTCAAAATTTACATTCATTACAAAAAATTAAATGTTTTGCGAAAAAATTGAAAAACCCCATTACTATTATCATAAAATTAAACTGTTTGGAAGAAAAATTTGCAAAAATATATATTTTTTTAAATTCCAAAATTAAATATTAAAGAGGTTAATTTCAAAGATATATAGTTATTCACAGAAAATTAAATTTTAATTAATATAGGTCCATGGGGAAGTCAATCACTCAACCCAAACCCTCCAGCTTCAACCTGGCCTTGAACCTGGTACTGGCCTTGATGAGGAACTCCTTGTCTATGTTGACCACTACCTTCGAAAATGGAAGCCAGCAAGTAATCAATCAACTGTGTTGTAAGCACGTTTATTTGACTATCTCTCAGGCACCCACACATCCAAGGGATTCCAATCTAGGTATCTACGACCCAACATTTCCTTTTCCCAAATCATAACGTTCTTTAAAATGTTTGTTTTTCTGGAATAAATCCAGTTCTAATTTCCTGATTTGCACCAATTTAAAATTCTAGCATGACATCGGATCTGTTAAATTCAATTTAATATCAACAACATTATTATCGAAGTATTTATACGCATCCTTAGGTGTGCAACTGGCACGGGAGTACACAATAATGGCAACACAGGGTTTGAATTTGGAGGACATCTTATTGAAATTCTATAATTATTTTTTTGTTCATTTTTGTCAGTTGAATCTGATGGGCACACTTTCAAAAACATATAAATCAGGGTTTCCAAGATATTGCAGTAAAAATTGTTCCGGATTTTAAACCCTGCATACATCTTTAGATTGTTCATGCCCTATTGTCGGCAAATATCCACTTAAAGATTAAAGCTTCTTATTATTATATCTTTTCATCTTATCAGTTGATAAAAAAAGCTCAAAATATTTGTAAGAAACGTCATTTTAAGCTATGGATTTGCTAATTAATTCATGAATTGTATTTTATTGTTATTTGCTAATGCATTAATGTAGTATTATTATTATTTATGATCAAATTACATAATTTATCAAGGTAAATAAAAGCCTTACTTTGTCACTCATTTTCCACTATAACTTATTAGCCTCACTTTCACGTTGAATTAGAAATAACAACTAAACTATGTGTGTAGACTCAGAGAAGTATTTTATTTTTATTCACAGTATAATTATAATTTGGAGACTTAACTTTTCTTCTTCTTTAATTAATGGTGAGAATATCAAATTATATCGCTTTAATAAAATCAACTCTAGAAATCATTAGAAGCTGACAGGAATTCGATGGAAAAAGTACCTTTAAATGTCTTCAAATACATATGTAAGGGTTTTGCTAATTTTGTGAAACATGGAAATAATAATATAATGTAAAGAGGTAACGCCATATTTTAGAAACTTGATATTATTGCACAAAATGACCGTTAGGTAGCAGTAAATTATGGAAGTATCCAAAATATTGGGTCCTTAGTTGAGAACACGTAGTTTTGGTCCAACCAGTGGAAATAAATAACTGCAGTTATGATTATTTGCACCGATCTTAAGGACTGTGACGTCATGAAGGCTACCTCTATGGTTGGAAATACAGTGAAAACCATCAGGTCTATTTGTCTTTTAGCCAACAAGTCCCATGTGTGACTGTCCAATAACTTCGAAAACTATACCAGCCCCAAAATATGGCTTCCACACAGACCGACTGCAATACATGTGTCTTCTACCTCTGAGGGTAGTTGAACAGGACACCAACCGAACCTCGTGAAACACTGTGACCGAGTTAAAGCAGCACATCATAATGATTTTCAACAAGTAGCCCAGGTGGTACCAGGTTGAGTGCATCTGCAACAGGCTCTTGTCCAGGCTGGAGAAGGTCATCATTACCACTGAGGGGGTGTTTACTTTGATTTGAATTCAAAGCCAGACCTTTCAAATAGTTTTTGAATTTTTGGATTAAATAAATTATTAAAGATTTTTTGCATTTTTTTGTAAATTTTTTGAAATGTGTCGAAAATATCACATTGAGCCTCTATAATCTAAACTGTTGACAAAAAAAACTTAAAAAAAAGGATATGTATTAAAGTTTAAAAGTAGAGACCATTCCATTTTGAGATGTCAAAGTCGCACAAAATGTGGCTTCATTGCAAAAATTGCTATACCTTTTGACCACATTGTAGCATGTTACATAAGAGTTATTTTTTGTTAATTTTGAGCAAAAATGATTTTATTTAGAAAGGTTTGCACTCTTTCAATTGTTTAGTTTAATTTATATTTTAGTTGTTGCTTTTTTGTCTGTCTTTTATTTCCTTTGAGTTCCTTTGAAGAAGAGGCTAGCTTGGAAATTTAATAAATTTGTGTTCATATTCCCAATTAATTTTTATATTTTCCCTGCAGAACTCCCGCACCCCACTTATAAATCATTCACTCCATTGTAATTGAACAGCAGGGGCATTCACCAATTTAATATTAATAAGGGAGACTTATCAACAAAGAACAAAAATATGCATTACGAATGGGAGTTATAAAAGTTTTAGGAGGAGGATCGTGAAATAATTAAAGACACAGTCATATATTATTTACATGCAATTTATTATTTGTTTTTTTGCTATTTTTTCAATTTTTTAATATAGTTGGTTATAGAGTAGCACCGAGTAATAAGAAGCAATATTATATCTAATTCAAGTTACACAAGATAGTTACTTTAATAGTACATAATAAAAACCATAAATACAAAAAGTTACGCAGTGTTGAAAAAATACTAATAATTCTAGATAGATAATTCAATAAATATTATTTTTTAAATAAATACTTGTGAAGGTCGTGTGCCAATAATAAAAATTATACTGATTGATGAACTAAATTATGTAGAAATAAATCAAATAAAAAAAGTCTTATGCTGAGATGTACGTAGACAACCAATTTATGCTCAAGACAATGCCCTTCCAAAAAAGACAAAGAATATAATGTAGAGACACATACTATGAAGGCATCGATGATTCGCACTGTGACTCCTACCCACGGTGGTCCAAAGATGGGGTTTATTCCCTTGACTATTGAGACTCAAAGAGGCACTGCATTCGTTTTTACCACGTATGTTTGCAATAACACAATGATAGCGTCCCAGATCTCGCTTTAGCACCGAATGAATTGTATGGCTGTATGGCTCTGAAGAGTTCTTTCCTGTTTTCAGGAGACGACGCTGTCCATTCACTTCATGATACCAGTAGAGATATTGAATGTGACATCGGGGATCCACCTTCAAAACAGAGAGAAAAAAAGAAAGCATATTAATTATGTGCCATTTTTTATACTGAATTTTATTATTAGAGACATTATTAACATGTAGAAAGTTCCGTAACTTTTATTTTGTTGATCTTTTGATGCTTTTGTGGTTCATTTAAGAAAATAAATGCATTTTCCCCCTTAAAAAAGAAAAATAGCATACACAAAAATTAGATGAAATGTATATAAGAAGTCATCATATACAGGGTGTAAAATCAAAATCCAGCGGCTCAGTTTTCTTGATTTTTTCGGCATTTATATTGACAAAATTGAGCAATGGTTTTTTTTGGTAAAATATAAACCTAGAAAATTTTTACTAATTACCCAAAACATAGCGATTGAGTCATCTTCAGAAGATTTCAAGCCTATCGTACTTTCAGAGGCAGAAGATCCATGCATTTGCCCCCCCCCACACACACATACACCTCCAAAAAGACTACAGAATCAGAAAATATAGACTGCTACAACTGGGTTTCCAAAAATATTTGGTCTCTTAGCTCCCTTGACCTAAATTTGATGGATTTTTTTGTCTGAAACTACCTTAAGTCAAAAGTCAAGAAAGGCCACTGCACCAGCAAGGGCCTTTCTCATCAACTGTTTCCGGCAAGAACTCAGATTGAACTTTAGCTTCCAGGACCTGTGAGCGGTTCAAGCCCCAAATCAAGGCTGTTATTGAAACAAACAGAAAGTACATTCCCTGAAATATATTTAACAATTCATGTATTTGCTGCTTAGTTTTCTATCATGTAAAGAAATCTTAAAAAATCACCATGTTAAAATAAATTACATAACACATGGACGGAAAAGTCAAATACTTCCCACATAGAGTATATATTTTGTCATTTCGCCTCATTCTCAGTTTGTACTAACCTTCAAAAGATAGCAGTCAAAATGTCATGACAATCTTCTCTTTAGTTTTCAGTTATTGTGCTAACTGTGAAACTAATTGTATTATTTTTTTTAAAAATGGAGCAAAACTATTTTTAGAATAATTTTATCTTTTTAGAAGGAAAAAATACTGTACAATCCAAGTAAATCCTTGAAAATAAGCATGAGTACTTTACTTCATAAAACGAAAAGAAAAAGATTTAATTTTGAACAAAAAAAACATCATGTTCTTCGTCAGGCCTGGGACTATTCAGCCCATGTGTTAGATCAAAAGCTCCGGATTTCCTTCTTATACCTTCACTTCACGTATATAGAAAAAAGAATGTTAGTTATGTCTAATTATATCAAACCCAAAAATATTAAAATAATAATTTGTCAATTGATTTACTAAAACTATATATTATTTTTTTAAATCTTACCATTGCTACCTGGGAAGTAATTAATATAATGTGTTATGTATATATATACGTAATTAATATTTTAACTGTCGAGAGATTATTAAATATTTTACTACGTGATTAAAGTTCCAATGTACAATTATTAGTAGGAGGACTTACGAAATAATTGTTCAATTATATATTTTGGATTAATAGAGCTAGTGTCTTCAAGTCAAATTTTCTTGGACAAAGTACCATAAAACCTCGGACTTGACTTGAAATTGAAACTAGGAATCCTAAACGGTTTTTACCAAAACAGGAATACCGGTTCTGGGTTTCTATAGTGTACAATTTCCTCTAACTATATAAGTTTGCCTACATATCATACTTTCTCTTTCTATCTCGAAATTGGAGACAGCGGCAGAAGAAGTTTAGATTAAATGATAACTATATTTTTATTGAAAGGAAATGACTTTGCTAACTGAGGCTAAGCGCCGTGTCGTCAAGTATATAATTAGACTAAAATAAGACAGATTTAGGCTTTTCCATCAACATTTATGATTCTCCAACTGCTTACCGTCCTAATATCTCGAAAAAGTCAAGATCCCTCTCTTCCTACTCCAATAATATACTCTTCGCTTTGCTGTATGTATAAAAGAATTACAGAAACAAATAAAACAATGAAATATTTTTTTTTTTATGTTTAACTTTTTATTAATTAGGGCTGGTAAGAAAATACATAAATATATGAAGCATAATTATGATTATAATTAGTTGTAAATAGTTGCAAAATTAAAATTATTTAAAAAGTTAGTTCCTCACCGTCATCAACAGTCAATTTATTATTTATATACATATGTACATCCCACACTACTGATAACACCTTCATGTTCAAAGATTGAACCTGAATTATGTTATGCAGGTATACTATTATTATTACTCTTGTTATACATTTATATATCCATACTTTATTTGATTGATTCATCATTTGAATTAATAACTTTAAAATATTTTTTCATAATTATGTACCGAGTGGTCCATTGAAATCTGAACACTTACTAATTCAATAACTAATAAAGGTTAGGTGATTGAGATTAATTCATAGATCGATATATTAAAGCATAAGCAGTTATTTACGAAACATAAACAAATCTGTGCTTTTAGCTTTGGTAAATGTCGAAAGATTACACTGAAATGTGATTCACGAATTTCCATTCGTGCCCTCCAATCAGCACCCCCGTCTACACTGTCAGCTAGTCCAAAAGGTGGAAGAGGAAGACAAACTCTGTCAAAAGATCAAATTGCACCCGGAGGAGTTCAAAAAAACATGAATGAATAGTGGCTTACTTTTTGATGAACGAGATTTAGTATCATGTTAAAGTATGAATACACTTATTTAAAAAGGCATACTTGTTACTAAACAAAATTCACCAATAGTATAATTACTTCCCTTTTCTTTTCTTATGAACTTTAATTACACACGTTTGTTGTTAAAAATGATAATTTATACACCTCTATAAATCATAGAGTGATATTAAAATATGAGTTGACCTACACACGTTCCAGGTTTCATTCAATTTTAAAAACCGTTTTTAAAGAACTCGATACAAACAGAGTTGTGAATTAGTGAACACCACTAAAAACCAAAGTGTTATTTGTTTTAATACAATATTTAAATATATTTTTTATTTCATATGTCTTCCTTCACAAGAGATTACAGCTGGAAAAATGATTGGATGTTATTGATGGTGAATGCCGTTTAGGGGCTGTAAGTTGTCCTGATGTTAGTAGTCCAGATGGAGATACCATTGGTCTATGCATCCTTCCCTGTTGTCACCATTTCTCATGAGGTAGGAGAGTATAATTTTTAAACTTGTCAATCCTTCGCTGTTTCATGGAATCACTGAAAAGAGCCTCTTCTTCTCTACACCTAATTTTATTTCTAAAATATAATGAACGGTCTTACACATGGTCTTGGGGTCGACTTTCATCTCTTCTGACACCTTGAAGCCCTCAGAATGCTTCAAGGTGTATGCACCAATGCCAGAAGTCTTTTCTGGCATCATTTACATCCTTAATGGCCTTCTTGATGTTGTAAGCAGTAAGGAGGGAGATACCAATGATCTCTGCAGCCCTCTCGGCACTGAGCCGAACGTGGAAGAGATTGCACATGTGGACCCTATATGTTGCTTACCCACCAATTTTATAATAAAAGACACGGGGTAAAAACATCCTTTTTTTTTACTTTTGTCTCAGCTTTTGTTTTGTTGTGTAAGGAAACTTTGTTTTAAAAATAAGTTGTGATCTTCACTTTGTAAATAGCCACTTTTCTTTTTTAATCTGACGCACACACTGGATTATATTGATATTATTTACACTCTAAACAGACTGTACGTAGTAGATACAATCATACAGGAAGAGGACTCAAAAATAGAATCTTCTTCGAGGCCGTCTAGCCTAAGTTATAAGAGTCTAATAATTATGTACTTGGTGACATTAAAAAAAACTAACAAAAAGCTAAAATTTGATGTTTCTTTTTGTTATTGTGCGATCAAAAATGTAGGAGTAACGAGCAAAACAGCAGAGGATGTGAAATGTCCTCAGTGCACAAGTTGATCTCCAACAAGAAAATGTTCATAGTGGACGCTGTTCTGAACAGGAGAAATGTTTGTTCTTGGCTGAATCATGAGGTCAGGTCAAAGGAACCGTCAGGAACAAACATCTAGTTCAAGTCATGGTCCTCGGCGTCGTGATGTCCAACGTTACTCCTTGGCCTTCGAGGGTTGGTACATCTTAAAGGTTAAGGCGAACAAAAATTATCACCCTGAATCGATACCCTGAAGGCCATGACCACGGAGGAGTGGAAAAACTTGTTCTCAGACTTCATCAATGTCAGCTGAGCTTCTGTTCGTCCCCCGTATTGGAGCCATCATTTATAAAAGAAGGGGGGTAGCTTGAATAAAAAGCGTAGAAAATGTGTAAATTACCTATTTTTGCTTCAAAAGTTTGCCATAAAATGTGCACAAAATAAAAAAAAGTAGAAATGAAAATCGCTTTTAAAATTTTCTAATTTGTAAGACCACACCCTGTACAAGCATACTTTGCTGTATTATTTAATATAATACCTAACTACATACAAAAAGAGGTCAAAGTAAATATTTGGTTAACAAAGTAAATTCAAGAAACGTAATTAAACTTGTGCACCTCAAAATTAGAACGAAAATCAAGTATATAAACCGGATTATTTGTAGCTGTTCCTTCATTATTAATAGCATTTATTTGAATGAACCAATCTACAAACTTACTTATATATTTATAATATGAACATATTTAGAAATAGAGGACCACATAAATCTAAAAAAACTTTTATGTATATACGATTTTTTATGTTTTTAAATGAGACTATTTCGTGTGTATGCAAATTTTACAAGGGAGCGTTAAAACTTGATTGCAAATTACATATGCACATAAATTGTATGTATATATATGCAGATTTCAAATGCCTGAGCGAGGCTTCAACTTTATTTCATTTATTGAGGCATATTTAATTGAATTCTATAATTGTTTGTTCTCATAAATAGTGTTCTGCCAGGTACTATTTAAGTCTGAAGACGGGTGTACGTTCCAGTTCACTTTGGGTACGGTCAGGTGCAGTCCCGGATGTAAGTCCTAAAATTTACATATTCAGTTTTTAATGACGTCACTAAGCTATATTTCTTCTTTTAATAAGTTATAGTACTATAAGTCCGAATGACCGGTCCCAATGACTTATAAGACCAGTTTTAAGACTAGACTGAACTGTATAGAATAAATAATGTCCGCCACAACATGCGTAATAAATAATACTCCGTGAAGCATGATCAAAAGTTGTTAAAATATCATATTATCTTTTATCTTTTCCATTACAACAGACCGACTCACTTCCTTAATGACTATGTCCTATCAATTATATTACTTGGTATCGATTGAAACTTTCTTATGACATTATTGTGATAATGTTCAAAATTACAAAACACACAAGACGTCATAAACAGTTCATCTATGAAATTGGGGGGAGTCCAAATTTTTCTATTAGACCGATTCAAACTGAACCACTATTAAAAGTATCCAAAATCATTTAGTTTAATTAAAATCGTAATGGTGTTAGTCCAATCTAGGATTTCCAGACGAAATCAAACACAAATATTGACAAAGTTTTATTTAATAAAAAAGAAAGAAAAGTAGGCCAAAATCATTGCTACTTGGTACCTATTCAATCCATTCCAATTGTGGATATTTTCCTCATTTAATAGTAGAAAATGTCGCATGACTACATTTAATTCGAGATTTAAAAAATCATGTTCAAAGCACTAATATAATGGAAAGAAGAGGGAAAATTGTAAGCCAAAATTGAGTTTTTATTTGATTTTTGTCTAGATCTTTCCGATTTTCGGTTAGAACTGATAGGACCGGTCTTAAGACAGGACTGGACCAAATAAAGAGGGCTGACTTATAAATATACAGTAGACTGGTTAATTACTAACTTTTTTTCTAGAAATATTAAGTTCCACACGCCTAAAATGTGCATTTAAGTAAAAAACTGAAACTGAAAAATATTGAAAATGTTTCAGATATGCGCAATCCTTTATTTATCTTGATAATGCCTTTTTTAGTTTAAATTGTATATTTATTCTTTTTAATAGAGGTTTAGTGAATTTAAATAACTGTTTGCCTTCAAATTCCTTCCTTCGTTTTTGTTTTGAATTTCTTGGATTTTTCTTTTTTTCAATGTGATAACTGATATAAAAATGTAATATTGAAGCTATTATTTTATTTCATACATGTAACTTCATCAAAAAGGGTAGCCATGAGATTCATAAAATTTGTTTCATGTAAAGAAAATTTTATAGAATTTCTTAGTAAAAAAAAATAATTCTACTATAAGAATAACAAATAATATATTTTTAAAACCCTTAACTTATGCTGTTAAGACTAATTTAATAAAATAACTGACTTGTTTTTGGTATTTTATATACACACAAGTATTTTCATAACAAAATGGAAGGAATAGTTACAAAAAGGATTATAAAATTAAAATATTTTGAAGGAGTTAATAATCGTTCAACTGTTTATCATGTACTTCAATATGTGTCGTTATTACCCCCATTTACTAACTGTGTTACAAAAAAGATGTTCAACAAAAAGAGGGCTATATGATGTCATAACTTTTTTTACATTAATAAACTTCCTTTGAAAACTATTAATACTTTTTTGAATATAAAAACAAATTCTTTGATTTTCAATCGAATAAATGTTATATATTTATTATATATTACTCATTATCTGTCATTATTATTTTCGAACTAAATAGCAATATTGTCAAATCCTCGTGGTCAAAAATACACAAAAAATTATTTAGGAGAATTAAATTTTTCATCAATAGTCTAATCAATAGACTCATTTATTTTTTTCAGTCGAAATGGGTCATCAATTTTTTTATAAAATGCAAAATTAGGTCTTCTTTAATAATCTGCTTCTTTTTTTTTTATATTTTTTTTTTGCCGAAAAATGTAATAAAAAATTAACTAAATTAAATATGATTTAAATTACAAAGAGTTTTTCAAATACTCAATTTTTTTTACGTAATCTACATTTTTTTAAACGGTAAATCTCTTTTGATGTTCCTGGAGTCTATTATACTATGTCATTATAGTTGTAGTAAAAATTCATTAATGTTTATCTTCTTGGCACTTAAAACAGTGCATATATAACGGTCGGACTCGAACATTTACAATAAGGTTTTCACATGTTTGAAAATTGGATTTTCTGAGCGTGGTGCACCTTTGATATCAAAATTACTAGAACAGAATCTACCTCATCAAAATTGTGCGTGATTGGCTGTTATACCTAATACCGGAACAAAAAACACTTTTCCACTTTAAGCCGCGTGGTTTGCGTGTTTGCCTTTATAAGAGAAAAATGGTCAATTATGGCATATTTTCTCCTTGCTGGTCCATAAATTTTACCCGTGCTCAAATAAAAATTCACAACATTGTTTAAAAAGTTGTCTTACTACGAAATCATATATTTTCTTAATTCATCAAGAGTAAACTGAACGCATTTATACAACGCAAGATCCTCATTATTAAACCCATCTATTACAAAAATAGTGGATTTATTTGTACATAATATGTTCTAAGGTCTGATAAAAAACCCCGTTATTTTCTCATTCCAAATTTGATTATCATTCGATACTCATTTTTCTAAAAAATATGCATTGTTAGATTGTTATTGAGAGCTATAGAGGTTATAAGTTCTTGATGTGCTCTGCAATTTTCTTCTATTGAAAAAATCCCACCCAAAATCAAATTAGAAGAAACCCTTTTCACACTTTTGAAAGATTGTTTATTTTCTAAAATAGTTATTTGTTACAAAATACTAAATTTGAAGAATTATCAATAACTAATGCGACATTAAATGAGGTTAAGCAAAGCACCAGTGTAGATAAAACTCAGTGCGTCATATTAAATACAAAAGAAAAGGGGAGTGCATATGTATAGGGATGTAAATCCTAAGCCTTTTTGGAAGCGAGCTCTCTTGTTGTTAGCAGCCGGAACAATGTTTGTTCCTATCAAGCTGTTATCATTACTATTTCATTCACGAAAAAAGAACAACTAAGTATTGCGTAGCTACGTTTCAATGTTCTAGGAAAAACGTAGACTTACATTAATCATTTGCTTGGGGGTTACCTTATGAGCAATACTTGAGCAATGTTTATCCGTACTTATGTATGAAATATAGAAACATTGTGCACTTTATACAATTATCCTTGATGTATATCATCAAATATTTAAATCTTAGAAATAATAATGTAGTCGTAGTAATGAAATATTGGAGGTGTTTTGCATATAGCATCTCCTATGAATATAGACTTCACTGTATATAGTGTTGTTTGGTGTATATCATAAATGTATTATTAATATAAAAAATAATTATCTAGTTGTATTATAGAAATATTGCAGGCCTGCAGTTGCATAAAAAGAGCATTATTTCTGTTTGTTATTGAATTTTTAGGTATATCATTATTCATCTGCATTTACAGCATATCCTAAGATTTGAATAAAATTTTTAACCTGGTATTTAAAAACAAATTAACGCACAGAGTTGTTTTGTATGTTGCATACGGGGAGTAATAATTTGTTTTGTTTTTATTTGGTAGCTCTCTTGAGACTAAAGTACTCATTAGTCATCCCACCATACTATTTTTTTCTTTCGCAAACTCCTATTATTATTGTTTCATTCTTAAGGAGAGAACACGACTTATGAATTTATATCAAGTTACAGAGGAGTTACGTGCGCTCATAAAAAAAAATAACACTAATGATTTCTTGGTGAGGCGTCTTGTATATTTATTTATGTAAAATTTGTTATTCAGCCGACGCCAAATTATTTTAGGCAAATCTGAGTACTACCTTTTTTTTATATATCAGTTTCTCCCAATTTACATATTTTCGTACAAAAAAAAAAATTCTCGTACAACGTGGATTCTATGTAATGAAGATTTTTCTAATTCCCAAATATTGCGTTAAGCCTTCACATTGTATTTATAAATAAGAATTTAGCAGACGAGTTTGCATGGACAAAGTTTGTCAAGAGTAGAGAGACTAAAAAAGAAAGAGGAGATAAGATGGCTGAAATAAAAAGTAAACAAAAACTATATTTACGAATTATATTCAGGATTCACGTAACCTCAATAAAAAAATATAGAATATAAACACTCTTAGTAGATGATTAGTTATATATTTTTGTCTTAAAATAACTTTTTATTATTTCTAATTTTACTCCAAAATATTATCAAATAATCATTTATTATATTGTATCGTAAGAGAGTAAATCTAAGTATTGCCATTTTTTGAGAGTGAATAATAAAATAATTTAGCCTGAATATAGATGCAATTATCATTTTTGTATTTTCCATATAAGATGTTAACTTTTTAACGTAAATATCCTATTCAAAATGCGGAGACAAGATTTGACTATTTCAGAAGAGGAAAAAATATTAAAAATTGAAGAAAATGTATGAAGTGAAAAATTTCACAGCAAAAAAGGCTAGGAAGTGTATTGATGATTTATTTTTTTAAGATGCGAAATGGAATAAAGCTTTCCTCCTGGTCTTACAACATACATGTTTAAACCATGGATCTCCATAGAATAAGCTTCCTTCTCCCAAATCCTTCTTCTTTGATTATATTATTTATAATATAATCAAAGGGTTACACTGCAATTCTCGGGTGTACTTAGGGCATTCTTACAGACATTATAACATAGCGCTTGTACATTATATGAAAGGTATTATAATGAATTTAAAAGAAAAATGGCCTAAAAATTTGAAATAGCATACCAACATATAGGCATTAAAAAAAGGTGAGAAGTCCGTCTTTTGATTTTAGTAAAAAAAATTGCCGAATCGAAATTCGCAAAAATATTTTTTTTTTTTTTTTATTTTTCGCACAAAAAAACAGTAAATAATATTTATGGGCATTGTAAAGAGGAACATAAATCTACCAAGATTTTTTTGTACCGTTAAAACCAATAAAATTAGATATAATAATACTGTCGAAAAAATAACCTACGATAACCGATTTATTTTCGAAAAAATTATGTTGTTAATTGTTCTGGAAATTGAAAATAGTTACATCACGTCTAAAATGTTATCTAAATTGGTTTTTTAATGGCAATTTTTCCTTAAAAATTTAAGAATGACGTACCTGAAAAGTGAAAACTACAATTTTCACCAATTTCGTTTTTTGTCCTTAACTTTTTTTATTATGAATTATGTTATAGAAAGGTCTTAGTCGTATAGTTGTTTTTTGAGACACCAATCACTTTCTGATCTGAAACACAACACCCTTTCTAGTATCTTTGAGCTCATTTTTTTTGTGTGTGCGTGTTTTAGATATAGAATGAGCCACTCATATGTAACCCCCCCCCCCACCCTTAGACCTGTGTTAGCCTGACCAGGTTCTAAAGAGGCACCTCTAAATTCCAAATTTCAACCTCCTAGGCACCCATAAAAGACACACACACACCAACAAACTGTATTGTACAACACCATTATATATTATATATACAGAATAATATAAATTATTTTAGAGTAAAAAAGACCCCAAACATACTGTGTTTAAAAAATTTTGATTTTCAAAAATTAGTCTTACCCACATTTTTTTTACAATTTTGGTTTTTAAGATTAATTTTTGAATAAAAGTTCTATTTTTTAAATTTTATATAAAACACATAATACTTACCACGGCTATCGTAAAATATGTTTTAAAACTGTCCCATAAATTTGAATACAATGACAATAATTGACTCAAATATGTCTATGAAGTATTGGGTCCTATGTATAAATGAAGAAATTTTTTTTTCCTCATTTTTTTTATTGTTGATCAAGATGGTTTAATGTTGACGCCTAACATTTGATTGATGAAAATATAAAGGTTTTAAATGCATGTTTAGACTTTTAATATAAATTCATCTTCAAATTATGATATTGTCAAAATTAATTTATCAATACATTACTCTATGTACAACTTCAAAATTCAAGAAACACAATTTTAGAAGAGTTGACAGAAAGAATATTTAGACAACCTAGAAAACGATAAGTTTGAGACTGAAGCAAAGCAACGACGACTTCTGAGTATCCATGTTAAATAATAGTTTTGCAAGATTAACTAAACGTAAATTTAACTGTTTATGTGGCCATAAGAACTGTTTAAAGCTACTTTTAATTGTGGTATTTTTTGGAGAACGATGTCTCACTCATAGAATTCGTTTAGTTGAATTAGTCATACACCTCTTGGCTTCAGATAAACATTTGAAATATTATCCCAAGTTTTATACAAAGGAGGTCTAATTTGCCAATCTGTAGCTTACTTCTTTTGGGCAACTACTGCATAAAGAGTACGTCAAATGGTACTCCAAGACCGTTCTACATTTTAGAAAAATTAATGAGATTATTAAAAGATTTAATTATGGGTTCTTTAATCCTCCATATCCCGTTTATATTGCATTGGAGACCGTGTCTTTGAAATGAGATTTTAATTTTATCAATAAAAGCTTCATAAAGAACACTCCAGCAAACATAGTCAACAAGTTGCTCTAAAGTTGAAGTGGATCCCTTGCTAATGGAAATATTGTCTTGAGCTCGTACAAATTCTAACGACTTCCCTTCACAAATCAAAACTAGAAACGGTTGTGCTAGAGGATCAAAACAAAACACTGACTCGTTTTGACTGGCACATCACAAATATGTATTTACATGTACAAAATATGAATTTTAAATATGAAAAGTATGCATTAGAATTAAAATAACATTGTAATCTTATTTTCATCTCATAAAAATCAATACATACTTATTTTTATCATTTTTTTTTAGTCAAATATATTTGCATCAGTTAAAGTTTTTTTTACATATATCTTGAAAAAATACAGATGTTCTAAAGAAGTTCTATTTTTTGAGTGAAAGGAAAGAGAGAGTTGTATATAATATATACGTGACCTGTCACCTACAGCACGGTAGGTTGATTTTTCTCAAAATTGACTTTGGATTACGTTATATTCTTCAACGGATAACTGTCGATTTCTATCAGAAAATTATTTTACTGAACAATCTTAATATGCCACAAATTACTCTTAAATTAGAGACTTGTGTAAGGTATAAGTAAACTTGTATCATCCGAAAATATCTTTAACCGAGTTGGCTTCGGGTACTCGAACTTTTAAAGATTTGAAAAAAGATTGAATTGATTGGTAATATAATAAACTAATAATATTGCTTAATCCAATTTTTCGAAAAATATTATTTATATTAACGTAGCACTTTTATTTATCTTGGTTATAGCTTGGAGCTACATCAATACAGCTTATATTCCAATATACCATTTGATATTATCAGAAATTCAAAATCATTAACTGTGAACAAACAATTTAGCTTGTAGAAAAAAAGTTCAAAAATCTAAAACTTTTAACAAAAAATTAAGGTTTTTGTAACATAAAAATTCCAATCAATAAAGTGGTTCATGAAAGAATAAACTTTTTTAGAAAAAAATTTCAAAAATAACCACCTATTGTCTTAAAAATAATTTTTTTGGGGAAAAAATATCTAAAATTATATTTATAATGAACAATTTCTTGAACAAAAATGTTCAAATATTAGATTTTTTGGAGAAAAATTTCAAAATACATAGTTTTGTACAATACATAAAGTTTTTGGAAAAAAATGAAATATTAGAATTATCAAAAAAAATGAAAAATTATTTTTTTGAAAAAAAAAAAAAATTGTAAAAAGAAATTTAACTTTACATGGTACATACAAAAAAAAAATTAATAACTTAGTTAAGTAATAAATAATAATCGGAATTGCAAATTTAACATTATTTTCCAAATACCGATTCCAATTTCAGACAAAAACACAAGATTCTATGATATACCACTTATCTAAACAGTTGCATCATGCACCTCTGTACCTTTGTTTTAACCCCACAAACTTTCCTTCGAAAAGAAAAAAAAAAGGCCCAAATAAGTTGGGAGTTAGCTAATTCTTCCAACTATGGAAGAATTATTTGATAGTTGTTGATAATTATTCACAGCTTAAAAGGAGTTAACTCTAATCCAATCAATCAGTGTTCATAACATTGATTAGGAGAAAAAAAGTAGATTCCTTAATAGCTGACAACAAATAAAATGTTTATTTTTTGTTTTAGTTAACGAAGTAACACGGTGCCCCTGATTGTTTAGCTACTAATACTAAAGGGACTAGTAGATTCATCTAAGGTAATTTCATATAATGTTACTGACAGGGTTATGTTTTTTTTTTTTAAATTAACCAGAAACAAAAAATATAAAATTAAAACCATAGTTCAGGGTATGTTAAACATAATTATGGTCTAAAGAAATATCAAAGTTTTTTAAAACAAACATAAATAACTCTAATCATCTAGGAAAGTATTTAAATACTTTATTTTTTTATTCAGGTTACATGGATCCTGAGCATAATTTGTATACATAGTTCTTTTTTTACTTTTTATTTCAACCATTTTGTCTCTCGTTGACAGCTATCGAGGTTTCTTATTACTCATTGGTTTCATTATAATTAGTTATATATAAGCTAATAACAATTAACAAATATTATTGAACAATAATTCCATAGTTGAAAATATTGACTAACAACCAATGGGCGTTGGGTCTTTTTTCTGTGTTTTGCAAGATACAGTATAGGTAACAAACTTTCTAATATTTTTATAATAGTAATTATTATTATTACTAATAATTATGTTATAATAGTTGTAACATTGGATTATTCATTTTTCCGGAATCAGTAATATGTCAAAATATAATCTTAATCCGGATTATTCTTTATTAAGATCCAAACTTCGGGTAAGATAGTAATAAAATTTGTGATAAGTATTCGTTAAATTTTGTTTTTATATCTGGATCCAAAATACGACAAACTGAAATTTTACAGAGCATTTACGTCTAAAGATCCGAACCGACTCACTTTTGAGGAACCATAGATCCTTAATATAATAATTTAAGTTGCCAAAATTAAAAGATACAATAAAAAAAGGAAAAAATTGATGGATTTTATTTGAAAGACCGATATAAGTCTCTTAAAACAAATAAAGGTTTAAAAATATTCTTGGGTATCTTAGCTTATCCCAAAAATTTGAATACAAAACTAATAATTGACACAAATATGTTTATTAAATACTTGGATTTATTTATCTATATTTTATGTATAAGATGCAATTTTATACAAGTGTTAACTTTATATTTTTAATCGACAAAAAAGGATCCCCAAGTAGAAACTCATTTAATATAAAAGATTTAAACTCCTTTTGGTTTTTTAATACCACACATTTTGAACTAATTTATTTGCTTTTTTTAAAAGTTCTTTTAATTTGTCGGATGAAACTGCAGTGATTAAGAAATTGGAAGCATTGTAGTATTACAGTTAATCTATCTGACCTAGGAATTGTGTACGATGTTTATTTACAAACTCTTTCTCCCCTTAAATAAACATCCTTTTAATAACGAACTGAATAAAAACACAACAAAAATATAACGTATTTAATTACATAATATTACAGTTGAACGGTTAAAATCATCATCTCATTTAAATATTCTAACATTTTGGTAATTTTTACATTAGTTTTGCACTTGTAAATATCAATTTCAATGCAAAAAATACTTCTATGAATATAAAACATTTAGATGAAATAAATCAGTATTAAAAACTAATCTTAACAACATAATTTTGAGGTTTCCATTACATACAATTTGTTATTCTTATAGTATGAATATTTCTATGAAATACCAAATTAGTACCTATTAGTTTTGATGAGGTTTCTTGTTGTATAAATAATAACCGCTAAAAGTGTATATTTCCTTCAATTGGAAAAATAAAATAATCTAAGAAATCTAAAGGAAGAACAAGGATCGACTTTTAAGTAAAACAGTCAATGAAATTATTTAAGGCTCGATTAATAGTTCCTAAATTTACGTATACATTTGAAACAAGGAATTATCAAGATAAATAATGAAAGGTGTATATCTGATTCAACACTTCAGGAGCATGTTGAAAAGTTTTGGAGAGGAAATGTAGATTTACAGGAATAAATTGCGCTTTGGAGTCAAAAATATACCAGTTCCCGAATGACGGTTTAATTATATTTCTTTTTCTAAGAGCTACCGAATATCAAACTTCCAAGCATTTAGTTCAAAATAATAATTTCTCCCAAGCACTTTATCCATTGACCTTTGTCGCTCCATTTTAAGCGCTTAGCTTATTTTTAAATATTTATAATCAGAAATGAACACTTTATAAGCCCTGAAACAAAAAACATATTATGAATTGGAGAAGCAACGTGTCAGCTGAGTGAAAGGAATGAGCAGCAGAAAAGAAGAAAAAATTATAAACATAAAAATATATATGTATAAATAATTTATAATCAGTTGTTAACCTGAATTTCAGCTGTTTAACTTACAAAAAATGAAAACTGCTAATTTATCTCAACTGCCTGTATTCTTCTTTTAGTATAACTTATCCGTTATTTCCCGTTAAAGTATACAATTTATATGAAAAAAATTTAATAAATACATTTCCTCAATAACTGTAGTCATAATAAAATGTAGAACAGAAATAAAAATAATTGACTCAAAAATTGTAATTAAAATATTTTATTACTATTATAAACATAATTTCAGAAAAATTTCCTAGAAACTACATCGTGGGGAGCCAAAAATTGCAATAGCATGTCTAAATTATGCAATGTGTGAGTCAAGAAACGAAAACTCAAACCAATTTGTGATTGATTTAAATAATATATATATGCTTTATTTTCTATTGATTATGTCCTCCTTCACAAGTAACAACTGCCTTGACAAGCCGGCAAACAGATTGGATGCTCTTACGATGATGATCGTGCTATAGCGCATTACGCTATCATGTGGCAACTTGGTGCAAATCCAAATTTAAATACAAGGAGCAGCAGACTTTATTCTCCAAAAAATCACAAACTACAAGTCCAAGGAATTAAGGTCAGGGCAGGAGGAGGATCACATGGATTCAGGACAAAAGTCAGTCATATTGTTTCTATTGGAATTTGGTTCTTGATAGATATCGGGGAGGGGACGCCATCTTGACGTATTTAATAGAACTATTGATATTATAGGCAGACTTGATTGAATTTCGAAATCATTATAATAAATTAATTCAACAGACAGGAAAAATTGGTTAACTACTAACTGATCATGGGCCTTTTTTTACTTCTTTCCTTTAAAAGGTTACAGGATACAATAAAGACAACAATGTGATGTATGTTTTATTTGATAAGTAGTGTATCCACATATTTATTTATTTATTTGATGGAATACAATGTTACATAAACTGTTGTTTTACAAACATAACGAGATAATAAAAGTATCATGTCTGGTAATTTTTTTCTTCAATTTTACATTCTCAAAATACCAAATATTTTTGTGTAATCCAATAATTACTGACAAATTCTTGGAACAAAAATATTTTATCAAATAGAAATTCAACATGGAATTCATTTTAGTTATCTTACTTATCCAGTTTGTATAAAGAATATAATTATTTATAACGATATAAAACAAAGGAGTAATGTTTAATAGTTTTAAAACACACATTGGTCTGATTGCATTTATTATAAGAACGTCTATAAATTATAATGTTTGATTAAGTTAATCATCTCAGATTAAATCTCTTTAGAAAACGAGGCCATCAAGATATTTTTTTACACTTTTTCACACTCATCACAAGGTTCAAGTGCTCAATAAAAGATTTCCATGAGGTTCCCATATAATTTAAGTATGGATGGGACTATTCTATCTTATTAAGAAATAACAAAAATAAAAGAATATCATTTGAGGTGGATCTCGGGATTACTTGCCAAATCCAATAACCCCTTCAACAATTAATATTTTCCCCCTGATTGTGGTATGTTTAAAAATACGATATGACCATCACTACACCTTGTAGTCCATATAATTCCACATTCCACAATCGAAATAATGATGTTATTCATACCTCTAAGACAACAGAGTGCCTTTCTATGTATTCTATAAGTTATATTTAAGTTAAAACTAAAGATATTTTTTTTCAAACTTTATTAAAATAGTCCATGAAGCCAGTGAGAACAAAATTTATTTTATTTACTGTGACTTATTAGTAAAATCGATTTTTTTTCAAAATAAGGTCTCAATGGTGGACTCTAATCACTTCTTAACGACTACATAAACCTTACAGATGTAGTATTCTACCAAGTTGGCCCTTATTTCGTTGATGGCAGACTCAACAGATCTCAGGAATCCTTGATGCTTATTTCAGGCAGCTCCCTCGATCTTTGCCTGGATCAGGGAGCTAGAAAGCCATATATTGTAGGACATATTCAAAAGAAGTTTCGCTCTTGACAAATTCTTCTCATTGTGGCTATCATAATGGATGTTTCTTCCTCCTTTCTATTGGTTTTGCTCCAAAGTCATCTTTAATTATCTTTTGGAGCGTAACTTCGCCTACATTCATGTTCCAGAACATACTCTTTGTCGTTGTATTTCTATTAAGGGGGTGTTTGACACAAATAATCAGGGTCTTTGTTCTTGATGTTCGTTTCTAAACTTTTTCAGACTATCTGGAGACTGTTCAAATACCTATTTAATGTTATACAAGGCCATCCTGCTGATCCTGAGGTCATTGGCAATTTTGGTTATGTTATTCTGGCGTGCAAGCATTTCCAACAAAATAATTCTTTTGGCTTCCATTTTGTCGTCTATGAAGATTCAAATATATACTAATAAAACAATTGCAAATTATTATTAAAATGTAACACAGCGCCACTTTTGTTAAAAAATTCACTCAAAGTTTGAGCATCGAGGATTTATTTTAGTGTAAACATAAATGTGACGCAATATGTAAAAGAAAGCTTTGTTCCTTCAGTCAGATTGAAATCCGAATAATTGAATAAACACTGAAGGGAAGATTGCCCTTACTAAATTGTACGTACATTTTTAATAGGTATAATATGGGAGAAACGAAGTTCATCACAACAATAACAAAAAAGAAATGATGAAAAGTTGATCAAAACCTTCATAAATATTGCTGTCTATAAAAATCATAAAAAAACGAGGAGAATATTGAAATACAAAATTCAGCTTTATTAGATTAATAAAAAACACAAGGCATAATAAGAATTTATGTTTATACTTTGAATCCATTATTTATTAATTTGATGCTTTTTCTGTTTAAAAATTTGGTGTTAACTCTCTGCTAGTGAATATCCTTTTGGTAAGCCACTATGGGTATAGAATAAGCAAAAATAAAACGTACTGAGTGACATGATAAACAGATAAATGGTTATGATAATCACGTATTTTAAAAAAGAAACCTTTTTTTACCTATTCTATCCATTTTGCACGCGTAAATATAAAATAAATACTTTTTTGATTATAATTAGTCATGTAAATCGTCATTATTTTTAAGATGGAACGATTTTCTGTTAAAATTAGTAATCTGAAGAAGGAATTTGTTTCCATTTTGGCTCCTTGCTTGCTAATAATACATTTAAAATAGATAACAAATGTTGTTTTCTTCTTTCAGAGTTGGGTTTATTTTGAATTATATTTTAATTTTTTTATTGCCTTTATGGATTACTGTCAACATAGCATTTTTTGGTCATTGCGTAGCTTGAAAGCGTTGTAAAATGTGTCAACTATCCTTTTACAAAATGTCATGCAGCTGACATAATCCCTCAATCCCATAAAATCCAAACATAAAAATGTAAAATCAGTAAATCGTCATTTATGTCAAAAAGTTTGAATTATTTTGTCGTTGTCGAATACATATAGAAAATATTGGGATCACGATCTCAAGAGAAAGGCACCATCATATAACGTAAATTAATGCCCTTAAATCTATTTTTTTAAATCGTTTGTATATATATGTATATATAGTGATGTAAATCGTGTGCACTTTGACCATGTTAAAAAAAGAAAACAAATCTCAACTTGGTAACTCTGACAATATGGAGAAAGTTTTATTTACAGGTGCAGCTTAGCTGTCATGATGTTTCATTAGATCGGCTATGACGTAGGTGAAGGAATTAAAATAATAAATTGGCAAGAATTTCTCCAATGTCGATTACGATGCTTTTACATATTATACGCTCTACAGCTTTGATAAAGTTTGTCTTAAAGTTAAAGTTAATCAAATATAATGAGAGTAGTGATTATATTTTTAGTATTAAGCAAAAATGATTTATTTTGAATAAATTATGTAAATTTCATTGACAAAAATGAATTATTTTAAAATACCTTAAAATATATTTAAATAGTTGAAATATAGTGCATTGTTAATGTTTTACTCGTAATTATATATTTAGTATTAAAATATAGAGCTATTCATTATATATATTTTAGTATATATAATCTGAATAATAAAAAAAACCATCAGCTTCAAGTTTTAATAGTCGAGATTATAAATATAAACAAACTTAAAGTTTGTAAATCCTACTTTAAACATTTATTTATCATATACAATGTCGTGCATAACTATTGGAAAAAACGTTGACTTTCGCCAAATTTAGTATGAGTACATCAAGCCGAGTTTTTTCTACACATACAAGAGGTTAGATAAGTAATAAAATAAATTTTTGTTTCTTTTCATTTTTAGTACGTAGATGGAAAAATACGATCAATCGAAATTTTCAAAAAAAAATGACCAAGAATAACTACAGAGTTAGTTATGTTTAAATGCTATAATTGGTGCCATATGATTTCCCATTATTCAAGAATTACAAATTTGTGAAAAAAGTTTAGATCAACTAATTGAAACCAACTCTGGGACCGTTTATGAAAGATTAAAATTTTTCTTATACATAGTAAAATAGTTACGATCGTTTCACTTAATACATTCATTTGAATACAAATATTGACATGTAAGAGTTGAAATAAATTAAAAAGTCCGAAAAATCAACGGTTTCAAATAGTACCAGACGGGCTAATATATTTTTAAAAACCTACTAAAATTTCACAAAACGACAAAGAAAAAGTTATACACAATAAAAATGCAAAGCTAGGCCAGATAATGCAAACTTTTCTTAGTTTTAATACTTTAAAAGTAGATTCAAAAGATCAACTAATATTAAAACCATAATTTTAAAGAAAAATGTAAACTTATGAACTCTGGGACCGTTTACGAACGATAAATATTTTTCTTTATGAGGTAAAATTGTTACTCTGTGGGATAACTGAGGCAGTGATCGAGGCCGATGGAGGTCATATCGAATGTTAATTTGCTACTACTATTGACTCTGTTAAATAAAACCAAAAAAATCGTTGCCTTGAATTTGCTCTGGATGAGGTCAAAATTTGCTTTAATTATAGTGCACGACCCTTTGCATATGTTCAAAGCTGTAATACTCGACTCTTGTTTTTCATGGACACGTACTAGTCTCAGATTTGTTACTATGAGGAATTGTACTCAAACTTAATGTTGACTCATAACCCTATGAATTCAGAATTGTATTCATTTGACTCAGAGTAATTTTTGAATAATACTTATTCTCACAAATACACTTTTGAGAAATTTAGGATTGGCTTGATTCCAGTATTTTTTCAAAACACATACTATGTATAGGACAAGTTAGATATACTTATGCATTGTAGTGTGGTATCTGTCTCAACTTAGATTCACCCTCAAAAACTTTCAATTTCACTCAGAACTATCGATACAATCATAAGGAATTTTTGAAAATGAAAGCGGCTCCAAAGTATGTGAAAATTCACTGAAATGAGATAAATTTAAAAAAAAGTCATTGCTGTATATCATTTGACTGGAATTTAGAATGAAACTAAACTCCTTGTAAAATTTACATTTGAATGAGGGTTTTTTACAGCTCCGCCTACATCAACTGAGCTAAAATAAACTTTTTCAACTTTTGAAATATCTTCATACCTTGCTCTTGAAATGAAAAAACTCAAAATTAAAGTTTTAGGGAATTTCCGAAAAAACTTTAAATCAATATCGGTTCCTTCAAATCCTTTTATCCAATTCAAATAATTGTAAATAACAGCAATTATAACCCTTGTAGAAGTATTATGTATCTATTAATCAAATCTTCATTATAATCATACAAATAAATTATAAGTATTTATATAAATAGTACAGAGTGTTTCATAATAATTTGTTTATTGAAACACAGGGTTCCCAGGCTATCGATGTTGCCACATTGGTACGCTCTCTTGGACAAACTCAGGCTATTAGATTTTTTTGTTAGATAGTTTGTTCAAATCTGCACCAGTTGGAAAAACGGAATCAGTTGACGAATTTGTTCTCTAAAATAATTGGAAAAGCCACGGAGTCCTCCTTGAAATCCGTGTCGGAAGTGACATGATAGTAATTGTTCAAGCTATGGGACTCAATCAGACGTTAGTTTGCAAGGTATGGAGGGAATTTGAGGTCTCTAAAAGTTATTTTTCCTATCAGAACCCGAAATATTGATCAAATGGTTCCAAAACAATTTTGCGACTTAATCTCACCGCACTTATGGCCTTCAAATTCGCCAGATATGAATATGATGGAATTTTTATTTTCTTTGGGCGGGCACAATCGAACGACAAATCAGCCGAACCTCCTGCACCACCAAAAACAAACTTATCAGACAAATCAACAAGAAATTCCAAGATTTGCCAAAGGACCAAGTGGTGAAGGCCTTATTGCGCTTTCGGTTTCGTAAAGAAACTGTAATTGAGGCGGGCGATGATTTTATCGAATAAAATAAATTAGGATCCATTAAGGTTTCAGAATTTTTTTTTTAATACGATAACTGGTTGAAGATAAAATTTCGGTTCAAAAAAATTCATTTTTGTAGCACAGATAACTTGCACACCCCATATAGCATTTGCGCATAGTTGCTTTGTGACTATTTAATCAGAACATACCACCAATAATGCAGTAAAATACTGTGTTAAATATTGCAATAATTAAAACTAACCTGTCATAAGACCTTGTCGTGAATGAGGGAAAAATTACTCTACATATTTGGAAATTAAATCAAGCATAGTCTTTTTATATAAGGATACTATATATTAAAAGAACATATGATTATTTAAACAAAAAAGTAAACATTTTTTTTTTTTTTTGGTTAAATAATAAAAAAAGTTGTCTCATTCTTCTATACAGTAAATGTCCATTTGAAATCCTGACTTCAGAACGAGTCAAAACATACAGTATTCATACTTACATAGTAGAATATGTTTTTGACCGTTTTTACAGTAGTTATGTTCAAAAAATATATTACTCTTACGTTAAAATATAGTTGTTTTTTATACCTTTTAAATTTTTTGATAAGAGATCTTTCTTTTCTTTTTTTGTACAAGAAAAATGAATAACTATTGAATAAGTAAAATTCATTGATGATTCAAATAATTTAATTGGAAAATAGGAGATATGTCCATAAGTGACACACAAAAAATATTCAACAAAGCGTAAGAAGAAAATATCAAATTCTTACGGCGTTCATTTAGACATCAATTTATTTTTTTCATAATTAATGTATTCAAAAGTAATTTATGAGCGAGTCCATAGTCCGTCTATTATTATCTAGATCAAAATGCACAATTTTCTAAAGAAACTTTATCAAATGGCTTTTAAAAATAAAATAAAAATTTTTATATTTTACAAGAATTATTTTTTAATTTTCTCCAAGAATGATGAGTTTACCTGACAACAAGCTCTTTTTTATTTCTTTTATCAACTTTAATTGTGAAGATGCATCACGGATATTATATTGTAAAACATAACAAAACAAAGGAATACTGCAGATCCACAATCTTAAAATTTGATAAAAGAGTCACAAACTGTTATATTAACAATTAGCTTACATTTGAGTCTTGGGTTGATAAGAGAGTCACAAACTATTATATTAACAATTACCTTACATTTGAGTGTTGGGTCTCCGTTTGAAAATCTCAGACCAGTCTCTTTCCTTGAAAAAAGCTTGTTTTGTACCGATCTAAAAGAAAACTCCGTCTGAATCGGTCTTACAAAAAAAGGGTTTTATTAAAAAATGGGGCTGGACCGATTTGATAGATGAATTTTTATCGGCTTCGCTTTTATTCATCAGCAAAATAATGTTCCATACGGTGTTGCATAAATCATATTTGTATAAACATTGATGCATAAAATTTGTCCTGCCGTATGTAAAAAAAAAGAATAAAAAGAAAATGAAAATGGTAATCCAGATAATTTGAAGAATATTTGGAAGGATAGAAGCTTACCTGTCGTGGTGTTTTATAAAATCAGCTGTAAGCACCTGTGGGAGGGAGGAAGAAAACACAAATCTAATACCCTTATGTAGCAAAGACATAGGTATAGGGTGGAAATACTACGATGTTGATCCTCAATTTTACTCCAAGTCTAACAAAAACTTACACTTATAACTCCCAAGGAAACAATCACACTTCCTCTTTGTCTCTCATGAGCACGCCCAATAGTGATTAAATTATTCTTAAATGTTTTTTCTTCAAAAATGAAATAATATTGATAAAATACTTTGAAAATCAGAAAGTATAATTAGATTTTAAACTAAAAGAACCATCTTACTTACAAGAACATATTTTATACATTTCTGTGTCGATCTCAAAAAACCAGAATAGGTGAAGGAAATGGGTCTTTAGATACAGACAAAAAAGTTGGTTTATATATTTGGACGTATTTTACAGTCTAAGATTTTGGTTTGGACCAAAATATCGGTCTTGGACCGAGTCACAACACCATTACTTGGGTATAAATAATGTAATATTATTATTTGCGTATTTTTTTTAATTATTTCGGCATAATGTAAATTTTTAATTATCAATAATATGTACAAACAAATCTATGTACATATATATTTGCAGTACACTACAGAATATGAATGATTCCACAACAATAGTCCGCATTTATTCCAAATATTTTTGACTTTTAGCTCTATTAATATATACTAAGAGCAGAGAAGTTCTTTTTTTTTGTCCTTGATTACATTTATAATTAATAAACCATATTTTTATAAACCTCCTTACTGTTACGAGTTGTTTTATTACTGCAAAAACCCGCGTTACAAGCAGCATAATATCCGAATAATAAGAAAAAACATTACTTTTATAAAGTGTTTTACATAAATATATACATAATACAAACATATAAATATATGTATATACAAAAAGTAAGATTTTTCAAGGAATTGTGCCCTGGTTTGATTTTATGTTCATATATTGTATGTACAATTTATGATCCTGTAAAAAAATATGTCAGTACATTTTTGTAATATTACAATTAGTTTCTGTTTATTCTATCAAATAATTACACCACGTTGACGTTTACTTAGTACAGGAAATTGATTGGAGGTTTGTGGTTGAGTTTATAGCCTTGCTATGTGTATGCGCATAATTGATAAAAATAATTTGTATAGAGGGTGCAGCAATGTAATTTCCATTATTCAAAAGGCTAAAAAACCTTTTTTATTGATAAAAAATTATATTTTTGCTTCATAATGATAGTTTTTTTAAATTAAATACAATAAACTGACTTTTCCAACTGTCCATGCTTTGAACTTCAGTATTTAAGAACCTGATAATTTTTTCATATATGTCGTTTATCTTTCAATAACTTTTCATTGATAAATTTTAGAGGGATATTTATTTCATACAAGAGGATACAATGTTTATTCAACAGTATAGCTCAATAGACTGCACAAACGTCTTGTCCATTTAGCTACGTTCCTAGAAAAAGAGATATACTTAATGTTTATGGGCTTCAAAAACAATTTCTAGTTCAGTAGGAGTAATTGTAAAACTATAATGTTTACTTATACTTAGAGTTAACATGTTTGTGATGAAAAAAACAACTTTTAAAAATTTGAAAAGGAAAAAAATTTGTTGCATGTTAATCTGTCTCCTATTTTTAGTCCTTATTTAATAGGTTGTCGTGGTATAAGCTTTTTCCACTGAAGTAAGCATTCTCACTGATATATGGTGTCATTTTTTTAAAACACATGAAATATTTTAATTGGAAACGATGATATTTTTCTTACACTAATACTAATAGTCTTAAGTGTTCTTCTCTTTAAGGCAGTAATTTTATCCCCCCCACCCAAAAAAAAATTATATAACAGGCAACTGATATTAAAAAGGGTTTCAATTCAGTTGTACCATATGTCTCGCTCCTGCCTTCTCCGTGTGCTTTTCTTTTTCATTACAAGAATTTCAACTTTACTAATACTTAATCAGAGGAGAAGAATATGAAATATAACGGATTCAAGCAAAGTGTCAAATTGTATTGATATTCTGTAAACTTTTATGGGGGATATAGGGATATTGTAAAATTATGAGTGGCATCCCTGATTCCAATGTATTAGAAGCGTCTGACTTTAAAAAAAAATAACAAAATATCACCCCTAAATTGATACAACAACCACCACGCTAACACTTCTAAAGCTTGATTATCACACAATAACATAGTATTGGAGCATGAATCTTCATCAAATATATTTTTTTTTTGCCAAAACAATAACCGTTTTTCAGATCTATTTTCTCTTAAATAAATTAAAGTTAGAAATAATCTATTAAATTTTTACCACTCAATGCATGTACAGTATGCAGCCTTTGATTAGTAGCAAAGTTTGAGTGCATGTGCAGGTACAACAATGATTATTGTTTTGAGGAGTGGCCAAAACAATCAGTTAAAAAAAATTACCTCAAACAACAAATTATTTGTTCCGCCATCGTGGATAACACAGAGTGTTTTTGTTGAACTCCCCACAAAGTGAGACTATATTGCGATTGCAAAATTCTTAAACCTGGCTAAGGTATTTTTCTGTAGAGTAAGGAAGGAACTGAAGAGTCTGGAGGTGATTCTGACTCTGATACATACCAGACAGCAAAGAATAAGTTCACTTACTGCCCAAATTTTGTTTTGACTTTTTTGTACCAAGTGTTTGGGCTCCAAGCTCTCCGAATCTTAACACAATGACCTTTGGACACAATTGAACGACTCGCCATTACATCCTCCTGCATTACCAAATCTGAGCTAATGTACAGGATCCTCTAGGAAATTTGGAATACATTCTAGGAGACTGTCATTAAGACCTCCTCCCCTGTTTTATTCAGCTTTTATTTGGCTTTGGTTTTTAATAAAATTGGTTCATTAGTTGAAGATAAAATCTATTTTAAAAATGTCTTGTTGTCTGTTAAATGTAAGTTGCCCCCCGTACATGCAAAGGAAGGTTATGTAAGGAATCAAAGCGTATATTTCACATACATTCCCAATAATGTTTTATAAGTTATTAATAATTTCTTTAATAAGAACATTTTTAAGGAGTTCATTTCAATAGAGCTAGTATTTAATAATATTTACATAAAATATCGATCAAGCAGAATTTTATGAACGAACCAGATGTTTCTACAGATGGTTACTACATTAACAAATAAGTGTCATTGATAGAATTTTAGTTTTATGGATAGCATAAAGATGGCTGTAGAAGTACATACATACATATAATAATATTGAGTTTTGGCAATAGATTGAATTTAGATTTTGTATATAAATAATAAGATGTTTCTTATCTGTAGTCAATGTCTTATGAGATGATCACATATAAAAAAATCTACCAAAAAAACCCAAATAAATTAAGTTTAAAAAAAAATATTTTGTCCTATACAACATATGAGTACATTAATGTTATTGTACAGTGAGGGACAGTATAACCTCCTTTTTATAATGCATGGCAATCAGGTTGTAGTAATTGTGGTGGGGTGGGCGTGGTTTCATCCTGTAGTTATTGGTGGTGTTAGCCTTACAGTAGTTAACACTACTGTAAGAACTTTCGTTACATGTTTTGGAAGAATGCCCCACTGATGCATCTTTGATTCTGGGGATTAATTTATGTGTCAATTAATAGTTGGTAAGATTGCATGAGCAAACTAAAAAAATATATATCATCCTCAAGGTGGTCTGACAGTTTGTAAACGGTGTTTAAAAATTGGCAAATACACAGAATAATTTGGACAGCGCCCTCTACGTGAGAAAAATACTATATATAAAAGAAAAATAAATATTATTTTCCCAAAAGGCAACGCCAATCTGTGCTGCTTTGTTTACAAAGGAACGTAAGTAAACGGCACTAATTTTATTTAGGTGAGTCTGACTCATGTTGTAATGAAATAAGACATTTGAAAATGAATAAATTGTAAGCTGTACAATTTACTTATACAAGTTGCAACTTGTACACAATACTAATAACGTAACATACACAAATCCGAGTTAAGCCACCTCAAAGGAAAAAACAACAAGAGTAAACTCTTTCTGAGATTTATTTATACGAGTATAAACTACGATGTACATAATACAATACTTTTTACATTTTTTTTCTACTTTTATTTTACTCAGTTTGGAAGCTTATATAAAGTCATGCAAAAAAATATAGATATACGTTAATTCTAACCCCTTTAAGGAAATAGAACTAGCTCACACATCCTTTCCAATTTATATTTTTATTCGTTGTACATAACATATATAATATGCTTCTCTATCAAAATGCTTGAATGCATTGGCTCAAACAATGATAATAAGAAAATAAGGGAAAAGAGAAAGGAGTACTCCTCTGTGTAGTGTTGTGCCATTCCTTATTTAGGAGTGTTGAAAAATATTCAGAGTAAACTGGCACGATTTATAAAACGATTAGTGAACTGGGTTAAAAGAAGACCCGTTCGTAATATACAGTTGAGTGATTATAACAATCTAATCATTCAAAAAAAAAATCAAAAAAAATCTTCTTTTTATACTATTTAATTCCTTTTCCACGCGTAAATATAAATTTAATTACACAATTACTTATATTAATATAAGACATGGGGGGTGGGGATCCTAATTTAAAAAAATAATCTTAACAAGATGATATAATTTGTTATTTTCTAATAAAAATATTTAATTATTTTGATAAACATTTCTGAGAAATATGCATGGCTAAATTATTAATTTTGGTAATCAAAAAACATAAAACAGATGCAGTTACGTGTATTATATTTATAAAGCTAAAATGATTTTCAAAGGAAAAGAACGACTTTTCAGTAAAACAGTTATTGAATTCACTAAACTTCGTTTAAAAATTGTTAATTATATCAATAAATCCTAAATAATACATTATCAAGATCAATATAGAACTGTTTATAAACTGATTTATTACTTCTGGGGAATACAAAAAGTATGGACCACAAAATGTAGATTCAAATGAATTGGAAGGCTTGAGTGTATTATATCGCTGTTTCTAATAAAGTATCAAATGAAGATATTTCAGCCTCATTTTTAAGAAAAAGTTATGTTATACTTTTCAAATAACACCCTCATCACACTTTCTTTTTATTGATAAGGAAAAGAAAATAAATTATTATTAAATTTTAGTCCTGCAATGAAAAGAAATTAAGGAACATATTTCCTTGAAAATGACTCTTGATTATATAAAAAAGGCTTAAAATAATTATAATTACTTTGAGTAATCATATGAAGAGGTGATGTAAGTTCTGGTGAACCTGTGTTTGAATGAAAGTAAAGGGATATGACAGATTAATTATATTTGGAAGGTTTTATATGAGTCAAATAAAGTCATATTAGGCAAATAAACAAAGATTCAATCCTACAGCTGAAACTATCTTAATGTAGACTAAGCATATAATTTTAGACAAATATAATGTAGAAACAATACAGACCTCGGTCTCTGATCTAATTTCAACTGCCTCATAACTGGAGAAAAATACTTGCAACACTAACAAAAGACAATTTCCTATTATTTAACCGGTTTTGCCCATATGAGATCAAATTATATTGAACTGTCTAAAATATAAACAACATCATTTAACAAACATACAGATAAGAAATATTTAGTGAAAAAGTTACTTTATGGTTTCAGAGTAAACTGCTCTACTTAACTTCTACCGTTAATGACTTTTTGAACGACTCCTGATCAATTTCATATGTAGGAGGCACTAAAAATGTGGTTATTTCTAAATTTTTAATTTCAAGTAAATTTCCTGCACAAATCTGCAAATATGTATTATCTTTCTTTGTACTTCCACCCCGCACCTTCTTTTCTTTTTTGAATTTGTCTAATTTTGTCTCCAAATAGTAGCTCAAATAAGTCATATTATCGAAATAAATAATTATGCAGCCTTAGAAAAATTACATAACTCTCATTCTTTTTAAAGATTGCTTTTGTATGGACATAACACATACATAAAATTGTTAGCCCAGTGTTTCCCAACCCCAGGGTCGTAGTCCGTGGATCAATCAATACTGGGCCGCACAAGAATTAATTAGTGATTCATGCTTTATTTATTATCCAGGAATGGGACAATAATAAAGATGGACTCACTATTTCATCTACAGTTTGTAAGGAAGAATAAAATATTAAGTATGAAAGCAAATTATAATAGATAATAAATTGTGCATGGTACTGAATACTAAATACCTAAAAGAAAAAAGACACATTTCAGCAACTTAACACTAATTATTTTTTAAAAAAAACAAGGATGTACGGAAACATCTGATGAAGCTTATTGTTTCTTGAAAATTTTAGTAGAAGAGGCAGTAATTTTTTAAATGAAGCCAAAAAATTGGTTAGCTGCTTGCTTCAATAATTTGCAACATCAACGACGAATAATTAGGACCCAATTTGTTAGAGAAGACACCACAGATGAATTTAAAAGATACTCTCAGTTTATGTAGAACAGTAGAAACGGCAAAAAATAATCAAAATAGTCTATGTGAGTTAGTATCAAAGGCTGTCAACCCAAATACAAAGTCAAACGAAGTTAATTTTTATCGAAAAAGTCAAATCAGTAGGAAATTTTTAATCAAGACCCAAAAATGATTGTGTTGACAAAGTAATTTCAAAATTCCTCATAAGAATGGGAAAATTTGGTCTGCAAAAAACTTTGAATCCAGAAGATGTGGCAAAAGAAGGACCACTATGCAAGAGTGTAAAGGTGTCTAAAAGAAAACTCTATTTGAATAATCGATTCTATTTAAAAATATAAATTGAATAAATTACCCATCCATGTATTGAATGTCCATGGAAATTATTTTTAAAATGTAATAGCCACATGTGACAGTGGCACAATGGTATCCGTCGCTGGATCAAAAGTATTAAAGGCTATAAATATTTAACGTAAAAGATCAGGGCTTGAAATACAACTCCTTGGGGTTAATTGATCTAAATTAGAAATACAAGATGCTATTGATTTGAAACTGAAATTGGGAACACTTATTCATAAAGAAATTGTTTAAGTATTAAAGAATATTCCTCAAAAAGAGTTATTCATCTCACAAAATGTTTTTACTAAGTTGGGAATTTTACAACCGGATTTCCCTTGTCCATTAAAAGAAGAATTGATTTATCAATCTTTAGTAACTAAAAAAAGTATACAAAATCTACTTTAATTTTTCAAATATAAATTTCCAGCAATGGATTATTAGAATATAGAAATACACCGGGTGAGTATGAACACTCACCTAATCAAATAGTTCATTGTCAAAATCTTCAATGAAGAAACCCAAAAAATATATTAAAAAGACGGTGGAAGATATATGTATGAAATCAAAATCATATTATGACATCCATTTCAATAATTTAATTTATATAAGAATGTCGAGTCCGGTTTCAAAACCCAATTACAAAACTATGGAACAAATTTGGAAAGTAATTTCACGGAAATACCGAGCATATAAAATTAATATAATAGAAAACGGCAAAGTATATTAGAGGAATAGACAGGTTTTAAGAGTCGCCAGTAAAAGTGTTAATATCAAAGAACCGACTTGGAATATACCAAATGAAAAAATAAATCTTAATACCAACCAACTTAAAAAGTATCGTTTAAAATATAACTTTAACCCGAATTGTTTACACATGAAAGAAGAGAGGTTGTCGTATATCATTAATTTATAACTTCCGTATAAATAACTTTATGATTAGTATTGTATATTATATTTCGAAAATTGTGTTAGATAAACATAATATATTGTTAGTTAATTAGATAATATCCAACGCATAATGACATAAATTACTTCTTTTTGAAGGAGAATATAAGATTTAGAGAAGAAAAAAAAAAAGTTGAACTATCGACGTTAGCTCAATTTTCATATTATTGTCAAAAATTCTTAGTCTTATTCTTTTTTCTTACATACCAACATTCAGGAAGAATTATTGGTAGTATTTTACAGTTTTTGGTATTATCTGAATTAGTCGTTTGTTTGTCAAAAAGTTTATTTATAGGAAGATGTTATTTTAAGACGACTGCCTTGACCTTAAAGGGCAAAAAAAAAAAAAAACGTTACCAGAACCAATGTCCAAGACATAACAAAGAAAAAACAAGGAATGGTTTCCTTCAAAGTTTATTTTTTACTTTCTTTTAATTATTTGCTATCTGGAGCAGTGTCTTCAGAACACATTTCAAGCTATTGATCAGCTTGAACGGTATTTTTTCTCATCAAGAAGCAGTGTAAAATTAAAATACGAAATCGTTTCTGATCCAATGTTTTCGAAATAACAAAAGTATTGTCATACTTAGAACAATATTCTCACAAACTAAAAAATAGATTGTTATGAAGTTTTGACCGCTGTCTTTTGAAAGGTATAACTAACTGAAAATTATGTTAATCTGAAAAAAGCGCCATCTATGTATGAAGCCCGGATTTTTCAGTGTTTTTTATGTGTTATTATTATTCAGGAAGTTGTACATTTTTGCAGCAATAAAGCGTTACTCTCACGCGCTTTTTACAACAAAATATAAGTAAACAACATTCAAGTTCCATTAGATGTTAATTCATATTAAACTAAAAATAATTAATCCTTAAATTTATTTATATAAACATGTAATATTGAAAGGGATGCGAAACCAGATTTTCTGCAAATGATAAATAGTATCTCATCACAGCTCTCAGTAAATAATATTATCCTATTTTATCCGACCTTTTCTATGCTCTGAGATCGAATTAGACTGAAATGCATAGAATTTAAGTATCCAATATGGACGTAGTTTTTCATTATTCATATTTGGAATCAAGGGCTCAAAATATTTTATCCAATGGTGTTATATCAGTTCAAATAATATTTGTGTAAATATAAAACAGCAAAAAAAATACATCTTTGTTTTAAAATAATCTGAACAATATGAATTCGGTGTTTGAAAAGGATATAAATTGTATTTCTTAGAGTAAAAATATTTTATTATTATTTTTGATAAAAGTATCTATGAAATTCTTATTACTTTATCCAAAATTTGGGAATTATATGAGTACCCATCAGTTGTTAATGAGGTTGCATATATTATATACAATGATAGCTATAATATTATAGTTTTGTAGCTCAGCAAATAAAATATAAACGATAAAAAAATTTAACGAGGAGGTTGTTATTTACTCGAGATGGTGTAAGCTTTTGTTAAGCATTTATTCTATACTGATTTATGAAAAAAAATTATCCTTCAGTTTTTCTAGTTTTTCAAAGAATATTCAACTATAAGTATATCATACAACAGTTGATGTAATCTCACACTACGCTAGTTCCCTCAAACAGTCTATACTAAGCTATGGACTCTACCGTCTCATTGAAAAGCAGAAGAGTCAACGAAATCAAATAAAAAAACAAAGAAACCACATTTAAGCTAAAACTCGATTAAAATTGCGAAAAATTAGAATAAGTTGTCAATATAAATAAAAATTTGCATACAACCTAATTTAATGTTTTGAAAGCATACTAAAAATTATTGTCGTTAAATGTAGATTAAAAAAAAATAACATAGATTATTTTAAATCTTAGGGTGTATAATATCTGATTTCAATAGCGGAGGGTTAAAAAAATAACTTTTTAAATTTTTATCACTTTTAGTTAGTCAAACAGAAAATTGAAATTTTTTTTTATTCTGCAAATGCTATGATTGCTTTGATAATTTATATAAAATACTCATTAGCGGTGTGATAAATGCATTTAGACCGAAACAAATACCAAATTGATCACAGTTTGATTTTAAGATGCTCCTTCTCCAGTCCTAGAAGAGCTTATTTTATTCCACAGCATAATTATATATTGTCTTGGGCTCATTATAATTTCGTAGGGGTCTTAAGGGCTGTTTTTATGAAAGGTCCTTATGTCGGAAGATTTATCGCCGGAAAATTATAAAAATGAATTAAAACAGATTTGAGCAGCTCACATTGTATATCTGGAAATTTTTATCAGGGTATGGCAAAAAAAACCATATCCCATGCCTATTTATGACATTAGATACTAAAAATCCCAGTTTACTAACAAAAATCACATAGAGGCTCCACTGTCTAAAATGCAACACTTTTTGAAAAATACAAAACTTGTTATATTTATAGAAAAATCATTAAATTTGTAAAAAATGTAATTCATAAATATAATAAAGGGACACCCTACTTACATTATCAATCCATATAATCACATTTTGCCTTAACGGCCAAGTCCAGCCTGTTGCAGAACATTGCACAACAATTTTTTTTTAAAGGTTGGCTCCAGCAGTTATGATGGCAGCTTTTAAATGGTCCTTTGTTGCGTATCAGATTTCCGAAAGCTTTCCTTTGAGGTGCACAAAAATACCAAGGTCCGGGAAGGAAAAGTCAGGGCTCTGGGAAAGGTAAAGAGTCTTTCTGTTAAAGCTTGTTGAGGAGGATTTTAACAAATCTCACACTTTACTCGATGCAAAGGATTGAAAACGTAACGAGGTATTCTCTTGTAGACATTAAGGGTTATGTATTGTTCCACCAAACGGTGCATGGTGGTCTGGCTGCTGTAAAAATTTAGGAGCAATGCCATCGACGGTCACCTTGCCTCTTCTACAATCAATTGTGCCTTTAACTGCTTAAACCTATTCTTTTGACTCATTTGACCTTGCTCTGGACTTTATTGAATCATTTGGTGTGCCTCTCACGGTCACCCAATAGATGGGTTACATCTCACCACTTTAGAGATCACACGGGAGTAAAACTTCTGAATCGAAGCTCTGCTTTGGTCCATGTATTTGGTAATGACGCTCTTGTTTCTCGATTGATTTTGCTTATTTTTTATTTACAGTTCCTTTAGACAATTTTTTACAATAAATTATAATGGTTGCACATGAAAAAAAAAAAAAAATAGGACAAAAGATCCATTTAAAAAAATGTTGCATTTTAGACAGAGGGGCCTGTATGAAAATAAATTATTTACCCTTTGAAAGGAAATTCATAGGGCCAATGTTCACTTTTAACTTTCCATTGATTTTTGTTGTACATTGTTGTCAAATTATCATCACGGTCACAACTAGATATACTCACGACAGGGACGTGACATTATCAAAAGAAAATACCCATTAAATTAACATAAGGTAAAGATATTATTCACAGAGCATATATATATATTTTTTTTTTTTTGCAAATGTAGAAATGATGAAGGATCTACATTAATCATCTAAGAAAATGACCATACTGATCCGTTATGACAGCTAATAAAAAAGATGGAAAAAATCAGAACACTTTATCATTTTTGATATATAAAATGTGGGTATTTTTAGGTGATGTAGATGTGTGTTATAAGAATGCTCCTTTTGTTCTTTGTATGAACATTGGACAATTTATAGGACCGAGGAACAACATATTTGATTGTTTTTTTGTAAATCTACTATTAAGTCCAAGTTATCTTTCAAAGATATGGAGAGTGAGAGAGCAAAAGAAATAAATAAAAATGAATTTTGTGTCTTTTTTTATCTTAAACAACAACTACAATATATATTGATAATGTATGTCTACAAAAATATTTAGGCCAGTTATACCTACATATATCACGAAAGATACGTTTGTTCATAATAGCAACAATGATGTGCTATTGAGTAAGAGAGTGCATCGTGGTTATCTATCTACATTAGTTTTGTGTTACTTCTTAGTAATTCGGTAGAGTCGAGTCTAGTTTTAGAACAGTTCCTCTAGACCAGGGATTCTCAGTGATGTACTACTTGTAAAATATATAGTTAACCCAAGTAGCCCCTTACCACTACAAATATTTTTAACTTTAGTCACAGGGGCGTCTGAAAGATTAAATATATTTTTTTCTCTTTTTATCTAATAACTAAGACAGTTTGATGAAATAAAAAATACACATATTCATGTAGCAACTACAAAAATATGATATTATTTTATGTGAAATAAATTCTGATTATATATACTATAAAGTCTAACCCCGAACGAGGTGGTTCATGAATTACGGAGATAAGTCCACATTTATAGAACTGAACATAGCCGTACGTCAATATTGCGCTTTGTCCGCTAAGCGAACCAAAATTTAAAAAAAAACTGAAACCCTGACATGTAGGCGACATAGAAAAAAATATATCGGCCAAGATTAATAGACATACTTTTAACATTGATTGCAGACAGTGACGTTAAGCATAATATCTTACTCAAATATCCAATCAATGTGAAGTACTTTAAAACCAAATGAAAAATGTTTTGTGCGCCTTTGTTTTTATTTTTAGCTGTAAAAGCTTTTGAAATCATTAATTGCGTTTAATTGAATACAAGATAAATTAAATTATTAAAAGGGACATAATTATAGTTATGTACTTTTTAGAGTAAACTGTTGCAGCAAATAGGAGTTTAAAAAGTGATTTATTATCAGAAATGCATCACAGAAAGCAAAACACGCATTTTAACAGAGAGTTGGTGATATTTTCTATCTGTCAGAAGGATATTCAGAAGGACAACTTTAATGATCACAAGGTTAAGCTCTACATGCATGATCCCAACTGCAAGTATCAAGTGAAAATTGATCATAAGAAGCAGAAAACATTGAACTTTGCTGTTTGGAAAACTTCCTCTGCTACATCCTCATCCCCATTCACTGCCTTCTCCTGTTCAGATGACCCTGCTCTAGTTGAGGCCTCGCTGCCTGAGCCAAGATCTGAACAGTTTTTGCTGAAGAGAAAGTTGCTCCAGACACAGAAAATAATGGCGACTCCTTAAATTACCCCAGTGAGCGGATTTCTCCTTGTATAAGACTTCTTAATCTCGATATTGGACAAATTTTCTCTCCTGAGCAGCTCTCTCTAGTAACAACAACAATATTCCCTCTGGAGAGGACTCTGAGACTACTGACATTGACCAGGGAGGCGAGAAAAGCGAGACTGAGGAAACAGAGTTTGTAGCGGCGTCCAGGAGTGTATCGACGTCTTCATGAGCCAGCTAGGTGACCCGATACTTACCGGCGGGAGCCAAAGCGGAAGGACATCCAGACCAGAACCAGAGTGGAGACTGAGCGGGAAACTGTGCCTAAAGTTGAGAGAGATCATCCTCTACAACCCAAGTTACAAACATACAGTCTGCAGAATGATGACAAACACTACAGGGACTTTCAATATGACTTGTTCCGTAGGTTCTTGTGGCTAGAATTTGACGAGGCTGAAAATTCAGCCAAGTGTTTCGCCTGTTCCAAATTTTCCATTTCCAACCATTGGAAATTTGAGTTCAAAGCAAGGAAAAACAGTTCCTCGTTGAAAGTTCATTAAAAAAAACACAAACTATCGATGAAAAAGAGGATCAATTTCCTCACATAAAAGAAAAAAATTATGCCTCAGTTCTCGGCCAGGTTCAGTTTCAACATGCTGAGGAAGTCATGAAGTGGAGAGCTTATTTGAGGCATCTTAAAAAACTGTTGGGTTACTACAAAAAAAATTTTGAACTTTAGGGTCGATTACAAAACAAGAGAAAAGTTGATGGAATCTTATGAAAACAATGGAGGAAAATTCTTGGAGCTTTTGTCCCTGCGTTCATACGATAATCAGATTCTCAAAGATGAACTGGAGGCCGAGGTGAAAAAGTTTGGTTCAGCTGGGCAGGTTTTGCGAAGTGGACTTCACCTAACATCCCAAATGAGCTGATAGAGATTATAGTATCCAAAGTGACGGAAAATATAATTGAAGATGTCAAGACTTGTGCCGGCGATGATGACTACTGGTTCTCTGTGATTGTTGATGAGACATCAGATATGTAAATTGGGAGAAGTCCAGTCTGTCACTGGTATATCTGACGAGTGATTGTCATTTTTTTAGATAAAATATCTATGTAGTTCTAAAATATTCAGTGTATACCCAAAAATGATTATTGTCATAATATTTTGACAATAAATAATAAATATTGATAGGACGATTAAAAAAAAATACCAATACTATTTTTTTGCGAAAAATTTTTAAAATTCACATCTGTTCACAAATAATAATTGAATTTGGGAATTCCAATTTAAAAAGTAAAATTTATTATATAAAACTTTTTGAAAAATAAATAAATTACAAAATGGTTTAGAGAGTTTTTTATTTATTTTAAATACACAGTTATTCACAGAAAGTTTAATTTTTAGGAAGAAATTTAAAAAATTTAATTTTTTGAAAAAAAGGTGAAAATTTCATAATACATTTTTTTAAGCAAAATTTTGAATATTAAGAGTTCTAGTTAAAAAAACATTTTTTTTTTTGAGGGGGGTTGCAAATTAAACATTTTTTTCCCCATGTTAATCCAGATACACGAAAAAACACCCGATTCTCTGATTTTTGACTCGGATTAATTGTAATCTAGTAAAGATTATACAAGTATAGTTGAAATATTTTTTTAATAATTTTTTTGATAATTCTAAACTTTTAAATCGAACAAAAAATTTTACCGGGTATTAAGATCAAATTGGTTAATTTACTTGAAAATTGACTTTATTTGTATATATGAATATTGAGAAAGAGTTTATTTGATGTAGTTGCCTCTAGCATCAATCAAAATCAATTGGTTGTTGGTCCATGATTAACAACTGTTGGTAATTTTTTCTTTAATTCCTTATTTAGTGCTAATTCTAGTTCAAGCATTCACAGTATAACATTGATAAAGGATAACACTAAAATATAATTTGATAGTCGACGGGAAAAAATATGTTAGATTAATCTTTTATCGAAATTAAATATAGTTAAGTTATAACTATTTGACTAATTGTAGGAAGTAATGAATATATTATACGCAGGAAAACTTCAAAAGTTAAACAAAAATAAGCCGGTTAGATTTCTAAAATTTAATCAATTAAACTAATTAAATAAATTAGCTACAATTACTAAAATTGCAGAACTGTCCTTCCGAAAAAATATTTATTATGGTAATTTAAATTCGTACAGAACTCGTGTCACTTCGCAGTGGGTCATCGATTCTTGTATTGATACAATTATTATATAATAATAATTAACAGTTAGTAAGAAAAGAATACAGACATATTACCATACGTTTTTGTAACTTTGTGGTCTCTCTTTTGACAGTCAAAATTGTGAGTGGATAAAAAAGTTCGATGTTAACGCAGTTTATTTTTTTCACTTATAAATAAGTAGGAAAAAACATCCCTCGATGTGACTTTATGCATATAACAGTATTTTCCGTATTGTCTCTCTTTATTAATCATACCAAAATGCTCTGCACGCCTGCATTAGTATGAATGACCAGAGCTAAGGTATGGCATATTTATACTCTTAAAATAGTGTCATATAAGGATAATGTGATCTAGATTCCAGATAAATATAAATGTATTTGCACCTATCTAACGATATAATAATTATTATTAACATTGAATCCAATTTATATGCAAATACATTTATGTATTTCTTAGAAACAGCTTCTTTTTTTTTTGCAGATTTACATCCATGTGCAAAACTCTGTTTTTCTTTTTAAAAGTTAGAGATATACATAATAATAGTAATATGATAATTTTAGTATTTTTTAATAAGCTTGTATATCAAGTTTTGAGAACTCCATGAAGAGCTTTTGAAAGCTACTTCAAATAATAAATAATGTTTTTTTTGTTTTTTTTTGGCTCTTATTGCTAGGTCTAATGGTTGTTGAGTCAAAGTAAAATAATAACGCAAGGTACATATATACTTGAGATTTAAAATATGTTAATGGATTTATTTGTGTAGGTGAGTGTTTATATTGCAAGTTAAAAAAATAATTAGTTTAAAAACTAATAAGACCAGGTAACAAAATAGTGATGTATCGAATTTTCACATTCCTGTTTGCGGATTATATATGCTTAAGAAATATTATTTACCTTAGTAACATATGTAGTATCCACATCTGCAGTTTGAAAATGTGGATATCGTTTTTTCTTATTTGGGTCTTATATTGAATTAAAGACACCAAGGAAAAGCAAGAGAGAGAGAAAGGCTAGAGGAGATTGAACAAACTCTTCTATCCCCCATTCATCTAGCTACTTTGTTTTATATTTGGACGTGAGCCCTCAAAACTCAGCTTATTAAAAGGGAGATTGAGTACAAGAAGAGATCAACCCCTTAGGAAGATTGAGGTATCGAGAAAGTGTGATGACAATCAGTAATTATGAAACCGATCACAATTTCAAAGGAGAAGTGGATGAGGTATCGTTACCACATCTTCACTATTTGCAACTCAGTCTAAACCAGATGAAAGTTCTATTACTTTTAGGAATGGGAAATCTCGTAACCTGTGAAAAAGTTAATGGAGAAAAAATTAAGTAAGAATAAGGATTGGAACTTAATGAAAAAGCCTGGCTAGTTGCAATGCGTCCCAAAAATCGATCCATTTAAAAAGAAACTCCATCCTTATAAGGAGTATATGCAAAATTTACCAGAGCAGAGCATTAGTATAAACTCTGACGACATCCAGTCTGGATGATTCTATAAATAGGCAATGTAGAATTTTAAAACATATAAATTTGCTGAAAATATTTTTTTTTTCTTTTAACCTATTAATGATGAAGAGTCCGGTTGATACTACTGGAATAAAGGAATTTTAAATGCTGTCTAAAACATAATATTGAGTCTTTTGCGTGTGTGACGATTAAATAAATGAAGGAATAAACTATGAAAATAATAAGTATTGTTTGTGGAAGCAAATCATGGAAATTATTTAAAAAGTATTATGAAATGTTCCGAAGCATTATTTAATTCAGGGGTTATCTACAAATTTAAACAATTAATTCTTGTAAAAAGAAAAAAAATATTGGACCAACCATTTCCAAGATGAAAGCCAAATGAATCAGGGTATCAGCTCTAGTTGGCCCTGGAATGAGATACTCTGAAATTCCTTGTCTGTCCCTTACTCCTTAGTCTTGTATCCAAAGTTAAGAATGTATTACTGTATACCATAGTACATACATACATTATAACATAATACAGAAATGTATAAATTACAAAACTATACTTACATACGGCAAAGAACACGACCACACAAAGGGGTATATGTGCTACTACAACAGAAGTTTATTTTAAGTCCTACTTAATTTTATGATTATTATCAATAATTTGTTTAATATTTTTGTTCATTTCATAATTTTATGAAGATTTTCATCCTCTTGATATAAGAGCAGCTAATCATTTTTTTTTCTTTCGTTTCGGTTTAGGAACCAAATCGAAGAATATATATATTTGGGACTACTTTTTGCTATCACGACTTTTTGAATATATATTTGAATTTTTCCAGAGTCTTTAACAACTGTTACTTGATTTAGAAGGTATTTTCTTGGCTCATCTGGTATTCCATGGTCCTCAGTAGCAGTTTCTTGGACACTGCCAGTTTCCTTGGCCTTTGGAGTATCTTTATAATTATTTGTATCAGTGGTAGCATCAACAAAGACATTTACAATTTCCTGCGTGTAACTACCTGCAAAATCATAACCAATGGTAGTTGTTTTGTGTTGATTAGACTTATCAACGCACAGTTTAAAATTTTCATCTTGGTCTATCACCTTTTCCACAGTTTCCTCACTTTCTTGAGTTACTGGTGCATTCTGAATATCCTGAAATCGCACCTTTCCTGCGGAAGTCACTTTTAGGGTGAAGTCAATAGCTTGCAGATAGTCAAATGCTGCTTGATCCACATCAAGGTCTAGGACTTTCCTAACTATGTTATCTTAGATTTGGTCAGTTCGACCTTAACTCTAACACAAAGGGAGTTAGATTGATATGCCATGATTTGAGCAAGTATCTCGAGGCAAATGTTTCCTGTGACCCCTCTGATGAAGCCAGTTAGCCTTTTCTTGGCATTTTTTTCCTCTCTCATTTTCTCCACCTCTCCCCACGAGGCTAGCAAGAGCTATTCAAGATAACCCTTCGGACTTATTATTCCGAACTATAATTATTGACATAGGTCACCGTTCTTTGTTTGGTGTACCGGCGACCTTCATAGTCAGGTAACTGTTTTGTGGAAGATTCTGTGATTATAATTTTTATCGAGTTTGGGTTTTTGACTCCAAGTTTGTTATTTTTGTTTTGAGGTTCTTTGGAACCTTGTTCTCCCATCGTGGGAGGGGCTCTTACCATGTTACCTCACCTGTTGTATGTGACGGTAACCCATTTCCAAAGGACATCATTTCTATTTATATTTAGATATGTTTTATCGTTATTTTTGTCTTCAATTTTATTTTCAGCCATAGTCAAAGGTTGAATGCAGATGAACAAAAATGTTCAGCTTAATTAGAGAGGTGGAAACGCCCTTATTAAGAAGAAGATGATATCATTGTCTGAGGTTTCGATTGATCAATTTATTAGTTGAGTGAAGATCCCTGGGGTCCAATACTTGTTCAGAAGAGGAAGGATGTGCACTTATAACACTTTTTAACTTAATAAGACTATGAAAATGAGCTTTAAACAAATTAAAATGCAATACAAAAGGAGTCATGTGTTGATGGTATAAAGTTAAGAAGTCAATTTAGCATCTGGGGTATCGTGTAGAGAAAGGGCTGTTCAACCCCGCACTAAGTGTTAAAAAATTGATTACTTTTAGTGAGAAAGAATGGGGATTCTTCTTTAAAATACATATAAAGCGTTTAGGTCTGGAATTGAGGCCAATATTGGCGTAGTTGGAGGTCCTATTGAAAACTAATTATATATATATATATATATGTTAGATTTTTCAATGATAAAGGCTGTGTTCTTTTTAGACCCCCTTAGGAAGTGTATTATGGGTGAGATTTTTTTAACGATTTTATAGTGTCATTGCAAAGCTCAGCTTCCTATTCTGGGCATCATAAACAACAGATAGGTTTTACCTGATTGATTTTATATATATATAGGTACTATTAGATTTTTATGTAAATATAGGTGTTTAAAAAAACTATAATTGATATTTAATATTCGAAATAATGCCAAAATATCTGGCCCAATGAACTTTGACAATTCAGACGTATTTTCTTAATACATGTATAAATTTTGTCTTTCCATTGCTTTTTTAACATTTGAAAAGGTTTGCAATTTGGAGAATTTTTTCCCCTTTGTCAGTACACTTACTAAATCATGCTAATGGAACCAATTCTTATTTTAAAAATCACATATGCAACCCTATATATTTGCTTGGGGATCATGACAAAGTAGTGTGTATATTTTTGTATTCTAAGACATTATAAATTCAAATTATATCATTTATAGGAAGAAAAGTTAATTACCAAAGAATATAAGAAGGAAATGTACTAATTATTTTGCTTTTCAAATTTTCGAAAGAAACTGTTTCTTGAAGCAATGAATTTATTTGAAGTGATAGTAATATCCTTTTCATTGAGTATAGGATGTTTACCATCCATCAAGATTTGTGATGAGCTTGAGTACTTTGATTTTTTTTTTTTTAATTCAAAGGTGCAACACCAAGATGGACAAGTGTGAGCTGAATAAATTCTTTATAGTACTCTCTTGAATAATCTTACTTTAAAGCTTACATGCAAAGTGAGACTATCAGTTTTTTGTTTTTTTTGCTTCTGTTTCTGGTCTTATTCTAAGTATTGAAAGACAATTTTTTTTTGTGATTTATTATTTCAAAACTTATTCTAAAACCTCCAAATAAATAAAAAAAAATTCAGTCCTTATTAATACTTCAATTTTAATGATTCTAAAAAGTTTGTGAGCAATACTTCTCCAATATGATGTCTACATGCAAGACCCACTAATTTTTTGCAACAAATGTTGAATAAATATGCAACCCGCAGATAGATTCCCAGTGTTCCACGCTTTTTTGTCCTAAGCTATTGCTCTTGTAATTTCTATACATTTCCAATCCCTCAATAAATAAAAAATAGTCTTGGCAATTCTCTGTCGGAATAAATTGATTTTTTTGTGTGGTAAGACAGGAATATAAAATAATTTTGCTCCTCCAATTCTTGAAACAAGTATGGGTATTCTTTCCACAAATCAATTAAGATTGTCAAGAGTTTCCATCCCAGAGCACTGTCATAACAGGGGTTTCCAGGAACTTCAAATTTGTTTTGCAATACCAGCAATTGTTTGAATAAGATATTCGTTGGCTTCACCATAACTAAAACTAATCTTCTTTAAGTGATCGTTGCTTGCTTTGGTAATTGAAAACGTTATTTCTGTCACGGCTATGATTGAACCAATATTTCTGACGGCAAATTCATCAACGCTCTAGTTTCTAAAAAAATCAAGTGGGCTGTATCTCCAACTTGAACAATTTGACGATAGTTTAGAAAACTTACAAACTTACAAAATTGCGAGGGATCAAATATAAATTTTCTCCACTTAGCACAATACCTTCTACAATTTACGAAGAGGAAAAATGGTTTTCATTTGTGATAATTATATATTGGATGAATAGGTAGATTATACTCTTACAAAGTTGTGAAACGACTTAGAAAAAACAAAGGAACGTGGGGAGGGGGAAGTGTTGAGTGGGTGAAGATAGGAAGAGTGAAGAACTAATTTAATATTGAAGTAGTATTGTGCTTGCCAAGGAAGGAAGAAAAATAAGGAAATAACTTTAAAATGTATATTAGGGGTATACAGAGAGAAAAAAGTAGATAAAATGAGTTGAACACACTAATAAGTTCTGCCTTATTTTTCTTTTATTATCCTGAGGCATTAAATTCATCTTATTAACGATAAATGGGGTAAAAAGTCATATTACATTGCTCTAAGTACAGTTAAAGAAATCCATAGACAAATTTTGACTTTTTGAGGTGTATCAAAGAGCTGGAAATTGTATGAAAGCATGGATTAATATAATAACTTCAAAATATGCTATTATAACTTTTACAATGCAAGGTTTGAATAAATAAAAAAAATAGTGGCTTAATACAATAGAATATATAACAGACCCAATTTTTTTTTTTAATCATAAATATATTTGGCCCATTTACCATGAAAGTTGTCCAACATTTATGAAAGTTTTCTATCTCGTACAAATTTAAAACGAAAAGCTACAACATTATGATATCCATATATGATTAATTGTCATCTATAATATAAAGAAAATACTTACACATTTTTAATTAGTTTACTTTTAACTTTACATAGTTACATCTCAAATTATGAGTCCTTCATTTCATCTCCAAAGAGGATCTACAAACTAGGGATCCAAAACATGCTGTCCAATTAAATTACAATTTTATGCCCGATATTTATAATTACCATATTTAATGATGTAACCAAACGACAGCTAAAACAAAAATATAAAATTTGTGTCCATGTCTCATCTGTCTAATTTTAAATTGAGCAAACAAAAAAAATCCCTCAGCAACCTATGTCAGTGTCGAAAAGGTTGCAGAAACTGTATGCATCCCTGTTTAACTATCTACAGTATCAAAAAGTTTATTAAAGCACCATATATCGGAAAAGACGAAAACTTATGAAGCAACGGTATGGCTGATTTCTGACCTGTCTCTGTGTGGTCTTCTGCAGCTCTTAACTCAACCTCCTAGGCATTACAGTTTGGGGCATTTTGGAGAAGAATGTCTGTAACATTTTCCATCTAAATTTTGATTCGCTTCAGGCTAACCTCAAGAACTGTCAGTCTGTTTATCGTCGTGTTGAAGCTATTATTGCTTGTTTAGATTGACTTATTGGGCTGAAGGGGCTGTAGCCCCCTCAATAAAGGTTTATTTGCTTTTTAATAATATATTTTTTTTTAAATTAAATTTTTCAAATATTTTACAAAAATGTAAATATTTATGACAGCTAGGGATTTACAAATAATTTTTCATACCATCTGAAATTTGATTTTTTTTTTAAATTTAATCTATGAAATTTTACTGATCTGTCCTTTGATAACATAAACTTTCTTTTTGATCAATCTTCTGGAGTTATTTTTGATTTTAACTGCTCTCGAGCAACAAAAACTGTAGAGAGTCACCCAAGATGAAAATCTCCAACTTATACACTACAGAATTGTTCCAAAGCTTATAAATGAGGAATCCTTTTGGAAACACTACTTTTATAGAGTAAGTTTGATTTGAAATCCGTTCAATAGTATGTTTTGACTGACCAAGAGCATATCCCTAAAACTGGAAAGCATATCGAACTGAAGAAATAATTGTTGATGATCCCTCTGGTCAGGAAAAGCTTGTATTATACTAATTTCAAGCCAGTTCTATGGATATGGATGTAGGGACTGAGAATGTGATTTTTTTTTTTTTAAATATTTCTCCGGGAAAGAAATTGAGGTTGAATTGGAGAATAAAGTACAAGAGAATGAAGTAGTATATGAAGAGGACAATGAAGAATGGGAGAGTCGTTATTCGATATGTTTGCTAATATATTTTTTTAGTATGTATTTATCAACATTTATTTTGAAATAGTTTGAAAATGTGATAGGCTTAAGGCTTACATGCTTCCTTGATTTGTGATAATAATAGACATAGAACATAAAACAAATTTATAAATATCCTTAGAAATTGTGTTTTATAGATTTTTTGAGAACAGAATAACAATGATAGAAAATTGTATTTTAACTATTGAAAGCAGTCAATACAAATAAAAATGTATAGTGGTGAAATTGGGAAACGATAAATAAAGGCTATTTGTATTTAGTTAACATTTCAGCCGTTGCTTAATCTTCTTACTTATTTTGGATTTCTTTAAGTCATCCAATATATTTATTCGGAAAATAAATATCGATTGAATTTTCTTAATTAGGTATATTGTAAATTGCAACTAAGCCAATTTTAATAAGTATATTTTTTCAATCATTTGAATTTTTTCCAAAATATCAAAAATTTGACATTGTACAGTAGAGTGTTCGCTATTTTTTAAAGTTGACCAAATTCAAAATTATCAAGGATTATGAGATGTGGTTAGGTTTTGGTAATGACTTCCTTAATTGCTTTTTCTGTGCCATCAAAAACCGTTACCCTTCATCCGGTCAAATTTCCAGCGTTCCGGAAGTACTTCAAAATGAGAATCAAATTAAAAAAAGAAAAGAATATTATTACAATTAGGGGATAAGAAAAGAAATACTTATTTTATAATTTTTTTAAATTTGTTGGTAGTTTTGTTGACTTTATTATGTAGTAAGTAAAAACTCAGGAAGTGACTATTGGAAGCATACAAATATAATTAAATAATTATTGATATTCTATTTATTTAGCTATTAATATAATTAAATTTTTCAAGAACAAGATTCAAATTGTGATAAATATACATAGTTTTTAAATCTTTGAAGAATCAGTAAATTAATTCATAATATCAGACTTTTGAAAGTTTATATTCAATTTTGATATTGAGTAATTCGTGACAATTAAATATTTGTGTCTTGTCTCTTGATCATATGTTTTCTAGGATTCCTTCGTTGTTGATGATATATATCATTCAATGATTTGAAAATCACTCAGAAAATTTTGTAGAGCTAAATCTTAACCTTGTGCATATTTTAAGCATTTATTTTTGTTGTATCAAGTATTAGAGGATGATAAGTTTATTAATTTTTAGGATTTGTATTCAAGTTTATTAAATCTATGTAACCAGTTGGACACCTGTTTATAAATTTTTTTGTATGATTTTTTTTTTTTTTTTGTCTTTTTACGATCTTCTAAGATGATGTCAACTGGTTTGAATCAAACAAGGCAAGTATAGGGACATTTTCTGGATATGCAGAGCAGAAATTTGTTTAAATAGAATCGATTTTTTCATTTTTTTTGTCTAGAGTTGCTTTATGCATAGAAAATAAAAATTGTTCGATCCGTGTTTGATGTGAGGGATTTTTTTTTTTTGAAGGAAAGTAGAACCATAGACATTTAAATCATTATAACAAGTCTATTAAGCTCCACTTATGGATTTTTTCAATGTATAATCTTGAAAAGGTAGTAGCAGTAATAATCCATTTCGCATCTTGTACTGTGCCAGTATTTTTTTCCAAAAAGAATCAAATACATAATGTGGCCCCTTTTGTACAATTTGAACAAAGTACCATTGATCTCGGCTCAAACATTAATATAAATATTCATCTTAGTCAGGTACACTTCCTTTGATAGCCACAAATGTTAAAGTGTACGTTTTACATGAACAGTTAGAGATTTGAGAGCTGTAGAAGATTTTGGCCCTTTTGTTTTCGTTTCGTAGTGTTCAAATATTTTTTTAAAGTCAGTTCATTCATGTGAAGTAAACAAATAAACAACATAAAAAAAATATTCCTAGAAAATATATGATGACGAGAAAAGACACAAAAATTTAATATTTACAAATCACTCAATATCAAATTTGAATAAAAACTTTCAAAAATCTAATTTCATGAATTAATTTACTGATTATTCAAAGATTTAAAAACAATACATATTTTTAACCATTTGTATCTTGTTCTTAAAAAAAATTAAAAGTATAAATAGCTGAATAAATAGAAACTCCACAACTTTTTAATTATATTTCTATGCCGTCAATAGTTACTTCATGAGTTTTTACTTACTAAACCGACTACATAAGTAAGTCAAAAAAATTATTAACAAATTTTAAAAAATTATCAAATAAGTTTGTATTTTCTTATGCCTTAACTGTAATATGATTTTCTTCTTTTTTTTAATTTGATCTCATTTTGAAGTACTTCCAGAACGCTGAAACTTTGATCGGATGGAGGGTAACGATTTTTGATGGCAAAGAAAAATCATTTAGGAGGTCATTACCAACACAAAAATAGCGAACACTTTATTGTGCAGGGTTGGGCAGCAAAACAAGGACTGTTAATTAATGTTATTTTTTTCATTAGCATAAAAAGGTTTAGTGAGTGTTTTTTACATTCTGGGTCAGCCATTCTCTGTGCATAAGAAAAGTATAATAAACATTTTGTCATCTTGAGTGAGGAACAAGCCAAAAGTATGCAAATCTCAGATCTCCTAAATGCTGAAGTTGAGGTGTTCGGATTATGGAGCCTGGTTTCCCAGGTGGTCTAGATGAAGAATGAGAAAGAAAACCTCTCTAGGAAAGCAGGTAGTTGAGGGCTCAAATTAAAGAGGATCCGTAGTTTCTATCCAGCATGGAGAAGAAGATCAAGGAGCACCTGTAATACGTGTGAGGACTAGTTAAATAAACCAATATATCTTAATGTAATAAGTTTGATGTTGTACTTATTTATGTTCATATTCGACCTTTTATAGTAATTCTTTTAAATATGCAGTACTTTAAAATCCTTCCGTCTTAATAATAAAAAGGTTTAATTAATAAACACAAATAAAAAGAGGAAGACAATATTTGGTGATGGAGATGGTTTGCTACAGACCCACCAAATATATTAATTTCATCATCAAATACTTCTCCATGGCTGCAAAGACCATTGGAAGGGCCTTGAAGGGGTTTTTAGGAGTGTTCTTTTAAGGAACCAACGCCACCTTCTGACAGTGGTCCTGAAGGTCAGAAGGCTCGAGAGGTCATGAGGGAGAGATGTGGGCCCCTTCCTTGCCAGATTTTAAGCCAGTGGACTATGGGGCACATTGGAGAGGTAAACCAACATAATTCCAACACCAAATGTATACTCACTGAAAGCTGTCATTGATAATTGATTTATTTTTTTCTAATTGGAGCTACTATGAATATGCTATCTAACAAAAAAAAATCAAATGCCTAAGTGCCCACGTCTACCCAAGAGAGCAAACAATATTGCCGCCAGTATAGATAGTTAGTGCACCTTACATTTATGAGAGTGAAATTTCTGCAGGGGAAAGTTTCCAGGGTGAAAGAATCACAAAATTCCTGGAGCCAATCTTCCAGTCACCGTTTTTTCTCTTCTTTATATTTTTTTCTTTTATTATCAGTTACTTCCTAGATTGTTTTTTTTTTTTTTTGTTGTTGAAGGTTTTTCAGTAGTTATTAACAAATTCAGGAATTAATAAAATAAATTTCAAATAACTTTCCTTGTGCGTTCTTCTTATCGATTCACAACAGTGATGCATACGAAAAAGGCAGTTGGAAATGTCATTTAATGTATTGATTATGTCTTGTTTGATAATCATTTATTAATTTTGATACTATTTATCCTTAACAGTCTACGACATTCAATATTATTTTCCCTATCAACAAATATTGGAGACTATGAATTCACAGGTATAAAAGATAATGGCAAAAAAATGTCCAATTTACTTACTGATCCTCAAGGATGCATGAAATATGTTTTTTTGACATTTAAAGATAAAATAAACACAAATAAACGTGTTAATCCTGATATTTGAAAAAAAAAAATTTTGAGAAGAAAAGCAACAAGGATTATATTTATAACTCCACAAAAAATTTTAAGAGTTGCTTTTTAACATTAACGCACTAAAATTGACTTTTTATTTATTAGTTGGACGTTGTTTGTTGATTTGGAGGCTAGCTAAAAGTTTTTGGAGTCATTAAAAAAAAACACCGATCAAAAAGTATTTATTCCACAATCACGGAAAAGACAGAAAGTCCTATTTGCAAGCTGCGTCAGACGAGACAATGGTGATACTGCAAACTTCTTAAACCTGGGCAGGGTCTTTGTAAGGAGGGCCAGGAAGTAACTGAAAGAGACTGGATTTGATAGTAAGGCAATACATCAATCTGTACAAAATATAATATCGTCTCAATTATATATCAAGTCCATATATTTCATGTATGTTTATTAGACTGAAATGAAAAAAGTTTGAAATTTCGTAAGGTAATATATTTTTTGTTAGGCATTTTATTTGCCTTAACAAGAAAATAACCTTCAATTGTATGAAAAAGGTCCTTTATGGACGCCTCTTCATTTGAATATCTGTAAAATATTGAAGAAAATGTATATATTGCAACAATATTGGTCTAATGTTCCTCACATTATGAGTATTTTAATCTGAAAGATGTCACAAGTCAAAAAGTATAATCTTTTGTAACGTGTTTACGCATATATATTTTGATTTTGTTCTTCATTTTTACTACTCAAATTTCATTTTTATTTTACCAAATGTCGAATTTATTATTATCAAATGTGCTTCCATGGTTATTTTATGTCCAATAAGAAACAATATTAAACCTATCTATCATTTTGGACTACATAAACTCTCTTTTTAATTCTTAAAAATACGACCTTTTATAAATCCTCCCCCCATTTGAGGGTTGATTTGTATATCACTGTTTTTATTTACTTGTTGTTATACCTTTTTTTTTTTTTTTTTTTTTGGACACTTAATGTTATTATCTTGTTTAGATAAATAAATTAAAAATATTCTGCTATATTAAATTCTGAACTTTTGTTTTATGGTGCAGTCTAATGGTATTTACGTACATTAATCAAATTGCATAAAAAATCCCCGTATATAATTAAATTTATTCATTACTAGCTGTTTTGATAATATTTTGTCATACAAGACTTCCTTAGTAACTTGCAAAATCCTTGTCGAAGGTTAATTTATTTTTCAATATGCTTTTAATTTCTTACTGACAGAGAAATTGCACCTTTAAATATAAGTTTAAACTCATTCAATCTATATATGAAGCTTTATTGTCAAAATAAACTCAAGATTCTTGCATTTTTTTCCAAACATAACACTAGATTAACTTTTATAAAGGGACTAAATCTACTCATCCAAGACATCACTCACTCATTAATTATTTAAATTGAAAAAAAAGTTATATTTTTCAAAAAATTACACATTCGACTTGTTACTCTACAAACATATTTGTAATTGTGGGGGGGATGATAAAAACCTTAACTACTAATGAAGCCACTAATAGCCTTGTTTTTGTGGTAAATGTACTATAAATAATGTATAGACAGAGTTATTTCTAGCTTTTTAATCTATTAGTTTGTAATTTTTTTGACTTTAACTGTTGTTTTTCTCTTTTTTGTTCACTATTTAATCGGTCGTCGTAGTTTTAACTTCTCCTTTGAAGTGTATGTGATTGCCCCTTTTTGGTGTAAACTGTCTAAAAATACATTATAAAATAAATATATATTTATTTAATAATAATAACGATATTTTCCCTGTGCTTATGTTTTTTGATATGTAGAAGATTATCCTCTTTATCTCCGGAAATTCAGTTTCTCCCAAAAAATCATACAACAGACAGCTGATATTAAGAAAGATATTAACTCAAATGTATCATATACCTCACTATTTCTTTTCCCTTGTGTTGTTTTTATTATAAACAACTCATCTCTTGTTATCATGCATTCATTAAGGAAGGCACTTGAAATTATTTTAAATACAATAGTTGGTCCGAAATTACTTTTAGATTAAACCTTTTAGACTATGTTACGGCATAAGCTCACAGATACTATATTATCCAAAAGAATGGAGAAGTCCTAGAAATTGTTGGAAACTTGTACGCAGAAGCTCTGAACTGTCTTTAGTGCCGCCGAAAAAAAATTGGTATATGAATCAAAAATATTAACTGTTTTCTTCTTGGACTAATAAAAATTCCTAAAATAACAAGAAGATCGTATTCCAGCCGGACGAGGCTCCAATTCATGCAGGTCGAAAATCTCAGAAATGGCTGATTTTTTTTTTTTTTTTTTTTGGGAAGGGGGGGCTCTTTCCAGCCCATATTTCAACTCCTTCGATTATTTTGTATATGGTTATCTAGCATCAATGTTTAAGTTCCATTCCTATCAGAATTTCCGAAAATAAACATGATTACAACATGCAACTTTTTCCACTCTCGTTTATGGGAACAATTGTCTAACAACGGCAGTTATAATGAATAAAATATACAAAAAAAAATCAATTCAAAAATATAGTCGACAACTTCCTAATATAATGTTTTCTGATTAATTATGGCGTTAAATAATACACTTGAAACTTTTGAATGACCTTTATATGTATAAGTATAATTTATGTTTTTACATAATTTGTGCGGAAGGTCAATATTTGATGTGGAAATGAAACATTTTTTCTGCAAAGTCAAGTTTGAATTTACATTGTGGTTGTTGGTGATTTATTGGTTCATGTCTTTTTGTTGTTTATAATTACAAGACCTCAAATTGAGTTATTTTGTCAGACACCTACATTTGAGAAATATTGTGATGTTTTGTATTTTTTCGCTATTTTTGTCATACAAGTAGAACTAGGTAAATTTTACATATAAACATAATTTTCAGAGTATAAAGGAATTATTTAAACTTTGTGATGAAATAATTAAAGAATAATGTAAACGAGTAAATCTACAGAGAACCCAAACCTTTGTTACTTAAAAAAATGTAGATTCGAAATGATACCTGTGCATAAAACATATATAAATATTCAAAAACTTTGAGCAATTTTCACATTCCAGATTGGAAAATTATAGAAATGGTTACAATCACTAAGCTAAAACCAGTTATGGGATAAACCTTAAACAACATTCTTAAAAAACCTGTAGAAAAAAAATGCAACAAAAGTAAAGAAATTAGGAAATAATTTAATGAACGATTCTTGTTTTTAGCTTAATATAATATTATTTGTCAAAAAAATCCAGATTGTAGTTAAAGTATATCATTATACATTGAGCATACCACAAAGATACCTTCCTCCCAAAAATAACCAAAAAAAAAAGGTACACAATTAGCATGTATTTATACAATTCTTCTCAACTATAGTTATTAACAGTTTAACAATATCTAATTTGAATTCAACCAATAACCCTACAATACAAGGAAAAAGAAGCAGAAAATAGACAGTTGACGACAAATACAGTGTAAATTTGTGAGATAATCCCATAAATTACAGTGGAGAAAATAAGGATTTAATTCCTTGCTAATTTTGTAAGTTTAATCACTAATAAAGAAAAAAACCAGTCGTTAAATTTCATAAGTTTAATTTAGCAGTGAGAGACATCAAATGAGCAAACAAAAATTGTTTGGGGGGATGTTTAGTATAACCTCAAGGACACCATTCTAACCAGAGATTCCTATTATATAAAATACGGGACTGTTAAAAGAAAAGAAACCAAATATTAACATCGTACCCCTGACAATTTAAAAAATATTTTCATTAAATTAACTGGGAACAGCTATGAAATGAAGGAAATGAATACAAACACCACTCCGTGTCTAGCAAGGATATAGGCAGGAATTACAACAATATCAAAACTCTTAGTTTGTCGAACAAGGAGTAACTCAACTTTTTCTTAATGCTAGTCATTATGTTATAATTATTGTTCTCTCTTCATAAATCCAACATAAATTATGGCAGATTTGCTGAATCAAAAAATATTTTCAGGTAGTAATTTACAAAAGGAATGCAATCTTCCATTTATTTATTTTTAAAGGCCTGATCCTCACATTGTTGTATGGAGGGTGGGGGGTGGAAACAATATGTTTTGGAATTATTTCTGTGTAAGGGGAAAGGAGAACTTCACTGCATCGAAGAGAGAATGGATTTACCAACAAATTTTGTGCAACAACCTCCTTCCTAGAGTGCAGGGCCCTGAAAATGTGTCGTGGGATCATTCAGTATGACAATGACCAGAAATTATACAACTATGGTAACAAGTGAGTGGCTCAATAAGAAATACATGTATTTCTTATTGAGCCATCCTCTTATTACAGTAGGCAAACTAACAAAATCAGCAAGGGTTTTTAAACTTATTTCCCCTACTGTATATTTATCCCTCAGATATTTTATTTAAGCTCCAACAAACTCAATTTTTATACATATTTATATTCTCAATATTTTGACTTTAATCTATGATGTGCCTGGCTTCTTTAAATTTATGATAACATTGTCCGTTCAACCCTACCTAATATGTATATGATTTTTGTAATTTCCTACTCTACTTTATTAATAAGTATATATACTTTGAATGTTTGAAAGTTCATAAAAACGCTACAATAATCAATATCCTCTATAAATATCATGTACATACATGGATACATGAGAGAAAATGGAGAATAAATTACGTCAGAGACTGAACAAGTGCTCCAAATAACATCTCATAAAAGAAAGATATTGCTTTATAAGGTTGTATGTTAATATTTATATTATACATGATATTTTTCTCAACGGATGAAAAAAAGTCCTTTGGATGAAAGGATCCTTCCGAGTCCTTTCCAGATCTATGGATAATTTGAATAAATATCCAATAAAAGTCGGAACACAAAGAAACGTGATCCTATTTGGGAATTTGCCAAATCAATGGGTAATGAAAATCATTATGCAAAAAAAAGAAAGAAAAGGGAAATCTAGGTCGTTCATGGATCTTTTCGTATGTTAGAAATTTATCTTTTGTAAAGCAAATGTTGCAATTTGTGTGGTTTTATTTATTAAACTATCTTTTTTTTAAAAGATAGAGGCAATTTCAGCATTTAGCCAAATTACAACTTTCCTGCTTTTAATGATATTATAGGTTAATCAGTTATGCCCATTTAAATGTGAGTCATGAAATGAGGCAATGAAACTTTATAAAGTAGAACATTTCCAAAAAATTTGGAACGTTTTTATTTTCTTCATATTAATGGCATAGAAACACAAGTCTGACTTAAATTATACTATGGGTTAAGGTAGAAAGTTGTAAAAAACATGTTCTATAATGCGGAAGCGGCTTTTTTAGTTGACAATCTGTGTAGGTTTTTATAATTTTCCAAAGTTGTTGTGATTATTATTTCATTCTTAAAGACAAAATATAGAGGTATAAATTAATGACTATACACAAAAATAATACTATAATAATTATAGATGCTACATGAATATTTATATTTTTATTTGCTAAAGCTATTCTCATTTTTAATTTTTTTTTAATTTTTGAGGAGAAAACAAATAATATATTTAAACTATAAAGTTTAACCACGTGTTTGTTTGGTTTTAATTGGCAGAGAGAATCGCTGAAGAGATATAAATGTTAGTCTTTTTTATACTCAGAGTAGAATAGAAAATCTACATCGGAGTATTTCCTGCCTGTATCATGGCTAGATACAGTGTGAAGTTTGTGTTCATTTCATAAAAAAAAACATCTCACAAATTGTTAAGGTGACCATATAAATTTTCGGTTTTGTTTTCTCAACATACCGGCAGGATATATTTAATGCATTACTGTTGATAGTAGGGGGAAAGGGTGTTAAAATCATATTCAATTTTAGCCCAACTTATCGGATGAAAATGATCTTTTAAGCACTCCGGAAAAAAAAAATCCGGCCAAAATAACACACACACACCCCTATTTATAGGTGCAAAATACTCTGCAAATATAAAAGTTTTATGGATCTATGACTATGCCCTCAATACTTACTTAATAATGTTTTTGTCGTTCAATGTTATTTGTCATGAACACAAATTTTCTCAGACAAGGAAAAAAGCAAATAAATTAACTTGTGATAAGGAAAAAAAAAAATTACTGCAAAATTTTTCATTTGTTATGTTTTTAACATTATTTCTCTTGTATGCAATCAGATTTCTATTAAAGACAAATAACACTCAAGGATGTCTTGGACAGGAAAAAAGTATCACTTTCAATTTTAATTATTATTGACAGGGTGCTGTAGCATAATTTCTTCCTTTATAATGAATATCAATCAGGTTGTAAAAGTAATAGAGCTCCTGAATTTCTATAATTGCAATTTATAAAAATCCGTTAATTCATTGAGTTTCTAACATACAAAAAATAATTTTTTCATTTCATTATCATAAGTATAAATTTGCAAAATTATATGAAAGCAAATAACTTCACAGATAATAATTCTAGAGAGCTAAAAATAAGTGCCATCAGATGTGATGTTATTTAAGGACTTTAAATTGGTGCAGCTTGTCCAAATAGGGTACGTGCAGTTCTATATAATATGAAGAACACAACATTTTTAATACCTGTGTGAAATCGTCAAATACTTAATTACTTAATCAATTTTGTATCTTTATGTATGACATAAGTATCCATATAATACCTCTTCATGAAAAAATCACCACCATTAAAATACCAAAGTTCCTTTTATTTAGTGAATGGATAAAGAGTGTCGTTACATATTCATGGGATTTTAAGAGAAATTACAAAAGAAAAATGCCAATGGAAAATATATTAGGGGAAAAATGGGGAAAACAAGGGGGAAAATATGCAAAATCTATAACCAATATAATATATAATGTAGATAAAAGAAAATAAATAAACTCAACAACAGTTCGAATGGAAGAGTTTTTAATTACTTATTTCTCCGATATATTAGACAATAATCATGGATCGATGAAAAAACGTTACTATATTGTAAGACAAGAACAGTGATTTTCACTTCGTTAGGATCCAGGATGTGGCAAAAGGAGAGGCGGTTAGCTGCGGCAAACCAAGTGGTTTTTCCACTTCCTCACTGTTCCTTTTTTTTTCCCTTACCGATTTTTCATTAGTTGTTTTTTCCCTACACCATCTGATATGAGTTTTAAAACCTTAATTTAAAATGAAACAAAAACTAGGCTTGTTGAATATATATACATTATTTTATTTAATTTTGAAGAAAGAATGTTATACTGCCACATCCCGAATATTCTTTGATTCGAACAAGGGCTCTCAACACGTTTTTATATGGTCATTAAGTCACGGTCTATTATTATTGTTTTACCAGTGAGATATCATTAATTTGCATGAATTGTTTTTCCAGAAATCAAAAATGACTGTTATTCGTTCCAGTATATATTCATACATACAGATAAAGTTTGCTTTATTAATTTAGAGTGAGATTATTGATTATCCTTCATTGCAAGGGTCTTCCCACCCTCTTTCTTCACGGCAATTGAAACCGCTATGTACCTGAAGTTTTCAGAATGGGATGGCATGCACTTTTTTTTTTTTTTTTTTTTGCTTGAAGACAAAGTGTAAGCTATAAACTTTCAGCTAATGAATCAATTTCGATTTTAAAATTAAAAAATTTACCTCTTTAAGTGCTAAAAAAAGTATTGTAATTATTTCGTGTGACCCATTATAAGGTCCAATCAACTTTGTATAAATATTATAGATAATATCGAAACCTACTTTTATTTCAACAATTTTTAATTCATCTACATATACCAATGTCAAAACTTTTTTCTTTCAACTTTATGGATGAGTTTTATGTTGAATAAAATCTAATTTTTAAAGTAATTTGAGAAAAAACTTTCATGCATATAATGATTTTAAATTTATGTTACAATATAATTATTTTAATTATGGATATACAAAAAGCATTATGTATACTAATTTTAATCAAAGCTTAGGAATAACAAATGTACAGAATGTTGGAGTTATAAATGACAATGTTATTATTTTAATAGAAACTTAAGAATGAAATAAATATACATAGAATAAAGTCCAAATCCTATAGAGCCTTTAAGAATTTAAATCTGTTGTAGTACCATCATTAGATAGAATGTATCGCAGCAATTCGCTCAGGATCAATGAACATCTTGTATATATTTATGACTCAGTTTACGACATTCCTTGCTCCGAGTAATATTTGAATACTTATTGGATATTTCTAGGTGGCTTTCAAGCATTTAAGGCCTATGGAGTATTCTATGGTCCAGATTCTAATCTCCGAAGTTGTATGTACATAAACCAAAAGTTAGCTAATATGCAATAAATATATATGTATGCTAATTTTACGCAGCCTGCTTCTTTAAATTATCAATACAGAGGAAGTACATATTTGACCAGCTATCTGCAGCCTATGGAAAAGATATATATGACGATCTTTTTGGTTTGGGATCCATCTATTGAGAAATGTTCATCTAACACAATCCCGAACCTATAATATTAATAAACCAAGGTATGTCTCTATGAATATATGAAAAAGAGTCACTGGGTATATGGTATATAGTGATCCATGAGATATATCATTAACATATTTTGATCTAAGAAATAACCATTTAGTCGTGTTAATGTAAACGTCCTCCCATTTTATTTAAGTTTTTTTTTCAAACTCTTATCATTATTATTTCAATATTAAATATATATAGATTGATATAAGTATTGAGTAGTTGCTTTTGAATGTGCTCACGAAAAATAGAGGATAACACTGTGGATTTCTTGAGGAGTTATCTTCTATTTTATTCAAACAAAATTCGTCTTTTAGACCACACCTAATTACTCGGCATTGCCAGATACTAATACTAGTATAGCTAAAAAAACATTTAAATATATAAGTTAGAAGAGCATTACTTATTTGCTGAAACTACGGAATTTAAAAAAAAATTGACTTCTTGTCGGCCCTCTATAATATTAAACTCTTTTTTATTTGTATAGACAAAAACTATTTATTGGATTTATATTGTGAAACAAATACCTTAAGAAAATTATAAAATTTATGAAATTAATAGATCACATTTTTATCCAATTATTTAATTCAAATATCAAGCAGGCCTCTTTTGTAGGTATACATTTGACTTTTAGAATCTAATAAATGTGTGTCTTTTAACATAAAACATTAACAAAATAAAATGGCCTAACAAACTTAATTTATGTCACTGTTGTAGTTTCTCTGTTCTTCTACCCAATTGGTAGCACGCACATTTGAGCATTACCTAACTATTTTCTAGTAGTACATGTATCGCCTTCCTTCTACAAAATAAATGAAATATTGTAGGCATTTAGTTCAATTCATATTTCATACAATTTTTAAATGTACAGAGTAATAAATATGAGTAGAGGGTTCATTTTAACAACGAACGTTTTTAGCTAAAAGAAAAGAAAAGTGCATTATAAAATAATTAATACGTCTTTAAAATACTAGGTTGTGTAATTCCAGTTAATAAAAATAAAACTTTCAAATATCAATATGTCAGCGTGCAGGCAAAAAGGAAAAGGGTATCCGAAGTGCTGAGTGTTGATGAGGTCACGTAGGTCATAGAGTGCTCCTGAAGTCTTGTTTACAAAATTAAAATCATGGTGGCTTCAAGTAATAGCATGGAGAGGTCTCTTGGCAGTGATAGACAACGAAGAATCGGGATTTGGGAGAATGTGGATACCACACTCACCATAAATCCGGTCAAGTCGATGAAGTAGCATACCAAGGCTCTCAATGCCATTGGTTGGACTATGGATTTGGATTGAATTTGGGAAGGCCTCCTATCTACGACGATATCGACAACTACTTTCAACAGTAAACAAAGTCAACCGGTTCAAGAGAGGCCATATATTGCTGTCTTGGTTAAAATCAAAAGACTCAGTTTCGCCACACTCCTCCCCAGCATGCCCCCTTGACTATGTCATAGCGGGCAAAGTCGAATAGAGAGCTTGTGCTACTTATCACCAAAATTTGGATGGCATCAAATCCTCCATGGAGGAGTAATGCCTGCCATGTCTGAGTCCTTCATCAAGAAGTGATGTGGCGCCTTTAGTTTCAGGTTAGAGGCCATGATAACAACCAATGGACATTATTTTGAGAAATGCTAAAAATATCAATAAAGAAGTCTGTAATAAATCCTCAAAGTTTTACTCCTTTTTCTTCTAGCAAACATTTACACTATTTGGTCGTTTTCAAATAGTACACTATTTACCTGGCAACTCTACACTCATTACTTTACGAAGAGAGAGAAAAGAAAAGGGGAGAAAATAAGCATTTAGCTGTGAATCCTAAACAACTGAATTGTGTTAACGTTATGTGTCTACGTGCATGCATATGCCTTATTAATTTTTTTTTTCCACACTAAAATTGTAAATAACTTTCAAGTCTCTAATAGCAACAATAACTCTCTGGAGAAGAAGGAATGAAATAGTGGTTTTATTTTCCTTTGAGGGAATTAGTTGACGTGTATACGTTACTGTTTATGTAGGTCGTTAGAGAATTTTTATTTATTTATTTTTTGGCTTAATGTTTTGCTAATTATATCATGCAAGTTACCAAGGACAACCTTGAGTCCCTTCTTCAAAAGAAGATTGGGTTTAATTTCTGAATCAGCTAATTAGTGATCACGATTATAAGTGATCACTATTTTGAAGTTGAAATAGTATCTAAGTACCTGTTTAAAATATGAACGTGACATGTCCCAGGATTACAAAAATAATAATGGCTTTACTCAAAGTATTTTAAAACTACTCAGGGTCAATTGAAAGATAGTTAATTTTGGTATGAGGTTACGATAATATATGGTTTTTAGATGTAAAAATAAAAAACAGCTTGGTTACTACCAAATGGTCCCTTGAATAACCACATAACAAGATAGCTTAGTGAACAACGCGAGGGCATAAAATATTTTCTTCAACTCATTGTACGTGGGTTCGATTCACTGTCGTTGCTAGAAAATAATGAGAGAAACCATTGCACGTTCATTGCCTAATGAGGTGAAGGGGAGAGTAGGAACATTGGAGAACCAGAACTTCATGTGATGAAATCCACATTGAATGATGTGGTCCCTGACACAGAAACACACTTCACTTCTTGTAAGTGACCATGTTTCTCTTCCTTCCTTCACGAGGTCCAAACTGAGGCACAGACGCTGTTGCTCTCCCTTCCATAGACGAATGAGCATTTTCCCTGTCGATGAAAAAGAGCTACCCAACTACAGCAGTGCTAGCTTCGCCTACAGCATGGAGGTCACGTGATCATGATCCCATCCTCGTCGCTACTGTTGTGTCTTGACAAAACTTGACGAGGTACCAACTATTTATTAAAAGGAGGAATCCAGGAAAACTCAGAGAGTATTGAGGAGAGAAAAGACATGGAGGAATAAGGCAAGGCTTGTTTAATAGGAACACGTATATTCTTATTAATACAATACACTACTCTAATATATGTACATATATATATAATGCACCGCTATTTATACTTATAAAAGGTACAGACAGTACTTTACAAACACACACACATATATACGTATATATATAAGACAATACAAGAAATAAGAGAATAAGAGGGAAGGAGACATTAAAAAAGCAACTAAATACATATTTTCTACATGCCCATTACTTTATAACGCCCGATCGCGTACAATAGCAATTGCTCTGTTGAGCCTGGTCTTGAACTAATGAATTATTACAGGCGTGTGCTGTAAAAACAAGAACACAATTTCTGTTTTTGTTTTTTATTGGTCTCTTATTTAAATCACCATTCATGTGTATTTTCACCATATATTAAGATTTGAAGTAAATCTAAAAGGTGGTATGTTGAAATGAGTTTTGTTTTCTCTTATTAGAAAGCGCTCTAAAGATTAAAGTAAACATGAGATATACAAATATATCGTACTTATGAATTGATATAAGTATTGTGGAGTTTTATGTGAGTCAGCACATGAAAAACAGACCGTCACTATGAGGTTTTCTTGGAGGACTATCTTTTATATTATTTAAGCAAAAAATTTATTTTTGTTGTCGCCTAATTAATACAAACAATGCTGTGTACCATTATTAGTACACCAATAAAATAAATCCACTTAACTATTTTGTTCAGAAGGTAAATGGTATTTTACATCAAATTAAGGATTCTTCTTCTATACTTCATAGATTTAATTTTTTTAATTGTAATAATTATCTTTCCAAATTTAATTAGTTTTTTTGATTTATTCAAATCAATTGACTTAATTGATGTTTGATTTATGGTATATATTTTCTGTTTATTAGGTTTTTTGATCTCAAGTTAAACGTTGTTAAAACCTAAAATTAAGTAGTTAATATTTATGAACACCTACTTAGTTAATTCTAAAAACATGTCGTTCAAAACAAATTAATGATACAACATGGCTTATAATTATTATATACAGGGTGCACAAGCCACCCTGTGCAGCAAAAATGTGTTCTTTTTTAAAGCAATTTTTTCTCCAAACAGTTATCAAATTAAGAAAATAAGGCCAGATTAACAAAGCTTGATAAATTCTGATTAATTTAATAAAATCACATGAAACCATTATTGCAGTCCCCATGAAAGGCGGACAGAACGAGTAGACACTCACTACTTGGCCCCTGGCAGACCCTAGAATTTATTATCGATCTAACGGATCAGTTCGTCTTTGCTAATACAGGGAGTTCTTTTGGTTTGTCGTTCGATCTCGCCTCATACACAAAAAAATCCATCAGCTCCAGATATGGCGAATTTGAAGGGCAAAATTTTGGGGAGTGGAAGACTTCAAAATTGTTTTCGATCCATTTGAGACTTCTTTTTTTTTTTTGTCGTATGGCATGGGGATGAATACTTCTGCCAAATGTAAGGCCTCCTATTGGTCTCTTTTATGTGCAGGTATGTGTCAGTGTAAGGTCCCACCTTGGATTCCAAGGAGGGCTCCGAGCCTCTTCTAAATATTTGGACCAATGAATTTGTGAATGGATTCCATTTTTTCAACTGGGACAGATTTGAAAAAGCAATCCAACAAAAAAATCATTTGCCGAAGTCGTTTTTTTTTTTGCCCAAGAGAGTGTGCCAATGTAGCGACATTGATTACTTGCGCACCCTGTATAAAGCTTTATCTATTTAATTATAAATAAAAAAATTACCTTTGTAATCCTGAATATGAAATTTTTGTAAAAAGCTGTGGATTTATGAAAAAAAATTCCAAAAAATAAGCCCCCTGAAACGTTATGCAAACTAACCTTCCCTTTTCCTCAAATTTTCAGGATTACTGTGTTAATTTATCGTTAAAAAAACAATGTTTTTTCATAGCAAAAATGCTTACAATTTACAATCCTAGTTATATTTTACATTAAAAATCATTCTCTCACATTTGAATACATCTACAATACATAGCTAAGTACGGGATGTGGCTCAAACACATTAAAACAAGTTTTATGCATGAGGTAGTTATTTTTTCATAATGATAGTACAAATTTAAAATTTTGTTTTATATGTTCTTTTTTGGTTTCTCCTTAAATAACTTCTTATTCAGAGTTTTTAAAGAAACAGTTTATCATACAAAAAAGTCCAAATATTCCTCCTGTATTTCAAGGTTGTGGATAGATAGTCTATTAAATAATTTGCTATTGGCCACTCTACAAGGATATTAAAAATGTTCAATTAGCTGATTCGGACAAAGCACACCAATTTAAGATTATTGTATAACACCAGATTTGACGACATATATTTCATTTCTCTAATTTCTTCATCCTTTCAAAATCATTTATTTATATTTTAAGGCGAAATACCTTGAGGCACAAGTAACGAACGCTGTATTATTGAAGAAGTTTAGCCAACCATGGTTCATATCAAAACAAATGCAACATTATAATCGTTATATATTTGTAAAATATCGGCTAATTAATTGTGGATTGCAAAGTAAACACACTGTACGTAGTGCAGGTGTCTTTAAGAGCAATGTGTTCAGTTTATATATTATTATATTTTATATGTACTACATATGGAATGCACTCTTCCGAATTTCTTTCACAATTACTTTTCTATTTTATTAAAAAGAAAAACTAATTTACAAAAGTTCATTATATGAAATAGACTTGTTGTGATACAAATTCTGTATACGCTAATGCAATTAAATTTCTTGATAAACGAGAGAAAAAGACAAAGGGCAATAGTTCTTTATCTAATATATTTTGGAAAAAACAAACACACTTTTAATGGAACTAACCCTGGATTTATTTGAGGATACAAATTCTTAAATTATCAAACTCCATATTCTATATAAAATATCCACTCACGTCAGGGATTGTACAGTAAACTATAAGCAATACCATGTTGAAGCTCGAAGATCTCACATATTTGCAAAAAGTAAAAACACATGACCTAACTGTCTTGTCTTTGACTTGTAATTCCTTTCCATTTGAGAAAATGCCATCATAGGAAAATGGTAAATGATGGTTTGCACGTTTCTGAAATTCATGAAGTCCTCCTGTGACCTCTACAACCTCAATATAGTAATCAAATTTTTCCCTGGTTTCCAGGATGTAAAACATTATCAACCCTGTGGTGTGACAGATGTCACAGCTTCTGATTTGGTTTTAATTATTAATACAAACATGACTTTGTCGCATCTCCCATCATCCTCTGTGAATTGATTCTCCAACAGATCCGAGTATAGTTCTTCCATTGTGACAAAATAAGACTGAAGGAATGTGTTTTGTCTGTATATTACGCCAGCTTAAAAAAATTATATGACGACGACATTTGGTTCCAGGGCGACCCAAACAGGGTGCATATTTCATCCTCAATCCCCGTATGTAGATAATCTTGTGCTGATCCTTGGCTTACATATACATAAGATCAAATTGACAAAAGGACTAAAGCCTTTTGATCATTTTAAGCGCTGTAGATTTATTATTTAGGCTCAAGAATAATTTGAAAATGATACGGATTTTTGTCACAAAATCATCTTTAGTGAGGAACCACATTTTTGGATCATGGATTTCTTAATAGCAAAATATTCGTTATTGGTAATGCAAGAATCCAAAAGTGTTTCATTAGACATCACTGCATCTCAAAAAAAAAGTATACTTTTAGGTGTTGACTTCATTTTGGAGGGATCTGCGGGTCATATTTTTTGTTCATGATAATAAACACATCGTTAATGAAAATCGCTATAGCACCATAATAACTTTTTTTTTCCACAAGGGCAAGGTATGGACTTGGCAAACATGTGGTTCCAAAAAGTCAACTTGTCACACAGCAAACGTAAGAACCCATTTATTAATAAGCAAATATGGTGAGCACGTTATTTCAAGAAATGGACCAGTTGATCGCCCCTTTCGATCGTGCGACCTAAAGACTTTAGATTATTTTATTTGGGAATATGTGAAGTTATTAGTCTACACCAACAAGCCCACGATGTTAGAAGAACAGAGATAAAATATCGAACGTAAAATTACAGCAATATCGGTCAAAGTATTGAAGAAAAAATTGTGGATAATCGGGCTCAGAGATTGGACTTCTGTAAACGTGCTCGGGGTAGTCACACTAGAGATATTGATATAGGCATATACATAAATGTATATGTATATAAATTGTACTGAAAAATAAATTGGGCAAAATATTTAACCGTTCGTGTTTGATTTATAAAAAAGTGGAAGCACTATTAACGTAACCCCATTTGAAAATAAACTATATGTTGGTAATCCACTATGTATTAGTGTTATTATTATTTATTTATTCCTATTTTGATAATTCAAAGGTATTAGCAAGTAAGGAGCACAATATTTTGTTATTTTTTTCTAATCTTTTACAGTACCTAGTTATGTTGTTTATCAAAGTTGCCAACATTTGTGTACTTTACACTTACAATGATTTAAACAATTTTCCCATCTTTGACTTTGTCGGAGCCGGTTATGTATGTTGCTGTATTTAATGAGATTTTTATAATTACTGGAGTTAATATTTTCCTAAATAAAAAAAACCAAGAGGATAAGGTATGAGTGAGATTTGTGGCACACCTGAAATAAGAGCCTTGTTAATATCAGCTGTTTTTTATGATTTTGGGGGAGAAAATAAATTATTGCTATAACGAGGAGAACCATCTATAGTTAAAATGGTATTAGTATTGTAATTTTATTTATTTTATGATGCATTTTTAGAAATAATTTACACCAGAGATAGGCAATATTCCATACTTTAGAGGGAGAAGTGAAGACAGCGACGACCGATTAAATAATGATCAAAAAAGAAGAAAGAGCATACACAACAACTTTTTTTTCCTTCTCTAAAATTGAAAAGGATTTTTTTTTATATACGCGTCAACTCTAATTATCTTTTTACAGAAGGGAAAAACAATTTTGAAATTACAAACTTTGAATAGTTGTTTGACGGACTGGTTTGTTAGCGTACAAAAAATATTTGGGAGAGTAAAGAATATTCAGGCAAGTACTGAGTATAGCTCATAATTCTTCATGTTTTTTTTAATTTTTTAGAGACTCAAAACATACTGGAGCAGCAAAATTCAGCTAGTGGCACATCACTATTATTTAAACATATTTGTTGATATAATTAATTATTGAACAGAATATAATTTACAAAATATGAAGGAAACCTTATTTAATAGCTTAAGAAATTATTAATTATTAGCTAAACGGCTTTAATATATGAGAATTGGTTTTTATACTTATAAAATATGATCGTTTATATATCCAAGATGTCACGCTTTCAGCAAGATGACAACTTATGAAAAAGCTTTATATGTTTAAAAAAGTTATATTTTATATTATGTTTTAAATCTTTAAAATACAAAAATTGACTTCTTTTGGGTTTTTATGACGTAGATTTCATTTTATAAACAAATATTGATTGTGCCCAGAAGAAAAATTAGATGATCAAAATTTGGAATCTCTATTAATCTTATTATGAATTAATATGGATAAAGTGATTCATTAAAGAACCACTTTTTTTTAATTTTTATTTTGAAAATAAGAGATTTTGCGTCACAAAGATATAAATAATTAAATAAGGTACGGTTAGAAGATTGAAGAATATAACTTTTTTTTAAAGTTAAGTCTTCAGTAATTTTTTCTGGACCGTGGATCGAAATTTACGGCGCTAAAAATTTCCTATTCTAATAAAAAAGTGAACAGATAAAAAGTAATTTTTATTAGTCTAGACCAAAGTGGACCGAACTTTTTTGTCATATTAGTTCAACAATAATTCTTAAATATATGTTGCTATAGAGAAACCCTAAAAAAGCATGATTTCCTGTATTAACAACTAATTTAGTCTTAAACTTGTAGAAATGAACTTATTCCTAAATTGATCATAATTCCCTTTAAACTCCACTAATTCATTTTAAAATTTAAAGTAAGAAACAACCTTTTATTGGAAAAATCAAAAATGAAATTTGTGATCTGTAACTCAATCCAACTCTGAATTATTTTTAATAATGTATAGTATCCAAAATCTCCTAGAAGGTCATTCCAATTTGGAATGTAGTTTGTTAATCCCTCATCTGATGGATGTATTGTATATAAGTTATGCATCAAAATACTTTAAATTACTATGATATAGGATTTTATAGGTGATGAAGAGATTACCAAAATAACAAATGCATAAGATTGACTCCTGATGACAACATTCCCGTCGTTGTAGATGATACTCAAAGATGATAAGAGCAACAGAGCTTATAAAGTAAGACCACTTATAGTCTATGAGAACAAAATGTTCACAAAATGATTGTCCTACAATTATAAGGCTCTACAATAAAGGCATAAGGCGAGTCGATTTCATGGATCATAGAAGCTAGTTCTTATAAATATACATATTGTAAATAGCTATATCGTTTATAACTCTAAATATACAAGCTATTACTTCTTGACTACAAAGTTGTAATTGCCAAGAGTCTGATTAAATATTAGGGATGGTATCAAGGGGTAATCCAATTGTCTAGAAAAATAAAAATTATCGAAGAATGTATTTCTTATTTTGGATTATAAAAGTGAATATTTATTAAAGTTTTAAATAGATATGCCTACGGTGCAGGCAAAAATGTAAAATATAATAAATATATATGTACTGGGTTCTGAGGCAAAACGTGGACTATTAATAAATGCTAATTATGTAATTAAAACAGAGAGGTTTTGTGAATTTTCATGCATATTCCGAATATCCTGTCCTTTTTGCATAAGTAAACAATTATAAACATTTCTCAAATATATTTCATCATGAGTGAGCAAAAAGGAAAAAGGCAGAGGATCTCAGACCTTTTAGTTGTCATAATTGAGGTGGCAGGCCGCAGAGATTTTGGACATTCTAAAGTGCTCCAGGAGCCTCATTTTCAAATTGGCCAAGATGGAAAATACCTCACAAGGAAAGAAAGAAGTGGGGGACACAACTTGAAAAGGGGTTCTGAGTTTCTGTGGTACCTGAAGAAGAATGGGATCAAGGAAGACGCCACAAAATCCATGGATCGCCTCTCAAACGAGTTTGACGTGGAAGAGGGGACAATCAGGAGGGCTGTGAAGGAGAACTTGGGGTTGCTCTCTTACACAAGGACCTCACACCACCTGTTTATGGACACTCTGAGTGAAAGGAGACTGTAGAGGTGCAAGAAAGCTTGTGCGGGGTGACTGTGGCGTCCGACAGCAAGAAAATCTCTTCTTTTTTAAAAACTTGAGAGAAAATCGGCCAGGAGGCCTACTACAAGGTGCTGAGGTTCACCATACTCCCATGGCTCAAGGTCGCCTACCCAGAGGACAACTATGTGTGGATCCAAGATTGTCCACCCTCACATACATCGGCAAAATGCCAGAAGTTCTGCGCCGACAACATGGCTGATTTTTGGGCCAAGGACATGTAGCCATCATTTTCGCCGGATTTGAACCCGTTGGACTTTGTTGTGTGGGGCACTTTGGAGAAGGAGACTAACCAGACATCTCATCCGAACGTGGACTCCCTGAAGGCCGCCATTGTGAAGGGTTGGAACAACTTGTCGGGGAAGTTTATCATCAAGTCATTCAAAGGCTTTCTGCCACCGTGTGGAGGCTTTGATTGCTGCAGAGGGCGGCCATAGAGTGAACATGTTCACAGAGGGCGTGTCTCAAAGTTTTGTAAAAATTTTCAAAATTATTTATCAAGAATAAAATTATTGAATTTTTTCTAAAATCAGTCCACGTTTTGCTTCCAATCCCTGTATGTATTGAAATATAATTATAATTTTTTACCTGTACTTTTGCTATTTCAAATGATGAAAGTTCTCCTCTTCAGAGACGCAATTCATTTTCTCCCCAAAATCATACAACTGGCAGCCGATTTTATTATGGCCTTAATTTAGTAAAACCACCTGTCTCACTCCCACCTGCCCCTTACACTTTTACAAAACCCCATCTCTATTATTGATGTACCCAGTAGCAGTCATTCATTTCCACTAAATTTGCTAAACTTTTATCAACAAAGTGACAAAAGTCTTACTGAAAATCGAAAGGAGATTAACATATATCTCCAGAAAAAAGATAAAAGATTGAAAATTAGGAGACTGTCTCCCTTGCTCACCCTTCTTTAACTTCTACAAAATGCATAAATATATGTTTAGTTTTATTTATGTTGAACAAACATCAAGGGGGTCATGAATTTTGTTGAAATTAAACAAAAAGAAGATTGACCAACTAAAAGGATTAAAACTTGATTTTTTAACAGACAAAGCATAAGCCAATCTATAGACATTTCTTCCTCCAAGTATGTAGATAGGCTTTATATTCAATTATTATGGTATTTTTACAATTTAAATATATATATATATGTATGCGGTGAAACATGGATGTATAAGTAGAAGAATTCTTTAAATTTGGTTTTCTCATTATAACATATACATATATTTATACGATACTTATTATATTCTTAATCGAAAAGTTACGGAATGGAAAGTTTTATTTTGACAATTTAATAATTAAAATAACACAAATCTTTATTATTATTTTTGACTCTTTTATGCATTGTAAAAGAAAAGATAAGATCTCATATTCCAATTAAGGACATATTTTATTATTATTATTATTATTAATCCTAATATCAGCAATTGCAATAGTATTATACATTTAGCACATAAATACAGGGCTGATCAAATCTGATGGCACTAGTTGTAGCTCTTTAGGAGTACTATCTGTTTTTAATTTTTAACTCACTCAGTATTACACATAATCTTACTCATATATATGAGTATTTTCTCTCTTATAATGTAATTTAAAAAATTTAAGTTATATACAATATTCTGTTGCTAAGTCCCTTTTCTCTTTGTGTGGAATCTTTTGATCCAACTTTTTAATGAGAGTCTCAAATTTAAAAAAGTAGATGAGTACAGATTAAATAGATATGGACAAACATCATTGTTTTGACATATCCAAACTTTATTTCCGCTCCTTCCCATCCCCAAAAACAACAATTCCATGTTAACAACATTAATGAATATGGATTTACAATCCATGTCCACTCACGATGTGGTTACATACAGATTGGGGATTTTAAATCCAGAAAATTTAAGGATATTGTACATTACAATTGCTTTCTCAAAATAAATTCAGCAATTCCCAAATCTTTTGCTCTTACCTGAAGGGGTAAATTTGAAAAACTTTAAACATCCGCCTCCAGGTTCAACCACAGCCTCCAACCTAGCCCTGAACCTGACACAAACCTTGATGAGGAAGCTGTTGTCCATATTGGCCACTGCCTAGAGAATAAAAGCCTGCAAGGAGTCACTGCAGTGTTATGGATACGTTTATTAGACTATCTTCCCTTGTTGCACACTCAGATAGTAGTCCAAGGGGTTAAGATCCAGGTAGATGGGAGCCCCTATTTCCTTTTTCAAAAACAAAGAGATGAGAAAGGGATGGGTTTTCCGTCATTAATCCCGTTCCAATTACCCAATTTAGATAAACAACGCCAATTTAAAATTATAAAAGGACACTGGATCAGTTAAAATCAGTTTAAGCTCTCAAGTATAATTTCCGACATTTCCTTTGGCCTGCACCCGGCACGGAAGCATACAATAATGGCCGCATGGCGTTCGTATTCGGAGGACACTAAAGGATTGTTTATTTTTTCTTATAAGGTTTTGTCAGCTGAATCTAATAAGCATAGATCTCAGGGTTGCCAAGATATGAAGGGCTAAGCTTGTCACAGATTCAAAATTCCCACCTTGTACATACATATAGGACTTACATACTCATTCGACAAATTTGGACTCATCATTTTGCCAATGTACATTTTTCAATGCCGTTGTCATTATTCAATATTTCTTAAGGAAAGAAGACCAAAATATGAAGTATGTGTACGGAGAGTAACACTGAGGATTTGTTGGGGAGTTATACGTGTTTTAAGTCCTTCTTGGGCTCAGAATATAATTGAAGATGGGCATCATAGTAATTTCTTTCAATGTCTTAAGTAGACACGGAGTGTTTATATTTTCTTCATCTCATAGCTGCTTCCAGCTAATTTAATAAACCTTCATTACAGCTTAGCTGCTCTTGTTCCAAACTTTCTTCAAATTGCTAGACCCTCAACTCTCATTAGTGCTGATGATGTGTTTGAACATCCTACCATTTAAATTAGTTGAAACATTACATTTCTGGAATAATTTTTGTTGAATATTCTTTTTTTTGCTAACGACAATCTTGATGATCTTAAAAAGCACTTTAAAAAATATTTGTAGATTTATTCATGGGATTTAATTAAACAATATAGCGAACCTTAGCGCGTAATGATACTTTTTTGTTATTTTTTTAAAGACATAATTTATTTGTATTTTATTTATTTTGATACAGCAGTCGTTGGGGAACATGGATACCATATTTAAGAGAAAATAACATTTTTTTGATTTTTAAAAGATCACTTGAAACGAAAAAACTGTTATCAAATTTTGTTTAACATGAACAACAATTGCTAATTTATTAAAGAGCAATATATTGTGTTTCTTGTTATAATGGTTAATTAAATTGTGTTATATTGTAGGTTAATTCTATACATTAACCGTGTATATTCCTTAAGACTTTTCTTATAAATTTTTAGGTAGGTGGGAAAAGTGACCAGGGTTTATAACCCTACAATGTCTCATTTACTCCTTAGACTATAGTGATTTAGATTATAGCAAATCCTAAGAGAGGCATTTTTAAGACAAATATAGAATCGCATATAATAAAATTGAATGTTTTAGGAGCCTACTGAAAAGATTCAAAACGAACAGAAGCATTTTTTTCGAAACCTCTAAGTGTATAATATCCCAGTTCACTAACAGAGGATTATTCTTTCATAACAAGGGAATTTTGCCCCAGATCTTTATCCTGGGAGAATTTCAATCTATTTGAATATGATGTACGATGCAGACATATAGTCCAACAATAGCTTGGACGACCTTTAGACTTATATCAATAAGGCCAAGGCTTCCATACAAGCCCGTGTACATTCTAAAAGAATGGAAAAGCTTCTCACCCTTTTAGTGTTGATCTTAGATCCCAATGGTAGTAGCCCCATTGAGAATATTAATATGTATAATAAATTCTAAACTCATAGATACAATTGTTTTTCTTAAATAATTAAGGTATAAAATTGTACTTGTGATCTTGTGGTAACTTCATTAAACTTTTTATTAAAAGGAGAACAGCTGATGGGGTCGTTAAAGAATCATCTTATTTTAATTGGTATAAAAATAAAAATTAATATAAATTTATTAATGGTTTTATCAGTGATCGTGGTCACACTTGTAAAAAAGGATACAAAATCTTTTTTTATTGCATTTGTTCAACTTTCTTGAACTAAATTAAAAAATTCTTAGCCTCTGTCTCCTTGTATGGTACACGAAGTATTATGATGCCTTGTATGCCTACATCATGTCTATGAAGAAAAGTGTAGATCCTTTTTTTGATAATTCTTTTATTCATTCTCATACTATGTTGTCCATTATAAAGTACTATTGTGCACATATATACCTATAACACGGAGAAAAACAATTTTATGATTCCCGGATTGAAGAAAATATTTTTGAATGTAGTAGTAAGATTTTTATGTTCCAAATTCGAACTTGTGTAATTTATAATTTTCACAATTCAAACAGAGTGAGTATCCAAAACTTGCATTAGCTGTATCTTTTAAGCAAAAGGACAAATTAATTACAAAATGTAAATGAAGGCACATTTTAAATGTTGAATCCAAAAATACATCAAAAACTATTAATTCTTAACGAATAAAACATTTTGTTTTTTTATAAACTTTAATCTAATCATAAAAATCACCACACCAGGTACAAGTAGTTACGCGTAATTACCAGCTCTGCCCAAGTATTATAAAACTCAAATTTTCTGCTGAGCTTATCTAAAAAATGATCTCCTCGTATAATAAAATATCAAATTATTAAATTATTTAAATGTTGTATGAATCCAATTTAATTTAAATTTAAGCAAAAACCTGACATGGGAGGCTTGTCCCATACTTATATAAAATGAACCAAAGATTATTTTGCCCAAATGTGTTTGTGATTGTTTACATTAAAGAAAGAAAAAATTATTTTAACTGTTTCAAATTTTTTTTATATAAATCAATATTTTATAAAATCTTCTAATTTGATCTGTTAAACATCATGAAAACAACATGAAAATACCCATTATTACAGTCATAAAATCATTTCTGATTATTTTACAGAATATAATGATGAATAATGAATTTAACTCCGTTTATTTGATTATGAGTCAAGCACCATTTACCTAAAAAAATAACGTACCTCTTGAGTTAATATAAAAAGCAATCAATATCATACTTTTATTGAATCACTTTTTGTTGCTGTTATTATTATTTGATTGTTGTATATTATAAAAAAATCTAATTGTCATTAGATGATGGATAGTATTGATGTACTTTTATAAGGTTATATATATATTAATATTCATAAATCTATATTTTATATAAATTTGTCAAAAGAGTTCAACTCGTTATTATTATACATGATACATTGAAGGGAATTAGTATACTAGTAACAGTAGTACCTTTAAAAAAATGAATTTACCTGACAATTGAACACGGCAGAGTCTCCTAAATTAACGGTCAGATTTGCCATACATCCCGGAGAGAACTCGGGTGGTGAGTTGATGCATGTGCTATATGTGAAAATATCCGGTACTAATGCAAGAGTTTCATGGAGTATGAAAAGAATGAGAAAATACATGTCGGAAATGAAGGAATTATGAGCTTTAGTTGGTATAATGATTGAAAAAAGCAGCAAATAAATGTCTATCAACAGTTCCTTCACTCTCTTTCTCTACTTAATTAATTAATTTACTGAACTCAGTCATTAAACATAGAAAGGACGCACACCTGCTGAGATTGCCTTAACTACACCTACTGATAGTAAAGAATAAAGTGTTTCCAACAAAAATGAGTTTTTGTGTTATTTAAGAAGAAGTCGAGAGAGAAAGAAAGAGAGAGAGTCAAGAGAGAAGAAACGAAGGAAGCTGTTCCCCTTTCGGATTTAACATTTTATGTCTTTACGTAGGGTAACTTTTATTTTCATGTATACTAAACAATACTTCACTTCTTTCCCTTCAAAATACGCAATGACAAGCCCAATTTTAATTACAATGTATACATGGTGACGTCATAAAATTTACAAGGGTTTTAAATAAATAATCGGAAAAGAATATTTTTATGCTTTCAATAAGCATTATTAAAAATAAATTTAAAAACAAACAAGGATGGAGCAACGCCGGAAAGTAACGATAATTGAACTTGACAACCCCAGAGCAAAAATCCCTAGATACTCAGCATGACTGAGTAGAGGTTATACCTTGTTATAAAGCCTTTCAAGGACTAAAAAATACCACTAGGACTCAATACAACACAAGAATTGATAATATCTGAGCCAGATATTAGTCTCCAACTTGAAGAATGCAGTTGACAAGAATCCGAGACTCACAATCAAAACTCTGGCCGTTGTGAGTAAGAACACGATGAAGAAATACATAAGGGATTATATTAAATACAAAATTAGGGCTAGATGATTCAAGCATCTGCTTACAATATTTATCTTGTTTTTTCTAGGATGAAAAGATCTATACATTGAATGCAACCAGCAACAGGAGGATATAATTTGTGGATATCAGCTCACCTTTCTGATGTCCACACAATCATGACAAAAATATCCGAAATATATTACGTCCCGAGGCATGATCAGTGGCAATGGAGATGTCATGGCCCCTTCCTTTTTCTAGTCAGGAGAAAAAGTGCGTTCTGAGGTCAACTTTAATATTCTAAAAAACACAATGGTCCCCTGGATGAATCAAAATTCTCAAAGGAGTCAGTACCCACCCCAGCAGAACTCATCCCCTACCCATACACTCAAGAGGACTTTGGCATTTTCACAGCCATATTAACACCGTGTTTGAGTGGCCTGCAAGCAGCTCCGACCTGAATCTCTTTGATCATTATTGGTGGGAACGTCTTGAGTCCATTCCTTTCTCTCCTTCCAACAATGTGAAGTCTCTAACGACCAGCATTAAAGAGCTCGTAACTAATTTCAACAGAGACGAGGTGACCTCAGCCTGCAAGAGGTGTAGGAACAAGATTGAAAAACGTATCAAAATTGAGCTTGGGCACATTGAATCAAAATTAAATGTTCTTGTGTCTACTTTAATAGATAAAAAGTATCTCAAAGATGGAAAATATATATTTTTAATTTCCTATTTTTGAAAAAAAAGAAGAGGTTATGGACAACAGTTTAACGTAAAGAATATTGCAGTAAACAAAAAATAAGCCTCATTGTGTCTCTCAACTTTTCCTATATAAAACGAAGTAAAAAAGATCCAAATGAACTGGTACTATGTGTAATAGCTGACAAAGGTGTTTATTCTATTTTAAAAATCCAAAATATAGATGAGACAGCTGTATATGAAAATATCAACAGAATACAATGTAGCACATAGAACATTACTTTTTGATATTCTGTAAATGTATGAGTGTAATTGATTATATATTTTGTAGATTGTAAAACTGACAGGCAACAAAGTAGAGATGAAACGTTTTGAATACAGAATTTAGACTAGTTCTACTTTTGTAGAGTAAAATGGAGTAGATGAAATTCAATTAATTCTAGAATATGTCATTCTAATTTTTGACTCTATTGATGGGCATTCCAAACTAGCAGTATTATCAGGCATTGTATGGAGCTATTAGGCGTCGACGAACAGACAAGCTTTTTCGTAATAGTATAAATTTGCAACATAAATATAAAAGATAAGTCCTCAAAAAATCCTTAGAGTTACTCTTTCAGGGACCCACTCACAAGTAGTTGTCATCACTTAGATATTCTATCCTCAAGAATGAAATAACAATGATAATAGCTTTTGAAAATAAAAATGATCATTGTTCAGATTGTCAAAAATAACAAAACTAAAAATTGTTTAAAATTTAAAACCCTAAGCATACGTACTCATATTTTCTTTTCTTCTTAATATGATATGATGAGCTGCAGTTGCATACGGCCGTTGCTAAACCTCATCTATAGTCAAATTCATTATTTTTTATATTTTTTAAAATGCACTTACATTTTTTTTTTGTATGTGATGCATTGAGCTGAAGTTCCAAATCCTTGTTGTTAAAAATGAACTTTCCCGGACAATCAAGCAACAAATATACAAACAGAGAAACAACTTTGGCATTATCTATATATATATTCATAAAATGACGGGAATTATCCGTATTATTTAAACCATACTTTAGCAGACCTACAAATTACAGCTTTTAAAAATAAAAGGAAAAGTAATTTTGGGGACATCATTGTTATTTGGATTATCTATAAGGAGTACCTAATGTTTACTATTCAATGTGAAACAATTATAGTTTAATAAATAGACGATCGAAAATAATATGAAATTAACATTGCAATAAAAAAAAAGAGCGATCTTCACTATATCTTATTTTTTAAACCTATAATTGACACTATCTTAGAAAGTTTCCTTCAGAACAAGATGGAAAATTGCTCTAAATATATTGTCTCTCCAACTATTGTTTGACTATTCTATAAAAATATCCTACAGTTATGTGGATCCTTAACTCTACTCTGAATCCAACAGAAATATATACTTATAACAGAGCAACAAATCTTAAGTGTCTTTCACTCACAAGTGATTACGCTATACTAATTTTTATCTCTTCAAATATAATTATATTAGTTTTCGAAAATAAAAAAGAAACTTTATTTTCCATAATCATATCTTTTCATCTCTGCTAATAAGAGCAAAGGATTTTTGCGTATAGCATTACTAATTGGATTATCTGTTACGAGACATGTTAACTGTTTCACAAGAGACAATTAAAGTTCAAAAGATAAACAACCTGAACACTAATAAGAGCCAAATTAATTAAAGGGATAGATAACATTGTAGAGAGGTTGAGTGTTTGTTTGTCTATTTTGTGTTTTAAGTTTTAACACTGGGTATTCGTTCAACCTTTTTCTTTTAAAAGAAGATATTAAAAACAAAATTAAAAACAGATAAAATAAAATGCTTGAAGAAAAAAAATATTTTATAGAAGAGGGGTCCTTACAATAAAAAACTATATAGAGAAAATGTTATCCATAGTCAAAGAGACAAGACAGACAAACAGCCCCAGTACAATGTAAACTGAAAACTTTGAAAGAAGTATAAAGTTAATAATATAAAAGTAATGTATCTTTTCTTTATTGTTACTCGTTTTATTAGTAACTCTTATTGTGCAAAATCATTGCAAATAAAAATGATGATATATTCTATTTTATCTCACTCTATTTGGAGATGATGATGATACAGAAGAAGAAAGATCACAAAAATGATATTATAAAATAATTGCTATTTCACGTACATGGATGATGATAGTATTCAACTTGGTACGAGCTAAAATACATTCCCTGTCTTTTCATTCCCAGTAAATTATTACGGAGTTATTTCCTGACATTATAAGGTGTATGTCTATAAACTAGTATGCATTTTTATAAAACGTTGTAAAAGGAGTATCCCAAAGAACTAGCTTATTGCTCGCATAGATTTAAATTGTGGTGAAGGAAAAGTGGGTTCTCAGCATTGATTTATGGCAATAAGTAGTTGATAGCAGGGGAAAGGCAATGATGGGCGTTACTTCTATCTCCCAATGTACCAATTGTATCAACAGATTCCATTACTAATCACTGCTTAAGATGTACGACGACGTCATTCCTAATCTATCAAAACCATAAATCATATGTGTCTCCGATCCATCACTATTTATCTTCAGTGCTAACTCCTCAACCATCCCTGTGCATCATTAGACAAAAACAACCAACAAGTTTGTAAACATACACCGGCTGACGTTCCTAAATATACCATTTCAAAATGGGAATGAAATTCCCGCAAATAAATTTTGAAGGGAATAAATTTACTGGGAATTAAATTATTATGAAGGCAAAGACAAGGTATGCTTTTACTAGGAATCTAATTACAAATTACGCTACAATTTGTATTTAAAGAAGGAAGAGATCCAAATTTTCTCGGATACAGATAGATTATTTTTTATACACAACTATACAAGTACATTTCAAGTGCCCAAACTTTCAGATATAGATCCAAAACCAAAATTAGACAGACACTTGTTTGAAACTTTATTAGCATTGAACCCGAAGTTGCTAAGTAAATAATATAGGGTCTGGATTAAACTTAGATTTTAACAAATAAAAGATGCCGATACCAGCAATAACCAAAAGTTACTACCATTAGACCACAATTATTAGTTGTTTTTTAGAATTATTGTTATAATACTACTGAAATAATCAAGTAATGGATTGTTTATGTAGATGTCATCCCAAAAACTAATCAAGATAATTGAATATGCCATGTTCAGTATACTGCTGGCTAGAAAAAAAATCCAGTTTTTAAATTTAATAAACAAGTCTTTATAACTTATTAATAAATATAAATATTTATTTAACTTAATAATAAAGATTTGGCTATGTATATAATTAAATTAAAACTCAAAATTTGATAACTCAGCTGCCTCACATTTTCCGTCCAAAAACTATGAAACTCCCGGCAAATTTATTTTGGGTTCACTTCCGTCCATTCCTAGATGTTGAAGTCCTTGAGGGGATTGACACCTAAATTGCAAACATGGCTAGCCTTCCTCTCAAGACACTCCAAAAAATATAAATCCAAATGATTTATGTCTGGTGATACAAGGAAACATAACTTCTTTTCCCAAATTTGTTTACATTGTTCAGTACAGAACTTTTGAAATTTTTTGGAAGTGCGAAAAATAGCTACATTTTGTTCCCAAAAATTATCCCCATTTGGATAAATTTTGTTATTACCACCCTGAAGACCTTTAAGATCTGAAAAATCCCTCAGATCTTTTTTTTAAGATTCTTAAAAGTTGATGCACCTGAATCCTGTTCGGATACCAGATCTCAGGCCATACAAATTTATCTATACGGTACACAAATACTTTGGGATCGGTTAATAATACCCGCCGTATCTTTATTCTGCAATCCTATAATTTTTTTAAATCCGAAGTTGGTTCGAATCTTGGATCTTTTTTGGATAATGCAAGTTTATCTATAGCGTATCTGGGTACTTTGAATCTGGATAAAAGACCTTTTTTATCTATATGTACTTGTATGCACCTATGTCAAAAATGTATGTACGAGGTTACTTTTTGACAACAAGCCAAATTTAATTTCCGTTTTCGAAACATTTCAAAAAAGAATATATGTCGTCCTCATTGTTTCTAGGAAAATTATGCGTCAAATAAATTTATGTTACATTACATTTATATGTTTAATTTGAGAGAACCTTTTTTTTTGAAAATATATTTTTTTGATGATTATTTTTTTTGTAAACATATTTTTTTTTATTACTTTAAACAAAAAAATCATTGAAGGAAGGTAAATTAGATAAATGAATACCAAATTACAAGTTGAATAAGATTTCCATATATAAACATCAATTAATTCGATTTAATTTAGCATTTTGTAAAAAAATAACTGTTTTATTAAAATGAACAATCTTTCCAAAGTTTAAATTCCACCAAATTGATTTTTCCTTCCATTTTGTTCATTAGTAAAATATTGCAGAGCACACAAAATAAAAAAAAACTGACAATGTAAAATGGGTGATACCTTTAACATTTGCACCAACATAATTCAAAAATAATTTGAAAATCACATGAGAATTGAAGTCGAATATTTAAAATAACTATATTTTTAATAATATTAACAATATAACTTATAACTCAAAATGAACTGATAGTTGTATGACATGAGGTTAATTAAAGAAAATCTCAAATATGAAATGAGACTATATAAAACTCAAAATAACATTGAAGGTGCTTTCAAATTCACCACAAAAAAATGGAATATTTGATCCTTTGAAACTTATTTTCAAAATGTTTTGAAAAGATGCCCACTTTTTCTAGAGCAGATGAGAATGATATCACAGGATTATAAATATGTTTATTATGCATGTCGGGTATGGAAGTGGATTGAAGACGCCCAATAGCCACAAGGCAACAGGAACTACCCCCAGAAGCACCATCAAGTTCTTCAGCATGTCAATCCATGGGTATACCCGGTGGCGGCCAATTTTTGTATACCCTTTTTATTAGGGGTGGGGGAGGGGCTTGGTTTTTATATTATTTTTTTAAATGAAAAAATTATAATTTTGGCGAAAAAAAATTGAAAAATTATTATTTTTTTAGTGAAAAAAATTTCAATAATAAGGTTTCCAAATTTTTTTTTTTTTTTTAAATTCAAAAATCCACAATTATTCATTAAAAAAAAATAGAAAAAAAAAATCAAATATTAGATTTTTTGGAAAGAAAAAATCAAAACTCCACCGTTATTCATAAAAATTTTTAAATATTACGGGTTTTGAAAAAAACATTAAAAAATCTACAGTTATTCACAATAATAAATAAGAAATTGAAAAGAAATTTCAAATATTAAATTTTTGGAAAAAAGTTTCAAAAATTCATAACTACTCACAAAAAATTAAACATTTTGGTTAATAAATTTCAATATTAGATTTTTGAGGAAAAAAAATCAAATTTTAAATTTCCTAGTAAAAAGTAAAAATTACTTAATTTGGAGAGAACTACAGCCACTCCAGCCCATATCCTGGTGACGCCACTGGACATAAAAATATTTATAAATCATTCAGTACATGAAATTCTATATACACTGATAGAATAAAATAAAAATAGAAAGAGCTGAAATATGCTTTATATGGTTAATGTCTCTAGTAACAGCACAACAGAGTTCCATTAGAGTCACAATAGAGTATGTATTGCTTCTGGATCACAGAGACTCATCCTTGAAGATATTTTAAGAATAAAACGTCATGTGTATTTTACTAAACAACAAGATGATTTCAAAAATAATTTATATCATAAAAAATAATTGAATAAAAGACAGTACTTTGAGCTAATTAAGTTGTTTATAACTAAAGTTGTATAAAATATGATCTAGAACATGTGTGATATTTTTTGTAGGTGCAACTTAAACATTTTTTTTTGTCTTCTAAAAATCTTATTAATATTATTTAATTTTTCAGGATGGAACCTCCAAGTATAAAGTAACACCTAGTGTGTATGATCATGCAATGAATTTTAAAATATAATGAAATCCGTCGACGTCATTTTGTTTTCCTTCTTTCCTCACTTGAGTCATAGACCTTTTCTCTTTTCCCATATACTTTATACACGTACAGTTCTGAGTGCATAAGTTGTATTTATAAACTTTTTTGTGGGTAATTCTTTGAAAATAAGCATATTATACAATATCCCTAATAAGTAATATGTTTTTTTATTAAAAAGTTTAATAATAAAGAACTGTGTTTATTTTGTTAAATAGTTTGATATTTTAAAAATGTTAAACTAAATATATTTGGGTCGTATGTTATTTTGAAATATTATTATATATAATAAAAGAAAAAATGCCGTTTCTATTCCAGGTATCTAGAGGTCCATTGTTCATAAAAGACGGAGGGTAACAATGAAGATTTGTCCAGGAGTTACCCCGTGGTCCATTGAAATCTGAACACTAAACTAGTTGAATAATTAATTAAGTTTGAGTGATTGAAATTAATTCATTTTTCTATTTATTAAAGCATAAAAAAAGCAAGAATACAAAAAAACTTGAGCTCTATAGATTACGCACTACTCGAGACAATCACACGTCAAGGTTATCGACGTATTTCCATTTGCGCACTCCAAGCATTTTGGCGTCCTCAGAGCCACGTTGTAAGGGCAAGCCCAAAACGTTGGAGAAGAAGAAGGGCTCTATCATAAAGGTCAAACTGGATCCGGGGCCAAATAGTCCAGGATAATCTCCTCACTCAATTAGGGTCCATACAAGAGGTTTTAGGTGTTTCACACCAGATTGTCCAAAGGGCTATTAATAAAGTGGGTAGCTTTGTGAGGCTGGAGAGGCCACTTTTGACACCCTCAATGAAAGAAAACAATCTCCTCCGTTACATGACTCTTTTGAGATTTTTTGACATCTTGACTACAATTTTCGGGTGTATGTTGAGAAAAAGGCCTGTAGTGACCGTCATCCAAACATCGAGGCCCTTAAAGCCACTGTCAACCAGCACTGGGACGCCATCACAGATGACTACATCTGCAGTGTGTGCCGGGTCTTCCACCACCGTCTAGAAGTCATAATTGCTTGTAAGGGTGGATACATTAATGATGAAGGGATCTGAGGCAAACATCTATTTATAGTGTTAGTTTTGTTGAAATTATATTGTTAATTAGTAAATTATAACTTGTGTAAGCTTAAAATTCAAAGTACTCTGATATGAATGGACAACTCGCTATAATTGTAAATCCTTGTTGGTCTATTAAAGAGCAACTTTTGATAAATTCCAAACTATATGCTCTTGCTATATAAGTGGTAGTTGTTTTTATTTCATTCCTTAAATGACTGCTTGCAGCTGATCTGATATAAACGCTAAGCTATTCTCCTCAAAAATATTCTTCTAATTGTCAAAAATATCAGGTTCCTTTTAAGTTTACGTACTGGCACATTATGTTTTATACAACTTTAATAATAACTCCACCAGGGATTAATTCCTTTATCAACTCATATTACCGAATAGGGAAATCCAAGGAGTAATCTTTATGAATCCTTAGTAAATATATTTTATAATCAATACCACTTCAAAATAAACATAGAAAAATTGTAGATATGTCACTAGTGAAGTGGTGAAGTCTTTCATTTAAAAATATATACTATAAAATCTTTTACAGTTCTATGATCAACTTTCAATGACCCACCCGAGCAAACAAAGCATTTGTTATTCTTAAACAACATGGAGTATTTTTTTTTCTTGCAAAAAACTTTCCAGATCGAATAGGCATTTTTGGTTTTTCAAGGTGGTGAAACTTTTATTCCTACAAAACAACTTTTCAAAGTCCCAGAAAACAGTTGAAATCCTTTGTAAATATTAACAACTTTATTTGACTCTACAGCAAATATGCTAACTTTTATCGTAGAGTAAACCAATAGAATATAATTTTTTTTAAGTCAGTTGATATTATAATGGAAAACCTTCAACTTTAAAACTCTTCAGACCTTAAAAACTAAGAGTGGTATTTTAAATTAACTGATTTATATAATTATATAGCATTATTATTCAAAAATTGGTAATGTTAAGGCTGCACATTTGACCGGTTTGATTTTAAAGCTTTATGAATCGATTACGGGTAGTGCGGAAAAGTTGTCAATTGGTATGAAAATTACTTAGTCAAAATTTCATTTTTTTACGATTTCATCTTCAGGTAGTACATATGTTTCACAGTTTGAAAGGAGACAAAATTTTATTATTTCGCCAATCAGGATTAAAATATAGCATTTATCATTATTTTGAATTAATTATTTATGATAAACATTATTTATAAATATAAAAAGTATACATAAAGTTTTCTTCTAAAGCTATCGAGCAAAACGAGAGAATTACATAAGAAAATTTGATCTTTTCTTTTTGAAAATGTAAAAAAAAAAAAAAGAATGCGCGCTATACGAAGATCATCAAATTTTTGTAACTTCTTTTCCTTTTTGGTTCCATACGATAATTTTAAAAGAAAACTTCTTAACATTTTTAAAGGTGTAAAAAATCAAACCCCTCTACTGCACATATCTACTGACAATTGGCCCAAAGTATCTATACTGAACTGTCATTTTGCCTAAAGACCATGTGGGATATGTAACATATTAAAAATGAAATAATGATAAATAGATATTGAACATACAATATAAATGTCCTATAGGTAAATTTTATTACTCTTATTTTGTTATAATTATATTTATAATGATCATTATATAAACACAATATTGTAGCTTGTGGTTCGAATCTGTACCGTTGTAGTACTTTAAGTATATGAGAAACACAACAACGCTTTGACTGGAAGAAGCGCTAGTCAATTCTCCGTTATCAATTAATCACTCGACATGAGAGATTGTTCATATTAAAAAATAAGCATGGATTTACGAACAAGCATTATGTCAGACAAAAGTAGAAGACTCTATAAGGAGGTCAATGCTCTTGCTTGATATTATGCTTGATTGTCAATCCATTGGTACATACACAAACTGTCTTTCGGTGAAAAACAAAATCGGCCAAGAACCGACTCACGGATATTCACTTATAAAGTCCGAATGGAGATGTCAACAATCTACATTTTTTTTATTATTACTCATACGTTTTTACTCTACGGGACATAGAATAAATAAAAAACTGTTAAACTTTTGTTTCAGCTGCCGTTTGGTTTCGTAATAAAACTTTGTAATTAAAAGTAAAAGTTATTCATTGTAATTAAACGCTACTGCAAGTTTTGAGTCCCAACTCTGTATAGGCTGAAATATCTAAAATATTTATCCCCCATTCTTCTCTAAGTCCAACAGGGACTTACGAATATAATTACCGAGAAAACCATCATGGTTACTCTTCGTCTTTCATGAGCAAACTCATTAAGTATTGCTTTACACATATTTGTTTTTTCTTGATAAATAAAATAATAATGAAAACAGCTTTGGAAAATTAAAACCCTGTTCAGATTACCAACTAGAAAAACCCGCTCCCAATTTCCAAGACATGTCTTATACACCTCTATCAATGAATGGCAGTAAATTCATTTTTAACATATGTACTAAGTACATGCTTTTTTTCATTGTATGGTTGGTATTCCAGATAATGAGCTCCTCCCCAACATGAGTATGTATTGCAAATCAGATTATACTTGTGGATGTACAAAATTGTCTCAATATGAGCATATATTTTTCTAAAAAGAGTTAATGTTGGTAATCTGCAAGACATTAGTGCTTGATTAATTCATTCTCCCTAATTTGAAAGTTCAAAAGTATCAGATAGTAAGGGGCACCCTGGTTTATTTAGTGATCCTTCCTAGTGGATATGTTTTTTATCAAGGTTGCCAGCATATACTTTTGATTTACACTCACAAGAATTTAGACAATCTTTCCATCTTTGGTTATACTTGGTTATATCTTAATTTGCTGTCAGTTCATTTTTCCCTTTTTTGTACAGTAAAATTAGTTCTACTCACACATCAATGAACCTATGTACGAGGTGTGTTCAAAAAGTAAGGGGACTTTTCAAAATTTTTGTGGGCAACGTACATGTGTATTTTTTAATGTTATTACACACGCCACGAACATATATTTACTTTGTCATCTATATAATATGTTTAGTTTGTTGGCGAGAGGCATAAAGGTTCAAAGTATTTTGTGTGTTGGGCGATTTTTTTCTATAGAAAAACATGGATCAAAGAATTTGCATCAAATTTTGTATAAAAAATGAAATTAAGTGCTCCAAAACACTTGAAATGTTACCAATGGCATACGATAAATCTTTTCTGATTAAAAAAAATGTATACTGCTGGTACAAACTCTTCCAAGAACCCGAGAAGATGTCAGTGATAAATGAAATTTTGATCACTGTTTTTTTTAGTATCGTGACTTAGTACAAATGGACGTACAGTCAATAAAGAGTATTATCTTGAAGTTATGCACCGCTTGCGAGAAGAAATGCGAAGAAAACGTCCAGAATTGTTGAAAAAATAAATGCCTTTTGCAAAATGATGATGCCCCTGCTCATTCATTTTTTCTTGTGAGAGATTTTTTTGCTCAAAACAATACCACAATCAGCCATATTTACCGGATTTGGCCCCATGGGACTTTTTCTTGTTCTTAAAACTGAAAACATCTATGAAAGGACGGAGATTTGCAACGATTGATGTGTTAAAGACGGCATCGCTGGAAGAACTCAAGGTAATACGAAAAATTGCTTATGAGAAATGCTTCCAAGATTGGAAAAAGCGTTGGCACAAGACTGGTGTATATGAAGGAGAATACTTTGAAGGGGTAGAACATAAATATTCATGAATAAATAAATATTTTTTCATAAAAAATACAAGTGACCTACTTCCTGAACACACATCATATGTACATTTAATTTGATATTGAGTTGACCTGATAAGTTTATTTTCATACTATTTTAGCTATACATACTCATAATTAAGCTCTTTAATCTTTTATATAAATAAAAGAATTACCTTCAAATATATATATATACAATTAATTAGTAAGTAATTCAATTAAATATTTCTATCATACAAAAAAATAATTGGAAGAAGTAGTTTTGATGGATGAAAAAGTGAGAACATGTCTATCATTTTCATTGCTCGATTGGTACTCACGATAATTTCAACAATGTGCATACAAAGACAAAAGTATTCATTAATTATAATTTAATTAATTATACGAATGATGATTGAATTAATGTTTAAAATAAGTAGTGGATGATTCAGAAATTTATATACGTACACTCTCGGGTATAAAAGCAGTAGCAAAACGATGAACATGAAATCAATTTTTGTCTAAATTGAGTCAGCTATAAGGCTACTTTTTGGTTCATTAGAGGGTTCAAAAAGGGTATCATGAATTACTTTATAACTTAAAACCTCTATTATATCACTCAATTAGTAAAGTTGGGAGGAGAAGGCGAGAGAAATATGGTACTACTTAGTGAAGACCCTTGAAAATATCCACTACCTGTTTTTCTTTTTAAATGGAGTTTTCCCATAAAAAACATGTCAACTGTATTTATACTTTTGTTCCGTTTCCAAAAAGACAGAAACAAAACTTCTTGTTGATGTCTCTTTGTAGTTTTTTCTTTACAGAAATGTCAGCTTCACCTATTAGACATTAACAAGGTAATTTCTGCAAAGGAATGAAAAGCTACACTACGAACAAAAATTTATAAGTTTTGTAGTTGTAAATTATATAGAGTTATTAATGTTGGATATGTTTTCTAATTGGAAACATGAAAAATGTTTTATTAATTATTTAAAGCATTCATCATAATTATTGGGGAGAGAACATTTAAGTACAAAGTAATTAAATTTGAATTTGCTCATGAAAGACAAAGAGGAACACTGTTGATTTGTTAGGTAGTTATATTTAAGTAAGTTCTAGATATACCAAGAGTAGAATTAAGGATAGAAACTAGGCACTTCCGTAGGACTATATATTTTTGGGGGGAAGCAGGAGGGGAATGATTGATTTTCGGAGTAGTTTTGAAAAAAAAAATCTACATTTTTTTTTAATTTTTTTAAAAACGAAATTTAAAATATAAGTTTTTCTAATCAAAAATCCACAGCTTGTCACAAAAAAATGACATATTTGGATTTTTTTTTCTAAATCCAAAGCTTTTCATAAAAAAAATTAAATTTCATATATAAAATTTTTTAAACCAAATTTTCAAATATTCGATTTTTTTGTAGCAAACTTTCAAAAATTCATTATTATGAAGAGAAAAATAAATTTTGTGAAAAAAAATTTGAAATATTAATTTTTTTTACTAAAAAATTCAAATATTACATTTTGAATTAGTAAACAAAAGTTCTTTATTTAGAGTTGAAGGCTGTAGCCTCTCCAGCCTACCCCCTGTGAACGCCCCTGGATATTGGAGTTATGCTTGTCTATGGTATTGCTAGATACAGATTGGCATTTTTATTTATTCTATACCTCTTATAGCATCTTGTTGTAGGCTAATGAAACGTCATCACAGCTAAGCTGCTCTCGTCTAATACTTTTAAAAATTGTGAAAGTTACATGTCTTGTTCGATACCTTACACATTTCGAAAATACTGAGAATTTACAACATCATGTCATCTGTCGTACTTAAGAAGCTACAACTTAGAGAAGAAACCGTAATCTATAACCACTGTAGTCCAACCCCTGTGGACACTTCCTGTATAAGTAAGTGTAATACGCAACATTAAGCTTAAATAAATAGTTGTCATATCTAATGCTCCTTATTTCTATCTTAAACCAAGTAGAGAATACTGTAATTTTGATCATGTGACTAGAACACAGCCTTCCAAAAGGCCCAATTGCATTATTTCATATATATTTTGATTTTTGATTTTATAGTGAGTCAAATCTATTTCGAAAAGAATAAGTAATACCGATATAGGTTAAATAGAATTTTAATTATTCCAATTTATATTCAAGTGTGCATTAAATCCGTTTACAATCTCTCTTTTTATATTCTTTTATAAAAAAACCTTTTTTGACATGAATTCTCTTTGGTTGATGAATACTAATTTAATTCATGTTGGGATATAATTCATCTTGAGAAAATTCAATTGAAACGAAACCCTTCTACAACAGATGTCATTTATTTTAGCTGCAAGCAAAGGGCGTTGCATGGAAATTCTTTTTTATTCTTATAATTATAGGTTGCGTTAATCTATTTCAAAGTTTGAAATTGTGCCAGAGACTACTGAGTGTATATTGGTGTTCCTGCATCCCACGTCACTTTCACAGTAAAAATATGATAAGAAGCAGACGTTAGAATCAAGATCTCTACATTCGAAGGGGGGGGGAATAACTCCCACAGAGATTTTTGACAAACTCAAAGTATTCAGGGACACAGTCTACACCTTCCCGGTCCGTGCAGTTTTTCTCAAGCAGAATGGTACTCTTGTTCATACGCCATAAATGTTTTCCTGCATTGCACGTCACTCACGACTACCTTTTTTATCTATTCTCAACCTCGATTGTAAAAAAGGAAAGTAAAATAACAAAACAAATGTATCCTTGTTTTCTGTATTTTTCATGTTGCAAACTGTTAATTATTACTTAAAACGAATTCTAAACAAAGGCCCATAACTGATATAAATTAGTATAAAACCCCTAATCCTATGTAATGTTGGATTGTGATAATATGAAGAGATATCGGGAAAATAATTGTTCCTTTCATCAACTAAGACAAAAGAGTTAATATATGCATACACTCCACCCAGGTAGCATAACGAGACTTAATTTAAACACGGACAGATAAATGTAAGGACAACTGCATATATAAAAATCTAAACATATATATACAGAACAGTATTTACATAATAATACAAACACTTCCAATTCAATGTAGATCATACAAATTAATAATTCCTAGCAGCTTTAAGAATTTAACTTTATACAGTCCTTTTGATAGCATATCAGTCACTATATCTTCACTCCGACAGTAGACGAGTGTAATCTTGTTGCCTTCGCTAGTTCTCTGGTTAAATGAAATCTGAACATGCTTGACACTACTCAGTGGTTCTTAGTCTATCTAATGGTCAACTGATTGTCTTCAAGAAATACTGTAGCGCTATCACAAGGTATTTGAATATTGTACAATACATTACGAATACAAATACATTTTTGTGATTCAGCAGAAAGAGCGATATATTCGGCTTCTACATTCGATAACGCAGCGGAATTTTGTTTTTTATTTTTCCAAGATATAGGTCCTTCATTGTATTGGAAAATATAATCACTTGTTGACTTTCTATTTCCATGATCTCCAGCCCAATCAGAACCTAAACATTTTAAGAGCTCTCCTTTATAATTTTGCTTTACCAAAGACCAAGATTCCTCGTGTTATTCAAGTAGCAAAGGATTCTTTTTCAAAGCAACACAGTGTAGGGATCCAGGAGCATCAAAATAACGGACAAAAGCTCCAACTGCATATCTTCAATCTGGTCTTGTTCGAGTAGCTAAGTAGATGAGACTACCAACAATTGATCTATTTATATTTAACAAGTTTTACTATTTGATCATCCACAACTTTGTCATCTTTGTTTCTAAAACTACAGGTGTTTCTACCGTTTTGCTATTCTCGAATCCAGTTCTTTCTTGTATGCTCATCAAAAAGTTGATTGACCAATCCATAAATATCAATTTTTCACATCTTGTAATATATTTATTCTAAGAAAATATCGCACAGATTCTCCATCAGTAGTCACAAACTTAGAGGTAATCTTGTTCTTTATGTCAACCAATTGGTCTTCAGAACCAATGAGTAAAATATCATCAACATACACAGCAACTAATACTTTGCCTTGTATAATAAACAGATATGGATTTTCTTCTTTCTGCTCAAAACCGATTTGTTTTAGATGTTGACCAAAAATAAAATTCCAACATTTAGGGACCTACTTTAATCAATATAAACTCTTCTTCAATTTACAGACCAACTGTTCATTTTGAGGTTCACTGGATCCCTCGGGTTGTTCAACATAAATGTTTTTTAATTATTTCACCATTCAAAAAACAATTTTTACATTAAGTTGATGTACTTGAAGCCCTTCTCCAGGAGCTATTACAAAGAGCAATCTTATAGTTTCAAACCTAATTACAAGACTAAAAGTTTCATCATAATCTTCTCTATATCTTTGAAAATGACCTTTCCTACTAGCCGTGCCTCGAATCTTCATATTATCAAGACAATTTACCAAATCCTATTCATCATGACTCTTCATGGATGTAAGTTCCTCTATTTTAGCCTTCATCTACTCGGTTGCATCTGAACTTTGTAGAGCTTCTTTCAGTGACTTTGGATCTTCGTGTAACTCTTTCCAAAACGATCTGGTTCTTTCTTTTCTCTTGTAAATCTTCTGAGTTCTTGCACACTATCCTCAATTTATGAGGAGAACAATAGCCGATATCGTCCTCTGAATTTGCTCCATCATTTGAGTTCTCAAATATTATCATTTTCTTGACAAGCTCAGGATCGCAATCATTTTTATTTATACCTATGGTATTATTATCAAAGCTTCCAAAAAAAAAAAAAATCCCACTGTTAGGTTCATATAATTTATAGCCTTTTATTTGTGCTCTATATCCGAATAACTCCATTCTTTTACTCTTGTAGTCCAGCTTTTGACAACTCTCTTTATGTATAAAAACATAAGTACAACATCAAATTCTCCTTAGCCAAATTCGGCTTCTTACAGTTCGAAATTTCATAAGGGGTCTTCCTTTCAACTGTTTTAGTAGGAAATTGATTACCAATATAATCCACAGTTCTCACTAATTCAGCCCAAAATTTATCGATTAAACCACCATCAGATAACATTGCACGCACTGACTCTATTAATGTTTTATTCATTCTTTCTGATACACCATTCTGTTAAGGATTCCTCGGTACAATGAATTATCTCTTGATGGATTCACTTACCAAATATTGACTGAATTCTTTAGATGCGTACTCTCCTCCACTATCAAGACATAAAGATTTCATCTTTTTCCCAAGTTCTTTCTCTACCATGATTTTCAAGTATTTAAATTTAATTAAGGCTGTATCTTTATTCTACAGAATATATACGCAAGTACGTATTGATTTGTCATCAATAAATGTAATAAAGTAATAAAATCCACTTAGCAAAGGAGTCTGTATACGGCCAGACAAATCAAAATGAATCATTCCCAATGTATGTTTAGATCTCCTCATTAATTAGGGTGGAAACGGTCGTTTACGAAGTTTACCCTAAATGCAAGGTTCACACAAATCATGGGATATAATTTCCATGGAACCAATACCTTTGACTAGGTATTTTTGAACTATTTATTGGATTCAAGATAACCCCATATGTCCAAAGCATAGATGCCGCTATTCAAAAACGTGCCCTATGACAATATTAACTCTTTCTCTATATTTTCAACATATAAGATAATACTTACCATGACTTCTGACGCCTCGTCCAACGACTTTATCTGACTTATTTATTAAATCATTGATCTTAATTGAAAGAAAATGAAGCTCCTCTTTCTGACGCTTTTGAAATACTTTAAAGACTGTAATCATTTCCAGATTAAGAGCCTTTACTCGCTTCCGCTTTAATTATCTTATGTCCTTTTGTCAACCCATAAGGAAACAGAACCGTATAATTTCTTATTTGGTAACAATCCATTTTCTTCTCCCCAGCCTTACTACGGCCAAAATCCTCCGCTCCCACTGGTTTTCCTGAACAAAGAACTTTAAGCGCCTGCAACAGTTGAGCAAATTGCATCAACCAAAGAAGTATTTACCCAGCAGAGAGAGTGTTCTTGTAGCAATCCATGCCGGACGAGACAATGTTGAGATTGCAAACATCTTTAAACTGGACAGATTCTTAGTTAGAAGAGTCAACAAGGAACTGGAAGAGTTTTGATGAGATTATAACTCTGCTCCATGCTACGCTGCAAAGGAAACGTTGAATTTGTTGGACCCAGTGTTTGACCTCCAACCTCACTGGCACACAAAATCCAAGATGATGTCCAAGATCCGAGAGGAATTCCGGAATCTACCAAAGGAAACGGTCTCTTGTTTTTGACGTCAAAGGCAACTTTACTTAATGATAATATTTTTTATTTACTCAGCTTTCATTTGGCATTCGTTTTATTAAAATTTAATTTTTATTTTATGAGAATAGTCATTTAAATAAAAAAATCATTTTTATTGTACAATACAACCTGTACATAATTTCCTGTAACTAATTCCAAATACATTAACGATTTACAACGATATTATCCCAAAGATAAATGCTTACTGAAAAACTATACATGTTGAAGGGACGAAATTTCAACTTATATAATTTAACATACTACGAGCACTCCAAGAGCCCACCATATTTTCCATGACCAGATATTATAAAAAATAACTCTAATTTAAGAAAAGGGTTAAGTTGGTGTCCTATTTATTTATATACTTATAAAGTTTCTAAAGCAATTTTAACTTTTGAAAGTTTTTTATTAAAGTTCTTGCAAAAAAAAAAAAAAAAAAAAAAAAAAAAAACTATTTATTTTAACACACTTACTACAATCACTTCATCAATGTCAAGGCTACCCTTGTAGGCAGCTTATAGAAAATGGCTATTTGTATACATATATCACGCTTCTAAAATCCTGATTTTTTTTTATTGCGTATAAATCGTTCCCAAAACTTTTGAAAGTTGTTGAATATTTTTTTATGTCTATATTTAACGATTTAGAGTTTTGAAAAAAAAATTATAGGTCCTTTTTTAAGGAAATCTAGTTTTTTGTCCTTGTTTTTATTTTTATAAATTTAGCTTTTTTAAAAATTATAGCTGAAGTAGAGAACATGATCATAAAAAAAAAATATCAATTAAAGAAGAACTTATTGAGCATCTTATCTAACAAAATACATTATTAACAAAATTGACATGGACTATAATTTTTAATTTATGATAAACTGAATATAGTAAGGACAAATTAACATATTATTTGTCAAAAATTCTTATAAAAGCTGCTTTCAGTTGATAACAACTCAAAGTCAGATAAATTTTATGAACTTTATTAAAAAGGCATACAAATTTATCTAGACAATTTTTGGATTCAATTCCTAATTTACAAAAATTATCAATTCAAAACATAATTGAGTTTGTCATCCTTAATAGCCAATGAGTTAATCAACTATACATGGGCAGTTAATAGAAAATCAGCAATATTTATCTTACCCTAAAATAAATGTTTTTAAATTCGATAAAAAGATGGTTTGACACAAAATGTCATCAATGCATATAAAATATAATGTAAAGAAGAGTTTTGAACAGAACTTTGAAAGAAAGAAATTTATATTCTATTTGTCCTCCCCCAAAAATGGAGAGAAAAAGTAGGAAATGTTTTAATATCATTAATATTTATAAGCAAATAAAATTAAATTATATATTTTTATACAATAAATATTTTTTATTCATTCAAAAATTGTGATGTAATAAAGGAAGACTATATGAATAGTTGGGCGCTATATGCGGTAAACAATAAGCGTCTGCAAAGTTATTATCCTTGTTTGAAAAGGAAGGATACATTTTTGAGGGAATCCTCAAATGGTATTTTGAAAATACCATGTGTAGTCATACAAAATTTAATTTCTAAAAAGGTAACTTGTTTTCACAGTATTTTTATAGATATTTACTTTTACGCTAACTTTCCAAACATTCAAATCTTCTTTATTTAGTCAAAAATTCAAAATAAAGAAACTACTGAATGTGGGACATTAGTTCAGACTGACGTCTCTCCAAGACTTTTCCAATTAAAAATATCTCAAATTTTGGATGATTTTCGTGCCTTGTTACATACTTTCATTTGTAGTGTATATAATCACCTGCTTACATGTGAAAAGGTTAGAATACCTTTCAGAAAAATTCAAAATACCTCCTTACAATGGAACAAAAGCTACCAAAAGTTCTTCAAGTTGTTTGATTTCTTATGGAGCAAAATCAAACATTGTGCTCCTACAATTATTGCAATTTCTAAGGTATTTCTTTACTCCAGAAATCGCCTTATCATTGCCACAAATGAATTCCAATTAGTATTTTGATCTCAAGGAAGGTGGAGTTCTTTCCATTATTCAAAAATATTTGGTTTTTTTAATTCTTGTCATTATTTAACGGAAAAGTTTGCAAATTTTTCTTACTTTATTCAAAACTACCTTTACATCAGTTCAAAATTTATAAATTTCGTTGCTGAATATCAAGCTTTCGATCTCAATATTCAACTGTTCATTGCCATCTTTTTCTTCTTTTTCCTCTTCATAAAATCATTTTTTATTTTTATCATCCTTGGAAAAATGATTTTTTGAATAACTTAGAAAAGATTTGCAATTTTATTTTCAAAAATGACTTATTAACATATTTATATCAATATAAAAATTGTAGAAAAAATTTGTATTTTATTTTTTCTTAGAAATTCCAAAGCCAATCAAAACATAAAATTAAAAATCACAATTTTGCATTAATTTTAATTCAAAGTACTGACTAACCGATTTCAGATACTTGTGTATTCGTCCAATGATATTGAACACTTCTTGTTCAATTTTATTAATTCAAAAATGTCCTGCTTGATGGAATTGATGACATCTTTGGCTTGTTTAATAACATTTTTTTCTAATTTCATAGTAGCACTTGGAGTAAATATAACCAGCTTTCTTGAACATAAATTGCAAAATTTCACTAGTAGCAATACAATTGTATTACTTATTATCATGAACGAACACAAATTGGAGCATTTTTTATGAAAATCTTTGGTAGGGTGTATTATTTGGTTAAAATATTTTAATAGCTTTTGCTTTCTTGTTTTATCGATTCGATAATTTCAGGGTATCAACTTAAAATAAACAATAATTAATTTTGATAAGTCTCAATTAAATGAGAGCATCAATGAAAAGTTGGGAATTAAAATGACTAATGATGTAGTTAAATAAAGCCTTAATTAGACGTACAAATTTTAACTTATACAGTCATAACCATAAGGGTTATAGTTCAGTAAATTAGTTATCTAAATGTATGAATATAAAATTTTAAAATTGTTTTTAAATTAAATTCAGACATGTTATACCAGAGATACATATTATTGAAGTTATTGCATAGAAATGAAAATTTAGAACTGGTATCTTTACTACAATTTGTATTCATATTCTTCCTCTTACAGAGGCTTCCAAGTGATCTAAAAAATGTAATGACATCTGAGGTTATTTCCTTCTGAACATTCCTCAAACCATTGGGATTATCACGCTCATTTCCTGTTTCTGTTATTTTTGTATACCGGCGGGATATGGGTTATCTAGTTATGTCAATTGTGTGAATTTTTGGGCTGGACCACTTTAATATTAAACTCCTGATCTGTAGTCAACTTACTTTTCTACTTCATTCGATTACATTCAACCCCTGATTAAACATTGACGTGTTTGCTCATAAAAGACGGACAACAACCTTTAAGATTTGCACCCTTGTTGGACTCTGAGTAGAATTGAGTTTTTACGATGGAATAATTTCTGGGAATGTACTTGCTTATTTCCTCTTCCTCCCTTGTACAGTCAATAAAGCTAAACAGCTCTCTTTCAAAGTCATCACTAAACATATCCTTATATTCCCGTGAGGTAGTTGCAGTAAGAGCTTTGCAGATATCATGAATTGAAGCAACATTATGTACGCATAAAGAGCATCATTTCAACAACATTGATTTTTGGTCCTTTTCAAATGATTTGTTTAACAAACACGCTTCAAAAAGAGTTAGTTTGTTAAAGTATTATGTATGTGCATAAATAACAGAGTGAATAAAAGGGGATGAATAAAGTAATGATACACACAAATATCTATAAAACAACCAAGAAATGAGTTGCACATTGTCAAGAGATTAAAGATGTAATCTTTATGTAATATGTTGTATATAGACATACATTGTGGCTTATCTCTTTTTCTCTTTTCATTTTCTATAAAAAGATTATTAAAGGTTCACATGTATGTAATACATGCAGCAAGTAGCTCACTTTATTTTATCAAGCAACCTTTCCTCCAAAAAGAAAACAAAACAAAAGGCTCAAAGCTGGTTTGTAGCAGTTGGCCAATTCTTATTAATAATGGAAATATAATTCAATAATGGTTTAGAATTGTTCATAAATTAAAAGAACTAAATTACACTTAGTGTTGTGTTTTTTCTTATTTAGGACTGAAAACTGCAGTCTTTTTCAGTTTAGTCTCGCTCGTATCCAGTTCAGTCCTGAATATATGTTCTTCGGACTGACAGTCTTAAGAATTATTCCAAAAACTGATATTGTCGGTCCCAAGAACTGGTAGGACTGGACTGATTAAATAAAGACTGGTACAAAACTAATTAAAATTCATTTATTCGACGTTTAAAGCTATTTCATTTAAATATGCATAAGAAACCAAATGGGAAATATTTATTAACTTTGACATGCTGATTTTCATAAACCACACAAGTTAGGTAAATCATTCTTTATGCAAGAGATGAACTACAATTACAAAACGATCCTCTGCAATTACAAAATGATCCTCTGTCTCTACACGGCCCTATACTCCTTGCACGATGAAATCCGAATATCGAAAGACATATTGGCCCCCTCATTCTCAACTGTACCTTTGAGATCTGCAACATTTTTGGGAAGCGTTGCAAAGGCCTTGCTCTCAACTTCTTCCCAAACAGTATTGTCAGGTGAGGTGATGAAAGAGGCCACATTTCCAGAATCCTACAGAGATTTTCATGGAACAATGAGGTTACCTATAATGGAGCAAAATTTCGTTGCCATACGTAATTGCATTCTGTGTATTTCTTATCCAGCTAGGCCTTAATCACCTTTTTTATATCATTGAGGTAAGTAAAAATTTGCTGATTTTTAGGCTTATCCTCATTTTTTGCAGATAAACTGGTCAGGAACTTATCAGTGGGTATTTTGTTGTGCTTGCCAATACCAAGCTTCCTGTAGAGTATTTTCTTCTACCCTCCTTAAGCTTCTTGACAGTAGTAACAAGGATCCTGGAGTATTTAATGAAAACCCCTCTAGTTGAGAATTCTCACCCCCGGGTGATTGGAAATACATACATTATTGCGTGTGTTTTTTTCTGGGTCGGATCAAGTTACGGATTTCAAAAAGGCTTGATCTGTGATCTATAAAAAACCATGAGGTATAATTTTATCACATGACATATTCACCGCATTTGTATGATTTTATATAATTGGTTCCAACTTTATTTTTGTAAATCAATCAAATTAATTAGATAACTAGCTTGTGCGCCTCTAGATAGTATTATAAATCATTGACCTTAAGTTAAAAAATGATTAAATACTTAAAAGTTAATGATTTATTATACTATCTAGAGGAGCACTTGCTCCAATCACGCAACGTTTTGTGTTGAAAAATATCATTTATGATTAGAAATTTCTATATGACAATTAATAGGAACTTTGTACAGATATATAGATATAGTATTTTGGTCGTTGTTGTAATTTTATATCAACATCACGTGGACTAATGGACTGAATATATATAATTCAAAATTTAATGAAGAACAGAGCTGACTATAAAATTAATTTATCAATGGTTGATAAATAATAACTCAATCATGTTGATATTATTTGTCTTTTTTCTACTTCTTCCAGGAATATAACTTATCCAATCAAGATAAAAAGTAAAGTTCGAACCGATATATATATTTCCAGGGATCCCATGATTTAAACATTTATGAGCTAGCCAAACGCATACATATTTTGAGAATGCTTATTAGATAAGTATTTCTAATATTAAAATAATAAAAAAACTCTCCCGTAGAATATACGGATACATATTATAATAATTATCAATGATGACCTGAGGCTATTACCCTACATTATACAATGGCTCTTTCAGGTATATACAAAAATGTACATATTTATGTTCAAGGAAAATTATGGGAAAAAGTATTTTGAAAAGAAAAAAAAGTCCCTAGAGCATTTACCAATTTTTTACTCAAATTAATATATTCGCTTTTTTTAAACAATTTGTATCCTTGAAATCCTTTGTTTAACGAAATCTAGAAACCTACTAATAACATCTTATATTAAACGAGGATTAAAATACAGTGGATTGCAGTGAGTATTTGGTGAAACCACAGCATAATCTATCTTCATTACGTTGTAATCGGACATGAACATTAGGGTGACAATAAATTCAACTTTTTTGGAAAAGTAAATGTCTTAGGTTGAAAAATGATTCTTAACTGTACAAAAACATTTAAAAAAATATATGAACAGTTTTAAATTTTTTTTAAAAGTTACTCATCTGCCCTAAAGTTTTTAAATTTTACATTTTCAACAAAAAAAAGATTGTTTTTCTTGCAATAATGTGCAGAAAAGCTTCATATTAAAGCTTTTCTGCAAAAACAATAAATGGAGTTGACTAAATTTAAAATAAAATTTTTGTAACTATTTCAACAAAAATAATATTTTTATCTACAAAATAACGTCCATTGAAGTTGATTGAAATTTAGCTCATTACCCTTTTTTTATTTATTTAGCATATTGTAACCCAACTTTTGGACTGATAATTTTTTTTAATTACATTTATACTATATTAAATTCACCAACAAAAAAAATTCATGGCCTTAATGACGATTTTATGACCTTTTCACGGAAATTGAAGATTTAATTTAATTTTAACACGGAATACAAGAAATAAAAATGTAAGTCATCCTATTTGAAGAGTGTTTATTGTGATGATTGGTACTAACTGTAAATAAGATGAATTTTTAAAAAATAGGTCCATATATGGGTGAAAATCCTTTTCATAACATAGTGAGTTAACTGGGTAAAAAATAAAACCACAAAATAAAACGTATTTAATTCCATGATAAACAGTTGATTGATAAATATAATTACTTCATTAAATTTTTAATCACTCTTGTTACTCTTCTTTTAATTGTGCACTCGTAAATATCAATTGAAATGCTAAAAATACTTTTACGAATATAAAAAATGGAGAAAAAATACATCTTTATTATATTAAAAAGATTCATTACTTAACGCTGATAAAAATTTATTTTAAATATTCATTATTTATACGAATTTTGGGAATCAAATTAGTAGACATCAGTGCAGATGAAGGCTCCATGAATTAAATAAAGCAATAGGTTGTACTTTATTACAATTTTGTATCTACCGTTTTACTTTTCAGTCTTCATAATAAAATATGAAGAATTTAAGAAATCAAAATTAAAAACAAAGGAACCACTTTTAGGCAAACAGTTTATTGCATTCATTAAACCTCATTAAAAAATTCCTAAATATACGAATAAGTTACAAACAAGGCAGTATCCTAATAAATGAAGAGTTGCATTTAAGCTGATCTAATGGTTCAAGAGCATTCTGAAAAGTATTGGCGATGAAATGTAGTTTTAAAGGATTAAGATCTGTGTACAAAGAAATTGATAAATCTTTGGTCTTGTCGTGAAAGATAAATAACACTTTGGTATCACCTTTGTTTTCCATGGTCTAAAATCTACATTTATAATTTGAATATAATGCATGGAACACGAAAATGATGTTTAAACCTTCAACAAAGAAATAAATTGACCTTAAGAGCCTTTTTACTCAAGCTTTTAATTATGCTTCAGAGCCATATATGGTCGTGAAAAAACTATATATAAATGAAAATCAATTGTTGCTAATAAATTGATAAAATTTATTTTATTATCTTAATTATAATTCCTCGAAAAAGTCTAATTTAATTTACAATTTTCTTATGAAATATTTAATATAATATAAGCAACGGATAGTTTTAATATAAAAGTTCTAAAATAAGATATATGAATTAAACTATAATAAATAATTAATATTTTAGAGGCAAAGAGTTTCACCCCAATTTAAATATTTTTCATATTCATATTCAAAGTAAAAATAATTCATTATTTATTTAGTAAGTACCCATCAAGCTTGGAGCTAAACCTTTATGACCCAAATTACTTTTGAATTAGATTTTTCAATTTTAAAAAAATATATGCATCTAATTTAATAATTACAAAATAATCCTTATAAAAAAAAAATAGAGGAATAGAAATACACTTTCAACGATAATGATAAAGTAATCGTTGTTTGAAAGGACGGAAGACCAGTTTCAAATTGCAAAAAAATTTATTTAAAAAGATCAAATCGGAAAGTACAATCAATATTCCAGAGATACGAAGAAAAAATTAGAAGTAAATCACCCTCATTTCTGCAAAATTTACAACACTATGGAGGGGTCGACCTATTGGATAATTTGGTTTCAAACTATGCAATAATTTTACGAGGAAAAAAACGGTATTTGTGGTTTTATAATTGGTTTTTAAATGTGCAAATGGTGTATTTATAGAAATAGTCCTGTAATTTTAAATTCATAGGGGTAAAAAAATATTAATTGATTTTTAACGATCAGAGTGAATATATCAACAATATTATTTATCCAACCTGAAAGCATAAAACAATTTCTTGCGTACGTAACGACTATGTAGGGCATCTAATTGTCAAAAGAAATAAACGAAATGTTTGTAGACCTTGCATGTCAAGATGCATTCATAGTTGTAAAAAGCGTGACGCAGGTTTGAGTACTAATTGTTTTATTTAACATTTGTAAAATATTTGAATCAATTTATATCAGAAAATACTTTTTATTTATTTATTGTAATAAAGTTAACTTGGAATAAAGAAATTCCAAATTAGTTATAACTCTATTTATAACATCATTTTAATTTATGCATACAAATATTTATGTAGGAGATCTTCCCAAGAGTACAAAAATGTTCGTGCCCACCAACAGCATAAGTGGCACTTTTGATGAAAAATGATTTTGAATATTAATATAGGAACTAATAGAAGCTACTTTAAAAAATTTCATAAAAAAATTACAACAATCTCTACACTCGGGACAGAATGGGTTACTTCCAATGACATTATTGTAGATCAATGTTCACAATTTTAAAATATGATGCATGTCATCAAAAATTCATCTACAGAGGGAATTTAGACAAGTGATGGCAAAACTATGACAAGCGTGTCACTTGTGGCATAGGGATTATCTCTGACACAATGATGAATCGCTGATAGGACATTTTTATCATGGATTGTTAATTTACAATAATATTCATTGGCTTTATGTGCGTTAAGCAAGGGAGGCTTTAGCCCCACTCCCTCAAAATAAAGGAATTTTTGTCGTTATCATCCAAAAATGATCGCCTTATAGAAAAAAGTTTCTTGCCAAATCAGACAAAAAAAAGTTCATTTTTTTCCTTATTTTCTTGTTAAATTCAAGCTCGAGAAAAAAAAATCACTTGAGTATTATATTTCTGTAAAAATAATCTCCCCTCAACATAAAATTATATTAACATCCCTGGAATAATAGAGAAAAAGTTAGTGAACGATTTCTCCAATGCTTAGATACGATAAACCTGCTTCAAAGCATGAAAAATAATAATGACTTTGATTAATGATTATGTCATGTTAATTGAATTTGCTGCCCTATAGTAACAACATACAAAAATTATTTGTCATTTGGATTTGACACGCAAAATAAAAATAAAAATTTTTTACACTTCAACTAAAAAGTCTAACCTTTCTGGTCTAAACCAAATTTTAAATAATTTATTGGCTGGGTTGTACTTTTCGTTTCTTTGAAAATCAAAAAACTGGTAGTTTTTCTTCTAGTAGATTTCAAAAATGTAATTTTCAAAAAGATAGGATAACCCTAATTTACATCCATTTCACTTTGAATATTAGCGAACATGGCTTTTTTTCTATATTTCCCAGTGACTCGCTATCTATTTGTATTTTATAGATATTTATATGAAGGGAATGTATATGCATTGTTCTTGCAGTGAAAAATTAAAATATGAATAAATTTTAATCATTTAATTATTCTAAGGTAGTTATTTGTACACTTAAAAAAGGCAAATAAGCAATAATTTTAATTATGTTTTATTTGAAGAATACTTAAAAACATATATATTTTTATTTATTAGCCTTATGATGCATATCTGTTGAGACTATATTTTATCAGTTAGTTCATTTTTACTCAAAATATCTAATAAGAGAAAAGAAATATTAAAATCCAGAATAATTTATCTATAAAAACTTGTTTGATGAAATAATAGAAATATTTAAATTACAATTGAATCAATTATAGAGTTTCAACTTTTTCTTTAAGAATATGTTTCTTATAATTTATTTGAAACATATGAAAGTTATAAAAATCTTGCTTAGGGTCATTCTTTGACATCGGTCACCAGCTGGTCTCCTGAGTTATAATTGGACCGTCTCTATTTTTTTGTGAAAAATACAGTGAAAAAGCTGTTTTGACCATTTTAACAGCCCTTTCAGAACTTTGTATGGCCATTTCAACACTTTTATTGGTGTTTAGTTGAAGCTCTTCAATTAGGAAGTTGCTAAGGAGCAGAGGTGGCTCTGACAGTTCTTCTAAACGGTTGATCGTTTAGCCCACTCTCTCTTGTGATCCTCAGGATTCGTTCAACCCCTATGATTATCTCCTTCTGCCCATCAGAGTAAACCAGAGCTTGTAGCTTGTAAGCTTCTGAGATAATTAATTTGAAATATGGCATGCCTCGACCCTCTATCCAACATTGATTCCTCTTGATATTAAACCAACATCGATAATATTAACTGATGATAAACTCCACTACGAGTGTCAGATTTTTCATCCTCAGTCCCAGATTTGATACACAGAGTCTTAAAATTTTGTTAGGAATGGTAAGACAGCAGCTGTGGTAAACAAATCGGATCTCCAAGAAATTCATCCTTTCAGGAAACACTCTTTCTCTGAATAGCACACACTCTATCATAGAACCGTACTGTTGATTTGTAGCCAAATATTGAATAACTTTATTACAGAGTTTGAGTATTGGCGGGTCAGTAGAGATTTAGGGAAAGTTTGAATTGATATCCAAGCCTGTAACCAAGTCCAGCAGCTTTCTTATTGGTCCAGATAATATAACATAAGAGAAAATTGGACCATAAGGCTCAACAATTAGCCAGTGTAAGAGAAGTTCATTAGTATGCAGACTAAACTCTAACCAGACCAGTTTTCTCCCCAGCTGCATTTCAAGTTTTTGGAGGACTCGAGTATTTTCACCAGTTTCTCATTTATTGAGTCCCATCCAATGACCATGACTGTTTTATCAAAACCACTCTCCTTTAACCACTTAAATATAAACTTTGCAATTTTTAGACCGTGGGATTCTTCCTTGTTTGCATTATCTGGTATAAAATGATGATTGATCATATCAATGAATGACTGTTTACTGCCCATTGTTTCCATAACCACTTTAGTCCAGTCGATTCTTCTATGAAAAGGAATACAAAGGATTGGTTCCTCCTCCCTAAACCTCCTTTCAAACCAATCTTTCATATTTTTCATCAACTTCTCCTGTGCTCTTGTAATCTCTAATTTTTGTAAATGATTTACGTTAACGTTTTATTAAATTAATTCATGACTCTATAATTATGTCTGTTAACTAATATGAAATCAAAATCAATTAGGTTTAAATAGGTTTTGGCTTTGGATTTATAATATATTCAAAAATTAACCTAAATTACCAATCGGGCTCAATTATGACTTTTATATCAACAAAAAGTATAACATCATCAAATTTTAAACTTACTTAAATTATTGTTAAGTTACGATTAAAACTTCTTTACAGCTGAACATTATTTTCCCTTAATATGAATACTTATAAATAACATAAAGAAAGCCATTACTTGAAAAAACGTATTTTCTCTTATTTTCGAAGTGAAATGGATGTAACTTTGGGTTATCCTATCTTTTGGAAAAAAAAACACCACTGGTTTGTGATTTGCGAAAAAAAAAAGAAGTAAAAACTAACGTAATATAGAGACGGATTTTTTTAGGGACATATCTAGAACATATTTCTCTTTTAAACATCCCAGATTTTTTTGACCGAAGAGGGATTTTCAAACCCCAACACTAGTATTTAGTACATTTTTATTGATTAAAAAGAATTAATATAACTTTTTATGAACCTTAGATTAATAACAAGAAAGGATGTATATAGATTGTACGTTGTACCTAGTTATGAAACTTTCATTTATGAGGGTATAGTTATAATTAAATAAACTATGAATTCATTATAAGCCTTTCTTCAGTGTAATTCGAATAAAACTATCTATAAAGGGTGCAGAAGCAAATTTTTTGGTCGGCAAACTTTTGGATTCAAGAACTCAAAGTTTTATGAACTGAATGCAAAAAAAAATATAGAAACCAAAAATAGTTGGTAAATCACATAGTTTGCATCTTTTTTTTAAAGTCTTCTGTTAATAATATATGACATAAAAACATACATCATTTAAAAATTGTGCAATTAAATTTAATAAAAGGAATATCAATTAATATAGTAGTTTAAAATTAGCGCTCAAATACCTTTTCAGAAACAAAAGTACGTTAAACATCTTTACAATAAATAAACAAAATAATTTGTCGATTAAAAATACAATGTTCTATATGAACGTATATCCATCTATAAGATCAACGAAAAAATACCAACAACAAAACTAAAACAAAAAATACCAAAGAACTCATAAATTTAAAAATCGTCACCTAGGATTGACGCTCATCTTATTCAATAAGGCTTCCATTAGAAGCAATAAAAACTACAATACAGTGCTTCAAGCTGCTACAGGCTTTGACAATTTTGTCCCAGACCTTGGATATGGTGGACTTCGGGTCATCCACATTTTTCTACGTGGTTCACTTTTTGATGTCATTAATGAACCCCTACCAAAAGTAATCAATGGCTTCAAGTCAGGGGATGATAGAGGCAACATGTATTTGGGCAAGAAATCAGCAAAAATTTGGCACAGAACTTCTGACATTTTACTGAAATGTGGATAGGTGCCCCATCCGGCAGACTTGATTCATTGAAGAACTACATGGTGGAGCACCTAGTAGTAGTGGCATCCCAAAATTTTCCGTTAAGATTAAAAAAGTAAGGAGGGATCTTCTCACTACCAGACCCCAGGTCCCCCAGACACATAACCAAAGCAGGATACTTTGAACCGTAAACTTGTAAACTTCTTCGACCTCTCCTTTTAACTTTGTATTGTAGTGGTCTTTTCGGCGGTTGTAGACTTATTCTATGGTGAAGATCTTTTTGTCAGATAAAATCTTTATCGTAGAGCTATTGTGATTCATGTAGCTCACTATCTTAATTTATCACACAATCACAGGATCAAAAAAAAACCCACAGACACTTCATTTTACTCAAAAAATGAATTAAAGTGCTATTAAATAGATATAAAATGTTTACCCCTCACTCTGTAAGTATATACTACATAGTGATTTACCACGAGCTAAGTTTTGCTGATCGATTATTTTTGAGTTTCTAAAAAAACAATTGAGGAATTATAAGGTTTATTCGATCGTCCACCAACTACTCGATACTCATCTTAACAGTTTTTGCTCACTAACAAGCTTGTCAGTTAAAAAATGATATTTTCAAATAAATGATTGAAAATCTGTCATTTAATTTTATTTTCCCAAATAGTCAAGTTATAACCACCATAATTTTATGGCATTTATGCTTATTAACTCATTGATGCGTAGCAATATCTTCTTCAAATTTGAGTTAATTGTTATTTTGTTTGTCTTATAGTAGTAATAAAACACATTTAATAGAATAAAATTTCAAAATAAATATATAACTAAAGAAATACTGAGCGGGCACTTATTTTTGTTAAAATTTAAATATTTTCATTTTAACTGGGTAAAAATCATCATTCCTTTATACGAAAATAAAAAGAATACAAGGTACTATAATGAATAATTAATATCATCTAAACAAGTCAAACACCTACACTACTTCCCTAGACGACAGAGTGAGTAAATAGAGTGTCTAGTTAGTAATACACAATAAAAGGCATCATAAAAACATTGATAAATAAACCAATAGATCATTCTCAGTTGTAAATCTTTTGCATCTTATAGTCGGAAACGCTGAAAGGATACTTAGAACTCCAACTACAGGTCGAAATCTATCCATTGAGACATTGTCCGTTCTTGATCCAAAGTCCAATTTATAGTAACGATCGTTCCTCTCAATCACCTTAAACGGGCCCGAGAAAGTTGCAGAAAGACACTCTTTTAAAGGTTTATTTTTAAGAATAACGAATTCGGTTTTTTTTAATTGTTTGTTAATAGGTCCTTGATGAAAGTGTCTCAGAAGAACGTGTGTTATCTTCTCCATTGTTTTTAAGAAACTTTCGACGTCGAGGTTGCTAGAAGTAAAGGTGGACGCGTTAAAGAAATTAAAGGTCATGGATCCTGAGCGGCCTGTGAGTAATTGAAAAGGAGAATATTTAGAACCCGGGTCTATTTTTACTGAGTTCCTCAATCCCCATAAAACTACAGGTAGTGCATTGATCCAGTCTTTTTCTTCTTCCAGCATTTGTGCTACTAGCCTGGTCTTAAATGATCTGTGGAAACTTTCTATGAGTCTGTTGGACTCTGGATAATACGAGGTTATGTCTTGATTGCAAGCCTAAGTTTCCTGCAAACACCCATCAATAATGAACTTGTGAACTGTGTTCCTCGGTCAAAGACAATCGTTTCGGGAACTCCAAAACTCGAAATATAACCACTCAAAAAATTATTGACAATTGCAGGTTATATCTGGAATAGGTATCACTCCTGGCCGCCTTGTGAAACGATCCATAATAGTTAAAACATAGCACATTCCCTTAATTAGTGGGAATGGGCCGATTATGTTTACGTGAATAAAGGAAAGTCTTTCAGATAGAGGATCGAAGGACGACGTTGGTTTTGATGTCCTGAAAGGTTTGGTTTTCTAAACACTTTCTTGTGAAGTTTCTGACGTCTGCTCGTAAATTAGGTAAAGGATAAAATAAAGAAACCCTTGTTAATGTTTCTTTGAGTCCCGGATGGTTGTCCTTATGTACAGAATGCACGATTCTTTGACGTCATTCTGGAGATGACATAGCCACACAGAATGCGTCAGGGCTAAAGACAATTAACTATCTCGGAATGCAAGTTGAGTAATTTTAGACAAACTATTTTTAAAACTTTGAAAGGTGTGTTTCAGTATTCAAATTAAACTTTACATTTTTCTTTACAAATGGACAGTACAAATGAACTGTCCATTGAGACAATCTTTCGATGAACTGAAGGTAATATTTTGCAATGCCCAAAAATCCTTACAGTTAACTTTTTGATTTTGGAGTTGGTACTTTTTGGATTGCCTTTACATTACATTCTAGATGGCTAAAACCTTTCGATGAAATAGAATGTTCAAGGAAGTCTGCCAATTTCATAAAAAACTCACATTTTTCAGGGGAGAGGATCATACCAGCTGTTTTCAGTCTTGATTAAACCACGTTCGGCGTTTTCCAATGCTCGTCCGTCGACTCTGAAGCGACAAGGATATCATCAAGTTACACAAACACATTTGAAATTCATTGGATGTAGAATTGAATCGACGAGTCTCTGAAATGTCTGAGCAGCATTTGTAAGACCAAAAGGTATCCTCAATATTCATATAAACCAAATGGCGTAATGATTGCAGTTTTATTTATAGAAGTGATATTCATAGGTATTTGGTTATACGTTCTGTGTAAATCCATTTTACTAAAAAAACAGTCATACTATTTAGATTAGCCACCAAATATTCAAGATTTGCGAGGAAATACTGATCAAGGTCCGTCATCCTATTTAATTGACGATAGTCGCCGCACATTCTCCAGCTTCCTTTGGGGTTTGGAACGACATGAATAGCGTAATAAAATTACAAGAAGACAATCGTAGGATTCTTTTCTTCAACAATTCCTAGATTTCGTCTCGTACAAATTTAACTTCTCACCATCTAACTTGCGTGATTTTGCAGAGCAAGGAGGATCTTTTGTCTCAATATGGTGTTCAACTCCGTGAGATGGATAAGTTTCAATGAAACTTTCATTATCATAGGCATCATTAAATTTCAATTTGATTTCTTGAGTCTTCGATAGTTTTGAAATGAAGCACGGTTTATCTCGGAATAACTTTTTATTGAAAATATCAACTCCAAATCTGAAATTATATAAAAAATATGCACCCAAAATTGGACGACCACTTTGTATCACAATAAATTTCCATTGGAAATCTCCTAGATTTTCTAGATTGAGAGTTAAAGTTATTGTACCAATAACATCAACAAGGCTCCTCCATATTCAATAATAGGAAAGAGTTTTTCTCGAACAAGAATTTTACATTTTTTAAATGGAATAACAGACATTTGCACTCCTGTATCTACCAGAAAGTTAATCAAATTTGAATTATCTTTGATGAAAAAGAATTGATGATTTACTTACAACCTCGTCTCCGCGCCACCGATGGCAATTTAGTTTTTTGAAACAAGTACAAAGACATGGCAACTAGCTGCTGAAAATGTAGTCGGGTTCATTCCAAATTTAGAATGATAGTAGCAAATATCTCGTTTCTCCTTAGATTTCTCCTTAAATTTGTAGTAAAATTTATAAAGCCGAGATTAGGTTTATTTCGTTCACTGAAACGTCAAGCATTCATGATTTGAGCATTGATACTCCATACAAACAAAGGCTACCCCCCATTTTTTGACCTTATCCTTATTTTAAAGGGTGCTACATGTAGATCAAAATGGTCAACACCTCCAATATATAATTGTAAATACAAATACAATTTGGCATACCAATACCAAAGTGTTTTTCATGTTTCTGTCCCACTATTTAACTTTCTCCAAAGGTTGAGCTCACATCTTGTTCAAGGCTACACTTACTACTTTATCTTTCCATTTCACTAATGACACACAATCTGTTAATACCTCTTCCATTTATACACAAGTTTTTTTGTTCATATGTTGCTTTCATAAGACTGGAGCTCAACCCATACAGTCTTCACAAAGAGTTGTGATTCGATCATTCTTCATTTGCGCGAGTTGTTTCAGCATAAGAACAGTTTCAAAATAATTTTTACGGATGACATGCTCTCCTCGGATTATTTTCCATTTCTAATACAATATTTGCACCGTGCCCAAATCCATGATAAAGAATGTTTGTGCAGGACCTAAAATATAGTTCAAAAACATGCAGCAATGTGCCGTCTGAAGTACGTGGTGCCCAAGGCATTGAAACCAAATATTACAGGTTTCCCTTGAATATATTGTTTATCCCAATACCTTCCAAAATATACCACCATTTTTTCATTCACGACCATAAATTTTCCTTAAATTGACTATTTTTCAAGACCTGATTCATCTGTGGGAATATTACTTTGTAAAATCTATCATTTTGTATTTTCGTGGTATCTGAAAAATGAAGGCATCACATTAATTAATTAAACGTGACTCTTCTCATAGAATTGCTCACCAAAGGGCTCAGAACATCTTCATTGGCGGACCAATATAATGCTTATTAATTATATATAGAAAATTAAAGTTTCAAAATGCCAAACTTTTATTTTTTAATGGCTTAAGTTATGCAAATTTCTTCCTTGTGTAGACAATTTTTTTTAACCCAAATAAAATAAATTCGACATCGTTTTGAAATCGTTGCTATGTGAAAGAAGTCAAATAGTACACATTGCACAAATATCAACATACTTCTACACAATGTTGGTATTTAACATTAATTTTAAATTTCACAAAGAAAGAAAGTTATTCTAGAAAGATCTACATGTTTTAATGAGCTCGAAAAAGAGGAAGGGGGGATCGAAAGTTTGGACAAGTAACAAGTAAATACTAATCTTTTAGGTACAATAGCCAACTATTTGTTGTCAATGTATTAACTTTATAGCCTTCAAGTATCGATTGACAAGCTTTGCTCGTGGAACATCACTACAAAATTGATTAACGGAGCAATCAATATTATTGATAATCTAAACTATAATTTTATCAATTTTTCGACTTTTAATTTCCAAAATCTGGTAAATATATTGATATTATATTTTTCACATATTAAGTCAGCATTTTGGCAGGATCAAGCTGTCCGTGCATGGGGTACTGTGTATGCTCACATGAGACCAAAAACATGCTCGAATGAGTATTTCGAAATCTGACGACACAATTTAGGCCCTATAAATTTGAGTTTTTGCAGTGATTAATTACTGTAGATAAAACTTTGTTATAGCACTATACACCCGAAACAAAGATAGATACAGTTCAACTAATAGACTGAAATGGGGGGGGGGCAGCTCCAAAAAAAACACCAATAACTTTGTCAGCCACGAAGGTGAAAGTGACTGTTTTGGGGATAGGCATGGAGTTATTTTCATCAATTATCTTCAAAAAGGAAAACCATTTACAAGAGCATACAATGCATCAATAATTGACAAGTAGAAAACAGGGATCACGGAAAAACAGCTACATTTGCAGTGAAAGAAAATCTTATTTCACCAAGACAACGTACCGTCTTACTCCTTAGTAGTTGTCATGGCAAAAATCCACGAATTTTCGTATGAACTCCTGGACCACCCGCCTTACTCACCAGATCTAGCTCCAAGCGACTTCTTTTTGTTCACTGATCTAAAAAATTGCGCTCGGAAGACAAAAATGTTCGTCAAATGTAGAGGCAATCATCTTTGTGAACAATTATTTTATAAAGAAAAACGCCTAGTACAATTTGGACGGGTTAAAAAGATGGGAGCATAGTTTGGAAAAGTGTTTAGAGTTACAAGGAGACATAGTTGTAAAAATAATTCAAAAAAACTGTCCTGAATCTTTGATAGGCTTAAAACTATTCAGACCATCTTTGTACATTAAAACATGACTTAATTTTAACACAGATAGATTCAAACAGATATACTTTGCTTTAATAAAATAAATAAGGGTTCACTGCTGAAAAGATGAGCGCTTCGAAAAAGTCCTTTAAATGAGTGACACGGTGCCCAGGAACTATGATAATCCCTTGGGCTATGAAATATTGACAATATAATAATAATACATGTATTTGGATACAGGAGCTCCATAGAGTTGATAGAATTGTCATGGCAGTTAATTAAATATGTAACAAATACATTAGTATATATATATATTAGTCAATAACCTCAAAACAAGGACAAGGATATTCTTCCAACTCTGTAAAATCAATAAACATATTGTTATGTATATTGTGAAGGAACATGTATTCATATTTCAAACTCGTTCTAGTAAAAGACAAAACAAAGATTGTTTTGAATACTCATTTTGTAATTTATATATGAAATCAACATTAAAAAGAAGGAGCATACTAAAAAAAACTGCAGTCAAAAAACAGCGCCGAAAAGTGCACTGACAAAAAAAATCTAAAAGAAATAAATGACTGCTATTGGGTACATTATTAATAGAAATGGGAATTGTATAAGAGCGCAAGGAGAAGGCGGAGGGAAACACGTGGTATTACTGAATGACGACCTTTACTAATATCAGGGGAGAAATTAAAAAAAAAAAACCCTTACTGCATTTAAAAAAGCATTAGTACTGGGGAAATATTATAATTTTATTTAAATTATTTACTTTTATTTTATCATGGATTTTTAAATTAATTTACACCAAAAATATGCGAGAATTATTCTTTCGAGGGAGATGTTAACATACCCAGAACTGATAAAATAATGAACAAATAAGAAGAAAGAGCACATGCATCAACAATTTTTTATTTTTTCCCCCTTTTTTAATCGCTATAATTAGTTTCTTCTTTACACAACTTCCCTCTATAATCCTTAATAGAGTTGAGCAGTATGTAATGAAAAAACTATGTTTAAAAATTAGAAAAAGAAAAACGGTTCTTCTCTTTCATCTTTTTTCTTCATTATTTAATCGGTTGCCGTGGTGTTCACTTCTCTTTCTGAAGTATGCCTTACTTCCCATCTTTGATGTGAATTTGTAAAAAAAGTGTAATAAAATAAAAATATAAATACCCATATTTTCCCATCAATACTACTATTTTAAATGTAGAAGGTTCTCCCTCCTTCTTCTAGCAGCAAACGATTAAAAAAACAATATAGCAAACAGATGATATTAATAAGGTTATTAAGTCAATTATACCATATATCTCGCTCTTGCCTTATCTTTGCGCTCTTTTTTTTTTTTTTTTTTTTTTTCATTACAAACTACCAAAGCATAATAATTAACACATTATTGTATGAAAAAATATTCATCAATGGCCTAAATATACTAGGCTTGTCTGAACAGTTTCCCGCCTTTTTATGAATTTTTGGTTTATTGTCTCGTTCGATCATATTAAAGTGTCATTTTCTCGTCTTGTACCCAAACTAGATATATCATGTTTGTATTATTTTGTAATAATTGCATATTCTTTATTATTTCGAATAATTAATTACTCAACCTTCATTAATTACTGAATTACAAAAATGTATTTTGATCTCACGTATTTTCCCCTTATACTTTTGAAAGCAGCTAGCTGTAGCTGGTCAGTAGGATGTTTTTTCTGTTAAAAGGAGGCCTTCTAATTTAATTTTAATAAAATGAAAGGCAGAAAATTTACTCAACTTTACACATTTCTCTCAGCGGTGCTTTCATCTCTGTGACCCGTTCCGCCTGTAACTTCACTGGGAGAAGTTTGTCAAGTTACAAAAAGACTATTTTGAATAATAAAAAATAAAATTCACTCAAACTACTCTGCGTCCAGAATGGTTGAAATTTTTATAGTGAATAACTGTCAACAGATGCAAAATAAATCTAACTATCTTTTATTTACAAGTGCTACCGTCTATCTAATGTATATACTATGCGCCTACATTAATTATCATTTATTTTTAAGAACTCTAGATTTGTAGTCTGAAAATGTCACTTTTGAACCAGTCAGTAACTTTCTTGTTTCCAAAATATAATTTATCTCATCAACAAACAAGGAACGTTTTCAGTCACAGAATTTTTTCATTTTGATAGGAATAATTTCTGAATATCGAAGATTTAGAAAAAAGTTGTTTTTTGGGCCAATAAGTAAGTATGACAAATTTAAACTTTTAAACGTCTACTTTTATTTTTAATTGGAATTAATATCACATTATCCTTTTACAGCAACGTCCGCAGGGGGTGGACTAGATAAGCTGTAGCCCCCCCCCCTAAAGAAATGTTTATTTTTGACTCGAAAAAAGTATCCCCCTGCAAAAATTAATTTAATAAGAACAGAGGTAAAAAAAATATTTAGAGGACTTATTTTCTAAAAAAAGGTTATTTGACAAAATTACCAGAGCAAAAGTACAAATTATACACTCCTACTATATTAAAAACATAAATATGGAGTTAATTAATATTAACACGTATGCAGCTATACAGAGCACTTTAGTGTGATAAATATACAGAGAAAATAAAGAAAATCCTATTTAGGGAGTTAAGTGACATCTAGTGATGTTTTTCCTACTTATTTATTTGTATAAAAATGATTCAACGTTAACGTCAGGCTTGTTATCCACTCTTCAGCACGACTATTATAAGGGATATGAAAACACTTTTTTGTTTCCAACTGTTACTTATTATTTAGAAAGTAGTTATTAATAAATATATACATTGAATTTGTATTCTTATAACTGACTGAGTAGTAAATACAATTAATTCTAAAGAAAAAAATTACTGATTTATATAAATCAAAATCCTTTATAGTACTCTTTTTGAGTTTATTTTATTTAGAGTCAGGTGATTTAAATCATACCACAGTGAACTCAGTCATTTTTTGAAAAAAAAAACAGAAAGGAAAATGCACTGCATCTTTGTTCATTTGAACAGCTGATTGTGGTAACCAGGGGCGTATAAAAGACGACCTGCCATCACGTAAAAATAAAATAAAATGATAATTAACCTGATAATCCTGCGGGTGTTTATGAATGTTTGGAAGGAGAGTAGCTTAGCTGTAATGACTTTTATATTAGATCCGCTACAAGCAGCTGTTAGAGGAACGAAATAAACAAAAAACCCACTCCTTAAATAGCAAAGACATAAAGGATGGAATTACTACGATGTAGGTCATCAATGCTACTCAGAGTCGGACAAAGACTTTTACTTATATTTCTCGAGCAAAACCTTATCGTTACTCACTGCCATTCAAAAACACACACACTATATTTACATGTTCTGAATTTAAGAATGAAATAGTAATAATAACATCTTCGGAAAATGTAAAAGTCTGTCCAGATTGTACAGACAAAAAGTCACCTCACTTTCTAGGATACATTTTATACACCTCTAAACCTGAGTATAAAAATATTCAATTTGAGATTGGGGTAAGTCTAAGCAAATAAAAGGCTAAAAATGTGATCATAAATAATGTTGAATATAAATAGTGCATATGAATAAAAAGGATTAAGGACGAAGAGGTAAAACAAAAATTAAACATTTTTCCCACTTTTATTGTGTTGGTTGTTTTATCAGATTCCAGCATGGATCAAACTTGTTTTGCAAATTTAAATGTATGAACATATATTATTATTATATCCAAATTGTCAAAAGCTAATTAGGAATCGTATATGTTTATTTATAAAAAAAAACATTAAAAGATCTTATCAGGAGCCACCTAATCAATCTCAAATGCATTATTTTTAAGTTATAAGTAGAGGTGTATAAAATATGTCCTAGAGAGTAGGAGTGGCTTTTTCTAGTTGGTAATCTAAACAGTTTTTTTTCTTTCTTAAACTCATATCATTAATATTTAATTATTGACAAGAGAACATCATAATAGTTTACTGATAAATTTTGTGTGTGCTCAAGAAAGACAAAGAGTTTAAATGAAGGTTGGTTTGGGAGTTATAAGTGCAGGTCCTTGTTGGACAGGATGTAGAATTAAGGATCAACATAGGAGTAATTTCAGTCTAAATGCCCTTGTTATGGGGCCGTCAAAAATTTTTGGAACATGACTTCAATTGGTTAATTTAATGCAGAAATTGTGTGTTACAAAAAAGATTAGCCGATTGTTTACATTTGAACATTATATTTACCAAGTCTTTAGTATAAATATTAACAAACAGGCAATAAGTGGCCCTTGCTCACTCAACAAAACTTACGATATGAGCTAAAAGGTTTACAATGATTTGAGATATCACAGAAACCTAAATGTCAGTACATGAAAGCCCTCAAACATCCTTCAAATTGTTAATAATACCATATAAATTTTCGATTTATTTATTTAACATTAAGAAAATGCTTATGATTTACAACTCTAGTTATACATCTCAGTGTTGGTCTTGAACTGAAAATATTCAGGGTCAAATAAGGGTAATACTTTAGACTTTAGGTCTAATTATATTACAGTTTGTTAGGGAAATATAAGTGGATGCCCTTGTTTAACTTAGAAGCCCAATTTCTTGTTTGAAAAGGAGTAGGACTTGTGTATATTTAATTCCTCTCGTAGCTGCTAGCAGCTTATCAGATTAATTAAATGTCCTGGAAGCTGAGATGCTCTCCTTTCAAACATTCAGGGTATAAGTACAAAAATTACTTTGTTCTCAATAAATTTATATTATTTACTGTAGGGATATTGCTTTGTACTCTCTCTACAACCTACAATTTATATCAGGTGGTTTTCTCACAAAGCAATGCTTTAATAATAATAATGAGTATAAATCGTCTAATAAATTAGTATCACACAAGCTGTAGCACGATAAAGTGGGTGAGGAACGCTTTGAAGGCACCAGCAAGTATGTACATCGTGAATTAAAATTTGAAAAAGTTTTATTAACCTACATAGTAATTTACCGATTTTTTTTTCAAATATAAATTGGTAGAGCAATAAAAACAAACAGTTTTTCTAAAAAAAAAAATTCAGACCAAAAACAACTGAGATGGAGGCCAAAATGAATCAAGTGGCAGCGCTTTTTGACACGGGAATGAGTTATTAAGAGATATCTTGTATCGCCTACTCCAATAGCTGAAGGACAACAATAAGAGCCTTGAAATAAAGACTGGAACTGGTGGGTTAAAGTGGAAAAGAACAGCGGATTTCCTTTCGGATGTCTTCATGGCCATTGAGAGCTTGCCCTCAACTAGCATGAAGATCTTCGCCAAAGAGTTTAAAAGCACCATCATGAGGGGCATTGATGACTTGCAGATGACTTTCTACGTTCACTACCAAAGCCAGATACTGAATAAAAATGGCTTGAAATCCAGGGTCGAAAAGAGCAAAATGCTCTTCAACTGAAAGAAGAACCATCCCTGAACAGTTATGGACGGTGGACCAAGACGGTGGACCAACCATTAATGACAGAAACGGCCCTTTTGTGTTGAAGATTAGCCTCCTCGATGCCAACAAACAGCCAGTATCCACCAGAATTATAAGTGTCGTTGTATATGACGGGAAGTTGATTCCACCTGATTTGTTTCCTGAGGAGTTCAAAATCGGCACAAATGTGTATCTGGATGTCATGGAGACATTGGTTTTTCCCTGGTTGAAGGCCAAATATGCCAAGAGCAATTAAGTTTTCCAGAAAGACTCAGGCACGGCCACAGGGCCAAAACAACTCAAAAGTGGTGTTAAGACAACTTGGCAAATATCTGGACCTGGTCAATTCTCACCAGACTGCAACTCTTTTGACTATAGAATATAGGTCACCGTTGAGAGGAAGGCCTGTCCTACCACCCATTTGAATGAAAATGTACTAAAGCCTACTAGGGAGAAGAAGTGGAGTGATATGTCAGAGAAATACATGAAGAATACCTAGAAGGGATTCAGACCTAGGATAGAGGCCATGGTGGAGTCCAAAGGTGGCTACTCTGATATTTAACTATTTATACATATTTTATAAAATAGATCTATAAAATCTCATTGTCTAGCTACTTGTACTTTTTTGAGAATCCTGATGAAGTTAAGCTTCGTAAAATTTGTTCACGATATGCAAGGACACACTGAAGCTTAATATTCGAATTAATTTCGTTGCTGTGTTTTATAAAAAATAATATTTTGGTGTTACTTAATCCTTGATTTGCATTTATCAATTGTCCATAATTAATCTTTTTATTTTGGAGAATTGTGTATTAAATGATCCCTTTATGGAGGTCCAACAAAAGTTACATTATTAAAATTAATCAAGTTTGGTAACAATGGGAATTAATTATGCATAGTATATACCAGTTATTATGTGGATATAGTAGGTCAAAATTAATCATATACATTCTACATAGTTCATCTATCCAATCAGAACTCTTTTAAAGGCTTTCATTTATAATTTATTGTACATTCCTTGTATTTCTGATGGAACAATGGCAAATACCGTTAATGGCTAGAACATGATAGACTTATCATTACCGGTCCCCTTTGAAAACTAAAACAGCTGCAGGTGACACAAAGTTTTATTATTAGAAAACAATATAATCTACTTTTTAGATATGTCTGGTCAGTTACTCTCAAAAGGTAATACATGGATCTAGGAGAGCTTGCCTTGAGAAAGTTTTCCTCGTTCTCTCTTACGATCGGACGTTTCAGTGTCTCCTTGAAATCTTACAGTGATTTTCCGCACCCAATCAAACCGCCTCATCTTCTGACAAACCATGGCTCATAACAAAGTCACTCGTTACTATTCTGATCTTATGTGCGTCTCTGCTTTATTTTTTTTAAATATGAATGATCCATCATGTCAACAGTCCAATGATAATTCATAAGTGATTAGAACTCCTTCCATTCAAATTGCTGCTGTGTGTTTTTTTATATCTAATATTTATATTTATTAATACTAACTATTTTGTCTGTGATTCCAACTCATTACATAAGTGAAAGTATTATTAACATTAAATAAAGCAAGGAGATTTTTTTGCCCTATGAGCTTATATGAAACTTCCCCAGGCAAATTTTCTATGGTGAGCTTTCCTAACAACCTGGTACATGCTTTATACTTTAATATTTGGGAGAAGTTGGCACGGAGGCAAAATTCTGGAATATTAGCAATATGAATAGTGTTTTCCAATGCTGTTTTAATGGTTGAGGAAAGAATATCAAAGCACAAGCTAGCAAAAAACGCTATAAAACAAAGTAAGTGTTTGTTTGAGGAAATTTCGAAGCAACCCACATTTTGAGAAGTTCTAATGAACAAGGTATGTTCAAAAAGTAGGATAATTTTGGATATTTTTACGCAAAAATATTTATTTTTTCATCGATATTTATGTTGTGCCCTGTTAAATATTTTTCGAAGTCTCGAAGGATTTCTCGTAAGTACTTTTCAGTACTGCCTTGAGCTCTTCCAGCGATACTCTATTTATCTCCCCAATAGTTGCAAATCTCCGCCCTTTCACAGGTCTCTTCTGTTTTGGGAAGAAGAAAATTCACATGTGGGCAAATTTTGATGTTGTTTTTGGCCAAAAATCTCTCACAAGCAAAGATGAGTGAGAAGGGGCATTATCGGCATGCAAAAGCCATGAATCGTTTTTCGACAATTCCTGACATTTTCTTAATATTGCTTCTCCCAAACGGCTCATGACTTCAAGATATTACTCTGTATTGATCGTACGACCATATGGTAAGAACTCCTAATGCACTAGTCCAAAAAAAACAAAAAAACAGTGATCAAAACGTCCAACAGTGAGACTATTCATTATTATCTTCCTGACCATCTTGGAAGAGTTTGTACTGTATGTAAAACTTTTTTTTTACTCAAAATAGTTTCACTATATGCCACTTTCAGCATTTGAAGTTTTTTGGAAAACTGAATTTCATTTTTTATAAAAAAATTGAATACAATTTCGTTAATCCATGTTTTTCAATAGCTAATCGCTATACACGTAAAATACTTTTAACCGTTAAGCCTCCAACAAACAAACTTAACATATCATATAGCTGAAACAGTAAATATATGTTCATGACGAGTGTACTAACATAAAATTAAAAAAAATGAGCATATCAAATGTTCGTTGCCTCCAAAATTGGAAAAGTCACCTTACTCGTGAAAGTCTTCCTTTCCCATGTTTCTAAATTGTTTTTATTCTTTATCTGATAACTCAATGTAATTTGAACGTATATTCGAATGAGATACTTCTATCATACAATAATTCATTCAATTTACACATAACTAAAGAAACTGAAAGCTGATCCGTTCTGGATTTATCATTAATATATATAATCTTGTCATCAAACATAATCCTCTAATTTATTAAAAGATGATTTAAAATTGATCAAAAATCACTGGAACTTTATTTCGTCAAGAAAAATTATATTCAAAATTAAATTAAATAGCACTGCGGTACATGTAATAGATTATTAATTTTTGCAATAAAGACTGGAATTATTGCAAAAAGAAAGAAAATAACAGTGTTATTTTTGCATAACTAGAAATCCTTTCCCTTAATACGAAATGCACAAAATAAACATTCAAAGTATAATAAGAGAAAAGCAACTGACTTGAAGATCCAAATCACAGATTATTAAACTAACAGTAGCATTTAATTACAATTTTATCCCCGTTATTTTTAATTACGAGACTTCATTACGCTGCCAAACAACAGCTTAAACACAAATAAACAAGTTTTATATTTATCCCATGTCTTCTATTGTAATAATTTCAGAGCAACAACAAAAGAGGAGGCAAGGCATGTGCGATATTCTCGGCGCCGTTGTCGGTGCTGACAAAGCTGCAGATGCCACTAACATCTTCATCCAGACTACAACATCAAGAAGTTTGTTACAGGCCAATTAGGCCCAGAAGAACCAAAACTTATGCAGCAATAATATGGAGGACTTTTAACCAGTCTCCATGTAGCCCTCCTACAGCCCTAATCTCAAACACCTGCTGTACGTTGTGAAGAGTATGGATCGTGAACATGCCAAGTTTTCTCCAGTTTGTATGGCAAATCTGAATTAAGAGATGAAAAATACATTCGTATCCAAAAATCCTGATATCCGTCTGTCATTGAAATCAATTAGAAGACTGTATTTGCCTGCTAACCTTCGATACAATATGTGCTCTAGAATGGTAACGGGACATGAAGATTTCAAACTTGAAGGACCATTTCAATATTCATTTTCTGGTAATGACTAATATTTTGCATTTTATATTTAGATATGCCACATCCAGACTCTTATTTAATTTAATTAGAATTAGATGTAGAGTCTGGAAAAGGGGTATCACTTGACACTAAATCAACATGTTTATTTTGTCACTTATTAGTAGCTTTAACGTGATCATTTTGTAGTGAATCCTTTTCAGTTACTAAATTCAATAACAATCTGTTAACAACTCTTTTTCATGTTCCTTTAATTGGTTGAATTGAGTTGCAGCTGCACCGATTAAGTATAAGTAAAAATTATAGTATTGCATAAGAATATTGTATGAAATCCATATAGCTATTTATTCTAAACAATATTAATATAATGTTCTGGTTAAAAAACAAAGAAGAAACGACACTTGCATGTTTGATTAAAATTAGGTCAACAACACAAGGATAAAAACAAAAACAAAAACCAGCAAATCCAGAGATCTGATAAGTAAGTAATGCCATTAAGAGAGGATCTTGAGCTAGGTCTAACAAATAATTACTTGTAAGATTCTAAAACATAGCATATTAGCCTTTCTCATCGATGGAGAGGTAGTTGAGGATTACAATTGCCTGAGAGACGTAATCATTGAGTCATGAAGGGAGCTCTTGATTCTTATACTTCACTGCTTATGTTATACCCTGTACTTTTGAGATAAGCCACTCAATCTTCCACCTATTCTGATATCGTGAGGACGTTACAATAGGCCAATCTGAAAGACTTAGTCTCACCTCAAAGTTCATCCAGATCTATTCTTATACTATTTTAATGATCTGGGTAATTTTTTCACATTCGTAGAATAGTTGAAACGAGTTCTCCGACTCCTTATGGCAAAAATAACAACCTGTCTCTATAGGATCTTCCCGTGACTTGTTTTTAAAAATACAATCTAGTCTATACCAAAACAATATCAATAAGTTTCTTAATGATCTGTGTTACACTTTGCCTCATCCTTTTTATAGGATAAGAACAGTTTCATTTTAGTTTTGCACAATGTCTTCAACAAATACTTCTATACGCATGTGCTCCAATAAAACATTATATATATATATATCTGTGGTTCATACACATTTATAGGTCAGAGGATAAATTATTTGACTAAGAATAAAGCTTACTTGGCCTATTTTAAAATGTCAATGGGCAATCAAAATAAATAGGTGGCACCTCAAAAAGCGAGCAATTGTTTTAGACTAGTTTTAAGCCCATTAATAGACCCTTGAAAAATGGAATATCATGCCGTGTAGTGTACCTATGGTTTAAGGAAAATTAAAAGGTCATTCCTAATATATAAAATAAAAATATTGAAAAATACTTCTGAGTTTAATAAATAAAATAATTCCAATCATTCATACATACTTTGTTTAATGTATGCAATAAAAAAAATCAATAGAATGGAGATCTAAAATAACTATCTTATTTCTAGCAAAATCACAGTTTGAAATTATAAAATATAAATTCAGAAATTGGTAAAATATTGAAAAAAATTGCTTCCAGTTGTAGCATTAAAAAAAGTATAAAAGATAAATTAATAGAATCAATGAGATTTTCAAATGAAAAGTTCAAACGTGAAAAAAATACAGTTTAGATTTCGTTTCTTTCTTAAATAGTGAGCTCAAAACATTTTGATCTTCGCTTCCCGATCATCAAATGATATGTCATCCACGTTCAGCTACATTATTTTTCTTGACGGAACTCCGTATTGTATGAGGAATTCAATAATAGTGTTAGTAGCTTAAAAAATATTTTTATCATTTCAGTAGAAGACTTTTCCTTGATATTCAAATTTAGCTCTCATAATTATTTTATAAATAATCCAGTTAAAACAACTGTAACCTCCTTCTCAACTGTCATTCAACGTGTTCTTTATTGTCAAACCTTTTTTAAAATGAATTATTTCATTTAAGATTTTATTGTTAAATATGGAAGGTTGTGTTCACTGTTTCAGGGACAATATTTGCTGCAATATATTACTACACAGTGCCAGTGGTCACTTAGTTTTGGTAATAGCTCCATGCTTTGAAAACTAAAGAAAATAATAATTTGTTTTATTGCCACTTATACTCTTGCAATTTTTGTGGATCTAAGATATATCTTTATAAAAAAATGTGCTAAAAAGTTGCTTTACATTGCGAATAAATTAATGGAAGCATGCAATCTGATCATTATTTTAAGAAGTAAATGAAAAAAAACGAAAAAAATTGCGAGAATCTGGAAGTAAGAGATCTTTACCATATATCAAAAGAGTAGTCTCTAAATCTAAAAGCTTGACTATAAAAATCTATACAAATAAATAAGTTAAAAGCTCTTAAATACGATTATGAAGAGCATATGAGGAAAAAAATACACATCAAGATATAATTAAATAATGATTAAATGATTGTATCAAACAAAAACTAATAATATTTAATTAATAAAGCAGTTGGAGGATTTTTTTTAGCGAGTCTGATTTTTCTTGTTCAATCACCCTTCGTTAGTAAAGTGGGATTTTCTGCACCCCAGATTTGATAAGATTGCTTAAAATCTGTTTAAAATAGATTTTACTGCTCCTGAAGCATTTTTCAAAATAATTACAACTTTTGTGGATGCAAAACTTTATTTTCTTTCAACTATTCGTAATTTTTAATCAAAATTTGGTGAATTTTATTAATTTGTTCACTTTTATGTTGTTTTTTTTATAATCTGTTTCCCTTTTTTTCAATTTAAGGTATACACGTTGATACAACTGTAACATTAGCTGTTATCACATACATCACACTCAATCTTATCAAAGTTAAGGAGAACATTTTTAGTAGCACAAGTTCGTTACAAGTAATGAATATATGTGAAAAGTTTTTAACTAAATCAAAATGATAATATTTCAAATATAATAATATTAACTTATATCTTGTTGATGCACAAATCTAATGTTGTTATGATTAAAGGGTGCAATTTTGAGTTTATGTCAACTCAATTAAAAAATAAAATGCGCTTAATATTTGGGGAAAGTTTAATCCAAACTTGATTAAAAAATGTACTAGGAACGTTTGTTGCATTAGAAGAAATTAATCTGCTTGAAAATTGGAAGAAGATTGAAAACGTCTATGTACGCTACAATTACCATTTAAAATGTTCCCTCCAGAATATTTATCACGAACAAAGTAATATATTCCCTAAATTAATTCATCTGTTGAGGGTAAAAGGACATAAAGAACGATTTGCGAAGAAAATGAATACAATGTGCTATAAACTTAAAATGAGATAGCTAATATGCATGAAACAATTATCTAGGTGTGAAGTCGATGCTTTTAGTAAAGAAATTGCCAAATCGAAATTTACGAAAATAATAGTAAAATAAACTGTCTTGCGATAATTTATAAAAAAGTAATTTATAGAATTTATTGACATTGTAAAGATAGACAAAAACGTAACATTTTGGGTATAGAATATGACTTCCTTATAGACCCCCTCAAAATTGACGCCCTATCATAGAAAAAAAAGCACCCTTACAACGTTTCAGCCTCCTATGCTTAACGGTGAGTGCACCCATAAAGTATATGCATCTGTCATGGTTTTCCGGTGCTGGCCTTCAGTGGCTTTGAGCTCCTTGGTGTTCGGATGACAGATACTGCAGGACTTCTCTGCATGCACCCAAAAAGTGTAGTTGAGTGGTTGTCATCAGGGCTGGGGTGGGAAGAGGGGGGGGTAAAAGTGTCAAAAAAGAGTTTTAAAAAAACTCAAAAGATTTTTGAAACGGAGGAGATTGATTTCTTTCATTACTAATGTCAAAAGGGGGGCTGTCCTCCCTCACATGTATCGTTCCGCCCAATTTTTTTATAGCTATCTTGACAGTATGACACAAACTCTATCAAATAAATGGTGAAGTACAAATTGCTGAGCGTTTTTGCGCTTAATTTGGACAATAAAATTAACACAATTTTTAGTACATTGGCAATGGAATAAGGGCTCAATTGCGGGTCAACTCGACAACTTCCCTTATGTTATCAGCATTTTCAATGATTGGCCTACGACAGTGAGTCTCATCTTTGAATTCCATAGTACCAGAACGGAATCGTGGGAACGACTATTTTTCTGTTGCATTCGATGCTGTATTGGGCCATAAATAGTTTTAAAAAAATGGCCACCTTCACTTGTTTCACCTTGGTCGTAGTAATACTGAAGAATATATCGAATTTTCTCTGTGTTTACTCCCATTTTGGAACGCTGTAACACACAACTGGCTTCACCAAACACATAACTCTAAATGAAATTTTTTTATTGTATGCTTAACCTTTACGCATACTTTCAATTTTTGTTATGCAATGTATTAATCGTGAGATATAGCTTAGTAAAGACATCGAGTGAAAAACGCTCAGAACTTTTTACTTAACTTAATATTTACATATTATTAATTTATGTGTTATTTTATTTAAAGGTACCAAAAAAAATGCTTCTCTAGTTTTGTTGATGAGCTATTCAATTGAGAGCTAGAGTCGTAGAATATTAAATACCTCTTCTTGATATTGTATTTTAAAAAAACTGAATAAACCATTGTCAGGAACAATCCGACATGGTTTGAAATGTCAATATATGTATTTTTTTTTTCTATTAATGCATAATATTTATGTAGACGTGCATTTAAAAAAAAAAAAAACCTCTAAATATTTCATTCTTTGCAAAAAAAAGGAAGTATATATTTTGTCCACAAATATGAAGTTTTGCCTAATTTTATTCTTTAAAGCAAAACTATTCAAATATTATTTGGTTGAAAAAAAGGAAGTAATAAAATGGTTTATGCGTTTATTTTGAAGAATATTCTTCCAACACATGTAGTCCTTTCATAAAGTTGTTTAGTAGATAATGGACCAGAACTACTTATAATAAAATGATTACATCTATTTATGTAAATATATAAATAAAATTTTATTAAACATAAAACTAGGTCTTAGGCATAAACTCGTATATAAAAAATTGTGTGGATACTTTGTTACGTCCCTAGGGTGTTGATTAGGGTGATGCAGTTGCCCCAACATTATTAGAATCAGCAACATCTAATTTTGGAACTGAAACTAGGTAAGTAGAACAAACATACAAAATTTTAGCAAATTTAGTTAACGTTTATTCTAGCACAATTGCAATTTATAAATGTAAATGAAGCAAAACGTTTTTATCATGGATTTTATTAAAAACATGTATTTGAGTAACAAATTTTTTAAATCAAATAAAGATTATCTTGTTTAAAATGTCACTCCACTTTCCTTACTTGTATCAAGCAAGATGTGATCACGCCTAGGACGTTTTAAATAAAGAAACCATTATTAATATTCAGTTGTGAAAAGAAGAAGAAGAAAAAATGATAGTTTTTCATTTTTAGTTATTTTCTTTTTTACTAATTATCATCTTTATATAATAATATAAATTTATAATTATAGTTCAACTAGTAACTACTTTACACATAAATACATAGATCATTCGTCTATTTTTATATACCAACTACATTTTTTACTTTCTGTTTCTTTGATTTGGAAGGGAATATCTTGAGCCATGCCTTTTGCTGGAGAGTCTTTGTCTTAAAGTCAGTAATTTCGATACCATGTATGTTTGGATGTAATTTCCAATTTGATCAAAAAATAATGCTAATGTAAGAGTTCTTCAATTAGGTACCACAAATGTGCTAAGAATGCCATTATATGTGCACAAGTTTTATAGATCTTCATATAACTGATCAAGTTATTGACTGGTATGAAATCATTCAAAGGTACTGCAGAAGGAAGGGGGATGTAAACTACCAACGCAGGTAACCAAAAATAGCGTACAAAGGGATTTAGTGTCTACTGCTATTCAGTCACAAATACAGTGCCCCTCGGTAATTCTCGAACTACATTTTTGCTGAGCAGATCGATCTTCATAGCATAAAGAAGCTTCGACCTTGCTTTTTGTAACACATCATGTAAGATGAACTGTCGAAAACTTTATCTTTTTCCTCACTTATGCATAAAATTACCAGCATTACCAGTCCTTTACAATCCCCTCTAACGAAAGACTTAGTGAACAACGTTGTGTAAAGCTGAATGATATATTTTTTTATCTTCTAGTCTATCGTCCAGAGATGAATAATGGAGGCCATTGATATCACAGCAAAATAATTACCCCAAAACTCAAATATTGACCAATGCTACTAATAAAAAAAGTGTCCTCTGTAAATGCAGATTCGTCAATCAGTAATACCTACTTGAAACAAAAAATGAAGACATACTTAGTAAAATTTAACATATGGACTAGTAATTGTACTTGTAGATATGTTCAACTGACGTAATTGTAGTACTACAGTACTATAGAAAGAGCCATCTGATTTTGACAATGATTTCTAATTTGAGGGGAAGGGGGGGACTACAACACTGTAAATGTTGTCATTATGCAATATTTACAGAAAAAAGGAGTTGGTGGTCCAAAGCGCATAGTATCTTTTTGTTTGAGGACAAGTAAGGTAATCCTCATGTGGGTTATAAACTTTTCTTGAATAGTAATTTATACATTTACAAAGAAAATATCAACTTCTCAAGGTTTATCAACGATGAAGGATGCAACAAATCAAAGTTTTTTAATGAAAAGGACCAAATTGGCTTCTAATAAAGGGGTACACCCTACAATAGGACATTTTGCCTAAAAACAATAATTTTCAAAGCAAACAAAAGGATTACCTAACAAATTATTTATAGGACATGACCAAACTAAAACAACAATATATGTTTGCCCATGAATTACGGAGATTAACGCTGAGGATATATAAGTCCTTTTTGGAATCGGAGTAAAATTAAGGATCGACATCAATGCATTTTCTACCAAAACATTGCTCGTTAGTTGTGGAGTTTGTGTATATTTTCTTCTCTTCATAGCAATACCCCAAAAATTACTGTTCAACCATGAATGTGTGTTTGTTTAATATATTTTCAAATTAATAAGGAGAACTTAGCAAATTTCGTGATCATTAAACCCCCTTTATTCTAAAAAAAAAAAGTAGTTTTATATATTTTTAAATTTAACAAAATATAGATTTAAAGTCATATCAAGAGGTCAACTTCTTTTATTTTTTATTTTTTTGCGTGTGTAATATAGTGTCCCATTTTTAGGGTACCTCTTGACTTGATCTTCTGTTGTAATTCAATAAAAAAATGAAATTTTTCAGTTTTCAAAGGGCATTTTGTACCTTTATTGTAATTTAATAATAACTTTTTAACAACATTCTATCATTTGATCACATCAAAATCTTCAAATTCAAAAGCATATGTGATCGTTTGATGGAATCCGTCCGTTAGTTTGAGAAGAGCAATTACTTATACAATTCAGACTAAATTAATTGAAGGACTGGTTGTGAAATATTAAGGATATTTCAAGGATTATTTACCTTCAAATCAAGATAAAGTTCCTTCATTTTAAGTATTAATTAGTTGTATCAAACAATTGTTGATGTTGCTAATATTATATTAAATAGACGTCTAATAATACCAGAATATTAAGATAAAGACATAATCACGTCACTAGGGTAAATTTCAACACAAAATTCTGTTGAAATTCATATGAATTGATTCAATGATTTTTAGTTTAAGGCAGGTATATAATATTGGTGATACAATAGTTCAGCTATTTGTGTATGTTATAGTATTGGCTCATGGCAGTCGAAAAGCAAGGAGATAAATATTATTATTTTATTTTTTTTGAGCCCCTCACTTTTTCCCATGACCATGGGGGATATATATCCCCACGAGATATGGGCTTGGACTTTTTGGGTAGAGGCTGTGTACTTAAAAAAAGTAAGATAGCTTTAAAAACGAACATTTGCAATAAAACTTTGCGTGATATTTTGTGCCGTAAAACCATTTTAACTATAAAAGAGATATTTTTTACCCATTTAGACACACAAAGTGCCCAATTGTGTCAAAATTTGACGAAGTTATGACCAATTAAGAAAAGTTTGAATGATTTCATTGATTGCTGTGAGCAAAAGGGCGCGTTAATCCTTGTTGGATTAACCAGTATGATTTGGTATTATTCATAGCCAATTAGAATCATTCTTGAATGAGTGTGTACATGTTCGGTTGAAATATATACACAAAAGTTCAATACTCTGCCATTGTTCCCTCTATCTGAATCTTAATTCGGACAAAGTAAGAAGGGGATCTATTCTTACATTTATATTTCGGTTAACAATAAGGTAAATTTAAGTAAATACTTATTTAAACTTAATCCTTATTAATTTAGAGCCTTTTTAACCCTTTTAAAAGAAATGCCTTACTTGAATAAGAGTCATTAGGAGATCAAGCAAAAAACTTTCCTACTTTTCGTTGAAAATGGGCGCATTCATCCCATACCTTATGATTTGAAGAAAATAGTAGCAGAGAAAGTCTACTATGACTTGAATGGCTTTGAAGGATTCTTACCATGTACTTTTTGTAAGAATTGTTACACAGTCTCGAGATCTCAGAACTACGATAAGCCAAGAAAGCTTCCAGGTATTAAAGTTGCTTATTGGCTAGCTCTTTAAGTTTGATTTAAGTTGACTGGTTTTCAAAATATTTTCGTTGGTTCAAAGGCTGATTGTTTGAGATCAATTTCACAATCCACAAGAACTAAAAAGTACCAAACATGCCAATGTGAAATTTACAGAATTGCAACAGCCAAAGGTAGGTAACTCTAAACATCTCCTTTCTAGGAGAAGCTAAAGAATAAAAGAGGAAGGCCCACGAAAAAAGAACCCTCTCTACTCGACTACAATACAATGACTGTGGCACAGGCGATCACGAGAAAAGTTAAGGAATTAGGCATCAACACTTCTTTGCTAAATAAAAAAAAGTGTTTTTTCAAAGTATGCTTAAGTATTCAAGAGCAAGATCCAGCTTGCACCAGCCCCTTCACACCAAAAGGCCAAAAAGTGTCTCGGGTGAAGAAAATCGTTGTGCTTGCAAATGTGGAGGACTTTCCTGAATATTTATTAAATATCAGAACCATTCTGGATCCGTGTGAACGTAAGTGCCTACCATGTTTTAGTATGAAAAATATTCGGCTTGGATTGCAGAACCATGAGCTGGATGGTTGAAGTATAGCGATTATAAAAGGAAAAACAGTTGATGCATTTGATCTTTCTTCCTATTTGTTCATTATTTAATAAGCTGTGGTGGTGTTAACATCTCCTTCTAAAAGAAGTATGTATTATTGCCTATCTTTGGTGTAAACTGATTGAAAAATATTTAATCTAATAAATATATATGAATTTCAATACAATTATGATATTTTACTCTACTAATTTCATTTTAAATTTAAAAGAATCTCCTCTTTATAGAAGTAATTCATTTTTTTCCTAAAAAATCATAAAATAGGCAGTTGTTATTAACAATTAATTGAAAGTAATGTTTAATGTATTGATCCCCTTTCGACTTGCACTCCTAAACAAATCCCATCTCTAGTTATTCTATACATAGGCTCCGTTTTCAAAAGTTTTTGATCCATGATATACCGTATATGTCATAAGTCCTGGTAGACATTTTATACCGATAATAACGTATAAATTTTCGCGCCTTCCATAAAAAGGGAAAAATAACGGAAAACTGGTTTCCTTTAAGGTGTTTAAAGAAAAAATTAAAATCAGCCGTACGTCTTTCAGGAGTTCCAAAATACAAAAATGGAAAAATATTTGTTAAAAAATCGTTGCGCGTATCAAAGCCGGTGACAATCCCCTCGTGATTACACGTAACTTCGGGATCAGTAGAACCACCGTATACAACGCCAAGAAACCAAATCCTTTATCGATCGTCACAGGTCGGGAAGACCAAAATTGGTCCGGATAGTGAGCCTCATAAAGAGTGTGAAGGCGAATATAGACGCAAACGCTCATGACAACATTCACTGAATGGCCCGGAACCTTAGGGTTCACGAAACAGCTGCCTGGCACATTGTTAAGAAGGATTTTGATATCAAGTCTAGGGATGTCACAAAAGTTCAGAGTTTGACGGCTTTACATAGACAAAAGACGCTAAAACGATCGTAGATCCTCTTTAATATATTGAAGTGGGTATATATTTTTTTAATTGAAAAATATATACAGTTTACCTAGTCAGCAACTCCCGCAGCCTGTGGAACATCGCCAATACCACCTCATTGGTTCAAATGGTAAGACGTTTCCACCGGTGAAGGCTAATTAATATAAAATTATCATGGCTAAGAAGGTGTTTCCTACCCTCAACGCAACCTACGATATCGGAAATCGGGTAGGAACACAGGAAAGAGTACCGTGCCACCCTTCCACATGACCCAAAATTATTTGACCAACAAATTAGGGACAGATAGATTTTGGTCGGAGAAGATGTGTCCGCCCGACTCCCCCATCCTGACCCACTTGACTACTACGTGTGCAGTGCTGTAGAGAGGAATACTAACGCACACTACTACAGCAGGAATAGGAATTGTCCAACATTTCGACAGACACCCTCAGGATATTCTGTTGTAAGTTTTGAACCCACGTAGAGCTCTGTATTGTGGCAGATAGCGGAGTTTTTAAGAAATAATTGAAATTTTAATATCCTTAGTCTCCTTTTTAATAATTACTTTTTGTATCATTAATATTAAGCATAGATTTCTCTTTCTTTCTAATAAAGTAAAAAGTGTACAAGGACGTATGGTGTACACAGTACATATATATATGTATATTAACCATCTTATTATTTTAATGAAGTAATTTAGGCTATCATATAGAAATAGAAATCTATAGCTACAATGTAATAATTTATTATCAAATAAATATTATGTACAATATAGTAATTGTTAATAATATCAAATAAATATATAAAATTCAATTTAAAAATTGTAGAGAAATAAAATGACAATGAGAGTCTGCCCTGAAGTAATTAAAAGGTTAATAACACTTTCTATGTTTGACTTATTTGGCTAACTACCGGGTGATTACAGGCGTGTTTCTGTTTCTTTTAGAAAAAAGTTTGCCTGATACAATAGGTAAGATAAGGATGTGGCATACATACAAATCAACTTTGCTTTATCAATATAGATGTCACACATGAGAGGAAGGCCATTTCGCAGTCATGTTCATCTAATGAAGTTATACTTATTCTTTTGAAGCCATAACAGTATGAGTGTACCTTTCTAAAAAGATAAATATTCATTAAAGTTATGCTTTTTTATATTTTAATTTTTAGATAATTAAGTACGATTAATTATAAGGAAGAACTGTAAGATATATAAAAACAAATTAAAGTAAGTAGAGAAAAGTTCCTTAAAAAGAACACCTTATATTATGTCTTTAAAAATAATGATGCTCTCTTTTGTACATCACAACCTCATCGTCATTACTTTCATTGTTAGTAATTATTTTTCAATGCTTCCATTTAATCTATGTCATATTCATTACATGATGCTTCATCTGCAATGGTGTATTAATTGACATAATATGTTATAGTCATAGTCTTATACGAGTATTTAACGACGCAGTCATTAATCCACACAAATCAAACTGAATAGGCGTTCACGCCTAGGTGTAATGCCTTGGAATATATTTAATCATTCATGCTTCTTATTAATAAATCTTCTAAATAAAATTATATATCGCATTTGTATAAGGGTATAGAACAATATGGCTATGAGTGAAAATTTTATTAGGTGGTTAATCATCTAATTATTTATTTAAGTAGCTGTAGAAAAGGCTTACAGATCATTAGTGAAATTTAGCCACAAACTGAAAGACGGTGAAATAATTGTACTAACAAATCACTTAATAAAAATCTTTTTTCTTGTCTTTATTCATATCATATATGTAAATATATATAAAGATTAAAGGGTATCATATGAATAAAAAATTGAGATACGTCATTCTTTTTTTCTCGAAAGTTGTTGATGGATATCAAGAACTCTTGCAAATAAATGAAATTTCCGGTTTTTGCTTAAATTTTTCCGTATTAAAAAAAAGGTATCAATAAATATTATAACTATAAATATATATTTTATATTTTTTTGTTACTTTATTACCCTTCTATGGATATGCATGGTTCCTCCATCTTCCCGACCCCCCCACCCACATTTCATTGTTATAAAAAATTTCGCTTAAAAAAGAAATTTACTTGAAAATATCTGAAGTACACAATATTAATTTATCCTTTGTCTTTTTACTACTTCTGGTAATTATTATGTTGGATGCACTTTTTTAATGCATTTTAGGATAAGTATGCTCTTGGCGAACGTTATGTTGATTCAAATGCTCCGTTATTTTTCATTCCAATCATGCTTACAATAAATTTAATAAATCATTTAATTTTTGGCCATCCCACAAATCTGCATCTGGCCATTCTTCCATCCTACAATCATTTGTTTAAGTATTTGTTAAAAGTGAAGCAAAGCCTGAATGAGAGTTTATCCAGGAAAATGGATTAGATCTGATGTAGGCAGTCAAACAGTGGAACTGGTCATTTCTGTTTGTGAAAGCTTCAGTCTCCTCAAAATGAACAAATATAGTGTGACTAGAAAACATGTTAATGTCAGTTGATTCTCAAAGGATGGTACTACCAGAGAAAATGCTGAGATAGAAAAGTTCCTAGAAGAATGTGATAAGATGTTTGAAATATTTTTTTTTTTGCCAATCCCATGAGAAAAACACCCCTAGGGAAAAGTGTATCTGCCCTAAAAAGATTCCCTTGAATAAGTGACAATCCTACATTAATCAGAGAAATGGAATTGGAATGTTAGGACTCATTGACAGGGCTGCAACCAAACACATTTTTAAAAGTAACTAAAGAAGAAAAATGGAACTAAAACGAAAGAAGAAGGTTCGAGGAGCAAGAACTTATTATTAATATCACTGACACGACATTCTCTTTCAATACCGAGGATGAGAGCAATGTTATGGATTATGAAGAAAAAACAAACATTTTTAGAAAATTAGAAGAAAACTAATCAAGCTATCCCAACGTTGCTATAATGGCAGCCAGATTCAGATCATCTGATAAAGTAGTGGAAGGACTTTTTCAATTCTTTGCTAAAAGACATGCATTTGCTTACTCCGAAGAACACCCTTGATAGACAAAAAATAAGACGAGAAAGACCGATAGTAAGAACATTCATGAAAAATCCTCCGAAGACAGTTACTTACAAATTCAATGTATCGGCTTCGATTAAAGGATTGATTCAACAAAATTAATTAAAAGTTAAGAAGTGTATGAAAAATAAAATAGGAGCCGTTCAAAGACCAAGAAATGTATTCTGTACAGAAAAAGAAGAACATGTCGTCATTATTAAAGGTAGACTAACAGGATTTGTTCAAATATAATTTTTCTCAAAAATTAAAGCAGATCAAAGCTCAACCCCAATTAATAGTTGTTTTATTTTATCATTTTAAATCCAGTCTTGACAGTCTACATTTTAAGAGCCCGTCCATATATACAGTGACCATGTTTCACCGAAAAGCAAAAATCAATCAAGAGAAATACTTTCAGTAATAGAAGAACATGAAAGCTTGGAGTCATTAATTGCAGTTGTATGCGATGGTTGAAATACAAAAGTTGGGACTTTGTCTGGAATCATTAGAAGATCAGAGCTCTCGATTGGAAGACCGATGCCTATGTCTTCTACATACATATGAACGAATTATCCTTTAGATAATTTTTTAAATAGTTAGATGGACCACAGAAAGGACCAGGAACTTATGAGTGACCTATAGGAATGGCTATCTACAATGATGTATCAAAAAGACCAATAGTTGAATTTACTATTATTTCAGCTAAAAATCTACTTTTCGATGCGTAATCCATGTAAACCAATGAGGTGAAAACCAATATTGCTCCATAGAAGCCAGGGTAATAAAGTAACAAAAAAGTATATATAAAATACATTTTTAATATTTTAATATGAGTAATAATCTCGGAATTTTTCTTTTATTTGCAAGAGTTCCTTTTATCAATATGCAACTTTCGAGAAAAGAGGAATAACGTATCTCACTTTTTGATTATTATGATATCCCTAATAAAGAAATATAAAAAACATAAAATATTATAATTTGAAATTACTAGGAGGAATTGCGTTGTATTAACATAAATAAGCATTTCAGCTTAAAATTATTACTCCTAGCTAATACCTACATCTAAATGCAATAAACATTCCAACAATCAAATAGTCATACAAAACAATCTACACTAAATAATATAAAAATCAATCCTTTAGTATCCCTCGATGAAAGCGCTCATACCTCCGTAAAATTGTTTTTAAAGTAATTCTATATCTAGTTGACTCTGATAATTTATATTTGAAAATGTTAATAGTATGGTCCCAGGAATCACTAACCATCCTTAGTATTTTCAATGGAAAAGTACCATATCTTGCTGCAGAAGAGAAAGCGATTGCTCTCTGGTTTTCTCTCACAATTGGTTCAAGAGAAAACCAATTTATTGCCAATAAGGGCTTTGGTCCTCAAAAAATTGAAATATATTGCCCGATTTTCTGCACCTTTCAGTCTTTGCCTTGTAGGTAAATGGAACAAAATTGTAACCTTTAAGGTATTAATATTTTCCCTCCTTCATATTTAGAAAAACAAATTCAACTAAAAAAAGAAACTCAGATTTTGGGACCCCTTTGCGGGTGTAAATGGAGGGCAAATGAAAAATAATAAAATGGGGTTCATCCCATTTTGGGTGGTCTAAAATATTATCAGTGGGTTTCATCCCCCAAAACATCACCCCCCAAAACATTTGAGGTGTAAATTAGTGGTTGCTAAAATAGTAGCGGGGAGGGGGTTCATCCCATTAAGGACAAAGCCGTACTCAACAACATTCCCGTCATTTGGGAAGAAATTGGGGTTGTGAGGGCTCTTACTGGTAGTTTATATAGGGGGGTATGTTTCAGGCAAGAAATGTCTTTATGTTATATATCGCAAATCACAATACCATTTGGAGGAGCCCCTTATTTTATATTCTACGGTCGACGTTCGACGTTTATTCGACGCAATTTCATTCCACGTTTTGTCGGTCGACGTTCTGTCGGTCAAAGTTTTAACGGTCTGGTTTTTTCCACGGACCAGAATAAAATACAGTTGATCTCTCTTCAAGATCTGTTTTATTCGACATATCAATGAAAAATTTTAAATTTATTTTGGGTAAAACTCTGCTCAAGAGTATCATTGCACCGCCAAGATGTTTTTTATGGCTTGTGAATGAGAAACAAAAGCCATTTTCTCTCCTCTTTGATTGCCAAATCTACCAATAATGCTAGAACTGGTGACTTGTATAAAACTAAAGAAATTATAAATGTGTTATAAAGTTCAATTCGCGTCTGGAGATTCTAACTTCCTTAAAAAGAGATTGTTTATATACGAAAGCCCTGAGTGTAACCCAATTTGAATCAAATTCACCTTGACTTTCATACTCAATGCCTAACACAGTAGTCTTTCCTTTGATAGTGCAACCCACAAGCTTTGATCCTATAACTGGACTCAATTCCTCTAATGGTAGTGTTCACTCGTAAACGAGTGAGTGTTTATATATATTTGTGTTTGTATGACAGCAATGAGCTGTGATTGCAGGAACATTAAAAGGTATTATCTTCACTCTTTTTGCATTAGCGGGTATATTTATCAATGTTCAATTTGACTCTCGTGTGATATCAATATAATAATATAATATAATTTATCTAAAGAAAATATTCCAGTATATATGTATATTATTAATTAATCAACGTTCTGCCCAAACGAGAAAAAAGGGAAATAGAGCAGTGAAAGGTGCTCTAACATTTGGTCCTTCGAGCTGGATATCCTCTGAAGCAAATGCAGACATCGATCCTAGTAACGGCAATCTCTGGACATCTTAATAAATACTTTTGAAACTGTACGGAACAATTGAAGTCATCCAAGTTATCAACACAACCTTTCATATTTCTTCATTATATTTTTATTTAAATTAATTATGTATTAGTTTTGTTAAATTTGCTTTAAAGACCTTTGACTTGCTTTTTCCGATCATTATATGTGTTTTCCTTACATATCTATATATGTACATATTAGTGTTTTTTTAAAGTTAATTTAACATATAAAAATGCTTAAAGGGTCTGAGGTCATATACACTAAAATTAGAGATAGTTTTTTTACTATTAAGTCTGACTTAGAGGTGAGCCTAGAGTCTGGTAATTTGGATCTTCAAGAATTTCAAGAATAAGAGTTCTTATTACTGACAAAATGTCAAAGAGTATTTAATTATTTTGATCAATGGTCTTCCAAAAAAGCTGAAGAGAAATATGTACCTATTTTAGATGCTCATGATGAAGTTGAAAGGGAGTTTTCAAAATTGAGAAGGAGACTTAGATGATTTAAAAGAGAGAAGTTAAGTGAAGAAGCTGAGGATAAGAAGGAGAAACAAAATTATGGGATAAGTAGGCTTAAAGAGATTATGAAACTTAAGATTAAGGTTGGCACTGTTGGTTGTACCCCTAAAATAGAGAACTGTGGTTCTGGTAACAAGTTGCCTCCCTTATCAAAGTTTACTCTTCCTTTATTTGACGGTTATGTGGAAGAATTTTCAAGCTGGTTAGACACATTTTACAGTATAATTGTTGAGCAATACATTTATTCGGTATCAAAATTCACATATCTATGTTCCACATTAAAGGTCTCAGCGATCCATTTCCAATGACAACTATGACGAAGCTATGGAAATACTCACAGATTCTTATGGTAGGGATCGTGTAGTGATTTCAAAGCATATCATTTACTCAATAACATGTAAAGTGTTAAAGATAACTCTAAAGGTCTACACAAATTTCATGACGACATCTTGCTCATACAAAACCTTTAAAGGGCAAAGATGTTTGTATTGATAATAAAGATACAAGAAAATTTATTCTTCCAAATTTCAGAAAATAAAATTTCCGGGTCTTTAAGAGACAAATGAGGGAATTTCGTCGAAAATAACTCTGAGAAGGAGGTTACTATTGAAGAATTTTTACGTAAAGTAATGATCTCGGCGAGGGTAGCTGAACATAAAGATAAAAAAATGGAAGGGGATTACAAGTATTTTAGGTCAAGAGTAGTATCACAGATTACTGTTTGTCAACACTGTCCAAGTAATGCACATAGGTTAGGTTCGTGTCAGCTTTTTAAAGAAAAGTCAATTGATGAACGCAAGCGACAAGCATATGAGGAAGGTGCTTGTTTCAGTTGTCTTAGTTTGGGACACTCACAGAGTCAATGTCAATCACATAGAAGGTGTTCCAAGTACAATGGGAGACATTATTATTTGTTACATAGTGATGTACAAAAGGGGAATGGGTTGAAATTAAAGTCAAGGCAGTTTGTTCCTCGAAAAAATTATCAAAATTTTGGACACTGTTCTGATGAAAAAGTGTCAGCAATGATAATACAGCTCAAAAATGTTACATTACATAAGGGGTTTAAAGTTGGGGTTCGTGTTATATTTGATGAAGGTTCTCAAGTAAGAATTTAATTTTTAAGGCTAATTTTTCAATTACCCTCTCAAACAATAGAGGAGCAGTAGGACAACCTTGACGTCAGCACCTATTTAACATTATTGGATTACTTTTTTCTCCGTATATATTAATTGTAGAGATTCCGTTAAAAAGTAAAGATCGGACAGGGTTGTAAAAATTCTTGTGAAAAAATAACAACACTAAGGTAATATGGAACAATCTCATCTTGAAACAGAGAATTAACTTTTCCAACTATACTATCAAGACTAGAAGCTTTGTTGTCCTTAAAGTTATTTTAATGCAGTTCAATATTATTTCAGAAGAAAAAAAAAGGAGCCGTAGACTTATTACAATATTTAGGAAAAAGAATTATCTCCCCACCCATTATGGCCTGAAAATCTTGTTGAAAAAATTTTAATATATCTTCAGCTTTACCCATAACCTTACCATTATAAATTATCTCTTTAATTTTTCAGGGTTTTTGTGTTTTGTTTTATTTCATTTTTCTAATTCTTTGACTGGTGTAATTTTCTGTTGCAATTTTCCTTTGAGCTTCCTCCTCCACTATATCAGAAATTTTAAAACAAACAACAGTACCGAATGTGAAAGTTCGCCATTACAGAGTTCAATTTTTCCAAAATTTCCTCTATCTTCTCTTGTAAGCCATCAGCTGTTTTTTATTATTCCTAACAAATCTCTTGGAACAATCAAGGATACAATGCTTTATATTATTAGCTGCCCTCCGTGTAGCAAAGCATGCATCGAATTTCCTTTTTAATCTATCCTCCGGTAGTTGTAAATGTTTATCCTACATTAAAATCCATTTTGGGATCTTAAATATAAGTGATGAAGAAACACTTGTAAACTCAAGTTCAAATATTTATTGGTATGAAGATGGTTTAGGGCGATAATATATTTTTTTAACCTTAGAAAATAAAACGGGAGACAGAAGAGCCAAATCAATCCTGGAAAAGCATTTTTCTTTTCTCCATGATATATAATTCCTTTGGTTAAAAATACCAACTGTGTCTAGTAAATCGAGTTTCAGAATCAATTTATGAAAGAATTTTCTTTGAATATTTATAATTGCCTGGAAGAACGGAAATGCTTTTCGTTAGGACCATAAGTATATATTAAAGAAAAGTTTTCCCACAAGTAGAAATTAAAACCTTATGCAATTGACTTGATCCGTTTTAAGATTTTGTACATATAGAATCTTCTACTTTCTTCGGCACAAGCGTCAAGACCCCCCTTTTTGTAATATTTCCTGTAAAAACCCGTAGAATGATTTAGGCAGACTAAAAGAACATGCTATGTTGCAAGACGAGGAAACTTTAGATTTAACATCCTGAAGATAAATTACATTAGGTCTGCAAAGCAATAAATGATTCATCAAGGTATGGTGTGATCTCCAATTGTCCCCCATTATGCTAAGAAAATCATTTTATTCATTCCTAACTTTTGGGTGTAATATTCTTAATGTTTTTGTACTCTATAATGGAAAAACCATCTACTTTCATTTTTACTTTTCTCTCCGTGTTTATTTTGATATTAGTCATGACAGAAGAATTTAAAATAGACAAATTAAATCTAAAAAAGTGTTTACTTTGTCATTTTCTGGAATGTTTTCTTCGCTAGTTGTATTTCTCTTCCCATCTGAATTTGCCGCATTATATTATAACTATTTTATCCACAACAGCTGTGCACAGAAGGGTGATTGAATTTGAATTAATTTTGATCGATCTTATAAGGTTCCAGGATAGTACCAAGCATAATCCGGAGTTATTAGACGTCTGCGAATATAATATACAAGATAAATTGCCAAGAAATCCTAAGTGTTACTCCTCGTTTCTCATGACTGCATTAACACTTACTATTTAATACTTATATCAATTCATATTTGTATATAAAAGAATAATAATACGACTTTAAAAAAATACTATTTGATGAAGTTGTGCTTTAGTCTCTAGAGCGCTCACTGGCTGTGATTAACCTAAGCACACTTGTTGTTAAAACGCGTTACATTCAAGATTCAGTATTTTTTGTTTATAAACAAAAAAAATAATAGGAACAGTTTTCCCTATATATTACATGCTCGATGCTACGTCTTAATTTATAAGATCAAGACTAAGTATATTATATAAAGCAAGGAGCACTATATACAATACACTTTGTACATCTGTTCGATGCTAGATACAAAACACCTACTATATTTCATAAGTACAACTACATTATTATTTCTAAGACGGAAACTATGGTTCAAAATTTTAATGCATACTTGCTCCAAAAATCATACTTTGTAATGTGTTCGAACCAGAAACTAAATATGTAAAAAAAATATGTAGAATAAGAAGAGTAAAAGTAAAAATTATTTATTTTGGAACAGACTCATGGATTGACGAACAATATGAGTATGAGGCAAAATCCTAATTTCATTATTATTCTAACAGAAACAACAATTTAATGAGTTTAATAGTGAACAGCAATGAGTAAATAAACAATCAATTTCATATTTTGATTAAAAAATTCAAAATAACCATCAATTTCAACAAAAAATAAATGATACGGACGTATAACCCTGATCAAAATGGCTTAAAAGGCGAAATATCCCCTAAGTAAAAAGGCTTAATGCTCTTTTGTCTAGGGACTATTTTGACTAATCGGACATTTTGACTATTTTGCCTTTTTAACTTCGCCAATCTTGGTAATATTTAGTGATAAAAATATCTATTAAAATTGGACGTCATTTTAAATACAAATTTATTTTTTCAAACATTTATGGAATTGCTAATTGTAAGAAATATTATTTTAAATAGATGTCTAATATACATTATACTATTCGACTAACTTAGAGAAAATTGAATCCCTCAAATGAGAATGCAAGCAAAACTTATTGGGTTACGCCTATACTTTGAGTAAAATGATAAACTATAAAGGAAAAGGTGCATATAGGGTTCATCTTATCTTGTGGTATAAGATTATTCAATATGAAGAGTCAATAACGGCATCTACCTGAACTTGGAAACGGGACCAATCATGATAGTCTATTTTGGATGATTCCGGAATTATTCCTGGATATCAGCTCAGTTTTGGTGATGCAAGAAGATCTGATTATGTGCAATTCAACTGCGCCCCACACAAAGAAGTCCATTGAGCTGAGTACTTGTGAGCTAGGAGGCCAAACACTGTGTCCAACAAAGTCAAAAAATAATTATGATAACCAAGTCTAAGTTTTGCTAGCAGGTTGGTATGGATCAGAGTCATAATCACCTCCAGTTTCTTCCTCACTCTCCAAACAAAGTACCTGAACAGGTTTGCAAGTCAACATCGTTTCGTCAATTTTTGTCGTTTTATTGGCGCCAAACACTACGGGCCATCCACCAAAACAACAAACAACGTCTGCCAGGGGCCAAAGTCTGTCGTTAAACAACGGCTGCACGCTGACTATATGTAGACTTTTGTTCATGTTATATCCTTGTATTAATATAAGCTACGCCTCTACGTAAGTATTTAAGGTATAGAGTCATATGTAAAAATGGGTTGGTTCCATTTCTCAACTACATATAGCAGATAAATAAATTTAACGTCATAAAAGAGTCACTTTTTGTATGAAAGGTACAAAGTTCTTAAACCTTATGGAGAAAAAATAATTGGTATTTGATATGGACACTTAGTTGTATTATTTGATTAATCATTTATGGAAAAAATTAATTTCAACATGTACTATAAATAATTACATATATGCAGTACATAATATTTCATACAAACGGATCTAACAATGTAATATCGAGTTATAAATTTCTCACTAACAACTCCTGACAAACTACTGCAATCATAATTCATTTTTGCTCACAATAGGTCACTTTTGATAGTTTAGATATTTTCATTTATGAAATGGAAATTATTGCTTTATTTTTGTTTTGTTTTTACTTGTATCCTCAATTTTCGATGTATACAAGGTCATTGGTCTTCAAAATACCTTAATCCATATAGCATTTGAATGAATGCCCAACACAGTAATTCTAATGTTAATATCTTTGGTTATTGTAAGAAATTGGCGCCCAAAGTTTTATTATATTTGTACTTTAATAAAAATATTTTTATAATCGAACTGATAACAAACAAATAAGATGAACTTTTCCTAGAATGAAAAGGCGTATAACATTGAGGCTAGACTTCTTTATATATATACTTTTATTATACAAAATGATTTCATTTAGGTGCTACCATGGACTCTGACTTGGGCCTAAAAGCACTGCAGCACTTACAGATGAACACCTCAGACAGGGCTAACCACTGTTGCCCGAGGAGATCTTGAGGGTTAGCACATGCTCTCATCTCGACAACACTGAAAATGACATAGTCGAGAAGGAAGCATTCTGGAGAGGAATTTGAACTGTTGGCCCATTATATTTTAACCAAGTCAACAATTTCTGACCTCTGTTCACCTGGTTGGCCTATGTTGACGTAAATAATAAGCCTTCCACAAATCCTTTACGCACCTTCTCACCGTCCAATCATTGACAATGAGAACCCTGGCATACTGCTGCCTCGACTTGACTAGACTTCGAAAGCCAATACACTTTTAATCTTTTAAACAAGACTCGTGGAGCACCTTACGACCTCATTCACCTCTTCGACAAACCTTTGGGTAAGAAGCAAATTAGGCACTCTTTGCTTTTTTACATCCACGCTAACAACTGTTAATTTTTGAATTGTTGATTAATCAGAATAGTCTTAATTTTAATAACATAATCCAGTGTTTTAAATTATTCGCCATAAATGAATCCAGATTAAATGAAAGTCGAGTCAACGATTTTACCTTGCACACTGTACGTCTAGATGTACCGGGTGTTTTAAAACCAATAACTAGTATTTCGTAGAAACCTTTGCCTGATCTGGGAGGCTGCAAATGTCTCCGTTACGAGTAAATCTTTTTATCTGTGTTGTAAGTAAGAAAAAATTAATAATATGAAATTGAGCAACTTATAGAACTATCAAGGTTTGATTACAAAATAATTTTGTATCACGGCTAATTTCGCAAACTAATATTTATTTTTATGATGTCATTCCCAGATGACCTACCTATATAAAAGGTTTTTTGATTAATTTTGTCGTCATTTGGAGTCAAGATGTGGGAGCAAACAAAGAAAAGTAATTGATTTGTTGAACATGCAAATTTCAACTAGGGAAATTTGTGAAATTGGCAACGTTATTCAAACTCTTTTATGCAGATAACAAAAGTGATTACAGGAAGAACGTTAAGAAGATTCGATCATCAAGCCTTAAAAAGATGTTTGGGTCCAGAGTCCTTTTGAGCTTTGGAAAACAGTTCCTCACCGTTTTTTCCACGTCAAATGGCCTGAAAGTTAATATGGGTGGGTATATCTTGTTGCTTTGCGACGTCCTGAAGCCTTGGATCTACAAATAGTCTAATAATGGGCATCATGCCATAATTATTATTAAAAAAACAAAACAATAGAGTCTCGAGAACTTTCAAAACTTCTGGGACAAATTGAAAGGAGAAATGGTACATACCTTCTTGAAAATATCAATGCCTTCAAGGTTGTCATCTCGATAAATGTGCTGAAATTCCCCCTCCCCCAGATCTAATCGCTAGAGTATGTTAAAGGTTTTGGCCGCACCTCGAAAATGAATCCATGACGAACGTAGATACTTCGAATAATTAATTCTACATCCATTAAATTAATGAACATATTCAATATCTTAATTTATTAAGTTATTATCACCATCGTGAAAATAAAATAAAAAATTAACAATAGTAACCCTGTTTATACAAACCTTTACGTACATACAATCATACTTCCTACAACAAGACGTTTCTCTCTTAACCCATAATATTTCATTTTTTTGTTTCTATGTTGTATCTCATACCGTTTTATTATAATTAAAACGGAATGTATTTTAATAACCAACTATTAATTGATACTATACGATATAATTAATAATTCCATTTTGGTCTACTAATATATCTTATTCCTTATTAAGCTAATTTAAGAAATGTAGAGTCTCTAAATTTATAATGTACCCATAGAATACATATTAAATTTAATTTTTATTAGCAAAAAAAAAAAAAACTTTTAGACTATTAATTGACGAAATATTATATACTTCAATAATATATTACCACAATGTATGATGTAATTTTTCATCACATCTTGGGGTTGCGAACTCGTACAAAATTGCAATTTGTATACCTGGAAATACAACAATTTAATTTTTAATTGTTTTCATAATGGTTTCATGGGAAATTTAGTCATTGAAAGACAATGTCACCGTTCTGACCGGGTTTTATTTTCGAATTAAAAGTAATTTTATGTTGTTTATCTACGTTTTATCATTTTATAATGGATTTTTTATCTGGGGGATTTGTGCTAACAAAAATGTCAATGGAATTATGTTATTTTAAGATGCTAAAAGCATTTCCTATTGTGTTTGAGTTGTACAACAGGTTTTATAATATTTTAACATCATGTAGTGTTCAGTAAATATTTGACATTGTATCATATACCTATATATATGGCTTATATAAGATAATATATTTTTCTGTGTACTATCCATTAGTCGTTATAGCATCCCTTCTTCTTTTCTATTATTAAATTGATAGTTTCACTCATTTCGGGAGTGTAAACGGGCAAGTTTTATAGCATGGAAAAATAATTGTATAAATCTAGTCATATTATTGAGATTTTTATTATATAATACTTCGATTTAATTCAAATATCACTTTGTATCATTGAATTAAAGTAGTATTTAATTCAAAAGTAGTTTTTTTAATTCAAAAAACTATTTGATGGAGTGTTATCAAAATATATTGTAAATATATTTATTTTATGTAGTAAGAATATCAAGTTTGAGCAACAAAAATGGGGGTTTCTTCAGTTATGATGCAATTTTTGACGTCATAGAAATTGATCTATACACTTACTACCTTGAATTTACTAATCATTGATAAGTTTATAGCTTATTTTTAAGAGCTGTTTCACTTTTAAAATCTATTAAATTTCGATTTTAAATTTTGTGGAAATACTAGTTCCTTGTATTGCACTGGGAGGTAAAACATGTCTTCCGAATCATGTAAAAACGGAGAATATGTTATATTCACATATATTTTCATCGAATCTCTAAGAGAGATAAATAAACAAAGCAGGTAAAAAAAATTAGGACTTTTACCCTTATTTTTCAAATACCAAGAATTCCTTAAAGTTACATTCTTTAAAATAAGTAATAGAGATGGGTGACCTCTCTGGTCCCGAGCTAGGTAATTTTGCCTTAAACTATTTTGCCTAAGGATATTTTGCCTTATATTATTTCGCTTTAGGACATTTTAGCTTAACTTTGCCTTAATATAGGTATACATGAATGAACTTTACATATATGTCGTTTTTGTTATTTTTGATTAGAATCGATGTTCTTTTGTAATATTTTAATCAAATTATGTTATAAGTATTACTATAAAACGCAATAAGTGGTTGTCTTTTGTTCAGATTCCAAAATTTTGTTGAATACTTACACCCACAAAATCTCACAATGTAATGAATTCGAACCAGGCACAAAGTTGGTCATAAACGAAGAATTCCAAATCATTTTTTTAGTTAATAGTTTTCATTAGAAATTAGAAGTGTTTTTTATGATAAAAACGTGTTTTTATTGATTTTTCAATTTGGATTCCAAATACTACGAGGGAACACGGGAGGAGAATTCATCCGAAGAAAACTACCAAACATCATAAGGGAGTAGAAGGGACTCCGTCCTTAGGAATGAGAACCTAGGATTAAACTAAAAAGCGATCCATTTACGATGAGAGAATTTTAATATTTCAAAATGGGATTAGTTAAACAAAATAGAACAAAAATCCTTGGATATACATATTTTTTTAAATGAACATTTTTTTTCCATAGTATATACATAGTATTCCTCATCACTATGTATTATGAATAAGTTATAAGGGAGTTACTGAGAGAAAAAATTAGATCAGTTTTGGATTCTACACTCATGGATTAATTCCTTTTGTAGCTTCAATTCATTTGGACAAAATGAGTATTCCCCTGTGTTATTATTTCTTTCATCAAAAATATTTATATGATTTACATTGGGGATCGTCATCTACAGTGTGATCTGTAAACACGCTCGTTACTATATGCACACGCTTGCAATATTTCATTCATACGACATTTTTGTTATTTCTTAGATCCAAATATGTTTATGACATATATATCATAGAGCAACATATACAATGAACCTGGTGACTTTTTCTCATATAATCATACATTTAGACAGACAAAAAGACAAACTTTGCTTTACTAATATAGGTTTGTCTCGTTTCAAATCAAATTGAGAAAAAAAATGATAAATATCATTCCACAATCAAGTACTTTTTTGTATAAAATCTCGTTTATTTGACAAAAGAAGCTTATGTCTTATTCTAACTCATAAATTGTAGTTATCATATGAATTGGACACTTTATAATAAAAATCATTAAACTTTTATGGACAATCATTACCCTTTCTCTTATAATTATAAAAAACAAACCTACGAAAATATTTATTCGACTCTTTCTGATTGTAATAAAATCAAAAATTAACTGAATTTTGTTCCTATAATAAAATGCATTTAAAAGTGTATTAAGTTTGTTTGTCATTGTATCTTGTATAATCCTATTGTACATGTTACAACCATCAAATAAGTTTGTCCTACGTGCTTTAATAAATAAATAAAATTCTGATAATTCATCTTGAATGTCATAGATTAAAGGAAAAGGACCCTCAATGAAATAAGAATTAGATATTACTTGGATTAACTATTAATTAGTAGCTAAGTCTTAAGAGGAAAATTGAATATTAATTCATATATATATATATAGGTATAATTAAAAGTTACTTAAAAATAAAATAATTCATTTAATATGAAAAATTATTGAATTCCTAATAAATCTTAAAAGATTTATTTTGCATTAATTTATTCTAAATGTTTTGACTCAATTATGATATTTATACTACTATAGTTACTTAATATCAATTTAAAATCGTCAAAGTATGTACTCAATCATTCAAAATGATATTTTATGGCAACTCTTTCATGAAATAAACGTAAAGAACCTTATTTTTTAACATTAATTGAATTAAAAAAGACACTAGAAACTTTGAATACAACTAACTAATGAGTATAAAAATGCTATTCCTAACTAGAAAAGTTTTTAGCTTACAGGAGGGGGTGGGGGGTGATTAGTCCCAACAATTATAAAACCGTAATATAACAGTTTATATAAATAAAGTTATATTTTAAATATATTTTTCATAACATAGTTAGTGAATTTAGTAAGAAATACGGCCCAAAAACAAAACCTATTTAACCACATGATAAACTGATTCTAACAATTTTTTCATAAATATTTTGTTTCATTTTTTAAGTATTCAATTTGAATATCAACGAAAATGCTAAAAATACTTCTGTGAACGCTCAAAATTTGAATTTTTATTTTAAAATAATGTTAACAACCTGAGTTTAGAGTTTCAACAAAATATAATTTGTTACCTTTAAAGTAAAGTGATAAAATTTTTGGTTTATGTTGTTAATATTCCTCAAATATCCATTACTTTATAAGAATTTGGGAGATGAAATTATGTTGGTCTTTGATGAAATTGTTTATATTATATAAAACTAGTTAAGGGTTACCCGGCGGTACTCGGGCTATGAAGGGAGAAGGAAATCATATTGAAAATATGCAAAATGAATGTAGAAAATTTGATCAAATATTCAGAAAATACTTCTGTATACTACATAGACTAATAATTATAATATGAATGTTTCGTTATTGTCGAAAAAGATCCTGATAATTATAATTACAATTCTCTTGGATTCTTCAGACTATATCAATTCAGTTAAGTAAGGTAATTCACAAAGTTTCATCATAACAACTCCCTCTACCAAAACTTTTATTGTTGGCTATTGTAACCTTGGTAGTAGTATTATGTATAAATAAAGTATTGTGTTATAAATTTCAAACAACATACCAAATATATGTATCAAAAAAAAATATCTCGATGACAAATTCACATTTATATTTATTTCAAAAATTCCCAAATTGAAATTCGCAAAGAAAATCTCAATATTTCTATGTACTTGCATAAACAAAAAGGTTTTACTGAATAACCTTCGATAAATGCGTCATTTTTGCAAATATTGCAAAAATTATCTAATAAAATGTTCCGTAAAGTGAAAAAACAATAACTTACAGGTATATTACAAAACTTTATCGCCAAAAACATGTTTTTGCCGCATTTCTTTTTAAGAAATTGAAAATTAACGTTTAATGAAAAAATAAACTTAAAAAGTGAAAAAAAATTGAAAAATTATTTAGAAAATGACAGATATTTCAGTTAAACTTCATTTTTTTTTTCGAGTTTATATGCAAACGAATCTCAATACAAATTTCTACAAACTTTACTCTATTTACTAACACAATATTTCATTGAAAGTTAATTTTTTAGCACCTGAAAAAAAAAAATTGTAATTTTTGCCGATTTCTTTTAAAAACTTTTAATTTTGAGTAAATTTAGAAAACGTAGTTTTTGATATTGTTGTGTTTTAAAGAATCAATCATTTTTAAATATGACATTAGTCTACTGGAGATCCAAAAAAACGGTTTTTGTGCTTTGAGTATAGCATAAGCCTCCCTTATATGACCCCTCCCCCATAAAAAAATGACACCCCCGTCTTAGCCTGATCAGGTTCAAAAGAGGGACCCATGCAAAATTTAAGCCTCCTAGGTTCAAGGGGTATGAAGAACAGAAAGGCACACATATTCTTAGTATATATGTTTGAGCACATTCTTTAAAGAAGAAGGTTTAGAGAAGAAAAAATACAAGAAAGAGTTAGACAAAGGATTTTTGACAAAAATATGACAGTTGATCAAACGACAGTTTAACTAGAATGGTTATTTTTTTCTCTAAACCTTACAATTTCCTTTTTTTAAAGTTGTCAAAGATACTTAGCAATATGCAGAGAGAACAATTCCTTATTTTAAATGAAGGAGAAGATTTCAGAATTAATTTTACCTTATTAATGTTCTGGGCAACGTCTGGCGAACTTATTCGTGTTAACATTTAGCATCAGACTTCTAGTATGGCTATATATCCAATAACACTAATATTTGTCATTTTGAAGTCACAACAATTTGGCACTCAACCCTCGATATGTCATTTTGGATAATAATTTTAGAGGGCAACATTTATGGATAATTTTTGGAAGATTGTTTCTTCATCTAAAATAGTCATTTATTATAAAATACACTATTTTGACTTACATTGACCATTTTTTTATTTGACAAAAAGTAGGTAGATACGCCACTACTTGTAATCCTTGCTATTTCAATGAGCCTTAGTACTCAATATATACTTTTCTTTTTAGGAAGATTATGGCTTATCCTTGCTTTTCTTATTATTTATATTTTCCCCTATGAACACTTTATGAACTTGGATTTTTCTTATGATATAATAAAAACTTTTTGACAATGTCAGCAACATTGTTTTAAAGAAGTAAATGTTTGAAACACCTATAACAGATTAAGGCAGAGAGATAAATTGAGAGTGAATAAATTATAATGTTATAGTGTTTTATATATATGTATAAGTCCATTGTACATAGATTTGGTAGGTTATGTTTTTGAAATGTTTCTTAATTATGACACTAGAGCAGTGTTCCCAACCGGGGCATATCGGTGTATCGTCAAGGATCCGGGCCTATTGATGTGTTCGTCTTTATTTATTCGGTTAATTATTAGACATAATAATAATATTTTGGGACTGGTCATTAACTGTCGGTACTTGATTTTTTCGTAAAGGTGTTGATTGTTTATTAAGCCAAATTAGATATATGATCGATAATTCAATCCTTCTGTCTTACAGTCCTAACTATCTTTTTATTTATGATAGAATGTACCCCCATTTTTAGATCCAAAACCAAAATTAGACGGATGCTTGTCTCAAATTTTATGAGCATTGTACCAGAACTAGTTATTCAGTGACAAATTATTCTCAAACTTTAATTTTAAAAAACCTGATTTTCCAATTCATTTCTTAGTTTTATGAACTCATATGTACATATTCACAGTTTATGTATTAAGACCAACTTTTTCTGAGGAATTTTTACGGGGAATACTATAAGCTTTTCAAGATCTATAAATGTTTGAGTAATAAAAGTAAGTACGGATCCGGATCTTTTAAAATAATACAAGTTTACTTATGTATATCCTTACCGGATAATTCAGTTCTTTAATGGGTGAAAGACGAAGAGTAACTATGAAGATTTGTTGTGGAGTTAAAGATGTGTAAATCCATGTTAGACTCGGAGTAGAATTGAGGATCGATATAGGAATAATTCCTGCCAATATAATTGCAAGATACAAAGTGGGATTTGTGTGCATTTATCCCTTCTCATAGCGTCTTGTAGCTAATCTAATCAAAGGTCATCACAGCTAAGCTGCTCTTCTGCCAAATATTCTTCAAATTATCAGGATTACCATATTCATTTTCGGGTTTTTTTTTTAATTTATATGTATGGGTATTATAAAGACGATATATTTGATCATGTATATATGTTGTTTATTGAGACTCTCTTTCTAACTCATAATTTGCTTTGTACAATATGAAGAGTAACATCTGCTCTGCACTCACTTGTAAATTCATTTATTATTCTAGCAGGAGTTGTAGCATCTAGGCACATTCATCGATTCTCCCTCTTTCAAGATTATAATATTTATATAAGGTATGAGGTAGAGCTCGTTATTGAAAATGGATAAAACAATAAGGGTAATGTCTTAGATATTGTTTTGTATCTTTGTACAAAGGAGGATATAAGTATTTGATACCTTGTCCATTTTTTCAGTTTGCCCACTGATAAAGAAAAGAACTAATGATAGATTTATACTAATAGTGTGAGACGGAATATTAAAAAACAAATAGACAAAATTACAGCACGTGAAAGTTATAAATACAAATAAGCCCGTCTGAAGTTTCTTAATGAACACTTCAAAGATTAAAAGGAGTCCTGGGAAAAGGTGATGCATTCAGATGAGATCAAAATCGAGCTCTCAGGCATCAATTCTAGTTTCCTTATTTTAAGAAAGAAAAAGGTTGAGTATAACCACACCATCTCCACAGTCAAGAATAGTGGTGAAGATTTTATGTTTTGGGGATTTTTCTCTGGTAACAGTCAAAGGACGACTTTAACTCATCAAAAGAAGGATACTTCAACCTCGGAAAATATTAGGGGGAGGGGGATCGTTAAAATCAAATTAAATTTTTAGCCCCAATTTTTGGATGTAAGAACATTTTTTAAGAACTACATAAAAAAATAATTTTTAATTTCCGGGAATCTTTTTCCCTAAGAACAGTGCTCAGAACTCATAATGTTTATTATTTTTGTTTGTTCATATAATGTTAAAATAAACCTTTTATTAAAATTATGGACCGTTATTTTCTTTGCCAGAGTGCCAACTTTCCAAATATGTAAAGAGATAAAATACATATGTGGGGTATCCTTTATAAGTTGACCCGCACGTCATACTTTCTCTTTCTATCTCGAAATTGGAGATTGTGACAGAGGATAGTTGAAAATCAATTCTCGCAACCTTTCCTATAGTTAAGTTTGAATAAGGACCATGCTTATAGACCATGATAGGATAAAAATTGTGGTGTTCTTTAATAAATTCGTCACCAGGCCAGGGGCCAGGCGTTGGGAAAGAAGAATGAGGCTTGGTTGAGATTTAACATAAGAGTTAATATATCCTATATAAATACATAATAGACACGAGGACTGGCAACATCCTCGTGGAGATTCACATATTGAAAGTGCATATGTAAAATAAAATAAAAGTAAGACAGGGTACACAAAATCAAGTAAACAAAAGAGTAGATTTATATTAAGGGATCTAGCTACTTTAATTTACTCTTATCGGAGTTCATCGATGTCCAAGAAGAAAAGCGCCAGTAAGAAATCGCAACGGATGGACTCAGTGAGAACTCACCCCCCTTCCTCCGAATACTCCATAAGAGCCAAATTCACAATTTCTTTCACACAATGAGACCTTCCATCTGTTTCCGTGACCCTTCGCAGTTCTAATTAACCAAACAACTCGGAAAATCAGCCAATAATATTCTTCTCCTCACTTTGCGTTCCTACGCTTGACGTACCAAAGTTATTTCCTAATTATTCAAAGGTTGTGATAATTACTTTTCAACTATTATCTGTCGCTGTCTCCAATATCGAGATAGAAAGAGAAATTATGACGTGCGGGCCAACTTATTCAGGATACCCCATATTTCCTGTCAATGTAGGTCTTCACATACATTTATCGGTGTAAGCATAGAGACAATCATAATGTAATGTAACTATAGAGCAAATCTATAAAATTAGTGGCAAAACCCAGAGCACTTGATCAATATTTGTTCAACCATAGTTGTCTATGAGATAAGTTTTTTTAGCCTTTAGAGGCCTGGAGTGTACTTTATATTTTTTTATATTTATAGTTCTAAGAAATATAACCTGAGCACGATACTTTTTGTAGTTACAACCTGAACAAGGTTCATCATTTACCAAAATCTGTATTCATTATTATTTAATAATTGAAGAGTAAATATGTAAGAGGGGAAATGCGTGAACTCATGAATAGTGGCAATAGTATCTAAGCAAGCAAGAATAACAAACAACACGAAACCTCTTACATTCCAATTACATTATGATACAATTTAATTTTTTTTTTTGTAAAAATGGTTTGTGTTATAAACTTTGGTCATGAATGTGATGAATGCATCAAATCAATTACTTCTAATACAAAAAAGGGAGGATTTGGATGGATCTTTTTTGCGGAACATACGGATATTGAATCTACGTCACAATTAGGTCCATCCAATTTTCATATATTTTTATGAAATTTGGATATCCTTGATGCTCAGAGATCATCGTGCCTCACTTGGTGGACTTCAGCTCCTTTAATACAAGTATCATGCCTTGTGCAGATGTCCTTTAACATCAAAATCTGTTTCCTCATCATCCATTTGTTCAAATAAACATTAGGATGATACAAATAAGAAATCCTTGTCAGAATACGCGGAATCTAATTTTTGGTACTGCCACTAGGTAAGTAGAGTACAAATACAAAATTTTGGCAATTTTTTTTAAAGTTTACATATAGGACAATTGTTATTTCTAAACACTTATGAAGCAAAACTTTTTGTTTGTGCGTTAACTTAAAAACAGGCTTTCAATGAAATATTTCTATGAACAAAAAAAGATTATGATGTTGAGTAATAATTTTCTTTGTGACTTTAATTTCCTTGATTGTAGAGAGTAATAAGTGACCGTTTATTAAATATAATAGAGACTAGACATAGTAATAGACAAAGTAAAAAAGGAAACCATTTCATTTTTTTATCTCATTAATTATCCATTTAATATAATATAATATAAATTTAGAATGTACATATTGCATTTATTTTCTAACAAACAAAAAATAACCACATTTACAGTGTTGTAGTTATGTCCCTCCAAAAAATTATAAATCATCCTCAGAATCAGATGAACTTTCTATAGGACTACAATAACGTCAGTTAAACACATAAAAAGACACAGTTACTAGTACATGTGTCAAATTTTACTGCTCAGTGTGTAAGTTTTGATTTTTTTTTCTTTAAGTAAGTATTACTGATTGATGAATATGCATTCACTTTGTTCATCAGTAGGATGGTCAATATTCAACTGCTGTAAGGAACTGCTAATGCTGGTAATTGTCTACGTAAGTGAGGGAAAAGATAAAGTTTTCGAAAGTTCACCTTACATGATTCGTTACCTAAAGTAAAGTGGATATCTAAGCTTCTTTATGCTATAAAGATGGATCTGATCAGCAAAAAATATAGTTCACTGGACACCAACAGAAATTAAATCGATTTATATCCGTTTTTTGACTAACTGTCTTCCTGGTTTACAGCTCCACTTCCTTCAACAGCACCTTTGAAGGATCTCATACCAGTCAATAACTAGATCAGTTATATGATGATCTATTAAATGTGTGCAGCAATCAAGGCAATCTCGGCATATTTGTCGTGCCTAACTGAAGAGTTCGTACCACTCGCGTTATTTTTTGAACAAGTTAGAAATGGCATCAAAACATACTTGGTATCGAAATTACTGACTTTGAAACAAAGGCTATGTAGCAAAAGGCATGCCTCAAGATATTCCCTTCCAAATCAAAGAAACAGAAAGCAAAAAAAAAGTAGTTGGTATTAAATAAATACTCAAATGACCTATCTATTTATACGTGTATAGTAGTTACTAATTTATGTATCTTTATAAATTTATATTATTATATAAATATTATAATTAGAAAATAACAAAAAGGGAAAACTAATATTATTTGTCTTCTTCTTTTCTCAACTGAAGTTTAGTAATTACTTTTTTATTTAATAAACGGTCTAGGCATGATCAATTATTGCTTAATACCATCAAGGAAAGTGAAGTGACAAAAACAAATTTTAAACAAGATAATCTTTATTTGATTATAGACATATGTTACTATTCAACATGTTTTTATAACAGCCATAATAAATTTTTTTTGCAAGATACGCGTTAAGAAATTGCAATTATGCAAAAGGTAAACGTGAAAAAAAAAAAAATTATATTTGTGTTCTAATTTCCTAAATGCAGTATGAAAATTAGTTTCTACTGATTCTGATAATGCTTTCAAATATAAAATTGTGGGAAAAAAATTCAGAATCCGCAGTTGTTCCCAAAAAAAAATTTTCTAGGATAAAAATTTGAAAAAATATATATTTCAAGTATAAAATTTTTTGAAAAAAAAATTTCATTTATTTTTGGCGAAAAATTTCAATAATAATTTTTATTTTTTTATTGCTTAGCTTTCTAATATATTAGATAACATTGGTCACCTTGATATGATTACACTGATTTAAAATAATATATAAATATTCTAAATATATAGTCAAAATATTGCACAGCTTCTGTCAGTACTCTAAGATTGATGTATAAATTCCTTGCATTGAAATTCCTCAATATGGTGAAAAATTGTTCCGAGATGTTATAGAGGTTAAGAGACATCAAAGTCTAGGAGTAATATTATATTCGTAAAATTAAAAAAAAAACCTATTAAAATGAAAACTAAAGAGTAAAAAAGGATTGAGATATTGACTGATGGCGATTAAAATGAAGATTATTTTCATTAGGAATATATATAATGTTCTTCAACTTTTATAAAAACTCACTTATATAGTTGTATTCTAAAATTATGTTATTATTGTTATATAATAAATTAATCAATGAAGACGTCAATCATAAGATAATAATTGACGTAAATCTTGTGAATTTCTTAGAGGGCCCGTTTTTTTGGAATTAGTAATCTGAAAAATGAATTTTCTTTACCTAAGCTGTTGTCATTAAATTTCTGAAGAGTGAACATTTAGGACATTTGCTTGTACTCATGAAAGGCGGAGAACCTTTAGGATTTGTTGGGGATTTATAATTCTAAGCCGTTGTTGGACCCAGAGTAGAATTCGGGATAGACATTGGGGTAATTCTAGCATATGTCATTGTATATGTCCTTTTCTCGTTCCCACATTGTCACAGGTGATTGTAGCCTATTTTTTGAAACGTCATGAATATTATTCTTTCTCTCCTACAAAACATTCTTCAAATTGTCAAGGTTACCATGTTGATTTAGGTTTTTTTTAACAAGCCCATGCTTCACTGGATTTGCATCCCAATTGATACACCTTATCGTATCCTGTCTCGCATGCATTCTATTCATTTTACTTTTTGCATTCATTAGTGTTGGATCGGTCCTAGGACTGCATTCTGAATCAATCTTTTTTTCTCATTCCCCTTTCAGTCAATTTTCTAATCGGTGCAGTCTGTTTCACCATTCATCAGCCCGAAGGAAAAATACATGGTACTTCAATATTGCCAATTCCACCAATACATATGTATACTTATTTATATACCTACAGTATTAAGCAAAAAAGAGTAGTTTTTCTATTTTTTTATTTCATTATTTCAAATGGTCAACCAATAAAAGGGGGTGAGGTTCAAAGTATAGATTAAGCTAGATTTAATTTTAAGACCTTTTACATGTAGGGGCACCAGATAAAATGATTTTTTCTTTAATTTTTATTTTAACAAATAAGAAGTGGAATAATAATAGACCTTTATAACAAAATTCAGATAATGACATCTCATTGGTCAAAAATTGCATTTATTATTGTTATTACAAGTCCTCAAGCACGAAAATGACCTTTTTAAAACATTGAACAGATCCACTTTTGGCCTTAAACCTTTGTTAAAGCACCTCAAGTTTTTAGAATATCTTACAATTCAGAGACATATTCGTCCGTGAAAGAACTATATAGACAAAAATAAAAGTTAATAACAATACAGCATTTGCGGAAAAAAACTTTTAAAGCACAAATCGCCCTTTAAGACAAATTAAAACTTGAGACCCTTGTCAATACCTCTCTCAATGTATTTAATGTTGTGCTATAAGACTCACTCAATAGAGGCTAAAAATTATGTCGAAAAAGAATCACATAAATTATGAATGGTATCTTAAACCAGTAGTTCCAACATCAGGGCTGACATGTCTTACTCATCTAGCGTGATATTCACTTAATTTTCTTCTATGACAAACGATTTTTTATGTTTTTGCGTTCTAAGTAGCATAAATAAAATCTCCAATTCTCGCACGAATTCATAATTTAAGAATCCTGCATCATTATCTTGCTTTACTCAATCTGAGCAAGAACCAATGATAAATTGGTACATGGTAGAAGCTCTTTTTATATCCACACAAATAAAAAACATTGAATATTAAAAAAAAAAAGAAGGAATGGCATTTAAAATCACAAATTCTTGTATACAATTTAGTTTCTGTTAAATTGATACTGATTAGTGTTCATTATTCAATAGACCTCGAGTTGAGAATTTTGACTTATATAACACATATTTCATATAATTGACTCTTACATTAGTAAGGATCGGAAGTTTTTTGTTCTGGTGTCAACTGTCGTTTGGTTGCATCATGATACATCATAATTAAAAATAATGAGGATAAAATTTAGGGTTACCATTCCTTGAAGTACTCACTAGGCCGGGGCTAGAGTGTTAATCTAATAAAACGTCATGGGAGCTAAACTCCTCTTTTCCCAAACCAACTTCAGGGTTACCATGCCAATTTTTAGGTTATTTTATTGTTGTCTACCGGCAGGTTCTACAACTTTAATTGTTGTATTAATAAAAGTATATATATATATGTAAATGCAGTTGCATTGATGAATGTACATTATACCAATGCAGGATACTATTAATAACCTCCTCCCATTTTTTATTTATTTGTATATTTTTTTACATTGGATGAAGTAAAAGGTAAATTATAACGATAATAATAATTAATTAAGGAATTGAGATCCTTCAATGTCAGAGATAACTTCCAAATAAATGAGAACAAATTAGCCATAACCACATTAACAAAGAGAGTTAATTTGCATTGTCTACTCACATATAATAGATTGGTTGATATGTACATTCAATATATATTAAGAGTACAGAGCGGTGACCCAAGACTTGCAGAAGTATTCAAGTATGATTTTATTGCCTTTATTTTTAATTAACAGTCTTTATTATGCAACTGAAATAAAAATAACCAATTTTCTTTCCATCCCTTGTCTCTAAATGTAAAATTTTTGGAGCAAGAACTGAAAAAGCAAACACTTGTCTGATCTCATTCACGCCGGGGTCAGGGCCGAGAAGGCTGCAAAGACCGTTCGCGTCTTCATGATGAAGCCTCATACAGACAAGAAGAAACAAAGCTTCTGCAGCAACAATACGACTGTCTTCTGTCTTACCTCCACTTGGACCTCCTCCAGTCCTGATATAACCCTCCTAGATTTTGCAGTTTTGGGTGTCTCGGAGAAGAATGTCTACCACACCCTCATCAAAATTTGGATTTCCACCGAGCTATTATCATGACAGAGTGCTACGCTATGAACAAAGCCGTCATTGTCAAGAGCTGCCACTCTATTCGCCGACGTACCAAGGCTGTTATTACGTGTGAGGACATATTGAATATAAAATGTATGTAGCTGAATATAGTATTCAACCATATCTCAAATTAGGTTTGAGTTACTCTTTCTTCATTCAATGAAAATGGCATTTTTCTTAATGTAATCATGATGTTACACGTTTTTGGCCCCCACTCTGTATACTCGTATAAAATATGACCTTAATGCGTGCAAGATTTGTTTACAGTTGACAATTTGAAAAGTTCGTTTTTTTACAACTATTATCATTATTTTTTTATTCTTGAGGAGAAAATATCTAAATAATAAGTAATCACTAGGTAGTGCCTGTGAAAGACGGAGAGTGATGCTGAGGATAGATTTAGAAGTTACAAGTCCGAGCCATTGTTGAGTAGAGGTTATATATTATAGATAGGACGGATCCACATTTTCTCGGACCGTGTCGGTGTGTATTTTTAGACGTAAATATTCATCTAAATTTTGGGTACCCGAACTCTCGGATCCAAAATTAAAATACAAAGATAATAGTTTCAAATTTTACCTGAAGTCAGAACCTATAGAGATTAAAATTAAGGTTTCACTTATTATTAATGCAGAAATATCTTATGAATAAATATTATTATTATTTTTGTCATATAACTCATATTTTTTGAAAATAATTATTGTTATAGATAATATTTTATGTATTGATAAGTGAAGACGTGCCAGTCCTTCGTGGTGCATAAATAAATCTATAAAGTGAGGTTAGAGATTGTTTGTGAAGTTAAAAAGTGAATATTTGGAATTATGAAGTTTTAGTTAAATAATTGGAATTACAAAGTTTTAAGTGCTTCAATTCGTGTTTTCAAATAATTTTTATTGTTATGAGAGGCCTTTTAACAAGGTTTTTAACCTCTCATAGGTTTTTACTCTCTGGTATCCTTATTTTTTCACGGATTATCTGGAAGATCTTTTACGAAATAGTATTATTATTGTTTTATCTCAACTCATCGCACTCAGAATATAAAAACAGAAGAAAATCGGTAAGACATTGACATTTGATATTGTGGGGTATTGGTATAATCAACTCCTATGGATTATAATTATATCCTCCGAATCCTGCTTTTTTTTTTCTTTTTTTTTAGTAAAAATTTGGGTACTTTGACAAAATACGAATAAAAGGGGATGGAGTAGACATATCACAAAGATTACATTCAGTTAGTAAGATGACAGATAAATGGTGTTATAACTGATGTATGCATGAAAATTAAGGGATCTGATAAGCTTGGCGTATCATCTATTAGAAATGTGAAAATAACTGCCTTAAACACTATTGGAAGATTTAAGAATGAGAAAATGATGATATCTTTGTCATCAAAATTTGGTTCAGTTAGTGAACAAACCCATCTAAGTGCCCACCTTCGGCAAGAGCTGATCATCTTAAAAAGTATAGCGAAAAGAGCAGGCCAAACTATGAATTGTAATCAGTCAAATCCTAAGGCCATCCCACAAATTTTTCCAATTAGTGGCCAATTGGTTACACTAAAATTTGAGAGCGCAAGGCAACAGTGCTTTCAATGCTTAAGTGTTTGACATACTAAGTTGTCTTGTAATGCAAAAAGAGTTCCGGATTTTGCTTATGAGAGTATTTTTCATGAAAAAATTAAAGAACGTATGTCGTCAATTAATACGCAACCTCGGGCAGAAGATTGTGAAATTACCACCGATAAAAGCGCTGGTGAGTTAGAGATAATCATTGAGGAAAAAATTATCTTGGAAACGTTGTGAAGGAAAAGCTTTCCAATGGATATGAAGTGAGTACTAAAGGTTCTACTGCCTTAAATGTTCATCAAGAAGTATCACAAGAGACGGAAGAAGCATATAAAAACAGTCGCCTCTCAAATGGTGCAGGGATAATAACCTCAAACAAGAGTAGAAATGAAGATAGTGAATGTACCATTGCAAGGGAGGACACCGTTGAGGATCTAAATGTAGGGATTATACCCTCAAATGAGAGTAGAAATGATGATGATGAATGTGCCATTGTAAGTGAAGACACCGTTGAGGATGTAAATCGAGTTGACACGAAAAAAAATTACCATAAAATACAGCTGTAGGAATGCAGTGAAGAAAAAAGCGAAACTCATAAATCTTATGAAGCTAGGAAAAGATAATGGGAGTAGGCAATTGATTAGTGGTCTCTTGAATGACAATTATCGTGCTACAAAATCAGAAGTTAAGAAAAGATCGATAGAACAATTTAGAAAAGGATGATATCCGGGGATAAAGTTTCCTCATCATAAACACAGTTCAAGATATGAGACGAGTGAATTTGACACTGATGAAGTGGTTAAGTACTACCAAAAAGTGTACAAATGCTGGGACTGTGTGTTAGCTAAGAAGTGCAAAAAGGGTGTATTAAACAATGCCAGCTTTGTCGATTATATTCGTGTTGAACCTCCAGAATGCATACCATTGTCTGTTCGGTAAACTGAGAAACACTTGTCTGAGGAAGAAATTGTAGATGCAATAAGAAGGTGTGGCAAAAAAGGTAAATCTCCTGGCTTATCAGGCTTTAGTTTTGAAATATATCAACTTTATGCTGATGAGCTTGCACCGATTCTAAAGGAATTATGTGAGTGGATACTGATGATGGATTCCTTTCCGTCATATAAAAACAAAGGTCTAATTATTACAATACCCAAAAAAGGAAAAGATATTAGATTCATTAAGAATTTGAGGCCAATCACACTTCAAAACTACAAAGTATTTTCCCATGTAATTGTGAAAAGACTTAAGAAGACACTGCAAGATACAGTACATCATTCCCAGCGTGGATTTATAGCTGGTCAGAGAATGGAAGATATTGTTACAAACTTACAGCATTCGATAATTTTGCTAATTGTACTATATTGATAATTGACTTTGAAAAGGATTTTCACTGTGTCTCACATACTCACATTATAAGAACATTGAAAGGCAAAGGATTTGGAGGATTTATGATAAGAGCTGTTGCCATCCCATAGCAGCAATTCTTTTTATAGTTGATGTGGATGCCTTATTGTTACAAATGAGGGATAACGAAGTATTGAAAAAAAACAAAGATTAGTGGTCGTGAATCCATTTATGCTTTTGCAGATGATACATCAGCAATCATAGCGGCTGGAAGAGTTTTAACGATGGCATCCATCTTTGAAATATATAGGCTTCTGGCATGGTTCTAGATTTTGTCAGGTCTAAAAATTAATATAGAAAACTCGGAGCTGATATCAAATAATAATGAAATCAACTCAATATATTCCCTGCATGCGAAATCAAAGATCAAGGTACTTGGAGTTGTTATGAGGAAGAATTCAATAGACTACAATCAGCAGGAGGTTATTTCCCGAATAAAGAAAAATACAAATCTAATTAAATCTCTTAACTTTCATAGATAGGAGCGAGTTCAAATTTGGAAATCATATATAGTTCCAAAGGTAACTAACTCATCTTCTACGTATATGTATGTTTGACATCGAAATCTGGTCAGAGATAGATAGTACATTGATGAACTTTCTAGATCTTCAATGCAAACGGAATATCCCCATAAAAAGAACCACTACTCCCAAGAGCCTAGGTGGGCATGGAGCAATAGATTTCAGAAGCTTTTGGGAATCTCTTTTAGCTGAATGGATTCTGAAATGTTTAAGAAGAGAGGGCTTTTGGAACTCTACAGTATCCCCTGATTGTTTTGATCTCCAATATTCCAACTATGGGGTACGTTCAATAATAAGTAATTTATGTAAATTAAAATATTGGTATTTCCTCCTTAACATAATTAAGGGTACTTTTTATACTCTTGAACTTGCCATGAGGGGTACGCTCCATTAAAAGGTGCCTTGATAGAAATTCCCACTTCTCTCCAGAAAATGCCAGATTTTTTCTTGAATGATCTCCTGAATTACAAGAATAATCTTTTAGCTATGATGACACATAAAAAATATCTAAAATGCAGAAGATACGACTTGGGCATACTTCTGATTTTACTAACGAGCTTTGTTTAATACAGCAGTTCGCTAAGATAAAAGTTGTATCAATAAGAAAAATGTGGTGTGAATCATCTGATTAAAAATGTTTTAAAGAGAAGAAACATACAGCTAACTGAAAGACAAGCCCGTAATAGTTTTCAGAACCCATTGGTGACTCCTTCTGAAAATTGGTTTTCTTACCGTGTGATCACTGGAACCCTGGAAGTGTCCGCCTTTTTAAGCAACGACAAATTTTTCTAATTTTGTAGGGAAGAGCAAGAGACAACATCTCACATACTATGTGAATGTAAAACACTACGGGCAATATATATACGCATTGGTAGAAGAATTTGAAGTGGTTTTTGGGAGGTCAATCAAGGGACAGGATTTTTTTGTTTTAATATCAAAAAGTGACGTACACCTACACACAGTAATCGTAAAATTACAATACTGTGTGTATGCAATCAAGGCAAAGAAAATGTAAATTGGTGCATCTATATTGCAAGAAATTATTTTAATATTTTAATGAACTAGGGTTTTTACTTATTTTGTTTCTTTTTTTTTTTTTGTGTCGTTTTATTGTTCTGGGAAAATTTATATGGTCTTTGCATTTTTATATATCCTTAGATACTTTTACTGTTTTTGTATTGCTATTAATTGAGCACCAGAATAAATTGATACTGGTTAAAAAAAAATTGAGGTAACGAAGTGTTCAATGTTATTTTAACAATAGTAAAAAGTTATTTTTATAATAACATTGAGCACGTCATTACTTCGATTTTATCGTGCAACCTCTCTTCTTAAAAAAAAACAGAATAAGGCCTAAAATGAATTGGTATGTGGCCAATTCTTCCAACTATGGAATTATTATAAGTATTCTTATAGTTAAAAATTGTTCAGAAATTAATAAGAACTCATTCTTATACAACCAATCTATTTTAAGAACACAAAGTAGTTACTTTTTGGGATAAAATATTTCAAAAATCCACAGCTCTTTAGAAAAAGTTATTTAAAAAAAAAAAAAAAAAAAATTCACGAAAAATAAATTTTTGGGGGAAAAATTTTCAAATTTTAAATTTTTTGGAGAAAAATTTAAAAATCCATAGTTATTCACAGATACATTTTTTTTTTTGAAAAAGCATAAATTCCTCAATTGGGGGGGGTGGGGGCTGCAGTCCCTCCAGCCCACGCCCTGTGGACTATAAGCTTTTGACGATCTGAAAAATTCATCAAACTATTTTCATTCATGATCCTTAAATGTTTATGAACTTTGTATCCGCCTTGAAAACCTATCTGATTTCTAATCAAATCGGATTTACTTCTACATATGTATGTCCTTTCTAAATAATGAGTTACATTTTTGTGTATTTCCTTGCTCTGACAGCTTACATATTTAATAATAGATAAGTGGTCATCACGATAGTAGTGTAGCCCCATTTTTTTCCAAACAATTTAATTTGTTGTGAAAAATTGTGGTTTTTAAAAAAAAAAACCACAACAAAAAAATATATATTTGAAAATTTTATTCCCAAAAATATTAATTCCAAAAACAAAAAAAGTATATATAACTCTGCAGATGTCCGTGGATGGCTAATCTGCTCTTCACACAAACGTTATTCCTATGGTCATGATTATCATTTCATCTTTCGGTTTATTTTGTTTCCCATAACGGAAGGTCATATTTTATACCACTCCATTAATGAGAAACACACTAATGCATGTACTGCACATATATCAGTTATTTCTCCATTCAATATTGTTTGCCTTTTAAAACCTCTAAATATTATTGATGAAAAATGGTTGGCATAAAAGAAACAAAAATAAAATATGAGTTCCATATTCTTTATTGAAGTAACATTAACATTTATGTGCCTGTGTATTGCACCAAAATATGTACATTGACACAAAACAAGGAAGGATTCCAGGAAATGAGAAATACATTATAAATATGAGGCAGAGTCCATTAAAATGTCACGAGGAATTAGCATCATTTCTGGGAAAAGTACGTTCTCTCTCTCTCTTTCTAATCTTGCTTATTTCTCATTTTACCCCTAAAAAGGTGTGTATGAAGATTTCATTATAGTTTTGTAAGTCTATTCTACTCCTATTTACATAATCTATAATTTAATTGCAGTGGACAATACACTGTACAGGGTGAGGGATAAGTTTGGGAAGATATGTTTTACTAAAAGGTTAATTAATTTGCATAAACTTATGTGAAAATGATCAAATTGTAATTGTAAATCATTTCAAAATGCTTTTGTACAAAATAGCTACCCCTTGGCCGGATAACATAGCGGAGAGGAAGAGTCAACTATGTAGAGGTAGCACCGACAAAGTTGTTCATCTATAATACCCCAAATGACCGTGTTTTAGGCAACACAATTCCCAACATCTCTTAGGAGCACTGCATCAACGCCATGTGCCTAAAGCAGCCCACTGTCATGGTCTGGGCCGGTATTATGTAAGACTAGATATAGATACCGCTCATTTTCATGGAAGAGGCTGTGAAGATTAACCAACAAGTCTACAAGGGCATCTTTAGACAAGGTGGGGCTCCCTCTCACACTCCAAAAAGAGTGCAGGGCTGCTGAATTTTCAAGAGCTTTTGACAAAAGAATATTTGGCCTCCTAGCAGTCCTGACCTGAATCCCATGTACGTTTCTATGTGCTTTATCCTTCAAGCGAGAGCTTGTGCTAAGCACAAACTCACCAAAGACACTCTGAAGAGTGCTCTCCTCCAAGAATGAACCTATATCTCTGAAGAAACTCTCTGTACTGCTTTTTCATCTTCACCATGTTATCTGTGCAAGGCGTGATTATTTCAAACAAAAGATTTTTTAAATTTAATTATATTATAATTTGATCATTTCTACAAAAGTGTATGCTAATTCCTAAATATATATTTAATTGATAACGAAAACATATATTCCCATAATTATTCATCACACTGTATATGTTATCTATCTATGTATGTAAATATACCGATACGTAATTGAGTACGAAGATAGAAAGTACATTACACTTCCTATTGGTCTTTATCCCAAAACTTTATCCAATCAAAGAGGCTCTACTCAAAGTGTACATATATATTACGTGGATAACACTTTATTTTGTAGATAGTGATTACGGAAGACATACAAAGAGTGATGCATGTGTATTTCAAACGTACTTATCTACAGTGTGAAGTAAAATTGTGGTCTTTTCCATAACCAACAAATAGGGTACACTTTTCACATCCATATTTCTATATTATATTAAGACATGTTATACAATGAGTAATCAAAAACTTATGAGAATCACTTTACCCCTAACAGTAGAATACAAGTAAGTTTATATTTTAAAGTATCATAAAATATATTTGTGATATTAAGTTAAAGAAGTATGGGTAAAATAAAATAAATAAAAAAACAATAAACTATTACAAAAATATTAATTAAATTTTTTTATTTCTGTAATACACAGATAATCAAACAAATTAATAAAGACAAATGATATGAAATTAAAGTTATTCATATTATATATTACAAATGGATTCAACAAATTATTAGCGACAAATGTAAATTATATACAGCAAAACGTGGGATGTTAATAAATGTTTATTTTCCCATTACTTTCAAAAGGTATAGTAATTATTTTTGATTTTGGGTTTCGCCGTCCTTTTTACATAACAAACTAAATTAATCATTTAGTCATTTTGTTATGTATTTTCTGTAGGGATTTGTTTTAAATAGATTCATCATAAACGAGCAACAAGCAAAAAGTCAATATGCTGGAATTGATGGGATGAAGATTATGGACATTGTTAAGTTTTCTAGGAGCCTGGTTTTTAAGTTAGCCAAGATGAAAAAAGTGAAGAAACCCTCCCAAAGATGTTGGAAAGTGGAGGGCATAGTTTAAAGAGGGATACGAAGTTCTTGTTAAGTTTGGAGAGGAATATAAAAGAGGATCCCACTAAGTCGATAAATTGCCTCGCCAACGAATTCTTTGTAGCACCTAGGAACATAAGGAGTGATATAAAGCACAACTTCATATGATTTTCTTTCACAAGGATCCCAAACCACCTTCATACCGAGGGCATGAAAGCCAGGAGGCTCGAGAGGTGCAAGAAAATCGTCACATGGATCAAGGCAAATGTGTCAATTATAAAAATTTTCTCCGATTAGAAACTTTTCACAGTTGATCAATTCTACAAACAGCGGAACGACTGCTGGATTTCGGAAACAAAAGATGACGTCCAAAGAGTTTACCACACCAAATATCCATCCCAAAAAATGGTTGTCGGCGTTGTGGCCTCTGATGGAAAGAATATGTCTCCCTTTTTTTCAAGGTTGGACAGAAAATCGGTCAGGAGACCACTATAAGTTGCTTAAGTACACTATTTTGCCATGGCTGAAGACTAACTATCCGCAGGGTAAATACATGTGGACTAGTTTTAGTTTTAAGGAAAGTGTAAGGTTGAGCAGGATTCCCAAAACGCCCCTGATGCTTTGCTTTCAGCACATCTCTCATTTTACATTATCACGCAACCATTCATTCGAAAAGACACTATATTCACTGGGTTTTTAGATAATTTTTTCAAACTTACTGAATAACTGTTGGAAATTTTTCGCAGAAGAGCTAATTTTAATTTTAACAATCAACGTTTAGACCACTGATAACGAGAAAAACAAGTAGAAAAATATAGATATTTTTGTGCTATTGAAGTAACGCCTTGGTGAAGTAGGGAACTATAAGAATTATTATAATTTTCCGGACATTATTGTAAATATACTAAATTAAATTTCATTTATTTATGTAGCCATACAAATAAATTCATGATAATTACATTATATTTTTAGACAATTAAATAAAAATCAATTCCAGGTCATTCTTAAGGTTCAAACATTTTTAAAATTTAACAGTGGATAAAATACATTGTATGAATAAACACATTTACAGGAAAACAATTTAAAGCAAATAACACGCTATTTACTAAGTATCACAGCCATTTAAAAAACAAAAAAATAGGAGAAAATGTTGTCAATTTAAATAAAATATTGAGTTTATTCGAACTCCTTTAATTAATTTTAAATATTAAACCATATAATAAATCGGCAAATGTCATTCTCTAAGTAAAGTACAATTGTTAAACATTATTTGTATTAGTAATATTATTTTAAAGCCAGGGAGGAAGTCTTCTGTTGTCCTTTCTTTTAGTGTAAAATTAGGTTTTTAGGATGAAGACAAATCACATTTCTATATATATATAATATAAAAGATACATATTTATATCACAAAATAGAGTTACTCGCTATAAGTATACACCTCTTTCCTTGACTAAGATCCTTCATATGAATTAGAATTAAAGCCACAGTAAAGCTTAATTTCAGTCAATTTATTTTCATTGTCATCGATTGAAAAACTTAAGTAGTTTTGAGGATGTGGAAAGGCTATTATTGTTGTTATGTGTAAAATTTTGAGGATTTACTGATGAACGATGCCCCTGATTTTTGAGTTCATTCTGTAGTTTTTCTTTCAACTGTTCATCTAATAAGCACTCCATATCACTTTGCCATTCCTCTAGCCTCTGAGATATTTCTATTTTTTGCTGAATGGCTTCCATAAGTTGAGAATTGATTTGCATCAAGTTAATTCTTTCTTTAGCTAGTGATACTTCAGCCTCATTCTTCTTTTTAACAGCATCATCCCTCACTTCCCATGCTTGTTTGATTAATTGATCCTTACTTAGGTGAACTGAGCTCATATCATTCTTTAAATTTGTTGTCTCTTCTTCAGCAGAGAGTAATTTAAGTTCTGCCAACGTCAACTAAAGAAATTAAAATGTAAGTAGAATTTGAAAATGAATGAATTAGTAAATGTACGAGTTAAAATACAAACCTGATTCTGAAGGGAATTAATATCCTGTTTCTTCATTTTTAATTCCAGATCCAAAGACTCAATGTCACGCTTAGTCTTTTCTTCAAGCTCCTCGACCTTATGAATCTCAATCTCCATCTCTTTATTGGTTTTCTTAGAGCCTTCAACACTTTCGTCTTGAGAATGTGAGAGTAGATCTCGAATAACTAAAGAATTAAGCTCGGCAACAGCAGTTTCCAAAAAGCCTGTTTCATAGTTTGAATCTGTGCTCGAATCTTCACTGTAGGTAAGATTCTCCAATGAAGACTGTCTTTTAAAGTGAGTGTTGTTGTTTTTGTCGTTTTTATTACAATAGCAGTGCCCACTCTCACGGATTTGTCCACATAGGGTTTTGATTTGCTTGTAGGCTGAGATCAATTCTTCTCTTAACTATAAACATAAGGATACATAGAAACTTGTAAAAAGAGAGCCCTAACATACAAACCTGTCTATGGTAATCATCTTGGCTTACGTCGGAAGAATTCAATGTCATGTCATCGTCTTCAGAGGAATGTTCTTGTATTTGAGTAGAAGACCTAGAGAGGATTTCAATGTGTAATTCAGTAGAGTCAAACTACAAAAATTAGTTATATACTTTTTGTTCAGCGTTTCAGACTCTGTGGAAGAGATTTCCATGATCTCATTCATAATCGACATATTTGCTGAAGATCCTCCAGAAGATATATAAGAACGATTTAAACATTCCAAGCGCTCCATTAAATTTTGATTATTTGCAGTTAGTTCGTTAATATCTCTTTGACTATTCCGTATCTAAAGTAGAGTTATATGTCCGTGTATATAATAAATAACATGATTCATTTTTTAAAGTATTTATCCTTACCAGGTTATGTTGCTCTCTTGTTTGTCTTTCCATGTAGAGAACTTTAGAAGTGGATTCTTCAAGAGTTTGGGACATAGATTCTCTTTCTCTAAACAGATGTGCTATCTGTTTCTCTAATTCGTCTTTTCTTCGAGTAACCAACTCAATCTACAATTGTAACAAAGGTAAAAATATGTGTTTTGCTTTTTACTTATGAATGTCGATGTGAGTAGGTAGCTGCTACTAGCTAGTATGTTACAAATGAGCGCTGCGCCGGTAGGCCATGCATTAAATTGATGTAAATAAAAAAATCTTAATACATATATTTTAACCACTACCAAGAACCGGTTGACAAATAAAAACTTCGTGGAAGTTCACATAGATTAAAACAAAAATCCTTGAGAATAATCATTGGACAATGTAATCGATTGGTAATTATTAATTATCTGTGTGTATATATCTACTATGCAATGCAATGATCCAGCATGGATTTACCTCATTTTTAAGAGACTCTAAATACACGACATTATCTCTCATCGTCAGTCTTTTATCATGAAATTGAGACTTCAAGGAATTGAGTTGATTCTCCAAATCCTCTTGCCGCTGCGAAGAGAGCTGAAGCTCCATGTTCAAGCGTTGATTTTGCTCTTTTAACTGATTGATGAGCTCTGTTTTCTCACGCTCCTCTGATTTGTGATGTCCTTCGACTTCCTCAAGACTTCTTTTATAATTGACTAAATCAGATTGAAGTTCCAACATCCTTTGCTCATATTCATCCTCCATCATCTCAATTTGACGTTTGAGTCGATATTTCTCTTGCTCCAAATGCTGAAATGTAAATAGTATCCAATTTAAGTAAATGAATTATAGAGATAATTCATGTATAAAAATAAGCATATATTATATACATATTATGTAGTTAGGAGGGGTGGAGTTCATTCGATTTTAAGAGGAAATATTATGATGATAATACTCTATCTGAGATCCTGGCATATATTTATGTATCTACATATTATAGATATTGATTAAAGCCCATTTTATGTTCCCCTAATGTTAAGGGATTATCTGTTCTTTTATATAAAGTCCATTTATAGAAATGATTGAATCAATATAGATAATACCATGAATTGGTTTAATAATATATAACCATGTATTTTTAAGAAAGATAAAAGTTTCGTGATAGAATAGGTGAAGTAAAAACTAAAAATCCATTATTGTTCCACTTGATGTCTCTAGTAATGTGTATAAGTGCGATCGATTTACGCTAGATCGCTTTAGAAAGATAAGATTTTGTACCAAAAAACTTTTTAGACAGGTTAGTGATTGTTTGACTTAATATTATTTAAGGGGTTTTTCGAAAATGGATACCATCAAAGAGAAAATTTACAGTTTTTCTTGGAACAATGTGAAATGTGAGTTGTGTTTAAGGTTATGATACTATTAACCAATCATGGGTGATTATGGTTCCGTCGATTTCGTTCCCGTAATTTTGATGTCAAAGATACACTACACTTTGGAAGGCCACTAGTCAAAAAAGTTGAAAAAATAATGGAAATCGTCGAGTTCAACCATCATGTTCATGCATTGTTTTGATTGTCAAGGAGGTAATCATACAAGGAAAAATAATAACAAAATGGATGTCCATTTACTACATTTAAAAAATGCTAATAGCCATAATGATAATATTAACTACTTTTATCATCTTCAATTTTTCTAATTTTCTGTTTAAGTATCATCTGTTAGATTTGGAACAAATCCAAAAAAACGTATTATATATTATGTGATGGGATCAAAAAGGGATAAATTTATTAAAAGGCTAGCCTCGGATAATCCCAGTCTTTCTATCTTTCATTTCTGACACTACAGTATTACCTTGGATAGCAAATATTACAATCTGGCTTCAAAGGAGACCACATGAATATTTTACGTAGATGTTGGCGTTCTAAACAAACTTAAGTGAGTTTACTTGATCTCAATGCAATATATATTTTCACTAAATTGGAAAACCCCGTTGAAAATACACCCTAATCAAGTATCTTGTCATCTGGGGTCTTACTGTATATCATATAAAACATGGGAGAAAGGATCAGCTAACATGTTATTACAATAGTTATAATTAATACATCAAATGATATATATTTTTAGTATTATGATTAATGCCAGATGTCCCTTATTTTTTTATTATTATTATATATATATTTTTTTTTTTTTTTGCAATAGTTTCACCTGACCAAATAAATAAATAATTGTAAATGAAAGGACACAAATAGTAAAAATATATTAAATTATGGAGCTAAAGGATGAAATACCTTATTAGTTTAAGTTGTTTTCTTGTCAGTGTTACTCTCTTAGTCTGAATAAAGGATATTTTAGGTTCTATGCATATTATATACATACAATATTATATTCTTCTACGATATTCAATTACAAGCAATTGCAAATATTTGAATTAAGGATTTACTTAATATTATAAAAAAAAAAATCATAATAATAACGACGGATTGGCATCCTCCAAAATGATGCATACGAATCAAAATTGCACTGATTCAAGGTTATTTGAACAAATAGTGACTAGTGCAGCAAACTTCACGAAGAATAAAGTTAAAGCTGTATTTTAGTAGTAGATCAGGGGCCTCCGCAGGGAGCAGAGAGGGGCTGTAGTTCCCCCTCCAAAAAAATAATTTTGATTTTTACTAGAATATTTTTTTTGTCAGTATCAAATTTTTTTTACACATAAATAGGGGTAATTTTTTTTTTTTTTTTTTTGAAGATTTATTTTCTTTAAAACAGGTCATTTGGACAAGCTATGCAGCGCAGCAAAAAATTAAATATTCTAAATTTATTCCAAAAAATTGAATAAACTTTTTTGCAAAAAATTAATTATTTGAATTTTTTTTTCAAAAAAATTAAATATTTAAAATTAGAAAAAATTCATTTTTTTTAATAGCTTTGGATATTTGAATTTTTATTTTTTGTGAATATCGATAAATTTTTGTGATTTTTTTCAAAAAATTAAATCTTTGTAATTAAATTTTTTTCTGATAATTCTTGTGAATTGCTAAGGATTTATGATTTTTTTTTAACTTAATTTTTTGATTACTTTTTCAAAAAATTACAAAAATCAAGCTCCACCCAAAATATAATTCTGCTGACGTTCCTGCAGATGTTATTTTTTTGCAGTGTTCCCCCTTATAAGAGCTCTGAACGTTGATTGATTTCATTTGTTAATTAGCTGTGAACATTTACTAACAATCATTGATTAATATTCCAAAGTTGGCTTAGTATCATATAATTATCATTGTTCGAGAATTTTTTTTTGCATAAACAAGGTGTGGCCCCTTATTTTTCATGATGTTGGATTGCAATATGAAACAGGGTAAAAATGCCGAGAAAATACGGAGTTTAGTAAAGGTTATTTTAGTATAGAGGACTGCAGACCCAGATCCTGCTCTTAAATAGAAGAGTACAGACTCTGTGCTTTTAAGAATATGAAGTATGTGGCGTGTTAATACCCAAAAAAAAGCTTGAACTATTTTTGTTACAATAGCGTGTGGATTAAATTTGTCTAATTCGAACAATTATCTTCAATTTATAAAAGCAAGTTATTATTATTCCCCCTTTGGAAGCGCCACAAATTGCACTTAAAGTAACCAAAATTGATTATTATTAATAAAAGAATGAAAAGTTGATATATTTCATTTGAAAGGCCATATCGGAGCCAATATATGTTTCATTAATCAAATAAAGGCTATCAACTATAGATAAAGTTCTTGGACTTCCAAGGGCATCCAATAAACTCGAAAAAAAGCATACAATGAACTCAAATGTCTCAGTGAAAGATAGGGGTGTATGTATATATGAATTTTGTTCAAGATTCTTTTTTTCTTGACGCACCACATATTTAAAATTTTGCAATATATTTGAAATATTATGGATCATATGGAATATGTTTATAATATACATCATAAAGCACTAAATACAGTGTATCCGGTGTCTCCTTTTCATGCATTCCGACATCCATACAGACTAGTTCTTTCCTTTATTAATAGAGATTTAAAATATAGGTATATACAAACTTAATAGAAATACAAGGTTATACCATAACATTTTTCCGACTGATGCTTGACTTCCACCACGCTTTTTAATAGTGACGTCATAGAGAATAACTGTTACTAAGAGTTGCTATATATCGCCCTCCTTGTCTGTTACTATTGGAGTACTGCTGTTATTCTCCATGACGTCAAAATATGTCTGTCTTGCCTAGCACTCGGTACAACGCATCAAATTGAAAATTCTAGCTAGCCCGATTACATGATGGTTACCTTGTATTTCTATTAACAATGGGTATATGTTACTCGCATAAAGTGTGCTGTGAAAATTCTTCTCAGCTTGTATCATGCCTTACGGATAATATGTATATTCTTTAGTTTGCTCATAGCATAATCAAAGGATTTCAAAATGAAATCCATTCACATAAATCTAACAGTTTAAACAATTCCTACGCAATATGTTCGACACATACACCCTATAAGAAACCTATATTTATATATGAAATGGTCTGTTTATATGAGCCACAAACCCACACAACCATTTTAAATTTTTTTTCCATGCCATAGACCTATATTTTATTTTATAATACATATCCAACAATATTTCGAAATATGATGTTGCAGCAATGAAAAAATATATCTTGAGAATTCGTCTGTCGATGTGCATTATGAGAGAAATTTATCCTTTGTTAAGTTAATATTTAATGATGATAATTTTACCTGTCTTTCAAATATTATACATTACTGCATATATAGTCATAAAAAGAAAGAGTAATTTTATCTAATAACTAACTAAATAAAAGAAAACGATTTAAAAGTTTTATTTTAATCGATTATGAACTTATGTCTAACTCTTTAAAAAGTCAAAAGATTCCATAAAACTTAAATTATTATTTTTTCAAAATTGAGATGAATATCAGGATTAAAATAAAAAAGAATCTTAGTTGAATAATTAAAATATTTCCACGTATAACCCACATATACAAATATATATACAGGGTGGAGATTTTAAATTCGGAACAAGTTATGACCTCAATATCTTGGCAATCCTTTATCAGAAAATGCTCACCAAATTCAGCCTACAAGACTATGTAAGATAGAATACAAAATCCTTGAGATGTCCTCCAAATACAAACGCCCTGGGTCCATTGGTGTGTGCCACCAAAGCTCCCCTAATCAAATATTTACGGGTACATTGTTTAAGTTTGCAACACGTCATACTTTCTCTTGATATCTCAAAATTGGAGACAACAAATGCGGCTACTTAAAATGCTAATATCGCAATCTTTTAATATTAAGGAAATTACTTTGCAAGACGAAGAATATTTTATTGGAGGAGAGGGGTTTCAAATTTTTGAAGATATTCGAGATAGTACCTTGAAGGATCATGAAAGTAAATGGAAGGTCGCTGGATATGAGCCCTTTGGACTACTACATATATGTGGGTTGTCTTGGAGAGAGAGGCCAATTAATGTGTACATAACATTTTTGACTCTTTGTAGACCTCCATTCTCGAGGCACTGACCAACATGGACAAAGAGTTCCTCATATAAGCCTGTGACAAGCTTAAGGACAGGTCAGGTTAGGGCTGTGGTTGAAGCTGGAGGGTTTGGTTAGAGTGATCAATTTCACTATAATGGTATATTTATTTATAATAAGTATATTTTGGAGAATAAATTCTACAATTTTAAAATCCTCACCCAGTATAAATACACATTCTACGTCTAGGTTAAGAATTTTTTATGTTAACTTATTATAAACATAGGTGCATAAATAACTTCAATTCATTGTTGAAAATAAGAGAAAGTTTTTATCTATTATAATTTAACTAATTGTTAATAATATTCCACGAAATTCTAATTTTCCCCAACACACACGCCATAGCATAATTAATTCTACATGTTACTATGGAATCTATGATCTTCTGACATTTCCAACGAAAAGCAATTAATTCTAATAATTTTAGATATATACCTGTCATGTTGACATAATCAATATTTTCCCTCCTATTTAAGCAAGGAAGGTTATTTGTAAAAAAAAACACGCAACATTTCACTTTTTCAAAGTTCACGCAACCTTTATAAAAATATAATCATATTTTGCGCAGGGATCAACTCACGAAATATCGCATATTTATATGTATATAAAGCAGTGAAAAAGTCCTACTTCAAGGTAAACTAAATCAGTATTTTTAAGCATATTTAATACATACACCCATTGGCTATGGTATGATTGATTGTATTTATCACTATAAATGTTGTTCTAGCCCCCTCACAGAGTTGAATAATGTATTATTGAGATGAAATATCTTGAGGATGTAAAAAATGGATTGAATAAATGATGATCTCTCTGCTTGACTAATAATAACTATGTATATGCAGTAATTTTAAATATTATTCTATATATACATAGATATCCATTTCATTTTTTCTTCTGTTCAATAAAAGGAAAACTTTAATTCAATGCCTTTTCATTAAAAATAATATCGTTTTAACCAATGAAATTTGATTGTTTTTAAATCTAATGGATCTTTCTCATTGGTTTACATTTTAGAATTAAGATAATCACATGATTTCTTCAATGCATCGTTATTTTTATTGCATCACGAAACCTTCCTCTGAAAAGAAAGATAAAAACGGACCAAATTAAGTTAACAATTAGCCAATTCGTCCAAACTTTGAAACAATTAATTAACTATTATTTGGAATTTTTCACTACTTGAAAGAAGCCAATTCTAATTCAAGCAATCAATGTTTAGAACACTAATTAGTAGTAAAAAAAGCAGAAACATCGATAGTTGACAACAAATACTCTTTTTATTTTTGTCATTGTGTGGATGCTATCCCATATCACTCGCTGTTCCTCTTTAATATCTTACAATCTTTCCATCAAAAAGAAACAGAAATAATTGGCCCAAATTCGATTGTTCGTTTTCAATTTTTTTTATTCAGTAATTTTTGAAAATTATACAAAGCAATACAAGAACTTATTTAAGATCATCCTAACAACATTCAGAAGGCTGATAAAGGGAAAAGAGGCAAAATTAACCAAATATAGTGTTAATGCGATTAATCACAATATTATCTATAATATTTCTTTCAACCTTTCATCCAAAATATAAGCCAATTACGTCAATCTTCTCAATTTTTTTTAAATAATGAAATTGCTCATAAAACTATCGGGGTACTCGGCCGTGATGCACTCATACTGGATCTGAATAAGTTCAAAGTTTGTTCTAATTGTATCGGGGGAGGGGGGTACATTAAAATCTGAACAATTACTTGATTTAAATTCATATTAAAACATTGACAATTACTTACAAAAAAAACTAACTTGACCTCTCTAGCTTAGCTTATGTACACGTTGAGAAAATGACACTTGAACGTAATCGACAAATTTCCGTTCGCACACTCTAGGAAGTTGGGTGTCTCCAGCACCACTGTCTACGCCGTCAACAAGTCCAAAACATTGGAGAAGAAGAAGGACTGTTTTAAAAAGGGCAAACTGTACACGGAGGAGTTAAAAAATTAGCCCAGGCGAATCCCCTCAAGTCCATTGTGGCCCATGCAAGACCTTTCGCCACCGTATGGAAGCCATCATTGCCTCTAAGGGCAGGTACATTAATGTTTAAGAGAGCTTAGGCATACATCTATTTATATATATTATATTGTTAATTAATAAATTATATCTTGTTGAATTTTTAAATTCAATGTGTCAGATTTGAATGGACCACTCGGAAGTGCACGACTCTGTGCTACTGATCGAAAAAAATACCAAAATTGAATTATGCATCGTAAAATTTTATTTGTCCATATATGAAAGATATGTCTAATATTATTCTTAAAAGATGAGCTTTACTTAATTTATAAAATCGTTTTTAAACATATCAGTATGTACCTGCGTGTCTATAACGAAAACAATTAATACAAAAGGTTTAAATGCTGTCATTATCTACTTATATTACCTCCAAAAGGTTACCGGAGAAACAACACATAAAAAGCTTAAATTATTTTTTTATCTTTGCTTAATCTAACCACACAGCAATCATTTTAAAATGTGAGTTATTTTACATATCGTAAAAATACTGTATGTAGAAAAATACTGAGACCTACCTCTAAGTAGTCATTAAATACTTATAATTGATCAAGATGATTTCGTACATAGAAAATTTTATTTTATAATATTTTTGCTATAACAATGCACATTAATTATGAATTTGACCACCATCAGCCTCAATAACAGCCTACAACCGCCTCCGTAACCCTGTGCACACATTGGCAACTTATTGATATTTCATAATCTTCCACTGCTGGGTCACAGAGGTCTTCAGGGCATCAATATTCAAGTGACGGACATTGCAGGCCTTCTTCTCAATTTCCTGTCTGATTATACATATTTTTTTATATAAACAAATTTTTATTAAAAATAAAAGAATCCAAAAATTGAGGGGACAAATAATGTTTGGAAAGAGAGCAACTTAACTCTCATGACGTTTTTTCAGATCTGTTGCAAGGAACCAGGAAAGGAAGGAAACAAACACAAATTCTACTTTCTATATAGCAAGGACATAAAAGCTGTAATTACCCTAATATCAGTCCTCAATTCTACTCTGAGTCTAACAAAAACTTACTCTTATATTTCCCTTGCAAATACCCAATGTTAATCTCTGTCTTGCATGAGTGCACGTACTAATTATTACATTATACTTTATTACATGAGATGAAAATCGCGTGTATAATAGACATGTTAAAAAAGTCAACTTGGAAACCCTGACAATTTGAAGAATGTCTCGCAGGAAATCAGCTACTGTGATAAGGGAGGAGGGCAGAAGGAAATAAACTAGGACATTGACAAGAATGAATCCGATATCCACCCCAATTCTACTCTGAGTCTAATAAGGACTTAGAATTATAACTCTGCAAGAAATCCTTAACCTTACTTTCTGCCTTTTATAAGCATGCACAGATGTTTCATTAGGTTTGTAATATAATTGAATGTAGTAGGATGGGAAGTTTACTCAGTCAAGGAATTAAATAGTAATGACAACTGCTAAGGAAAGTTAAATTCAGATTACCATTTGCAAATACACATGATATACATCACTGTTAATTATTGATCGTAAATGAATTGAGTTTTAATTTTCAATAATTTTAAAAGACCATAAAAAATCCAAAAAAGTGTATCACCATGTTTAAATCGGAAACTTTTCAGGCCACACTCTAGCGAATACAATACGAAACACTTAGCCATAGAGAGTAAAAGGATTTAATCTGGAAACACCTTTTTATTATTTTACAATTATTAAAAAAAATAGTTCCCCTATAATAGCCAAAATTAACTATTGATTATAATCATAGTGTGAGATTTCATGGGCCTTAAATATGAATGGATGTTAAATACTGTTATTTAAAATGAAGTGTTGTTTGTTTTTTTTACTTCATTTCGTAGTATACATACTTAAGTATATACTTACATACAAATATTATGTTATATGTAGGAGTATGTATATACTATATACCTAAGTCCTAGAAGTTAATATCATATATGAAATTTGAGATGTAATGTTTATGATCCCCTTCTCTCTTCTCGTACGTACAAGTATACATTTTAAAGCAAAAATAAAAATTTGTGATGCAAAAGACTTGATGCTAAAACATCTTCTACGTATTAGATGTTAGGACAAGAGTCCCAAATCTTTTTGGTTTGGGTCCCAAATGCAAATAAATTGATCTCAAAAGGCCGTCCAGCAAAATCATTGCAAAATGACAAAAAACTAACAATAAATCTAAACTTTTCATTTGTATTAGTCGCTGATACTGTTTAATTATTAGACCAAAGAAGAAAATAAATCATCTATAAAAATCTTTGTTTTTAAAATTTTAATTTTTTTCAATACATTTTAAACAACCTATGTAAAGGAATTTTAAAAAAACCGTTTTACTCTGTTAAATATTCATTAGAACGTTAAGTAAAATTGATACCAGTGGTAGTAACAATGTAGAAAAACCTTTGATCACAGGTTTGTGGAACTTTAAAACACTGTCTTTTAAACATACGATAAACACTTTGAACAAATGATTGAGTTCCACAGCAATATATTTTATCAGTTCTCCCCGCAGCTGTTATATTTTCACTACGCAGAGTTACATAATATCGTCGAATATTGTATTCTTTAAACATCAGAGATTGCTACTGGCATAGCAAGCACGCGGGTTTTTTATTCACCTTTGTGAACATATAATTAGATATAAATTTGTCTCGAAAAAATTGATACTCTGTGTCCACTTTTATCCTTCTTGATACAGACATTTAACTGATGAAGTTAAGAGGGCCAATAAAAATTAATAATGCTAAAAAATACTGTAATACGAACACCCACTGGTGTTAGTTCCACCACAGTGTTACTTTTAATTTGTCTACGAGTACGAAAACACTGTGTCCCAAGAGGACCATATAGGAATAACAGATTTTAAAGAAAATTATAGTGAATTAATTCATTTTTTTTTAATAATGCAGATTTATCCCCAGGTCATACCATAGCCTCTAGGGATGCCAGATCCAGTCCTCGGGCTGTATGTTTGACACCCTTGTATTTGGGAGTATATCATGAATGAAGAACATTCAAGCCTTAATCTTACATATTACATGGGAATAAATTAGCAATGAAGAAAAACATTAGATGAGTAATTTGACATCTTATTCTAGGAATTATAATGATTTCGTATATTCATCACACTTATTTGCAATCTTTGGCACACCCAAAATAATTTTTATACATGATATATTCACATAGTGCATAATTACTTATTTGTATCTAACTTTTAATGCATAGCGTGAGTAACACAATATAAGTTTGGGGATGTCTCGGGTCGGACATCATTTGTAAATCTCCAAAAGGATAGCTTCGAACGATCTGCGTCCTCTTTCTTATAAAATGCATAGAGAACCGTATTTTCTGTAACGGTCCGGGTTTTCAAATATACATGAGGTGTGATAACGCTGACACTATTCCATTAAATGGTACACATCAAGTCAATCATTTCACTCTACTATCTCTAAGACAGCTGTTAAATAAATTCATAGTTGATTTTTTCCTCCTTAATATTCTTTTTTTCGCAAGTACATGGGTTTTAAAGGCATTGTCACGATTGTCAGATATCACAGTTCTGTAAGAACCAAATCCCAACTATCACCATTCAGTATATGGAAGTTCACCTATGACTATAGCTGTATAAAATTTGACCTGAAGGTAGAAAAAAAACATCTCGAAAATTAACGTGCTCCCCTGACAATTTAAAGAATCTTTGAGCTAAGAGCAGCTTACTTGTAACGTCGCTTCATTAGATTATCTGTAAGTACTTTTGCATGGAAGAAATAAACAAAAATCCTACTGTATATCTACATATACATATATAGACAGAAATTACAACTATGTGGATTCGCAATTCCTCTACGAGTTCAACATAGGCTTACAGATCAGTGGCAAGCAGCTATGAGAGGAAGAAATAAGGATAGATCCCACTCCTTATATAATAAGGACTTTAGGATGGAATTAATCTAATGTCGATCCTCCATTCCGGACTTAAAATTACTACTCCCCAACAAATCATATTTGTCTTTCATGCCCTAGTGATTACTTATTACTTATATGTTCTCTCTTAAAGAATAAAAGAATGTTGATAGAAGCTTTAGAAAACCAAAAAAGAACCTCTTTTCAGGTTGCAATTACAAAAAGTATAGCGCTTGTCTAATGTCATAGTTTTTAAAACTATAGCTGTGTCCCCTAGTAGAGTAAACATCTCTTCGTCTCTGTGAACTTAAAACTGGTGTGCCAGCAAAGTAATTCATGGAAAAGTGGGAGGTTTTTTTATGAAAATTATATTAACGCATTGATGAAGTCATAATTAAGGGTGATAATTTTGGTAAGAATAGAAAAGCGTGCGAGGAGAAGAGAAGAAATACTTATGGCATCATTGATTAAATAATATACATCTTCTTCTATCAATCATGAACGTTATCATTCCCGCCTTTATTATTCAATATTAATATAATAATATTAGATGGCGATAGTCTATAGAGAACTGAATAAAATGCCTACACTAACGCCACCTCCTGTCTGGATTTCTGAAAATGGAGGACTAGGAATTTGGAAAATACTTACAGGATGAGAAACAGATGGTTTGTCGGATTTGTCGATATAAATGTGCCTTTAGTCCCTTGTCAAGAATTACACGCCCCTCATTATCATCATATCAAGAGCATGAATATTCATCTAAAAAATCAAGTTAGTGATGAATACATCAAGTCAGACTTTAACTCTGATCTCACAAAGATGCTTATTGTATGTAATAGGCCCTTATCCATTGCTAATCATCTATGTTAAAAAAATTTATGGAGAATTACACGGGTAAACCTATCCCTTCCCGAAGAACCATCATTTAATTAATAGAGAATGTTGTTACTGATGTCATTTATAGAAATACATATAAAAATGTTTTGAGTCATCTACACCAAATGACGATCAAGTTATCAGTAAAAAGTATTTACTAATGTCGAAATGGAACTCTGAATTTTGTTCTACCTCACAGTAAGTATTCAATTTTTTTTTAAATCTAACCATAAAATATGATTCTATTTTAGCTAAACATATCAAGAATTATGATACACAACTAAGTAAAGGGCAAAAACAACTGCTTAAATGGTCACAACAACGGGGGTAGTAGCTTTGGATGGTTTGCAACTAGTTTGTCTGAGACTACTTACTTCGCTTTAAGACTTGGGTATGATAATTAGGTTTTCCAATATTACATAGTCAATAAATATTAATTTTTTATCACTCAAGGCTTAGCTATGGTTGATGGGCTCCAAGAAATGGTGTTCAGAAAACTCATAAAAGGGAAAAACAACTGTTTAAATGGTCACAATAACGAGGGTAGTTACATTGTGTGTTGCATTATAATTAACAATTGTGTATATCCTTCATGATAATAGTATGTTGTTATATAAGCATACCTAAATAACGGGGGGAAATCTTTTTTGATGCTCTTAATAGGGAGTAATATCGCCGGACATTACTACATAATTAGCTTTTGCTCTAAATCTTTACGATGAATTTATTTCTAACATTTTTTTATTAATATATTTATTGTCTAATTTTATGATTTTGACATTTACTTTATTATTAATAATTAGTTAGATCTCATCGGTAGAGATATATCTATCCTGTGCACAATTGTATATAGCAACTTCTACATAAAGAAGAGGGGTGATTATCTTTTTGATTAAACTCCACGTCTCGCTTGTGTATTGCAACCTAAAGTTATGACATATTTAACTGAATTCCGATGTTAGAACAAGAAAAAATTATCTGGATCAATCTATTATTTCAATATTCTGTATTTATAATTTATTATTATTAATAGTTATATGATTTTAATTGTTTAATTTTGTATATTTAACTTAAATGTGTAATGGTTTATTTTTTAGTATGTAGATTATATTTAATTAAAGCCTTCTTTTTTAAACTTTGAGCTTCAAATATATTTCAAATACTCTACTTTATCGTTTCATTAGCTACTATTCTGAGAATAAGGTTCATAATGAATTACAATTTCATGGAGTGTGACGTTTTCAAATCTACTGTAACGGATAAAAAACGTCGAAGTCAATTATACGTAGTATATCTTCATTAAACATTTTGCTAATAAATACATTCGTTATACCCTCAAAAATCATAATAAAGCAGGCAGATGATAATCACATCAGTATTTTAAACAATGATACCATATGTCTTTTTCCCCCCTTCTCCTTGCACGCGTTTTTCTCTACAATATTATCAACTATAGTCATAATCACGTAACCTTTCTTGGTTATCCTTCTCCTTTTTAAGTGAAGAGGGAGACAATAGCACTTCTCACATCAAAGTTAGAATCCCTGACATCCCAAACATGAATTATTAATGGAAGGACAATTTAGAGTCATTTCTAATGCATTAATTCAAATATCTATTTTCACATTATTCACAGCATACACAATGGATAATAATAAAAGTCCAATTAATTATAATGAGTCATTCACAAATGTGATGCATAAATAAACGACAAGAAACAATGATCATTGTGAAGATATCATCACATCGGACGCTCATTTAATTATTGCTTATTATGTAATTTAAGTATATATATATATATAAGGGGTTTGTTAACACAAAAACAATCTTAAACAAAAGTCAAGACAAGGAGACAATCCCAATTTATTATTTTACTTCATAGTCATAATACGTACAGCTCAAAATTTGAGTCAAATATAGGCTTATTAAGGAAATTTGTGGGATAACTTAATATATTCAATAAATTAAGATATAGCTTAAAACTTTTATTTGACTAAACATACTCATATTGGGCCCATTATGGCCCCCTTCAATCTTACAATATATCATCTTTTTGTTTTCCACGCTCCGTTTTGACTACTTTAAGTACAATTTGCGACACAGTTAAGGGATAATAAGCTTAATTTTTTGATAAAAAGTACTATAATTTGTACAAGAATACAACTTGAGGGATGAAAGCCAAATTTTCCTTCCTCAAATATTAATTTAGACATAATCAAGCTAAGAACCTCAATTTCTTAATAATGAATAACGTGGTTAAAAGGGATCTGTGGAAATCATTTCGCAAGTCTGATTTTTTTAAGTATTAACATTAGGATATATTTATATAGCTAGATAAAGTTCATAGCATAGCCCGGAGTAATTAGACGTCGACAAAAAGAAAATATTACATAAATTACATGGAAGATAACTCCCCAATAAATGATCAGTGTTACTTTCCATTTTTCTTATGAGCACTCTCGTAAGAAACTACTCAGTACTCTTGTCAATTCATATGTGTTCTGTCCTCTAGCGGACAAAAAAAGTAAATTTTGAGCAAGATATTTTTTCCCAATAATAATGGCATTAGCCTTCGATGCACTACTTGGTTTAATGCTTTAACTCTGGATATTATGGATATCATAGACATACAAACTTTGCTTTATTAATATAAATAACAGTAATATTTGTAACTTTTTGAGTTACGATAATTTGGGTCTCAACTTTGAGAATAATCCTCCTAGCTTGTTTTTCTGTTTATGTATGTAGTAAGATGCTCATATTATGTATCAGAGAAATGAGTAATTTTCTCTTCCAAGACATTCGTAATTAAGACAAGGAACATTAAATTTTATTACCGTTGTCTCTTCTCGTTCATGAATGTGTATTAGAACATAAGTAGTAATATGTACACATAACTCCATACATTTCCTGTCATGATCTTGAATGAGATGAAGGGTGTTTGGAATGCATTTAACAGTTGGTGATTTGAACTCAATAGTATATTGTGTACGTACATTGTACCTACATAATACATATGTATCAACCAGGAACAGAGAGATGATATGAGATGAGAGAGACTACGTGATCTCATTTATCAAAAAAATTGAACGATGTACCAGCAAATGTACAATGTTTGAAAAATAATTATGTGTCATGGAAGGGATCTTCTTGCAGGTACATTAATGAACCATTGGCTTTAATTTTAATTAGACACTAAAAAATATCAAGTTGATAAAAGTCAGTGACGCTGGAATAATTTCAATTTATACCCATTATAACACTTATGCCTGTAATTTGCGCTTGAATTCTGAGTTATATTAATATAATTTGCATACAAACTAGTTGGAGAAATCATCATTATCTGAACTAAGTACTCATGAGTGAGTTTAGTACATTCCTAATGTTTTACCACATCTATCTCTGCAAAAACAGTCTAGCATCCTTAATAAATATAAATATAGGATCGAACCAGGGAACACAGATATCTGTGGTTTGAACAATTTTATTAGTTAATAATTAAGTGCAGATGTTCTATTGGTCGATGTAAATGTGTATGGTAAAAAGGATTATACGACATAGCATACGACGATAGTCAGTCTTGCCATAAAAACACAATTTAGGCTAATTATACCAACATTCAAGGCATTTATTCTAATTGTATTATTGTTTTTAAATAATTTTCGTGGGCTTTGTGAAATGTACTCATGGGCTGGACTTGGCCGTCGGGCTGTCTAAGGAGAATCCCTGTACTAGAGCTTTTCTACCGGTATCCCGTTTTTCCAGATAACTTTTCGGAGTTATACACCTATAAGAAATTCCGAATTTAATCGTTTATAATTTAAGCTTAAATTGATTAATGATATATATAATTTGTTTAATTCAACGTTGACACGTCATTATTTCTATGTATTATAACACACAACCTTTCCTTCGAAAAGAAACAGCAAAAAGAGGCCAAAATTAGTTGGTAGTAGTTCGCCAGCTTGTTTCAAATATGGGTTTATGATTCAATAATTATTGAGAAGTGTTCCCAGTTGAACGAGTACTAACTCTAATTCTACCAATCGACGTTCAGAACACTGATTAGGGGAAAAGAAGCAGAAACATCGAAGGCCGACAACAAAATACACTGTATATTTTTGTATTAGAACACTCCTTATATAGCAAAGACATATAGGCTCGAATTACTCAGATGTCAATCTTCAATTGTACTCCAAGTCCAACAAGGACTTGCACTAATAACTCCGCAGCCATTGATCAGTGTTAATCCCCGTCCTTCATACACTAGTGATTATTTTCACATTTGGGGCAGATCTAACCCTTATTTTTCGTTTAGAACAGTCCAGATCGAACTTATTTAACAGGATCAATTTAGTTTGGTGTAATCAAAATCAATACGGACTAATGCCGGCCTAGGATTTTCAGACCATATTTACTGCTAATACATAGGTATTATAATTTGTATAACCTATAGATTTTGTGTTAAGATTTCTGGTTGGGACCAATGGATTATTAGTATGAGAGAGGCGTCTTTAAGCCCGGAGATCAGATTCTATATTTCACAATGATGCAAACCCAATCTCCATCAAAAATTAGATCTTTCATCACCTTGCATATATATATTTTTCGGAAATCCGCGCCTCCATAAAATGAGCCTCTGAATGATTAATAAGGAACATTAAATGAAGAAAATGATAATTGAGAGTATATAGGTAAGATTAGCTTAAAATATATAACTTTTTTATAAAGTAATGAAAGAAATATTATTTATTTACCAACAGGATCCCAAAATGTACAAAGATATTTTCCCGGAAATGAGACACCCGAGTAAATACTATATATCTATAATTACAGATTAAAGTTGGATCTTTTTCATTTTGTCCATTTTCATTCAAAGGATAATATCTCATTAATAAGATGGATTCATTTTCAACACTTGAGCGAGCCCCTCTCCAAATACTACACTCCTTGAGAAAAAAAATTTTTTACACTTTCACTCGAATGATCTTCTGAATAGTATTGTTTCTATTCATTCAGCGTTGCTAGTTGTATTTTAATGAAATGTGATTAATATATTTCTAACATACAAACTGTATTCAAACATAGGTATACTAAATTCAACACTTTTAATTTAAACATTTTTCCCCCTTCTTTATTATTTTTACGTAAGAGGTATTTGTGTGTAAATCCATTGCAAAATATGTAAATTTCATTTTTCTAACATATACAAAGGCCATTTTATTAAATAATATATGTACATATTAGTGTTGAGACTTAGTCCAAGACCAAGTTTGTTTTCTTGGTTTGATGATAAGTGATTTTTTCTTGACCAATTTGAACCGATAATTCAGTCTAAACCACGATCTCAGACCGTAGACCAAAATTTAATCGATTTTAAATCTTGGACCGATTTTGTCTAATTTTTGCAACACATTTAACTTCATATGAAATAAATGTGCCAACGTATTGATTGGGGACCCAAAACTTGATGTAACAGGATTAAATTATAAACAAGGTGATTTTTATTGAATCAGGAAAAGACAACTCATATCCAATTTGTGATTTGTTTAAATATTATGTTTCGCTATACTTTTTATTCACTATATCCCTCATTTATATGTAATAAGAGCCTTGACACGCCGGTGAACAGATTGGAAGCTCTTGACGATGAAGGTCGTGTCCATAGAGACTCACACTGTCATGACGGCAGCTCGGATCAAATCCAAATTTGGATGAGAGGTGCAACATACTTTCTTCTCCAAGACAACTAAAACGGCAAGGTCCAGGGAGTTGAGTTCAGGGATGGAAGAGGGTCACATGGAGGGAGGCCAGAAATGAGCCATTTTGTTGCTGCATAAGTTTTTATTATTCTTCCTTTTTGAAGCCCTTTGAACACAGTTTCCATCCTTAACAGACTTCTTAATGTTGTAAACATTCCAAATAGAAATGCCAACAGTATCTACAGTCTTCTTAGAGCTGATATTTCTGCAGAGGAGATCATAGTCTGGTTGCTTTTTTTTGTTGTTGCTTCGACATTTTTACACTAACAGACATGTGATTTAAAAAAAATGATTGATTTACTTTCAGCTACCATTTGGTTGTGTAATGAAACCTCGTAATTAAAAATAACGGAAATAAAATCGCAATAAAATGCTACTGCAATTTTTAGGCACTTACTTTGTATGCTATACTAATCCCAATTGTGGGAGGAAACACACATGACGTCATGAACAATTCATCGATTAGATCGGCTGTATACCAAATCTTAAATGATAGCATTTTTTTTCCAGACCGATCAAGACCGATTTTTTCTTTGAGGCCGGTTCAGACCGGACCTTTATAAAGGATTGAATTAGTTTGGTCCAATAAAAATTATTCTGGTTTCAGACCGGTCTAAATTTCGAGACCGAATCTCAACACTACTACATATGTATTATAATTCCACTTACTTACTTAATGTTCAATGCCAAGACAAGTCCTTTGTGTAAACATGTAGACAATAATATATCATACAAAAATAAAATGCCTAGCTTAAAGAACAAACAATGCAAAAGCTACATGGGCATTCCTTATCAAATCGACCAGGGCATGTCAACCGAACCTCACAAATTTGTATGATTTTTGACACAAAAGTATAAATTCATGAGTAGATTAATTCTGCCAAATTTCAGAACATAACTTTGAGTCGTTTATGAGATTTAGATACTACTCTCAGACCAAATTTTTCAAATGTCGATTTAATGTCTTATTACGGGACTTTACTTATTCTTGTATATTTTTTTATCCAAAAGAGCTAACCTCTTGAAATTTGCTACTTAACTATTTTAGAGTATACGAACTCCAAAAATGAAGTTAAATCGGGAATATTTAAATTTCTTACCTCCTCAATTTTCATTTTTTTTTTAAATCTGAAATAAATGTGCAAGAACTTTAAAAAATACCCAACTCTTATGAATATGAAACTTTGGCGACATATTTTAGATATCTCGAGTATCACTATACCAAAAATTGTGTTAACTTTTTAATCAAAGCTTCTAGGGCAGGATCTCAAGGTTACGTTACTTTTCTCCCAAAACTTGGTAAATTTTATGTAAGTGTTTATATTTAAACTTATTTTATCATTTAAATAGACTGAAAAAAGAAAACTAAACTACAATAATTCATAATATTAATTAGAAGTTGACAATTTTTTTTTAAATATGAGCGTTTTTTGTATATCACTTGCTAATAAAGTTAGACATAATTTTAAAATAGTTTGTTCATTCTTTTTCAAGACACTGAACTGTCTTCTTTTCGATCTTGTTGTTGCTTTTATCACAATGACGTCGATATCCCCTTTTCGCGATATCAAAAAGAGAAATGATTAAAGGCTCAAAATCAGTATATATTTTCTATAATCTCATGTTGTACTCCAATGACTTTTCATACCTACACGTTTGAGGCCTCTTTAGAAGTAGTTGTGCAGATTATATAAATAAATAAAACATAGCATATGTTCAAAGATTAATAGAGTTTGAAAGGCATTGACGTCATACAGTTTTTACATTATGTTTTTGTTATCAAAAGAACAACAATAAAAGCCCTAAGTTCTAATTAGAATTGATTCATATAAACATAGGTATAATTTCCTATATCTAAAAATACATGTCTGATGTCACAAACAAAGACACTATTTCCTGAGCAGATTGATCCATGAAAGTGTAGCTGTAGAAAACGTACATAGATTAACAGTTCACAAGTGAGATGTAATGAAAGACTTTACTTTTAATGCACAAATCAAATTTGTTACTATATGTAATAAAAAATCTCGTCTTTATAGTTGAATGACATCATCATGAATGGGACGAACACATTATATTCCGTCTCTAGGTATATTCATTGTACCTCTCAGTCTTTCAACTCAAAAGATAAATATATAAAGACTAAAATCATTATATATGCTGCCAATTCCAAGTGGCATCAGCAGGATTATATTTATTGGGGGAAAGGGCTTAGTATTTGGGGTTTTTTTTAAATGAAAAAAATAACATATTTTTAAAAAAAAATTGAAAAAGTCAATTTTTAAAAAAAATTTAAGATATTAAATTTTTTGGAATAAAAATTCAAATATCCAGATCTATTCACAAAAAATTTAATTTTTAGGATCGAATTTTTAAATATAAAATTATTTGAAAAAAAATAATATTAAATAATCATTTTTTTTAAATCAAATATTAAATTTTCTAGTAAAAAGAAAAAAATCCTTAATTAGGGGAGGGGGCAACAGCCCCTTCAAGCCAAACCCTTATGGACGCCCCTGATTCCTCCTAAATGTGAAACAAAAATCCAATATTACTCGAAGTACTGTATTAATGACAGTTTAATTGGAACTAATTCCCGTAATCAACGTTCAGAACAGTGATAAGGAATCTGATTACTAAAAAAAATGATAAGCTGATAAAATAATGTAATGCAAATATTCATTCGAAACGGTTTTTTATCACTAGCATAAAAATGTACATTGTATTTCGTTGTCAGCTGTCTAATTATCCCCCCCCCCCTTTTATTAACGTATTGAACGTTGATGATGTGTTGAAAGTATAATTAACTCTTGTTAAGCTGTGAGTACTTCCCGTCAATTGTTGAAAATAATAATTCAATTTGTCAAATGTTGAATATAATAATTCAATTTGTCAATTCTTGAGTATAATAATTCCATTGTTGAAAAGAATTAAATAACTACTAGCAACTGATTTAGAGCCTTTTATCTGTTTCTTTTTGTAGGGAAGGTTGTGAGATACAATAAAGGGTTGTAGTGGGTTAATGTTGGGATTAGAGTTGGATCAGTACAAATCAGTTTTTACTCTGTCTTTTTTTTCTCCTTTCAGTAAATTTTCTAATCAGACCTTCAGTACTACGGTCCTAACTATCATTTATTTTCTTCCCTCCTATCCAGAATTGAAGAAAATAAAAACAAAGAAAATAATAAATTATGCCTAGAACGTGTCATACATGATTATTTTACGTTCTAGCCACACCCCTTCTACTTTAAACTTAATGTATTTCGTCTCTTTGAATAATGTTATGATCAAACTTTAAGAGCTTAAATGATCCTTTCAGTAACTACGTTATTTTAGTTAACGTAAAAGACCGATAAGGACTTGTCCAAGGATATAAAGTTATCTTCTTAGTTTTTTTAGACCGATCCAACACTAGTTCCGATGTATGTAATGAACATATCTATCTGGACTGCTTAGAATATCAAGAAGTCCCGTAGAGCCAAGAAGAACTCAAAGCAGCAATATGACTGACTTAAGCCTACCTCCGTGTGGCCCTCTAATACCAATTTGTATTAGTTCCAAGTTGTTATTATCATTGTGCGGTACGCTATGAACACGACCTTATTCGCTACAAGCTACCAATCTGTTCGGCCAAGTGGTATAGCTTGTGAAGAAGGACATTGAATACAAAATGTAAACATATCACATATTAGTTTTGTAGTTATCTTTTCTTGATTCCATAAAAATAAAGATTTTCGTATTTTAGTCATGCTACTGCAAGTCGGAGGTCCCCACTCTGTACAAATTACATCTTTATAGCAGATTGGAAATTAGCATCTCCTACTTAATAATATCCATGATATTGGATTTGACACTTCTTTATATAAACCTATATAGATTTATTTGTAAGAAAATTTGTTTCCAAGTTATTTCATTGTCATCATGAAGGAACAAAGCAAATTAACATTCTGAATAAAATTCATTAGAATACTATATGCATACATTGTTGTCTCATCAACTCCATCATATGTACATACAATATACATGTGTAACTATTTATGTATGTATAATAGTCTCCAAGGCTGTGAGATTTTTTACTCTGTACCTTTTTCTTTCTTAACTGATTAAAAAGATAAATTATATCTAAAGGCATAGCTAACAAAGCTTTTTAAGACAAAAATTGTACATCGTCCATAGAAAGAGCCAAGAATAATTATCAGTAAATAAGTAAGCTTGAGAATGCAAGATTCACTCTACAAAAAACAATAATAATTATGAAGATGAAAGGTAAAAACATCTTTTAATTATTACTTATACGAGAAGGAGTATCCAGAATTATGAGGCGTCGACGAAAAGATTAACTTTGTTTTGATAATATAGACTGTTTTTTATTGAACACACTGACACGTAGTTACATAATTCTTAAATGTTCTCTCCCCTAGAATGAAATAATAATAAAAGCAGCTTGACAAACAAAAATATAACGTTATCGGTTGTGTTTTTTTTTGCTGACTTGTTTTTTTCAGTTGGTAATCTGAAGAATGATTTTTGTAATCTTCAGCTGTTGTTTTAAACTCCTGAGTAGGGAACTTCCTTGTATACTACATTCAATTATATTCAATACCTGATTGAACATTTGTGTGTCCTTTAAGATTTAATCAGAAGTTAGAATTGTAAGTCCCTGTTGGACTCAGTGCAGAAATGAAGATTCATTTTTGCCAATCTACTAGTTTGTTTATTTTTCCACCTACTCCCTCTTCAAAGCTGTTTTTTGCTGATCTAATGAAAGGTCGAGCAGGTCTCTCTTTCAACACATTCTTTCAAATTGTCAGGGTTACCATGTGGATTTTCATTTTCTTTTTTAACATATCCAAAATAAACCCGATTTTCATCACTACTGATGAGTCTGGGAGTACTTTAGTATTTAGAACACTACCAAGATAAGCCTTAGCTACACACACTCAATCATATATGCAAAACATTTGCAAAAATTTCATTAATATGACAACATTGTTACCTTTTAAATTAAAAGTGTGTATATGATATACATCAGGGAGCAATATATACAGTGCACCCTGTATATATTTTTGATACTATATGTAAAACGCCTTTCAAGACTTTATTAATATGACTATTATAGTATTTTTCGGATAAAAAATTTGAACATGATATATTTTCAATCAACAAACATTAACATTACTTTTTCTGGCTAGATGGCTCTTAAGTTGGATCAATGTTACTTTGTCAAGACTTATTTGACGACAAGAACTTTTGTTAAAGAACAGATATTCCACTCAATTCAGTCCATTTGTATCAATTCACTAATTACTCAAATTTTATCTCATGGTCACATTATGAAATGCCTGATTCCCTTAATGGAATATCCTTCTAAATAGAAGGAAGCAAGAGATTGTGCTGTTATAAATAACGTGTTGGGAAACTATGATTTATTAATTAAGAAGATACATTATTACAGACTTTGTATGATCATAAGGATCCAAAGTCCAAAATCAGAGGCTGTGAAATCAATATTTCATTTATTTATTATGAAATAAACTTTATATGGATATACAAATATGTGTGTACGAGTAATTACATCGAGTAACACGCTAATGGAAGTTGGATATGATTTTTTTCCGGGCCCCTCCTCCAACCAACTTTCACTGTCAAGACCTCTAAGCACATAATACGTATATATTTACATGTATGTAAATACCACTTCTCGATATGTGATACGTAATCATGTAATTTATGCTTGTTTTACCACAACTACAATCCTTACAGTATATATTAGCATTTTACGTGACGTCATCATTCTGTAAGTCGCCATCTTGGGATGGCATAAAGAACCAAACTTTATAGAAATAAAAAAACCTTACATTATCATACAGGGAAGGGATTTTAAATCCGGAACAAGCTCAGACCACAATATCATTGCAACGCACAGATCAATGTTTATGAAAGTGTGCTCATCAAATTTAGCTGACAAAAATGTTTAAGGAAAAATACAAAGTCTTGTAGATATTCTCGGAATACGAACGCCCTGTGGCTATTATAATGTGCCTCCATACGAGGTGCACGCCCAAGTAGTTTATTGAGTTTCCAAAGCTCCCAAAATCTACTATTTATGATATTGCATAGGCTTTTAAGGAGTCTGATGGATAGGGAACACCTGCAAGGAAGATTCATGATCGTTTTTTGATAATAATTTATGATAAATTTATGGAATACACGATAGAAGAGGATGGATATTTAGCCTCCTAGCTACACAAATATAAGTCCATTGAATTTAAATGTATGGGGTGTCTTGAAGAGAGAGTCCAATAAACATACATATAACATTGTTGACTCTTTGCAGCCTTCCATTCTTGAGGAAGTCAACAAGGAGTCATTCATCAAGGTCGTTGCCAGGTTCAGTGAATGGTTTGAGACTGTGTTTGGTTTGAGTTATTGACTTCACTAAAATGGACCACAGATGTGAGCACAAGATTTGTGAATTGCTGTTTATATTTTACAAAATAAATATTGCAATACATTATCCTTAAATTTTATAGAATTAAAATCCCTACCCTCTATACACAATGTATTTTTATTTTTAAACCCATCAGATAAAGTTTCTCGGATATTTTTTTTTTTATTTGTATATTTGGTTTAATAGATTTTAGATTGTTTAGTGTACGGCAGGACTGGTTTGCGAATGTTCGGCGCTAGTATCGGTAGTAACTTTATGAAATGTGAAAAGCAAGCTGAGAGCAAGCTGTATATCTTAAGAGAATGATAATTTTATTTTTTGACAAAATTTGACTTTCCTTTAATTTTAATAGAGGTCACCCTAGTGGATATTCTTGTATATGGAACAGTTCTTACCAGGTGGACCTTGAAACTTACAGACTTGTATTGATTTCAGAGGAAATTAGAACTGCCTGTAATTGTATAAGTAGGCATGTATCGCAAGAGCCAAGTGTTTTTTAGATTTTTAAATCGAACGAAAAATGTCAATACAGCGAGATTCAAGGCTTAGGTCATCAACTCTTCTTCATACGGGTCACACTCCAGCAGGAGTGCCTTGGCTGACGGGAATGGCTCGTAATGCAATCTATAATGTTAAGAAGTAGATAGTCCATAACGATAGCATATAGAGGAAGGAGAGCTCCGGAGATAACCCCATAATTAATGCAATACCCTCAAGGATACCCCTCACCTTGTTTCACGAGGGTTACAGGCTCAAGACAGCCATGTACATCGATGTTTTCATGGCGAACCTGCTCTCCTAGATCCAGGAAAATTCACCCAATTGCAACGTCGTCTTTCAGCAAGATGTGACCCCCATTTTCTTTTATAAAACTATTATGACCTTCTAATCTATCATTGCTTTCTGGAACTAGAGAATGTGGACATCATACAGTTTGGATGTCAATCCCTCCGACAGTTTGTTTTTGCCGCTCACCGAGAGAAGGATTTGTACCATCTGTCACCTGAACGTTGAAGCCATGAAGGCCTCTGTCGACGAGAAGTAGGCTACTGTATACCCGAACTTCATTCGTAATATTTACAACTCTTTTCGCAAAAGGTTTGTCACCATCGTTGTGGCTATTGGTGCCCGAATATAATAAATCAATATAACATTGGCTATGTATCAGAAAAAGAAAGATTTTCATTAAATGTAGTATTAAGAAATGACAATTTTTTTCTTTTTTCCTTCCATTTTTTTTTTTTTTTTTCAAATGTCTACCTGGTAAAGCACTTAATAATGAAGATACTAGGGTTACCGTATTTTAGGGGAGAAGATGTTAATACTATGAGTAATACTTTTAAGAATAGAGTATGGATGTTGAATTCTATTTTTTGTTTTTCAGAAAATGTATTTAGATCGTTTATTTTTTAGAAAATCATTTTCGATGTTTTTCTGTTTTTTTTTTTTTAAATGATATCTTGTTTTTAAATGTTTTATAAATACTTGGAATATTATTGTCTATTTGTGTTGATTTTATACGTGAACCTTTTATATTTTTAACATTTATCCTTTATATAACCGTCCATTTCATGAATTTATATAAAAATGTCCTCTAGAGGACATGTTTGAGAAAAGTGAATGTTTGATTACTCTATAAATTACTAAATTATATGGTCTTGCTTTTGATTTATGATGTAATTTGTGACGTCAGTGTATGACTTCCTTTAATAACAACTCTTAGTATTGGTCTCCTTGAATAAGAATTTTCGATGATGCTAGACAATGCCCGTAGTACAGAGTGGGGACCCACTTTATTTATTTATTTAGAATTTAGTCATATTACTGCACGTTTTGGGTCCCCAAACTGTGTCCTACAGTCTATGATGGCAAATAGTGGACTTTTTGATAACGAGCAAATATGGAAAACTTTTGCAAAAATGAAAAGGAGTACAAAATTGAAAATAATTACAGATTTTTTTATTGATATATCTTTTTATTTGTCAAAATGATCTTCTGTGGCTGATACCATGGTCACCCACTCGTACTCATTGGAGGCCTTCAGATTATCCAAACTTTGGTGAATGATAGCAAAGGGTTTATTCTCGAATACATCCCAAATGGCATAGTCAAGCAGGGTGGAGGGATAGTCAAAAATTTCTGACCTTTCTCAACCCAGTTCAACTTGGTTGCTGTTGAAAGCAGTTTTCAATGAAGTCCTACATAAGAGGGCTTCCCCAAAAGCCTTCACATCCCTCCCCACAGTCCAATCACTTACATTAGGGTCCTTGGCATGCTGCCTCATCGACTTGGCCAGACTCCTCCAAGATTCCTATTTCCTGGTGTCTACAGCTACTCTCAAGGCTCTAACCTAAAGCCACCATGCTTATACGCTTGTAAAGTCGACTCCAGGAGCGTCCTAATACTTTCATGATATCCTCGACACTCACTTGGGCGTGGAGCAAATCTCAATCCCTTTGCCTTTTCGCCTCCATTCTGACAACTGTTGATTTTTTAAAGGTTGTTTTTATTGTTAATTAACTGGAATGGTTGGTACATTTAATATTGCACCCTAGTATTTCAAAATATTCTGTCTTAAGTAATCCAGATATACTTAAAATCAAGTACATGATTTACCTCAGACACTGTAAAGTATACATGGACATTCTCATGATGAACAAGTATATCTTCCTAATAGAATGTACCCACGTAATGTATATTTTAACGTTATTAAAGAAAATGAGCGATGCTGTTTACATTTGTATAAATGTCAAATAGTGACTTGCTGATTATACCTTTGTTTTTTTGTATGTAGGTATTGTACATCATTAATCCATAATGGATGTTCCTCAACCGATATCATTTTGAATATATGGTTCCATCCTCCTACAATTCTACGGCAATAAATGGATACAAATCAAATAATAATTTTCGTTGTGAAATAATAAAATGATCCAAAAGAAAAATTATGTACAACGTGGGTATTTAGGTACACATATGTATATAATTTTGATTGATTGCTGTTATTCGTATTCCTATGTATGGAGAAGGAAAGAGGCAGGACTCAAAAGAGAAACTCTGTTCAGCTAGACAAAACATAATTACATATTACATATGAAGTAGACCTAAGTCACCTAACTACACAGTCAAGTAAATCGTCTTCAATATAACTGAACTAGAACATGACATTTAGCAATAGTAATTGTATACATACTAGAAGGCATTTCTTTTGAATGATTCCGATAAATTAATCATGGAGCAGGGTAGTAACTTTTTTGTTGTCTAAGCGGTTACAGGGTGCAGTAACACAACTTCATTTCTTATAATACGTGTCAATCAGGATGTGAATGTAGTAGGGGGATAGACGTAGTTTCATTCTAGATGTAACAGGGGCGTACACAGCCCCTCCAGCCCCCCCCCCTCCCCTCCCAAATATCCAAAGCAATATAATTCTTCAATTTCTTTCTCATTTTTTTGTGAATAGCAGTCAAAAATTTAATAACAATTAACAATGAGGGATGTCACCTATCTGATTTGATTTTCAAAACTCTGTAAAACAAAACTTTAAAGGTGTATTATCTAACAAAAACAAAAGTAAAACTTTTTTTTAATTTATAAAACTTGTTCAATAATTTTTTGAAAAAAATAAGTCATGTTGTTGCACCCTGCATGGCAGCAAAACATGGACTGTTAATTAATTTTTAGTTTCTTATTACTATGAAAAGGCTTAGTGATTATTTTTCGATATTTTATCCACTGTCCTTTCTAGATAAAGAAAATAAATATACCATTTAGTCATTTCATCATCATGAGTGAGGAACAAGCAAACAGGCAGCCCATCTCAGATCTCCTTGATGCTGGATTTAAAAATTAAGATTACGGACAATGTTAAGTATTCTAGGAGGCTGGTTTTTAAGTTGGACAAGATGAAAAAAATTGAGTAGACCTGTTCAGGAAATTAGAAAGGGAAGTGCATAGTTTAAAAAAGGGATACGAAGTTTTTGTTAAGTATGGAGAAGAATATAAAGGAGGATCCCACTAAGTCCATGAATCGCCTCGCCAACTACTTCTCAGTGGCTCCTGGACAATCAGGAGGGCAAAAAAAGCACAACTTGGGATTCTTTTATTTCACAAGGACCTCACACTACCTTCTGATAGAGAGCATGAAAGCCAGGAGGCTCGAGAGTTCCAAGAAAATCCTCACATAGATCAAGGCAAATAGGTCAATTGTGAAAATTTCCTCAGACTAGAAGATTTTAACAGTTGATAAACTCCACAACCACCGGAACGATATCTGGCTTGCAGAAACAATAGAAGAGGTCCAAGGGGTTTACCAAACCAAATGTTCCCCCCAAAAAATGGTCCTCGGCCTTGTGGTCTCTGATTGAAAGAAGATGCCTTCTCAAGACTGGACATAAAATCGGCCAGGAAGCCTACTATTGAGGTACACCATATTGATATGACTGAAGACCAACTACCGGAGGGTAACCATGTGGACTCAGGACGGTACCCCCTCTATCACGTCCCCCAAGTGCCTAAAGTTATACGTAGATAACATTGCTCGATTCTGGTCCAAAGAGATATGGGGCCCTTCCTCACCAGATTTGAACCTACCCAACTTTTCTATATAGGGCACTTTGGAGAAGGAAACCAACAGGACCTCACACCCAAATGTGGACTCACTAAAGTCCTCCATAGTGGCTGCATGGGACATCTTGTCAGAGGAGTTTGTCATCAACTCGTGCATGGCCTTCAGGAGACTTGTCAAGGATGTGATTGATTATGAAAGTGGCAGTATTGAGTGAAAAAAGTTGTTCTAAAACCTTGTTTATATGTTTTGTTAACATTTTTTTTTTTCTTATTAATAAAAATATAAAATTATTGATGTATTTCTAAATACGTCTCTCGAGTCCACGTTATGCTGTCCTACCCCGTATTGATAGACACAAGTTCTTTCCTTTGTGTTAAAAAACAATTCTCTAAAAAAAAGGGGTAATTCTTTGTATCCATGAACAATATTATAATGTATTCCTCATGAGTTCAAATACATATTTTAAAACAAAACAAAAAAAAAAGATTTTTTATGATATGTGTTATTTATATTCCTTGGTTGAATGGATTCACACTCCTATAAGTCAAATGGATAGAATATCAAATGAATCGAGAGGAGGGAAATATACACCTGTACTTAATAAATTCATCATGTGTGTATACTGTACATACATATAGTCAGGTATAACATAAAATATACATACATAGATATCAAGAATAGGGCGGTTTGTTTTGCAACTTTTTTCGAATTTCGATTATGGTTAGTTCGAAAAAGTTGTGATAAGGTAAGGAAATTAACTAAACAAAATTGTATTGTCCTTTAATGCCATCTTTAGTTAGCACATCTACTTGAAAGTTTGAAAGGAGATAAAGATGAAATACAGCTTTATTCATTATTTTGCATAAATTAATTAAAATAAACATTATTATAACCTATAAAAACGATTTTATATATTTTCATTTTGTGAAGCTACACTACGTTGCGCGTTATGCACATGAAATTTTACTAACTTTTTTCTCTTTATTTGTTGGACAGGACAATTTTAGAATATAACTTTTTAAACTGTAAAAAAAAGTGAGAAATTGTTTCATTTAATTTCAAAGGGGCCTTTTATGGGGCTAATATAAGTTTCTGAAATAAAATATAGATTATATTCAATAGACAATAGTTAAAATTCTGGGGTAAATCCTGTGAAATATCGGACTGTATTTATATTATATGAAGTAAAAAACAATGGAGATTTTTCTTTTTCAAGATTGTCGGTCGAAATTCCTTTAATGTTGATCACTGCATATTAAAATTTGAGATTTATCTTTTAATAATATCATCATATTCAGAATAAAATGTACAGAATATAACAACGAAATGCAAGCCTTCTGGTCTATTTAATTTATTTTCAAATAAAATGTTTGTTTGTTTTCAAGATTTATTCAAAAACAAAAACTAAGCAGCAGATACAATCCATCAGAATATATATCACTCAAATGGCATTAGTAACGGCCTTGATTTGGGTCCGGACCCACGTGCAGGCCATTGAAACTATAACTTATTCTAATTTATTGCAATCTAAGACGATTAAGTCGATCATGACTTCTTGGGGTTGTGAGGACCTCTGTTGACCTTTGACTCAGGGTATTTTCTGACAAAATAATCTATCGGAATTGGGGCAGTGTAGATAGGAAGCCAAATATCCTTGCACACCTTCGTAGCATTACTCTTGGAATCCCCTTTAGGTCCTTTGTCCTCATCAAGGCCTTCTTCTCCTGTCCATCTCGATTATCTTTGAGACCTCATACCTGCTAAAACCCAGATCATTGTTCACCAAAATCATCACAATGGTGGCATTCTGCCTCTGGTAAAGTAATTGGTTTGAAAACTTCTGTTGCTGACTCCATGGCGGTTGTTTGGCCACTCATTGAAACGTTTATATGTATATTTCACACCGCAAAAAATTCATTGCACAATTTTGTCATCACATATGGCTGGAATACAGAAATCTGAAATAGGATTTCGTTGTTACACCTTGAACATATAATTGTATAGTGTATTCCTTCAAAAGTGTTGGATTTGATAAATAAGTGATAAGTAAAAATAGACTAAACATTGCGAATCAAACTAAAACACCGACAAAGCAAAGATTATCCGTGACAGCCTTGATAACATTTACAATTGTTAGTTACTTTATTTATAACCATGACAAAGAACACGGCTAGAGGGATATTAGGAGCTATTTTGCTAAAAAAAATAAAAAACTAACAGAGTATATTGTTATCTTCTATGAATTATCTCGTCTCACATAATAGGCCATTGCTATTTCATAATTTGTTCTTATTGACAAATAAGAAAAGTAATAAGTTATATTATAATCATACATGTAAATCTGGTTTGTTTTTTAGCTGGCTCGTTAATTTGTAATTGGTAGTATAAAGAAGGAATTTTATTTTCCTTAGCAGTTGTCTTTATTATTTAATTCCTGAGTAGTGAACATCCTTTCATAAATAGATTTAATTATATTCAAAAAAAGAAGGAACGTAACCCTATTTGAACTTTCCTTGTTGGACTCAGAGTAGTGCGACATATAAAAAATGTCCTGGTTTTATCTCAAAATATAATCCTGGAACGTAACCCTGAGATACAAAGATTTGATTTATTATGTGACTAACTACCAAATGATACAATAAAGGTAACAAATAATCTATAACATACATATAGTTTTAATAATAAGGTTATTTTAATTCAAAGCATTATCAACAATTGGTTATTTACATAAAAGTATAAATACCAAGACGCCTAATGCACATATTTGAAAGAAACCAACCCTAAAAACATCTGTATTTGACCTAATATTGAACTTTACATTTTTATGTACGTATATTATACTGATTTGATGAGAGGCCTCAATTAACACTATCATTATTGTACCATGAGGAAATATTTTTTTTTATTTTCATAGGTAGGAACAGACTCCATGTATTAATTGGTTAAAATTACATATGTAAGAACATTGATTATAATTAATACATATTTATAGACATGATTGCAATATAATTAAGTATATTTTATAAATATCTATGTCGTCGAATCATAAAATTTGCTAATACAATAATTACGCAATCCTTTGGATACTTGAGTTCACATTGCTCAATTCATAACATATTTTGAATAAATTATAATCATAATTAACATAAAATGTTATTGTCTATAACCTTTTGTGACATTGCATCATTTTAGAAAAACAAAATATAAACATTTGTTTATTTAATAGGCTAAATTGAGCAACATGGCATAATTTTTTCATACATAAAAGCACACACAAAAATAAAGCTCAAAGTCAATGGACGCCCGCTGTAAAAATATACCAATTGTTAATGTATATTATATTATGTAAGCATGAATCAATTAAAACTCCATTATAGACATCACTTGTTCTTTCCTCGAGGTTTGAGATGGGCCAAGAAGTATTACTCATCAATATTCTTAAATTATAATTATACTCTTCCATGCTGTTTTGTTTTGTTTTTGATCAGAATATTTTAAAAACAATTACGTCTCATTGAAATGTGACTGTTTCAACAAAATAAAATAAAACTTAATGAAATGGTCAGTCAACAATTATTTAACGATTAACTATGCCTAAGTACATGTAATGTCCTTCGGAGGGATAAATGAAACATGGACATCAGACATAGTTACTGATCCATTCAATTAATGAACTACATATATGTATTCAATAAAAAAAAACTTGATCAACGCTAAAAACAATTGAAATATAAAAGGAAGCACAATCACACAAATTTTTATTAATAAAGCAAAGTTTCACTCTCTAGTATTTATAATCACATCATCTCTTCCTTCGTTAAATCTGAAAGGATGTTCTGTTACGGGAATTAGGGCATTTCATTATGGGGCCATGAGATACAGTGAGTATTCAGTGGGCTGATATAATTGACTGAATTGAGTGAAACATCTATTCTTTCAGAAAAAATATCCTACCCGTCGTAACATTGATTCAAATTGAGATCCATATTATAAGTATGAAATAATGCATGCATGAATATATGAAAAGAAATCACCGGGTGGACTGTGTATAGTTATCCCTCCTGTATATTTAGAGATGTGATTTTTTTACGAGCGCTAAGGGAAGACAGGAGAAAGACATATGGTAATATCAGCTTCCTATTATATGAATTTCATGAGAGAAAATGAATTACTGCTATAAAAAGAAGAACGTTCTACATTTAAAATAGCAATACTGAATGATATCTACTATAATTGTATTTTTAATTCATATATTATTAATTTTTTTATGCATTCCTAAATCAATTTACACAAGAGATAGGCGAGAAATCTTCTTTAAGAGGGAGATGTTAATTCTACCACGACTTACTAAATAATGAACAAAAATGAGGAAAGAGCACTCGCATCAAGCGTTTTTCCTTTCCTTATCGGTAGACTTAGTTTGTCTGTTTTTTATGCAGATCCCTTTCTTACGTATATTATATAAGCATACAGTATAACAATAAAAAAAAGATTTTAATATACAGGGAGCACTGTACAGAATGAATTTAATCTCGCAGGAGTTTGGTTAAACTCATGTTGAAAAAGAAAAGAAGAAAGTACTTTATATACGATTAAAAAAAAAAAATATCTTAACCAGTTATTATTATTATTTTAATTCTTGAGGAGGGAACGTGTAAGTATTGAGTGAAGAGCTACGTGTGAGTGTGCTTATGAAAAACGCAGAGTAACGACCAGGATTTTTTGGAGCGTTATATTCCAAATTATTATAACAAAAATCGTGTGTTGATCAACGCCTAGTGATTACTACCGCAAGTATTACTAATAATTTTAATTTGTATTTTATTAATAATTTTAGAATTTTAACCAGTAATAATACAACGGATATTATGTTCTAATACTGTTAAAATTTTTGAAAAAGTTTTAAGGCATTATTACTGAACAGAAGCACAAAAGTACTTATATATAGACATCTATAAGACAAACCATGCATGAATTATGGACGAATGAATATAGAAGAATTACGCAGATGCTCATATATTTTAGGTTTAAACTCGGTCCAGCATCGATAATTTTGTTCAGATATATTATGAGAGACCAAACTTATTTTCTAGATCAACCGTCATTGATATTCTCATTATATTAAATAAAGATATCAAATAGAGTACAAATATCTGGATAACCTTGAAAATTTAAAAAGTCCACGATATGTTTTAAAAAAATACTATATACAAACAAAATCCAGAGTATATCTATCCATATATTACAATATGAAATCAAAACCACAAAACTTAAATATATAACAATTTGAAATTTACGTATGCTTGTAATTTGACAATTGTTAGGAGCAATGATATTTTTTGATTCATTAAGACCGGATTAAATGGACTTTTGTGTTCTCCACTTAAGTTAAAGCCAAAGAAAGATGAAGAAAATCAAAGGTATTTACTTTTAATTTAATCGTCCATCTCAAAGAATGCTTGACTTCAGAGTTCCCATCGTCCAGGACGGATGATGGGATGAAAATTCTTCTGAGTTATCTCTGTTTTAACTTCATATGACGTCATTGTACAGTGGTATCTATTTGAAAATGCTATGGCGTCATATACAATATATATATAAAATCGCTCTCAATCGAATTTTAAACAAGACTGTTTTTTTGGAGACTGAACTAGACTGAATAGTTGCGCCGAACTTGATCGAATTTTTCTATAAGGCCTAAATGGACCTTTTTAAAAGACCAAACTACATCGGCTCAACAAAAATCATGAGAGTCACAGACCGGTCTAGGATTTCTAGACCGAAACACAACACTAATATCTACGATATATATACAGGGTGTACAAGCTACCTGTGCCGGACAAATGATGTTTCTCAAATGCAATTTCCCCTCCAACCAGTAATCAGATTAGAAAAATAAAAGCAGATTCGGAAATCTTTATGAATTTTAATTTATTTAATTTAAAAAGGTAATCTCCGACCTCAATTAAAGTATCTATACGAGGCTGAAAGCTCGAGAAGGGATTCACCACTTGGTCCCATGGTATATCCTAGAATTCCTTCAGTTGGTTTGTTGTTAGATTGCGTCTTACACAAAAGAAATCCATCAGATTCAGATCCGGCGAGTTTGGATGGTAAAAGTCCAGCGAGAAGAAGTTGTCAAAACTGTCGAGCCATTTAACCTCAGGCTGCATTGCTATTGCCTCAAATTCACATATACAGGCCTAATTTCCCTTCTATCCGTGCGAAAGAACGTCTATCTTAGTCCCAGAGTTTGAGAAATTGTTAAGGTGTTACACCCAGCGTGGATTCCAAAGAGGGCTCCGTCCCCTATCCAAATATTAGGGACAATGAATTTGTCGATTAATTTAATTTTGTTTCCAATTGGTGCAAGTTTCAACAACCTATCTAACAAAAAAAAAATTGTCTTAGTGCCCGTGTTTGCCAAAGTGGCTGCATATATCCGTTTTTCACCCTGTATATTTTATAATTTTTCTTCACCACGATGTCATTTGTTCATTCTACATTTGTTCGAATCTGATCAAAGGTTGAGTTTGATTGATTTTACTGACACTGAAACAAATGATGAAACAACGGGGAAAAAATCACTGTGTTATTATTACTATTGTGATAAAAATATTATGTTACGATTATGATTTTAATACAAATACGTATTAGTATTTAATATTCTCAGTTCTTGTGTGGATTCTCCTTTAAATAAAGTCAATGGCATTAAAAAGAGCGTCAGCAGCAATCAACCATGTACACAAAATACATACGATTACATAACATCACCAGAAAGTTTGTTGATAATACCATAATAATGTATATATTGTATTACTCAGGTAAGTGCGTGAAATAAGCATCTTACAATCATTATGTCGTGTTCATCAACAAAAGAGGTACTCGTCGTTTGTGATTAGGGATGTATCGAATGTTCATATTTATAGCCAGGTGGGAATTGTCCACAAGAACGAGACACCTACCCCAATACTATTACCCAGATTGAGCACCCGTCCCTTAACCTCCTAACCCATGTATCCCTCGATCCCTTTACTCTCATCCTTATGTATTATTATTGTAAAATGCCCCGAATCATCTTGGAGATTGTGCACCTCAATCCAGAATCTGATATTCAAGACTCAATCCAGTATTCTCTCTGCTTTAATTATCTTATTGTATCATGTAGCTTTATGTTCAAATCATTATTTTGTTTTAGAAATATCTTATCTTATGACGTCACTTAGAATGCATAGGTCAAAATGGTTGGCTATCTTAACATAAATTTGATGACGACCCTCTTTTACTTAGAATAGTGAGCTTTTGAGAATCTTCTAAAAATTTAATTTGTAATTTAAAAGGTGCCAGATAATTTTTTTAAACCCAAATGGATATGTAAAAGAGAAAGATTTGCACATATGGAAGTATTGTTGAGAAGTAAGGCTGGTAAACGATAGATGGCCAAATCATAAATGAATATGATGGTTGATAGGTGCGGTTGAGGGGCAATGCTACTTTTGAGTTCGAATCAGAAAGTAATTAGTAATGGACAGACGTAAAAATATGAATAATTATTGTCATGTAAAGGCAAAATCATAAGACTCCGTGTCAAAGAGACCACCTTCGTTAGAGAGGTTCAGGGAAAATATGAAAAATTACAAATTATACTTGTAGTTGCTCAATGATTTTAATGTTTGATTGTATGGTTACTATTTATTGTAATAGGGTGTAAAACTCTGAAAGGGAATGGAGAGAAATTCTGAGGTTAAAAGGACGGGGGTAAATGGAACTCCGAGTATTCAAAGCAAAAAAAAAAACAATTAGCTACCGCAATTTATAGACATGGGTACTGTACATCTCACATTTTCAGGGAAATTGTCATTCAGCAAAATCCAGGAAAACCAAATTTCTATATCCCATACAATTACGGGATGAGTATGTAAACATTAATGACTGTGCAATTTAAGTCATTAATTATTTAAATTAGTAAACAGACATTTTTAACTAATCGTCAAAAATTAATTCATTCAGCTTTCATACTCTAGATAATTTAAAGTTAATTTATTTTTGTGTTTGTTTGTTATAGTTGCTTTGTGTTTGAGCATCATTTTGGGTCGATATCGTGTTGTTCGGTCCTTATTTAGGACTACAGTCCTGCCCAGTTTAGTCTTGATCCGGTCCATCTCAGTCATGTATATCAGTCCTCAAACTTATAAAGTGCAGTCCTTGATGATGTCATATCAATTGATTTTTTTTTAAATTAGTTTTGATAATGACAGTCCGAAGAACTGTCGAAGAAGTCTTAAGGACTGGTAAGACCTGTTTTAAGACTGGACTGAACCAAATGAATAAGGTCTGACATATTTGAAAGAATTTATGGTAGGTGTAAACCCCTGAGAAATACCGATAGAGAAACCCTCTACATATTAGATTATATGTTTAACTAAGCCATTGATTGATAGAGAACGAGGAGGATGGAGTAGGGGGCAAAAACTAAGCCGTGCATCCCATATCTACCTTTTTAACAAACTTCCCTTGCTTATTACAGCAGAAAACTGGATCGGAGTGTTGTATTGATATACTATACGTATATTCGCATTTGCCAAAATGTGGATAATTGATATCTACATCCGCATGTAACCACATTATAAATATAACTACAACTCTAATAATATATGTACAATATTGCTCATCAAAGGGTAGGATCACCTACATTTTTTCAAGGTGTTGAATTTTCCATGGAGTTATTATAACAAATTTTTGAGTATCATCTTATATCAATATACGTGACGATGTTGTTGTGTTAGTTTGATTTATTTCCAGCAGTTGGAAATGTCAATTCACCGTTTTATTTTACATAATCGGATACACCAATGTGTATATAAATATATGTGTGCACTCCATTGTGTTCATGCTACATATTTGCAATTAAAATAAATACTCTTACACAAGTAGATACACATCATGTAAATCATTTGTGGTTTAATAGGTCTAACTAAATATTAGCTACGTAATATAATCCAGGGGTTCTCAACCAATGGACCAAAGAGGCGACGGTAATAATTTCGTTAATTATTAGTAGTAGTAGAACCCGGCATTGCATGGAGAAAATGACGTCGGCTAAAAGACAAATTTGTCTTAAATAAAATAGAAAATAACTCTCCAAGAAATCTTCCGATTTACCCTTCGTTTTTCATGTGCATACTAACACGTTACTACTTAATAGTATGTGTGGGTGCCCTTGGAGCTTTTGACTAATATGATTGAGACCTAGAACAAAAACTCATTATTTTCCTGAAAAGTTTATATTAAACCCCGTTTGTATATAATTTGACATACAATAGAAGAACATAGGTCAGCTCTTTATTAAAGGGTATCATATAAAGTGTGACGTGAGTGTGAGTGTTTGACGTACTCATTGCAGGTTTTAGGAGGTATAGGGGACACTTTACTCATATTCTGGTCTTGATTGGGGCCCACACTGGATATGTATATATATATTTCTTTTTAAATGGTTAAATACTAAGAAAGGGTATTTAATAAAATAATTGATATTTTTTAAAAAAAGGGGATTTAAAAATATAAATATATATTATTTTCTTTGAAAAAAAATCATTCGACAAAATGTACATACTATGTATTTAATAAAAAGTCTGTTTGAGAAAATTATATTTTATAAAAAAGGTCATATAAATAAACAAAGGGCTCTGCATTTATTTTTTGGCATAATGAGGGATTTTTTTTAATCGAATTTTAAAATAGGAAAGAAGAAAAATACATAAACAAAGATGAAAATAAATTTACAATAGAAAAGGATCCAAGTTTTTGTAGTTGCTACCTCAACATCCAGGTTAATAGCAAGCCCGATTATATGATGGTCTAACGTTGTATTTCTATTAGCCTTACCTCAACATAGATTGTTTTTTTCCAAAGCTGTCATCGTAATTCTATTATTTTTGAAAAGAGATCAATAAATATAAAATAATCAGTAGTGCATGAAAGAAGAAGTGAAATTATGAGGAATTATTGAGGAGTCATAGATAATCACGGCTAATTTAATGAAACGATTTAACAGCTACGCTGCTCTCCTCTTAAATATTCTACAAATTGTCAGGGAGAAAACGTTAACTTTCGATTTCTTTTCTTTTAGCATACCGGTATTTTATATTATTTTCAACTATATTAACAAGGGTCTTAGTTCAGTAGTACCAAACGCAAAATACTAGAGTTTGTGTTATGGAATTAAAAGTGTAAGTCCTTGTTGTACTCGGGGTAGAATTAAGAATTGACATCGGAGTAAATTCCTGCCTATATCATTGTCTATTACCTCCCCCCACCCTCTTCTCCCTCGCCACAGTTGTTTATAGATTACTTTATTAATTCTTAGCGTGACAACCTAAATTTTCAGTTTCTTTTCTTTTAGCATACCGGTGTTTTATATAATTTTTACCATTTTAACAAGAGTTTTAATTCAGTAGTACCATAAGTCTCTCTCCCGCCTTCTCCTCGCGCTCTGGGGAATACCCATCCCTACATATACAGTTTTATTCACGGGTAGTTATATCATTATCCAGCTAATCCTTTGTGGCTTTTAAAATGTATACATAACTTTGAATTGTAAGAAACTAATCTTGAGGATATACTTATTACAAGAGGATTTGGGCAACATGATATGTAAAATGCAGATATACATTACAATATAAATATAATTAAAACTTCACAAAGTATTATCATAGTTTGCAAAGTCATTCAATAGGCGAAAAAGGAACTGATGGAAAGTTGTATGTTTTTTTTTTTGTTTTTTTTAAAGAATGAACCAATGCAAAGGTCCAGAGAATGTTGCACTAAATTAAGGGTTATATTTTACTTACATAAAACATGAGGCCTCTTTAATATTAAGAGAAGCCAGCAAGCCGGAGTTTCGAAAATTGAATAAAAGGTGAATAAAATATGTTCTTAAAAGTGGAAGCGGCTTTTTCAAGCAATTTTTTTTATCTTCAAAACCTGATATCCTTATTATGTCCTTTTTGAAGAAAGAACATCTAAGTAATAAATAGTCCGTGTGTTCATAAAAGTTCTTTTTTTACTTTTGGATGCAAATCCACGAAATATTTGTGAATCCGTGTTTATTAATTTTGAATATATTTAGCTAGTTATATAAAGAAAGAAATTAATAAAAATTTAAACATATATTTTTGACTACACGAAACTATGATTAGACTATACTATAATTTTTCCTTCAAAGTAGCTACTACGGTCATTTAAATAAATAAAAAATTTAAATTGCTTCAACGTAGTATAAAGAAATATAATTGCAAATCATTACTTTTGGATATTTATAATCTATTATAGTCACTAAATGTCTTATAGTTTTTTGTTTTTTTTTCTTGCAAATAACATTGTTGAAAAATGTGCTGAAGTATATATAAATGTAGATATATATAATTGTTAGTCTGAGTATTAATAAAACATTTTTCTTTTATTTTTTTGCAAGAAATATAATGAAAAAATACATTTGGAAGAACTCCAAGTTTTTTTTTATATATTTCATTTATATTATTTTGTATAGTATTTATCCCCTTATAAAAGTGATTTCTCATTTTCTGGGTATCTAAAGATTATCTTATGTGTATTGATGAACAAGAGATATTTCCAAAGTCTCGAATGTCAAAACCCTTTTTTCAAAACTTTCAAGGCATTTAAAATTTGTAAAATGACTTCTTTTTTATTCCAACAAGATAAGCAGAATTCCAAAGGGCATGAGAAGTCTGAACTTTGAAGATATACATATATGAAGTCCAATTGTTCATGTAATTCCATTAAGATCTCAACTCTATAAAAAATGACGTAATCTATCAAATACATTAGAGACGGGAGTCTGTAGGGGTAGGGTGGAAGGGCTGTAGCCTCCCCCCCGAAGAAAAAAATAGGAATTTCTGATTTTTACTAGAAATTTTAATATTTGAAATTGAATTGAATTTTTCAATTTTTTCTTCCAAAGAATTTTATTTTTCAAAAAATTTAATATTTGAAATTTTTTTCCAAACAAATAAGTTTAGGAATTTTTTTCCTCCAAAAATTCTGCAAACACGCCCCCCTCATAAAAAATAATAAAATAAAATTCTATATATATATAATCCTGCGGACGCTTCTGTAACAATAAATACGTACACATAAAGTGCATTTCTTTGCCAACTGCGGACGTTTTTGCTTCTTTTTCCCTAATCAATGTTCTGAAACTTGATTGGTTGAATTCAAGGAAGCTTTTGTTAAACTTTGAACCCTTCTCAACAACCATTAAATAATAATTCCATTTGATAGAGTGAGATTTAATACCCAATAGTTATTTTTTTTCTCTCTCATACAATATATTTTCATTAAGAGATTTTAAAAAGATAGTTATTTGATACAAACAGATGCATACTTCCATTATCGAGGTATTTTATTTTAGGGTTGTTGATTATATAATAAGTTTTTGACAATTCCAAAAAGATCTGAATAATGTTGGTTTTTCGGAATAAATCCAGTTCCAATTACTTGATTTGGACAAATCGTAATAATTTAGAATTATTTTACACCACCAAATCTGAAGACATAAATTTCGAAGAGTAATGTATATTTCAAATATTGAAAAAATTGTTTTTTGCCTAATAGAAATTAAAGAAATATACTGATTTTCATCAATCGAACCAATAAAAACTCAAAAGTTAAATTGGAATTAGTTTAATTGTGTAATATATTATGTCAAACAATTTTTTGCCGATGTTTAGCGGAATAACATACATCCACTATATTATAATGTTATGGTACGTGTATATATGTCTGTAAAGTTGTTCAGAATTATAAGTTACGTACTTAAGGCTATGTTTATTTCTGATCAAACCAGATTCATAGGCTCTCGATCTGATTTTTTTTTATAAAACAAGATCGATTCCCCATGTCTCAATGTTATTTTTAAGGTATGGATCATAGATTCGAAAATGCACCGAAAAAATAAAAAACGAAAAAGGAAGAACGTACATATACAAAATACGAATTAAAAAAGGGAATTACGAAGAGGATCAGCGAGTTTGTCTTTGTACCCTATATAATTAAAATAATTTATGTGTGTGATGATAAAAATGCATTTATTTCACAAACGGAGACAGATACAGATTTTAGACATGCATAAAAGTTGTTCAGAATTCTGACTTGCGTACGTAAAATCATGTTGAATTCAGATCAGACCAAATTCCTTGGCCCTTGAGGGCATGTTTGATTTGTCGCTAGTATGTTGATTTTTTTCATAAAACCAGATTGATTTCCCGTATCTCAAAGTTTTTTTAAGGTCTAGGTAGTATATTTGAAAATGCACCAAAAAAATAAAAAATCCAAGAAACCAATTATGGAACAAATTGATAAAAGTGAGATGAGTGGATGACATATATTACATACAAATAAAAAAAGGGAATGATGTCTATGAGTACAGCAGAGGAAAAAGCGGGCAAGTGAGTTAATCTTAATATGTATCTTCAATCTTCATAATGGTTGAAGAAAGAACATGGCAAGATAGGAATGAAATGACAATATATAAATCACAAGGTCAAACATTTTAAAAAATTGCCTTATATTTACCAAAATAAGTATTTTCCCATGGTCAATTAAATGTCAATTGTATGATTTTCAAGAGTGTCTAAAGGGGGTGTAGACTTGATTATATTTACATCAAATGGACAAGATACCAGAAGGTTTTACAATATAAATTTACCTACTAAATAATTATACTTTATAGTAGATCGTTTTAGTTTAGAGTTTTAACATAAACCAGCTAAATATATATAACATCTTTTTAATTGGTTATCTTTAAGATAGCGTGCTTGTGTATACTAATGTATTAATAAAATAATTTAAAATAAAATTTGTAATACGGGTACATGCTAATATAACTATAATATTATATTGTAGTAGACTAGGATACACCTGTATTATATATTTAGTAACAAATTATTTTATTGTGCGATATCCTAAGAATTTGAAACTCGACAATCCACGGACAAACATGCATGAACTATCATCTAACAATTTTATAGAAATATTTAATTTCTACGAGAAACGTACTTTCCTCACTACTCCAAGGCATGATAGCCACTGACTGTATTTCCGAAAAAAACATTTGTATCTCGGCTGTGAAATGGAGCCACACTCACACCGACACAACTTCTAGACCCGAATTGCCATTATAAAAAGTGAAGTTATGTTTCTGCACTCTGTACATAAGAGTGAAATAAAAGTTTTAATACGATTCAAATGATTATCATCATATAGCACAGATTTGTCGATAATATTTTGTGCAAAACCATTGCTTTTGACCATGAAAAAACAAATAAATAAATCGAGGAATTGAAAGAAGGATATGATGGATTTTATTTTTTTAAATATATATAAAAAGTGCATATTATTTGTATCAAAAATAAAAAAAAAAAGTCATTATGGATATTATTACAATCTGTCGTTACATTTATTTGTTCCAAGGTAATCTGTAATTGACTATTTTAAAATATACACCTTTAATTTATATTTAATTACAGCCTTAAAAGCAGAGTAAAGTTTTTTTGTTTTTAATGTGCAGACATTATATGTAATTTGGATATTGATCAAACCATTTTATCAGCCTACATAATCATTATCACATTCAATTTGTCATTTTGTAAATAAAAAAAATGAGAGTCGTTAACAAATCAGAACACATGCTGATTATAATTTAATCTATTAGTGATACAACATGTACCCATGTAATGACGTCCAATTATCATCTACATACTACGAGATCAAATTGTTAGATCATAGGCAATGTTGCCAATTAAAATTTATTATGTTTCTATTACATTGGGGCTGAATAGGCCCTCGATGAGGGATTTGAATCTGTTCCACGTCCTGTATCTATTAAATGTAATAAAAAAAAAAGTACCAATTTTTAAAACACCCACTCCGGCACATTATTTTTATCAATATTATTGTGATGTACCTCGGTTTATTGATCAATTGAATTAGATTAAACATCTTACATGCATGAGAATAGTTTGACTTTGTTCTGTTTTTAGTGTATATTTATTTTTATTATAAACATTGGATCACTGACCACAGCGCTACCTCACAATTATTGAACAATAATTTCATTATTGGGAAGAATTGGTTCAGAATCGGAAAAATATCCACTGATTTGGACCATTTTTCCTGTTTCTTTCGGAAGAAAGGTTGCCTGATACAATAAAAGTTATGACGTTTGACATGTCGTGACCTAAATCTGAATATTTTGCAACATCTCATATAAAAATAAACTCAGAAAAAAGTCCTAAAATTAATTTAGTCTTCACAACCATGCAATCAATTATTATTCAATAGTTATTTGAAATGGATCACAGCTTATTTACAAGCGCTAATTATAATTCAACCAATCAACTTTCAGGACATTGATTAGGGAAAAAGAAGGAAGACAACCAAATACTATGTAAATTTTTGTGCTAGTGATAGTGTTGAATCGGTTCTAGGACTGAGTTCCTCATCATTATTTCTCTTTCAGTCTTTTTTACTTTTGGTCCGATCTCATTTATCCTTCAATGGTCCTTCTCAAAATTTAATGGTCTCTTCCCACGATCACATATAATCTTCTTACCAAGTATGATCAAAATCGATCCGAAACTTTTGCCGTAATCCTGGTGACTAATAAAACAACAAAAATTGGACAAAACATAAACTTCATTCAACTTTGTTCATGGAGGTAATAATGAATTATAGCTAGAACTATTATAATAATGGAGTATTTCACGTCCTGGCCAGATATTTCCTACTTTAAACTTCAGGTATTTTGTTTCTTTGAAAGAGGTTATGCTGAACAGCTGAAATTCCTTAGTCACTAACTACTTCATTACAGCTCTTGTTGTTACCATAAAAGACCGATGAAGGCAAATCTTTGGACACACACTTTTTATTAAGTCTGGACATATAGAACTGCAATGTTTCTAGTTTTTTAGATCGATCCATCACTACTTAGCGAGATAATGTGGTGTTGATAGCGGAGATCGATCCATAATGACGTCACTGGAGTAAAACTATATAGACGTTATTTAGGAATGATGCAGGGAACGGCATCTACGTCGGATGCGATAAATGACAGGACGGTTAAATCTCTAAATTAAATCCTTACAGGATGTAAGAACGAAATCCAGTGTTTTCGTTTTCCGGATTTTTCTGGCATATATGATGACTAAATTGCAAAATGTTATTATGCGCAATTTGGTAAAATATGCATATCAATGCTTTACTAAGTAGACAAAACACCATCACGGAGTGAAAACAAAAAAAAAATCTAGCCCTTTATATTATCAGACGAAAAATGCAGGAGCGCTGCCGTGATGATTTTGGTGAACAAGGATCTAGATATTAGCATTGCTGAGGTCTCATAGAAGGTAATAATGGACATGAGAACGGTTTTAGAGTTGAGAAATGCACTGGTGTTTAACCAAAGACCCCAAGGAACTCCAGGAACACTGCTACAACTGGATGACCAAGGATATTTAGCCCCCTAGCTCCCCTGATCTGATATTGAAAGATCGACAGAGGTCCTCAAACCATCAGGAAGCCCCTTATCGACACAGTCGTCCCTGAATACAAGAAATTAGATCGGGCTCTAGTTTGCAGCACCTCCGTGTGGTTCAGGGACCCAAACTGAGGCATTTATTGAGCCCAAAGAAGGCTAAATTGAGTGAGACATAGTCTTAATGAATGTATCTACTCCTCAGTTTTAGTTTTTGAATAAATCTTAAAAAATAAAGTGTTTTCATTCACTTTATCACTATTCGGCCATTCGTAATAGAGAGAAAAATAGTCCTTAGTATGCAAAAAAGAGATGATTGAGTGTGTATTCTGTGGATTATATAATGTGCCCCAAAATGCAATTCAAGTTACTAATTTTCCTTTCTTCTTTCAAATAATGATTACACTTTTTATTTATCAAACATTTAATAGAATTTTAATTATTATCTTCATGACAAATATTGTTATGTTTTTCCTTCATCTAAAAATGCATCTTATCATTTATTGGTTGCAACATCGTCACACCATATTTACAATCATTGCAAAAATACTGCAAAAATTATTCCATATTTTAAGAAAAAAAAAGAAGTCTATATTTGTGAAACAATTTATAATTAATCCATTTTTCCTACACTAGAAGATGAGGTCATCATACTAGTTAAAAAATACTAATGTTTAGGTATGTTAATCTTGCCATACTACTGCGGCTATTAGATGGAATGGTCTACTAAACATATGGAGAGAAATAACAACATGTAGGAAAATCATTTAATCTACCTTGGAAATATGAAACTCTGCGCAGTTGATATTACATAAGAATATAAGAAGATGACTCATTTATAATGCTGTAGTTTGATATTTTTTATGCAATACTATTTCTTTTTTACTTACTTTATAAATTGGTATGTAGAATAAACTTTCGGAGCGAGGTATAGAATACGAGAACTTAGTACTTACACGCATGTATGTGTAATTAGTAAGAGATTCACTATTCCCAAATGTACCTTCGTTTATAATTCAAAGTTAATGATGAATAATTAATTTTAATGTTATTCTGTAAAGTGTATTCAAAATACAACTACAAAGTAGCTAGGAATAAAATTTTCCTTGAGTGCTTGCATTTTTGGCCTCATATATACTTTCTTCCCCCAAGCTCTTTGATTGCCTCCAACATGGTGGACATGGTCACACTCCTCACAATGGGCCCAAGCGTTGTATACTAATATTGAAAGAAGGTATCTGTGTAAAGAAGGGACTAAGTATAGGGATTAGAACAGGAAAAACGGCTAATGGGTTTGCTCTTTTAAACAAAGTAACAGAGAATAGCGCCGCCGTCTGGCAGCAAAACGCAACAATTCCCGGAATCATAATATTATTTATTATCAAATACAGCTACTTTACTCATATAGAGGGCACTGTGATTTTTTTTAAACATCCCAAAGCAACAGGATGTCATACCACCGAGCAGATAATATATTTTTTTGATCATGCAATATTGAGTGTCTCCTCCAGAAAATCGTTGGGTCAGTGAGGTTCTTTCCTTTAGATACCTCAAAAGGCCTCATCCCTCTTTCAATTCCTGCCACCTCCTGGAGCTCTGGCCAATAACCCAGGAGGCAATTGGTCTTCAATTAGGGTAAGACATTGTACTAAAGCATTTTGAAGTAGGCCTCTGTGTTTGACAAAGCCGAGGGACATTCTATTCCCGTCACTGCAGATGACCCAAAAGACCATGATGGAGGCAGGATGTTTTCAACATCTTTTTTTACGAGATAGACACTGACCAAAGGCATTCCATCAATGTCTGCAATCTCCTTTGGGCCCTCTAGAGTTTGAAGGAGAGTGGCAATGATTTCTGATTTTGTTCTTTGTAATTCATTTTTACTAGCTATCGTAACGAAACTTGGCGAAAAGAAAGACAAAACACAGTACTCTATTTGAAAAAAAAAGTTGGCAGATGTAAATTAATATAAAAGGCATTTCAGTTTATTCCAGGGTTCCTGTATTATACATACTATGTTCTTCCATAGGTACCTATATCTAAAATGTAAATTAGTACGATATGTTACAAAGGTATACAATATGTATATCAATCTGGAATTATTTGACTTATTTTATGTATGTCACCCTACTAACTGCAGAAAAAAAAAACTTTCCCTTTAAACTTCCTTTTAATTCACAGAAATGGCTAAATATAACATAGAGGAACACAGAGAGTGTATTTTATACATAACTATTATAAGTAAGTAAAATGTTTTTACGCCAAATTGAAGGGCCTTTTTCTCATTCGTCATTATGCTCCTTCATGACGATGAAAACGAATGTTGTTCTCTCTCTATTTCTTTACTTCTTTAAATTGTAAAAGACTAATGTGTACAGTGTATTACAATGGAATCTGGCGCTTTTGATATCCCTACTTTAAAAATTGAACTAAAACAACCGTATCATAAATGTCTTAATGAAATGAAATAGTTGTGTTTATGTATATATTAATTGGCGGTAGTACTAGAATGATCGGGAGCTATTATGTGTTGATGAACATCTAAGATTTCCTCTAATAATATAAACTCTCCAAGAAATCATCATCGTTACTCTAAGTTTTTCATGAGCACACTTACACGTAGTTATACAAGACTCAATAATTTTGGTTCCTCAAGATTAAAAAATAAAGGTAACAGCTTGCTAGACTAGTATAAAACATTGTTTTGGTAGCCGACGACAAAAAAAACTTCACGCTAAAAAATACTTTGAACTGACAACCAAGTTATAAATCTATTATATCGATGATAAACCTAATCTAAAGTCACCTTCATATATTTATAAAGTGTTTTTGAATATGAGCTTCAGCTATAGATAAGTATAGAGTTGTTTAAATATGAGTTGACCTAAACACCTACAAAAATTTCATTAATTTTAACACACCTTATTTATACAGCACATTATTTTTTTCTTTTGCATATGATGAACGTGCTTGATTGTATTATTATTTCTTAGTATCAATTATCTACGCAGGTTGACATACACTCAAAAATTACTGCACATAATTTCAACATACAGAAAAACAAACTTTGCATTATTGATATATATTTATTTTAATTGTAAAAAAAGGTTAAGTCAAACAATAATATCTCATATCGAATTATAGGCATTCATAAACTTTTTAAAGTAGGCATTTATAAATTTTTAGTATTAACTTAACTTGGATATGTTAAGTTAATTAACTTTTAACTAAACAAGTTAACTATTGAAACAACGTTATTTTAACTTTAACTTAATTAGTCATTTTTTTTATCAAAATTAAGTTTTAAATTAACTTATTGATTTTGAAACTGCATTATCTTAGCTTTAAATTAACTTGATTAAGTTAATTAGTTAAAGTTAAATTTATATAATTATTCTCAGTTGAAATGCTAAAAAAATCTTTTCTGAAATAATCGTTTGTTTTCCGATAGTTTAGTTAAACACTGTGTCGAGACTATTTGTTTTTCAAACTTCAGACCTGGAGCTTCTACCTGAACGAGCCCCGAATATTTTTTTTCTTTCATTTTAAAATATAATATAATAAAAAACTTGCAAAACAAAATTCAAGTACATCTAATGAAAATGAAAGTCTACTTTGTAGTGTAGACAGTATATATGAGCTAACGAGGACTAAATGAACTACAGAGAAAAAATAACTTTTTAGATAATTTTAATATCAAATTATTAACACCTAAATATAATCATAATTATGATTGATATATTTATGTCTTTTCATGTCCAGCCCTAATTAATAGATAATAAAAATTTAAAAAAGTAAATAATTTTGTTATTCGTTTATATAATTTTTTTATACAAAATAATAATAATGAACTGGTATCGAAATCTTTCATAAAGATAGAATCTGAATCAACTGAAATTTTGATATCCGTATATCCCTAATTACAAGGCCTGTCCTGGATCGCTGGCAAATTTTCTATTCTTCCAAAATATCATTCACACATTACCCTTACAATTAAACTTAGACACTTTATTAATAACCTATGAACTTTTTTTGAAAAAGACACCAGACATGGGATAATATCAAAATATTTTCCTATCAATATTTTATAAATGACTAGATGTATTTCTGAAATCATTTTATTTATTTTGTCACAGTTGTTTTCTGCATATTCTTATGATCTTTGATTTTGACTATAAAATTTGATATTTGATTTTTTTTTTTCAAAAAATTTAAATTTTAAATTAATTTGAATTTTTTATCCTACAAATTTTATTTTATTTTTTCTAATTTTTGATCCAAAAAATTCAATTTTTCTAATTTTTTTCCAAAAAGTTTAATTTTCTTTGAATAACTTTGTATTTTTGAACTTTCTTTCCTCCCAACTGTTGTTGAATTAACATTCCTTTAATAGTAGGGTGTAAATCTTCCGAGGTTAATGATATTTAATTGGAGTTCAACCAATCAATGTTCGGAGCACTAATGAGAGGGAAGTCAACATAATATTAGTAAAATAGATGGCTTTCAAATGAATAGAGTGTACATTTTTGTTTGTGGATAACACCATGATGACGGTATATGTAGGTATTAGTGTTGAGATTAAGACCAAGGCCTATTTTTTTCCATTTGGAATTAAAGGATTTTTTGTAGATGGATTTAGTAATCTAACATTTATGTCTAGCTCCTAGTCTCACACTGTAGTGGTTAGAATCTATGGAACGATTTTCTCACCTATACTGATTTACAAATATGATTTATAACACATTTAATTTCATATAACGTTATTGTGCAGATGTTCACATCTTGGAAACAAAGCATTATGATTTATTCAATTTGTACTCATTCGCAAGTAATAAGAGGCTGGACACGCCGGACCACAGATTAACAGTTCTTGACAGTGAAAGTCCGTTACATGGTCTGATATAATGGCAGCTTGGAGCAAATCCTAATGGACTTCTTGATTTTGTAGGAAGTTCGGATAGAGAGGCCACCAACAGTATCTGCAGCTTTCTGGTGCCTGACACTGGCATGGAGGAGATCACACGTGGGTTGGCTTTTTTAGTTGCCCACACATGCCCAGCTGTCGTTTGGTTGCTTAATGAAACCTTTTAATCAGAAATAAAAAGGATAAAGCCGGACCAATTTTTTCTTTAGAGCCGACCTAGACTCATTTTTTCTAGGTTACCGGTCCAAAATGATCTTCTTAAAAGGATCAAATTAAATTGTTTGGTCTACTACGAATCACAACGGTCTCAGACCGGTCTATGATTTTCAGACCCCACCCCAACACTAGTAGGGTTTATAATTATATTCTATTGTATAATCATGAACCTATCAATTCTCTCATTGTAGAAAACGATTATCTGTAAGAGACTCCCTTGATCAATTCTTACTTTATTCAAATTAAAACACTTTTATAATATATATAATTTTTTCCCTCCAAAATAAGATCACAAAAATCTAAAAAAATCTGATGATATCTACATACATTATGTATGTAGGTATGTAGATTGAAGATGTGTGAGACCTTTTGGTATATGTATTCTAGTCGTACTGAGTGAAGGAGTAAGGAAATATTAAGACTGTATGCTACTAAAAGAGGCAAATCCTCTCAAGAAAGTGAAATCTACATATACAACACAACACATATATTTTATAATATGAAGATCATACGAACCGACTGTATCTGCCTATGTAAGTAAAGTATATGAAAATAAAAATATATATTCAAGGTAAAAATCCATTGTTTAAAAAAAAAGACAACGAAAAATTAATTTTATTTAAAAAGTTACGAATATATTTTACCACAAAAAATAATGAATTCTATTACTACTGCCATAACTTTATTAAAAATGATGAAGAGAGGCTTTTTGTTAGTCCCCTTGTGGGCACTACTGGGACTTTATCTACCGTAAAACCTACACAATGTAGCGGTCAATTATATAAGTACAGTGTGGATATAAAAAGAATCCGTTTTTATAATTTAAAAATTAGCCTGCATCACTCATTGATAAATATAAATATTAATTAAATTACATAAAAGAAGGGTATATTGTATAAGTTTGCCCGCTCGTCATACTATTTCTTGCTATATAGAAAATGGAGACAGCGACAGAGGATAGTTGAAATTCAATCCTCCCAACCTTTTAATAATAAGGATCTAACTTTGAAAAGTGATAAAATATTATTGGAGTAGGGGAAGAGGATCTCGACTCAATTGATCACAAGTGCTCACATAAGTTTTCACTTAGGATTAGAGATATGACGGTTTTAAACCCAGATACGAAGTACCCGAGTACAGATTATGTGAACTTGTAATATCCAAAAAGATCTGAGACCCAAACGGTCTTCCGACACTTGAACTTTTACGAGTCATATAAGAGATCCGAGGGATTTTCCACATTTTCAAAAGCTAATACAAGAATTGTTTAAAACATAATCCTAGTTGTACCGAAAATATTTTGTCCATATCGAGCATATATTTGTTTATCTTGATTAGTGAACAGAGCGACATCTATAGAAAAAGTTGCATCGTGTGATGATTCCACACGTTGTTAACTTTATTGTATCACACAACTCCCTCCCCCAAAAAAAGACACAAAAAGATTTAAAAATCAGTTGATTTGTAGCCAATTTTTTCAAATATGGAACAATTGCTCAATGATTGTTAATAATTGTTCATTGTTTAAAAGGAAATAATTATAATTCAACTAATCAACGTTCAAAGCACTTAAAGAGAGAAAAAAAAACCACAAAATATATTGTATATTTTTGTGTTATGGAGGTCACGCCATGCACAAAAACACTAAAATGTGCATAGTATTTTGTTGTAAACTGTCGAGGCTTTTTTTTTTCTTTCTTTAATCAGTGTTCTTAACATTTATTGGTTGGATACGAATTATTTCTTAACTAGCTGTATCAAATATTATTCAATAATAATTCTATAGTTGGAAGAATTGAGCAACTACGAACTGATTTTGGGCCTTTTGTTTTGTTTCTTTTCGGAGGATAGATTTCAAGGTACATTAATAGTAATAACGTCCCCAATATTATCACAAAAATTTGTTCCTTCGGTGCCCGTAATTAGTATAAATGTAAATTTAATCTTAATCCTATTTAAATTAAGTGTGAAAACTGGATAAAATGCTTAAAAATTCGAAATAAGTTTCTGCCTTATTTTAGTTTTGGGTCTGGATCCGAAAGTTGGGGTACAAAAAAAAAATCCCCAAGTATTTAGGTCTAAACATCCGAACCGACACGGATCCAAGAAAATGTGGATAGGACCGAACTTTCAGTAGGATTAGACCATCAAAATAGTTTGTACGTTATATTTCTATTTATGTATGTTGATCATAATTTTATATTGTAGAAGTTAATGGATTTGATGACTTATAAGTTCTTCTTCATGATACATATTACGTTCATCCTGTATTTATACTTTAATGGTAGATACAAGAAAAAGTTGTAGTGATTTACTTAATGTGATTTGATCTCCTCCGACCTCTTCCTTTAGTCCACAGATCGACTCCAAGTCCTTTCTTCATCCTAGAATACTTTATAGGAGACAAACTCACAACTTCATTCAACTAATGAGACCTTCCATTTACTTTAATGATCCTTCAAAGTGCTAATTGTCCGAACATCTGGAAAAAGTCAAGTTCGCTTTTCTCCTAATCCAATAATGTATTTTTCGATTTGCTAAGGTATATCCTTATTTTTAAAAGTTTCCAATAATTGAATTTCAACTATCCACCATTGCTGTCTCTCATTGCAAGATAGAAAAAGAAGGTATGACCTGTAGGGAAACTTATACAATGAACCTTAATAACGTTTGGAGTTTATCCATAATTTAATTTAATCTGAAAAATTTGAGACATCACCTACTGCACATTTTTCGAGACGAGTGTGAAAACTCGTGAAAAGTGAAAAAAAAAATCACAATTTTTTTTTTTTTTTCATAAGTGTTCTTCACCAATTTTTTTTTTTTTTTTTACAATATTTTTTTTTTCAGAAAGAAAAATTTTGTGAAAGCCAAAATATATCCCAACGGATATATTTTGGCTCAATTTCGCCAAATTCCATGATTATGGAGTCATTGAATGTATTAACAATTGAATGTCGGACGTGATAAGCCCTCCTTTCGGATACGACCCAGAAATAAAAACCGAACGGATGAAGGTCTTGTGATGAGGGAGCCGCATCTCATTTACCCAACTTTTTTTAATTGTTCAGAGCACAATTTTAGAGATTTTTTGTAAGTGTGACAAGAAGCACCATCTTCTTGTAAATCATATGCTCCATTGGTATATGAGGTGTTAATCCAGGGGCTAACAACGTCCTGGAACACCTGGATGTAGGCATTAGAGTCAATTCTTGGCTCATTGACAGTGTAAAAGGGCATGACTCTGCCATCTGATGCGATTATACCAAAAACCATAGCTGTTGCTTGGATGAGTCCTTCCAATTCTTTAATTCACCTAGCAATCCTCCTGTTTAAGAGTCAGAGTGTCAGATAGACCCATATTGGCGTAGAGTAAACCAACAATTCCTTGTTTTTGTAATTGTTGCTTTGACATATTTAGATCTACTGCCTCGAGTTACATATCTTTTGAAAGCTTGGAGTCTAAGTTTTCTAATAATGCCATTAAATGGGAGAGTAAAAGACTAATTACTTAATCCGGAAATCGTTTTCTAGTGACACTATATGTTGATATATATTGACAATATCACAAATCCTAAAGAGTTATCTGTCCTTATTAATAAATAAGTTATAACCTCATCTAGGAAGTACTTAAAAGAACAAAAAAATAAAATTACATTTAATAGATCAATCGTGTATCATCCTGTAAAAGGATAGAAGGCACTCACTAGCTATAAAAGCTCGTATTTCCTTCTCAAATCCCTACGATTAAACTCTATGACTTATATGTATATATATTTTTGTTTAAATGTAAATACATTACTTCCTGTTATTTGCTATGGTGCAAAGAATGGTTGATTGTTATTTTGGTATAAGAGAGAGTCGAATATCTGAGTGTCTCACTTTGAAATTTGGATTTAAAATGCCGGAAATCCTTTCAAAATTGACCTATATTTTACTTTTATATCTAACATGGTTCATTCATACAAATTGAAAATTCCTTCTTTTTTTTTTTTAGGTTATTTTTTTATCCTATTCCATGTAAAACGTTTTTATTGACTTCATTTCTAAATATATCTACAATGAAATTGGATCAACATAATTAGGTATTTAAAACATTTTCTCAATAATTAATTTATGTAAAATTGACCTACATAAAACACATATAATGGGCGGATAAAATAGGATATCCCACCAATAGTTGATCCAGCGTGAAAACATACTGACGGGCAAAACATTAAAAAAATGACTTTTTGGGGGTTATGATGGATGAAGTTATTTGATTCTGCCAATATACCTGGAGTTGCATAAATACGCAGACTAATTTTTAAACACTTATATTTAGTGGTTCTGTGACAGGAAATAAAAAACTCCAGTACAAGTAACTTGGTAAATCTTTTGGCTTTGTTTTTGTTTTTCTTACTCGCATCAAACAAAGTCGTTTACGATGAATGATGAGGCAAAATCAGACTAAAATCATAGGCCTACTTGGAGATTTTGAAGGACAAGGTCCTTCCATATGCCCTCAAGATCTCTAATAGGCCCCTTTATCTTCCAGCAGGATGGAGTACCTGCCCATACCTCTGGAATGACTCAGGATTGGCTCGCTGCCAACATGCCATTTTGGAACAAAAACATTTGGCCACCTCAATCACCTGATTTGAATCCCCTTGACTACAATGTATGGTTGCAAATTGAGAAGAAGGCCTGTGCTACCCGCCACCCGAATTTGGACTCATTGAAGGCCAGTGTCAATGAGCAATGGGCAGCCATGAACACCATTACATCATCAATGTGTGCAAGGCCTTCCGCGGGCGCTTGAAGGGTGTCATAGCAGCTGATGGCGGTTATATTCAGTAATTATATTAAATTTTATACCAGAATCAATTCTCTATTATTATTTCATTCTCAAAAAAAATACGTCATACGAATTTTATGACACATTTAATTATTTGCCACAAATTGTCTGCGTATTTATGCAACTACCGGTATGTATATATTTATTTTTTTTCAATATTTTTCCATTTTATAGACAAGCAACAATATGCTAAAACTAATTTTCTATCAATTTATAATCTATTCAGTGTGAATCTATGTTATGTGGCTTTAACAATCCCATCTGCAATGAAGGATTGCAATCATTCAGAGAAATTGTAACTATTTTCAAGGGTGTCCGTAGGATTTTATTGGAGGGGGGATTTTAAAAATTCAAAACCAATAGCAATTGGGAAAAATTAATTTTTTTGGAAATAAATTTCTAAAATAGAACTTTAATTTTTTTTAAATTTTTTTTTTTCAAAAACCCACATTTTTTCACGAAAAACTAAATTTTTGTAATTAAATTTTAAAAAACAAATATTAAATTTTGTGTACTGCCGTATAATTTGGCCGCGTAACGAAAACAAATTCTATTAAAAAGAAAAAAAATATTTATTATATTTTTTTTTTTGGGGGGCCCCTCCAGTCCACCTCTTTTGGACGCCTCTGATTTTACACTGCTATTTGCTGCAATCCATATTATTAGCTTATAAAGAATATGATTCTAACAACATTTTATTTCAATAGCTGCAAGTACTAGTACACAACAGCATTTTTAGTAAGCTGTATCATCTCTAAGTGCAGTAAAATAGTTAGGTATACTAGCACGAAATACATATTAAAAAGATTCTTTTTATGCTAAAATTCTAAATTATAACAATTTACCATAAACTATAATTATACAATAGGTAAATTTCTATTGTAAAACCTTCTTGTATAAAACATTTATGTTTTTTTTCTGCCCATTTGATGTATATATAATCAAAACTACACCCCTTTTTAACACTCTTCAATTGCAACATATTTTACCACTGATACCCACTGATTTTAGTAAATACAAAGCAATTTTTTAAATGTTTGCCTATTTGATTTATTTATCGTCTTGCCATTGCCATTCGTACAATAATTCGTTTTTTGGATTTTCCATTTTTTTTGTTGCATTTTCGAATTGACAACTCATGATTTTAAAAAAACTTTGAGACACAGGGAATCGATTTTGTTTTATTAAAAAAAAATCAATTTATTAACTAAAAATTTAACTTATGCTCAAAACCCCAGGAATCTGGTCTGACCATAGGTGCGTTATTCAAAAGTATGTATCTGTCTCCGTTTTTTAAACAAATGTACTTTATAATTGTTTTCTAAGCGTCCCGTACATCACCCCCTTAAGTTATTTTAATACTATGTAGGATATCATTAAAATATAAACTTTATTATGTAAGCCAAATTTTTAGGCTGAATTGAGGATATTTAAGCATAAAAATGTACTATCTGGTACATACATTTTATAATAGACATAAATAAATTTTAAAAAAACTTAGAATCTAGTGACTAAGCAATGCTAAGGATGATAGCTAAATTGGAGTTTATTATCTACAATATTGGGAGGGATATAGTGATTCAAGCTTTGAAAGTTAGCTATATCAGAGTTGTCCCTATAATTATTTTCTTCTTCTTTTTTTTGTTTTTTTTTTTACAATTTGTGTCGGTTTTTTGTGAGAAAAAATGAAATGACTTCTTCATCTTCAGAGCTACTACCTACCATCATTATAGTCTTTAAGAGAGAACAATACTGTATATATAATAATCACTAGTGTATGAAAGACGAAGATTAATACTTAAGATTTGTTTTAGAGTTATTAGTGTAAGGCCTTGTTGTACTTATTAAAAGTCGAATTGAGGATCCATATTGTCCTAATTCCTGCCTATATCATTGCTAATTACGGAGTGGGGTATGGGTGAATTTCTTTCATATCATGGCTGAAAGCAGCTATGAGAGGAAAAGTCATAACAACATTTTTCAAATTATCTGGATAATAGGCCTTATTTTTGATAAATGATGATATGGATTATATAATGTCATTATGAAATCGTTGTGATCATCACCTGCTAGCAATTAACCTTTTGTTAATGATTTTATGGTATGTTCACATCATCTACCTATGTAGTGTAAAACGGTGCATTGTCTACTCTGGTTTTACATATTTTATGTCGCCTGCTAGAATTCAACCACATCACACCAAAATAACTGGACTACATATTACCTACATAGTAATCTTTTATCAGTTTGACAAATGAGTTAAATGTCAATCAAATCAACATTACACATTCTACTACTCTACGAACATGAGCATTGTCATCTTCATCAGCCATATTCAAATTGGAATTTTATTCTTGATGCCTGGATACTAATGGCCTTGATATTTAGTAATAGAATAATTTCATGGCCTTCAACACATCGTATGGATATATGAAGTAGACATATGCATCCTTGTATAGTATAAATATACATGGTGTGTACGAAAAATGTCCGATATGGTGAACTCATTTCAAATTTCAAATAACGAAATTTATCCAATATACGAGCATAATATTAGTCTTTTTTTGGTATTATCTAGTGATGGGCCGATTCCAAAAGAAACCCTGATGCCAATTCCGATGCGGTTCTAGTTAAAATTCCGATGTCCATTCCGATACCAATTCTCTAATATTTCAAATAATAGTTTAAAAATACCATTTTGCTATCAGGGGGGTCCAAGGTATCATATTTTAGAGGGGGTTTGGTTTTTGGAATTTCTTTGGAAAAAAGTGAAAAAATTAAAACTTCTGTTTTGTAAAATTTGAAAAAAAAATTCTAATATGAAATTTTTTGAAAAAAAATTTAAAAATATAATCTAATTCTGAATAAAAGTTTCAAAAGTTTATAACGCTTGACAAAACAATTTCAGAAAACTATGTCTATTCTCAAAAAAAATTCCAAAATCCACACTTATTCATTAAAAATTAAAAAATTTGTAGAAAAATTTCCGAAATCCGCAAGGGTTCATAAAAAATAAAAATTTTAAAAATCTCCAGCTGTTCTCAAAAAAGTTTAAAAAATAGAATTCCTATTATTTGATATTTATTATATCCATGATATTTTTGGGACTCCAAGGTCATTAAAAGGCTATGTTCCACAAAAAGAATACCTCTTTTCCCTTCTTTCTGTCCTTTCTGTTTCCTTCTTTCTTTCTTTTCTATCTGTCTATATATATATATATATTTTACTTTATCCATCCCCTCATGTATTCTGCTTATATCTCTTTCTACATCTCCTTCTCTATCCCTTTCTTCCAACATCGTTCCTTGTTTCTACTCAGCCCTACAACGTGGGCACCCTCTGCTATTCATTACATTCTCCAATAGCTTTTATTAAACCATAGGCTATGGCCCTAAATCTCCAACATACTGAGCGCATTGTTGATAAACAAACTATTTACTTAAAAGTCATATCACTATTAAATTTGAAAGACAATAGCATAATCAATTATACTATAACTTCCAATAGCATCGGTTCTGGGCCTAAATTTTGTACAAGCATTAAATATTTTTTGAATATTTGATCAACTCCTTGATAATTTTTTGTCAATTTGTGAAATCGCCATATAGAGTCCGTATCAGGTAGAAGTATCTTGCCATTGGTCTTTTGAACGAAATCTGCGCCAAACAAATTTATTTCTTCGCTGCTCACTGATTTTCATTCATTCAATTTTTATCAAACACTTGAAAAGGAAGCTTCATTGATTGGGAATACAAATTTGTCTACAGATTTTGGGGTATATTTTAGTATTTTTTTTTGTTTTTGTTGTTAAATATTAAACAATTTTTTGAACAACACCCGATATATACATTCATTTAAAAGTTTAGATGTATGTACAAGTTGCAACTTGTATGAGAAAATTGAGCAAGATACAATTGATTCGTCTGAAAATGGATTATTTAATAAGAACATTGGTCCTTCTTATTACCAACTATACATTGATATTATCATTTCAAATAAGTAATAAACCGCTGGAGATTTGAACTTGAGTATGTTCTATAAAATACTCTTATTTTTAAGTAATGTTTTATTAAAATAGTCTGTAATTACAGCATTAACATATGAATCCATGGAAGGTTCAATTATTGTATCCACCGTACTGTAAGTACTCCATTTAAAATTAATCATCTCATTTTTTGGTTGGAACTTGTACAGTTTGCTTATCCAAGTTGCAACTTGTGCAAAATGTACTTATCGAATATATTATCCAGACTGGGAAAAAATGCTGGTTATGATTTAAGAAACATACTAAAACTACTGTTGTGTGTTTTTTTAAAGAAATAAATAACTGAAAGTGTGTGATTACTTATGAATTGAAAAGAATAAATCAATAATATATAGGTTTTGTCTCTAAGACTTCCTCTAAATGACCTTTAATTTATTTTGAAGGTCAAACAAATTTTGAGATTTGTAGAAAAAGTTAATTTGAATATTTTATTCTTCTATATATATATGTAGTTGTATATACATGTATGTATTTTTCTTTTTGTGGTAGACAAACAAAACGTAGAAAATATGTTGATCACTGAAGACTCTAGGTAATTAAGTATTATGAAGATTGTAAAAACATTTTTATTTTTATAGTATAAAAAGGAAAAACTCAAAGTCATATCAACAATCCCTTCGCGTTTGTAGTTTGTCAATGTTTAAATATTAAAAGTAGAGCATATTTATGTTTGTACAAATTGGAAGGGAAAACATATATTACTGAATTACTTTAAAGGCTGTCTAAAAGACATGATTTTAAGAGTCACATAGAAATATTTATTGTATCTCTTAACCCTTCCTCCTAAAAAGAAGGAGGAATGTATTATTTTTCACAACTATTGAAAAATTATCACGATGCGACCTTTGTTGTTTATCAAAACCTTTCCCCCTCCAAAAAGAAACATCTGGAGAAAAAAGCCCCAAAACCAGTTGGTAGCAGTTAGCCAATGTATTCCAACTGTGGAAATATTATTTTTTGATAGTTTAACAAGAGGTAATTCGAAGGTTTCAACCAATCATACTGTAGAACACTGATAAGTAGTGTTGTGTTGTTCCTTATTTAGATTGGAAGACTCCAGTTCCGTTCATTTCAGTCCAGCACATCAATCATAAAACTGATAAAGTGCTGTCCTTGATGGCGTTACACGACTTTAATTCTTCTTCTTATAGTCAGTTCTAGTAATTACAATCCGAAGGACCAGTAATTAAACTGGACTGGAGTAAATAAATAATGTTTTTATGTAAGTGATGTAATTTTGTGTCACTGCAATAAATAATTTGAGTTCAACGAATCAAATCTTCTAGTCAGTGATGCTAAGCGGTAGCATTTTGTAGCTCGTTTGGTTTTATTTTTTTGTTAGTATTTTTTGGGAGTTGACAACCTGAGGAATGAATTTTCTTTTCCTACGCTACTATCATTATTATTTAATTACCGAAGAGTGAACTTCCTTTTCTACTACATACAAGCTATAATTGATATATTCTAAATTGGATTGAACATTGTGCCTGCTCATAAAAGACGGAGAGTAACACTGAGGATTTTTTACGGAGTTGTAATTTTATGTCTTTGTAAGGCTCCGAGTCGAATTGAGGATTAACATCTGAGTCATTCTTGTCAATTTCCTTGTTTATTTACTTAACCCCCTCGTCACAGCTGATTGTAGCACATCTAATGAAACGTTATGATAACTAAACTGCTCCTCTCCCAAAACCTCTTCAAATTTTCCAGATGGCAATTATTGAAACAGATGACAACTAAGCTGCCCTTCTCATAAACACTCATCAAATTGTACAGATTACCCTGTAGATTTTCGTTTTCTTTTTAATACCTAAAATGCTAGCGATTAGCATCCCTGCTTATAACAAGGAGCAAGGATATCATTGATCAATAGCTGTTTGTAAATAGGAAGGAATTGTTCATATTTTGGGGATATGGCTGTGGTATGATGTAACGTTATATAAAAACGAAATTTCTTTTAATTTTCCTTATTAAAGTAATAGGACTTTCAATGTCTAGAGATATTTTTTATACATATACTTCTTTTTTTTTCTTTTTATTTAACGCCATGTTCATTCAGTAATTCACCTTTATCATCATGAACCTCAAGACACGCAAGTCTAACTGTGGTAAAAGGTACTGACATTTATTACATAGCCTCAATGTACAAAATATATATCATTATAATTTATTTATCCTCTTAGTAGTGACTTTTCCCTCCTTGTCAATGTGTTATTTTTAAGTCAATTACACCTGGGAAAAAGTAGCTTAAGCGTATGCAAAGTTTAAGTACAGATACTAATAGTAACTTTAAGTATCGAGGTCTGGAGAGAAGGATCATATGATTTATGACAAAGGCTCTGCACTCCTTTGGTATTTATTGTTGTAGAGAAATGTAGAATAAAATGAACTAATAAATTCATTGAAGTGAATCGTGGGGAATATATCAAAATGAAACAAGAGATAAAAAAAATAAAATAAAAACGCTCTTTGTTCCCAAACGAACATTATTTTGTTCGTTCTCTAGACATAACACATTATACGAACATTCTTCATTACTATCAACATCATCGTGATCACGATTATTGTTCCATTACTCTCTCCCCTACATATTTAATGAGCGGAAGGATATTCTTACAAAGCCAGGATAGGATGTGTAGTCTTACCTCAAGTCGAAGAGAGTACTCCTCCGTCATTTTTTCATTTTGTTGAATCATTTCTGCATTTTTCTCTAGGAGAGCCTTTCCCAACTCTGCTGCCAGAACCAAATCCCTGTCCTTTTGTGCGACGGCTCTTCGTCCGTAGCTCTCCTCTTCTTCATCTTCTTCGTCCTCTTCATCTTCGTCTTCTAAACTCTTTCCGCTAGAGACGATTCCATTGTTGCGACTCGCCAGGAGGCGATCCAGAAAAATCCTTTTCATTTCATCCTCAGAGCGATGATGGATCCCGGATTTTGAAAAAGAGGAAGGTGACATGGCGGATATTCGATTCATTTAAATGGCATTCTATCAATTTCCTTAAGGAATTGCACTAATCAACCCCACTTATGTCCCTTTAAAGTTTGATTGGTAACTATGACAACGAGTTTAGAAAGCTTTTGAAGAGGAGAAAACTTACTCAAACACTCTCACAAAGGCTCTATCAATAGTACACTTTTAAAGCCTTTTAATAGTATATCAATAACAAAATGGTACTTGTGGTTCAAGGAAGAATGATGATTATTAAGTATCAGGAATCCAAGTCCCTCCTCACTTGATTCTTAAAAAGTCATACAAAAACTAATTGTATGTAGTTTGAACAAATAAACGCACGCCATAATTTTTTTACTGTTTTTCGACTCACCCGCCCGCCCGCTCGCCCTTCCTCTCTCTCTTTCCTTCCTTCCTATCACAATGAAGAGGGAACATGCCGTAACTCAGTTGGAGTTAACTTCCGCTGAAGCCAAAGAAATGAAAATCTTACAATGAAATTGCCAAAAAAACATTATTTTTTTTTAATTAGCAAAGTTGTTAAGTAATATAAGACATAATTTCATATTACCTTGATCCTAGAAGAGCATCATGGGCTTAACATTATTTAAATGTAGACTTTATAATATGAATGCACGCAATCATTCTAGGGTTTCCGGAGGATTTCTCTTCATTTTTAAAGTTTAAAAAGAATTATTATGTATATTGTTCATTGATTAATCTAGGAGTGATATTTAATTTTAAAACAGATTTAAAAAACGTTAAATGTTAGTCTTCTTTTTTTTTTTTTTTTTTTTGTATTGTTTAAAAAATATTTTATTTTCTGTAATAACATACATAACGAACATTAAAATGATTTCCTTCATATGATATTCTCTTCACTGGTTGAATTAAAATCCACCTTTTCGCGTCTTTAACTGATTGAATTGGTATTTATTAGACGGAGTAGGAAAGTCATCATGTGATTATTGCGAATATAACTGAAGTAATAATTAAGCAGGCACATATCCAGGAGAGTGGAATAACTAATCGGTACTTAGAGATAGGACGGGTATTGGACCCTTGTCCGAATTATGCAAGTACAGTATAAATAAATTTGTATTATTCGAAAATATTCGAAGCCAACCCCCGCTTTGGATACCCAAACTTTAACAGATCTCAAAAATGATCTGAGGGATCTACTGGATCTTAAAAAGCTTATAGTATTGCTTAATAAAGATTAGACGGGTCATGGATCCGTATCCTAAGTACATGGGTACTGTATAGTCAAATTTGTATTATCCAGGATCCGACCAGACTTTGGGTACTCTTAAAAAAGATCCGTTGGATTTTCCGTAGGTATATTAAGAAAGTTAATAGTATTCCTTTATAAAAAGATAATATATAGTATATTTAGATTTGTATTATCCAGGATTTGAACAGACTTTGTTCATTCAAACTCTTTGAGTACTCTTAAGAAACATCAAAGGTGTTTTTTTGGATTTTAAAAAGTTTATAGAATCACATAATAAGCATAGGACGTGTCCTACATCTGGATCAAAAGTACTCAAGTATAGTATAGGTAAATTTGAATTATCCTGGATCCAAATAGGCTCCGGGTACTTGAACTTTTACTTTGTGGAAAAAATTACAGATATAAAGTTTTTTGAAAAAAAAAATTAAAATATCCTCTTATCTTTACAAAAATTTAAATTTAAAAAAAAAATATTTCAAGTATAAAATTCTTTGGAAAATAATTCAAACTATCTACGAAATATAAAAACTTTCTGCAAAAAGTTTCAATTATATATTTTTTGAATTAAAAATCCACAGCTGTATAAAAATACAAATTAAATGTTAGAATTAAATCTTTTTCAAAAAAAAAAAAAAAAATCTAATGCTTTTTACAGAAAATATTTTCTTATTCCAAAAAAATGTAAAAATTAAATTTTTTATTTTCTGATGTTCTTCTTTGAATATTGGAAGATTTTATGAGAACGGTGGAACTCTTTCTAAATGACACACGGCCTTTTTTTCCTCTGAATATTTTAACATTAAATACATGTTTTACCTTATAATTATATATGTTATTTATTATTAGTTTTTTTTTGTAATCTGGAACAACAAGATTCAAAAAATAATAGGGTGTTATGTTAACTACTTATCCCCTTCTTTGTTAGATTTTTATATAATTAAATTAGAACTTTTATTATGTAAAAAAATGGGTTAAAAATTTTTTCCAATATAAATTAATAAAATATAATACGGAAAATATTTTGAAGTAAAATAAAATAATAGAAAATGTACAGGTTGTATAACATCATTTGAACAACTTAGTTTAGTGTCCAGCACCGATTTTTTTTTTTTTTTTTCTGTTCAGGTTAAGTGATTTTTCTTGCTCGTATTGGACCAATTTTTTCGTCTAATTCGTTTCTCAGTCCGTGGACTTATTTTTTTTTTTTTTTGTCTCACATTGTAGACCGATTTTGATTCAGTCTCAATTTATGGACATATTTTTTTCGGTATCATATATTATTACAGACCTTTTTTTTCAAAAAATAACAAAAGTACACAATAAATTTAGAACAAATACTGTTTAAATATAAGAGACAGCGGGATCAAAATTAATCCGAGCTATCTCTGTTTAAACTTCGTATTGAGTCATTTTACCTGAAAAAATATATGATATCATGTTATAAACAATGTATCTATAAACTCGGTCGAGATCAATTGTTTTGGGACCAAACCAGACCGGTCTAGGATTTCCAGACCGAAACGGAACACTATTAGTCATCATAAGAGAAGATAACTAAAAAAAGTGAGATAAATAATCCAGTTTTTTAATTCCGATGTTTGGTAAATGAAATTAATATCAACACCTGTAAAAAAATAAAATATTAGAATTAAATTTTTTGTAAAAAAATTTGAAAAATCCAAATTTTTAACATTATATTTTATACAAAAAAATTTCGAAAATTCATATTTATTCCCAGAAAATTATTTTTTTTGGAAAAAAATTTCAAAAAATTAAATTTCTTTTATTAAATTTTGTAGAACAAATTGTCAAAATACATAGTTATTCACAAAACAAAATATTGTTTTGGAAAAAAGTTTCAAAAATTATATATTAAATATTATTTTTTTGCAATTTGCCCGAAGGAACTTGTTTTTATGAAAATAAATCTTTGGAATAAACATTTTTACCTTTATTTTCGAGTAAAAATTTTTCATCAGAACCAAAAAATTTCAAAAAAAAAAAATCCTTAATTTGTCCCCATCCCAGACCCCTCTTCATAAAAGAGTTGGAAGGATAACTCCATTCGATCATTGTAGATAAAATATCTCTGCTTCATCGTTTTTCGACTAGTTGGTGAAGACTCTTGATGTACATAGCATTACAATATCATTTATTAAAAGTTTTGACTATTTAAAAAAACTAATTCACATTTTTAGAGTTAAGAAAAGAATAATCAAAATAAATTAAATTGCTTATAGGCATATAATTGGCGTTCGTTTGAACTTCTTCATAACTCTATAGATGTCTTACTTTGCATTGATTTGTGCCTCCTTGATACCCCTTTCTATGTTTTTTGTCTGAATACATGCTTGCACATAAGTTTAGCTATCCAGCAACTTTAAAATCAAATCGTACTAAAAATTAAAGTAGGGGATTTGACTTTATTGGTTTAAAGACTTTTAGAATGAAATTGGTTTCGGAGTCGTATAGTATCAAAGAGTTCAACTCAAAAATTAGCAAATAATAATCCTGATTAAGAATGGAAGAGATCATTTAGCCTCACAGCCAGTACAGGAAAGGAAAAAGGTAAGTGGTTCACGGTCCTAAGCTATGAATATTTTATAGGACAATAAAAGGTAGAAGGTCAGCAAATTAGGATTTCAAAAATAAGAAATTCGCAAAATTTTATTTTAAATATATGAATAGTAAAACAATGGCTTATTTCGAAATGTATATTCTAAAAAAGGTCATTTGAGAAAAAATGAAAATGTTTCCTTTTTTTTAAAGAGGCTATAGAAATAATAAAAAAGAACTAAATTTATAAAAGAAGATATTAATAATGAATTATTGGCTCACGTGTCTCCCAGAAAAGATCTTGATCTTCTCGAGTAATGTGATTATCTTCCAAATTTGAAATTTATGTTAGCAAGGAATTTGCAACAAAAAGTCACCGGGTGCACAGTAAATAGTGTTCATTGATCGTGCACGGAAAACTGCACCAGGGAAAATTGCCTTGGAGAAAATTCCCCTTATTTTGTTCAAACTGAATCATGAATAATGCTTAATATAAAATATCTTAACATATTTTTTTATTCTGTTCCTTCATATAACATATAGGCATATGTTATATAAACAAAAAAGATAATATAAATATAATAATAATGAAGTCCATAGCAATTATGTACAAATACATAAAAAACATTTTAGGTTAAATGAAGTGCCCGGGGTTGAACCATATCTACTCTATATAGCACTGTATATAGTGCTCCATGATGTAAATTGTATAAATACTTTTGATATAAGAAATAATAATGGCATGTGATTGTGTATAAAAAAACAACGTTTCTGTTTGTTTTTGTGATTGGTCTCTTATGCACTTTTTTTTCTCTCAAACTGGTGGAGAGAACACGTAATACAAATTGAAAAAAATCAAGGTTATTAGAAATACAAGGTTGTACCACAACGCGTACGCGTGGACGACAGATGTTTGACTTCCAACACGCTTTTTAATATTGACGTCATATTGTATTAGTGGTTGCATGTTTTGTGAAAATGTGTTTTTCTTGTCAAGCAGTCCGTACGATACATTTAATTGAAAATTCTAGCAATAGTGACGTCATAGAGTATGAGTGTTGTATACTTTGTCAAAATCGTTCTATCTTCCCCAGCAGTCAGTACAATACATCTAATTGAAAATTATAGGATTCCCTATTACATGATTGTCTAACCCAGTATTTCTATGAACTTTGATAAAAGTGTTATTTTATAGAGAGTAATTGCGTGTGGGCGTACTCATGAAGTACGGAGATACCAATTTCTTTGGGAGCTACCTTTTAATTTATCTTTTAGCAGGCTGAGCAATACCAGGTACTATCGCTAGTAATTAATAACGATACACCCGCAATTGTCAACGCACTCATTCAAACATTATAATAAATAAAGAAACAAAAACCGCAAAAGACAATAGTGTAACTTAGGCAAAAAAAAAAAAAAAAAGCATGATCTGCACTGTCCTCCTATTAGATATTCTGGCCTAGAAACCTTCAAAATATTCTTAAGGGAGCGCCAAATCGTAAGAATATCTAAAATTTATTTTCTAACAAAATACAAGATCACAAAATTCCCTTAACAATGCGTTTTTGTTTTTTGTTTTGTTTTTCAATTTACACACGGCCTCACCTATGAAAATTGTACCACCCCTCCATTTCTTTCCGAGTTTACGATACAAAGGTTTGAACGAACGATTATAATATATATATATAGGAATATATCTATATAAGCTTAATATGATCATATATCATGTAAATCAAATCCATTGTATGTACTCATGAAAAGGTTATTAAAAGATCGCCGGACTACATATAAAGGTACAAGGTACATTCTCGTTATTGTATATTATGTATGTGTTGCAACTCATACTAAATTAATCGAAAGGCTTAACTTAATTAAGTTGGAGTTCTCAGGAGGGGGTATGAAAGTTCCTTGTTGTGTCATAACTAATCAAACATTATATTCACCAGATACAAAATTGAGCAAATGGAACTTTTTTTCTAAATTAGGGATACTGTCTACCTTATTGAGTAATAGCTCTTTATCAATTCCCTTATGTGGTTGACTTCCGACAAATAACTCATTAATCATTAAATTTTGCAAATAATAATTGCAAATTTCATGAAAAAGCTACATAATTATAATATGATCCGCAACGAAGTTGAACGAAGGTTATTTTTTCCCCTATGTTTGTTTGTTTGTTAGTCACCAGGATTACGACAAAAGTTAATCAAACCAGGCTTGTAAGGGTTTCACTATTTTGGTGTTTAATTCAATTTTTGTTTCTTCGTTTAGTGTTCATCGTTCAGCCATTATTTCCCTTTCAAGCTCTTTTCTGTGTTCCAATCATATGACGACAGCAAATAGCAAATTCCTCTTTGATCATTTGAGAACTAGGTTTCAATATTTCTTTACATAATAATTCAATGAATATTAGTGTTAAAATGAGCTACAATTCACTAAAATTGGTTAATTGTTTGTCGAAATGAAGGTCAAAAGGCAAGGTATAGCCGATTTGATTCGCGCCCAGCACAGCAACGAGACAAGAAAAGCAATCCTCTTACTGTGACCACACATACTCTTCTTACCAAGTTTGATCAAAATTGATATGTAAATTTTGCCGTAATCCAAGTGACTAGAATAGGCAAAATAGGTAAAGTTTTCATATATTGGATTTTTTTCTATATGAAGCATCTTTATCAAATCCATATAAAGAGACCAATTTGAGATCTTTACATCAATTTGTTCCAAGCTATGGTCGATTATGTATTTTTAACGTTTTGTTGACCTCTCAAAATTTAGGGGCCTTCCACTCTGACCATATATCATCTTCGTACCAAGTTAGATCAAAATCAATATATAGCTTTAGCTGTATTCCTAGTCACCAACAGAGGCAAAAGATAAACAAACTCCTTTCAACATGGTTGGCAGAGTTAAAAAACATAACCTCTGTTCAACTTTGTTGGCGGAGATAAATAGCTATGGATTTTGAAGACTATTTATGACAATATTATCTTTTTATGTAGTACATCTCAACCTTTCCTGAAAATAGAAAAGAAAGACGATCCAAAAGCAGTTGGTAAATAAATAAATATTATCTGCAAGGTGGTGTCACAGTCTATCACTTGTTTTTAAAAAAATCTTGCATGTTGTTAGAATTTTTATAGCGCATTATATATGAATAGCATACGTTATTTTATTTTTTATTAAATAGTATGTCACTCTGTGAGTATTTTTTATTACAAAATGGCACCACTCTCTTTAGTTTTGTTTACAAATGAATATAACTAATGCCATTCACACCCCATTAGTAAATTAATATCTATCCTTAAGACTGGACTTAAAATTGGTTCCTCTACGGGGCATTATTATCTTTGCTAATTTCATTGTAAGGTGCCTTTGTCATTTTATAATTTGAATTTGATTAGAATATTTATGGAATGGATTTTGTGTCCAATTCGGACACGTTTTAGAATTTAGGATCACAAGGATTACGGCAAACGTTAATAATCGATTTTGATCAAACTTGGTACGGCGATTATATATGGTCACAGTATGAGACCATTAATTTTGAGAAGTCAAGATTATACAAAATGTAAAAATACATAATTGGCCATATCTTTGGCACAAATTGAAATACATAAATCAATTTAATTTTAGATTAAGGTTTTGTGATCTACCGATTCCCCATTCTTGATGTTTCATATTTTTAGCCGTAAAACAAACTCTGGTTCCAATTTTATAGGTTAGAATAATGTCTATCATAATTAGTCAATGTCAAATAAGGACGAATGTTGTATTTATTTATTTTTATGACGAAGTAAAGAACGTTTGTCTCCTTTCAAAATTTGAACTAGATGTACAACCTAAAGGTGACATTGTAAGAAAATTAAACTTTGTATAGGTTATTGCCTTACCAAATCCTAACTTTTCCGAAATAGCCGTAACATAAATTTGAAAAAAAGTGGGGAAAAAAACGAGCCTAATGCATACTATACATACATATTTACCCATTTGCAAGTAAAACCTTGATGTGAATTAGTAATAACTAATCCACAAAACAAAATAACGAAAAGAAGATTTCAAACTAAAAAGGTGCATTCCTATCTTATGGACTCTAAAGATGTGAAGAATTTGGACAACCTGCAGGAAATACTTGAAGAAACAATTATTGTATTTAGTATCTGCATCTATCAAGTGAGGAGGAAAATGCATTCATAGGAGAGCAAACATTTTCCTCACTTTCAAAACCATTTTCACAATGGGTGCCTCGAACCATAAGTATTCTTCATCGTTTTCTTTGATTTTTCGGATCTAATTTGTCCATCACATTAACAGACAGTATGATATTTTCCTTCCGCCTTTTTGAACCATTACTTGCATTTCGACAGTATTATCTCCATTTTCTCAAAGGCATAATTATGTAAGACTTACGGCTTGCGTCTCTTGTTCAACAATGAACCTTGAGAGCCTGTGATAGCTGTGTATAAGTAGGTTGAACGTTGTTTGTTATTTTGTCGGATAGTCAGAAGTGTTTAGTGTGAGCAAAAAAAATGGGATCAATCAAAGATGTGTGGAAAAGTTGAGTGTCCTTTTTGCAATTCTCACCGGACGAGACAATGTTGAAATTGCAAACTTCTTAAGCCTGGACAGGAGACCGATTTTATTCTCAAGTGTTTTTCGAATTTCGATTACGGGTAGAGCGGTGAAGTTGACTTTTTGTATGAAAATTGCTTATGCAAAATTGCATTGTTCTATATTTTCATCTGTAGGCCGCACATCTTGATCAAATTATGAAAAAGGCAAAAAATCTTGACTTAGGGAATATAGATATTAAAAAGATTTTTTTAGTTATTTTGCATAAAATAGTCTTGATAACGTATAATAAGTATAACAAAAAAAAATTCTAAAATTGTCTTATTGAGCAAAAACAAAAAAGAAGACAAAAAGTTAGGAAAATTTTATTCTCCACGAATAGCCCATATCCTTTTTTTATATTTTCATAGAGGAAAGATCAAAATTTTGTTTTTTTATTCTCTCTTTTTGCTCCATAGGTAGATTTAGAAAAAAAAAATATTTTTGTTTCTTATAGGTTTGAATAATCTCTATCATAATTAATTTTTTAAAAATAATGGTTAATGTTGTATTTTAATCCTTATTGGCTAAATAAAGAACGTATGTCTCCTTTCAAACTTTGAACAAGATGGCATCTAAGAATTATAATGCCTCCAAGAATAGTAATTTTGGGCTAAAATGTCAAAAAGTCAGAGACATAAGACTTTTTTTTAAGTATGGAGGTTAAACAAAGGAAATGATTTTTTTAAGGTGGATTTTTTTTTTCAAATATGCCAATAATTAGGAAACTATATACAAGTAGGTCCTAATTTTGGCTCCAGTGATCATACTGAGAAATTTACTGTAGTTTTGATAAAGTTATTGCAGAAACGGAATATTTCATGGATTTCATGGACAACAATTTATTTTTTACTTTTTTATAAAAATTACTAATTAATAAATAAAGGGAGGGGGGAGGTTGGCAGGAAAATATTATTTAATTATTTTCTTAATTACCTTTTCTTTTTTAAGAATAAATAATTAAATTGATTGGGTGGAGAGATTTTTTTTTTTAATATCTCAAACTGGGGAAATTAGGGCCCCTCCAGCCCCCTGAATAAGTATGATTTGACCCGAAATAAAGTTAAACTATAATGGGGAGTGGGTTCGGGGTGCTGTAGCCTTCCCGGGGAAATAATAATTTTTGCTTGATATCTGAAAAAAAAATTCGCTATGGAGGAAAATTATGCTGCAGAGCAAAAAATTTATTTTTTGTGAATATCTTCGGATTTTTGAAATTTTTTCCAGAAACATTTAATTTTTCAAATTTAACTTCTGAATTTTTTTCCATAGAATTTTATTTTTCAAATTTACAAAAAAAAAATTAATTTCTGAAGTATTTTTTCTACAAATTTTTTTTCTATGAATGTCTATGCATTTTTGACATTTTTATCGAAAAAATTGTTTATATGTGAATATCTACGGATTTTTAATTTTTTTTTCTAAAATATTAAATATTGAGAACTTTTATTGAAAAAATTTAATTTTTTTTAAATAGCAAATGATTTTTGAATTTTTTTTCTACAAAATTTAACTTTTTTTTTTAATGTTAATTTAATTGGTTAGATGGAGTTGCACTGATTGAGTATAGATAAACATTATGGTATTAGAATTACTCTATCTAACCTAGGAATATTTTTTTGAAATCTATATACATGAAGTATATTTCTTTCTCAAGGAATCACCGCGGCGGCGCAAACGTACAATTTTTCTCATTTAAAAAAAAAAATTTAAATTTCGGTTTTTTTTCATAAAAATTTCAAAAACCAAGCCCCTTCATCCCCCCTCCCACTAACAAAAACCCTGTCGAGGTTCCTGTTATATTACTTACAAAAAAATTATAATAATCAAGTAATTTCAATAGATCAAGATGAAATTATAGCATAAATTAGTAGTTTGTAATTAAAATGACTGATATTGTAATTAAATAAGGTGTTATGAGACGTACAAATCAGCTTATACAAGTTGCAACACATCAATCCAAATTAAACCTTCACACTTATATCATGGTCTCAATTAGGGGAAAGTGTAATTACCCCTACCGATCATTAGATCACTGATTTGACGTATAATATATATAGGAGGTTGGTTTGAAAAGATCCGGACCTCAACGTGAACATATATCTGGAATCTGTTGACGGTTACTCACCAAGGTTTCAGCCATTTTGAAAGTTCCGTAGTTGTGTAACAGTCGTTTGAGTGAGTTGATGTGATTAAGCGTTTTTGATAAATGGACAAACTTGAGTATGGAGCTGTCATTAAATATTTGTTATTGAATATTGTTGTGTTAAAATTTGACATGTTTAAGTTATCTCAACTTGGAGTATTTCATCCAAAAACAAAAAGTGTGCCGTGAATAATTATTTTGCATAGAAAAACGTTGAATACTATCAAGAGTGTATCTATACCATTTATATTTCAAAATGGTAACAGTCCAATACAAAATAGCAATAGTCCAATTCAGAATGGGAATAGTCAAACTCAGAATGAGAACACACCAATTGAGAAAGAAAAAAGTCCATTTACATTTTGAATTGAATTATTCCATTCTGAACTGGAATGTTCCCATTTTTAAATTTGATTATTCTCATTATGAATTGGAAATGATACATTGTATTGACAGATTATGAATATTCTCACTTTTATATTATTCTCTGTTTTTCATTTTAAATTACTACTTAATTTCCGCATTATTGATTAAAATTGTGATGAACAGAATCAAATCAGTATTGTATTACAGTTTTTAAGGGATTTTTACAGGTCGCTAGAAGATAATCTTTGGTATAAACCTCCGTTTTTCATGAGCCCGTTCACACATAATTAAGCTATACTTAGATGTTCTCTCGCCAAGAATAATAGTAACAACTTATGTTTTTTTATATGATTTGATGAGGCAGGATTATTTTAGATGAAAGTCCCATTCATTTTTTTAAATTTAATTTAAAGTACTTCCCACTCTTATGTGTTGAACTAAACACCCGTAAAATGATTTTCTCATATCAACGCTTCATATTTGATACTGTACAAGAATATATATATATATATATTAGAGAATGGTCGATTTAAAATCTGAACTTCAAGCTCCAACAAGATATAATTGATTAATTAACAATATAATTTCTACAATACTAATTCTATAAATATCAAATTCAAAAATCAAATTTCAAATTTTTGTAAAAAACTTTCAAAAATCCTATTCTCAAAAAAGGAAATTTTTTGGATTTGTATTTTTTTTTTTCCAAATATTAACTATCCACAGCCAATCTCACGATTTTTTTTTTAATTCAAATTAAAACTTCATTGAGGTCATAAAGGGTTAATGTAGCCTCTCTTAGCGGGAATGATGGCTTCCAGAAGGCGGCTGAAGGCCTGCACCCGCTGCAGATGTAGTCCCCTGTCTTAGCGTCCCAGTGATGTCTGACATCGGCTTTGAGGGCCTTGGTGTTTGGATGACGGAATCTCCCGCCCTTTCTTTTGACATGTACCCAAAAGGTGTAGTCGAGGTGTTAATATCAGGGCTGTAGGGGGTGGGGTCAAAAGAGACAAAAACAGTTCAACAGACGTATTCAAAAGAGTCTTATAACGAAAGAGATGGGTTCCTTCATTGCTGGTCTTTAAAGTGCCCCTCCCCCCACCCCCAACAAGGCTATTTCCACCCCCTTTTTTATAGTTCTCTTGACATTCTGGTATAAAACCCCAATATCTATTGCATTTGTCCTCATGGACTTGAGGAAATTGGCCTGGGCTGTTTTTTAGTGTCCTCTGGATCCAGTTTGGCCTTTTAGACAGACTCCCTTCTTTTCTTTTAATACTATATTTATATGATATACATCAAGGAACACTATATACAATGTACTTTGTATACCGCTACATGAAAAACGTTATATTTTCTTTTATAAAATTTCATAATACACATATAAATCCTATGAAATTTTATAGGTATTCTCATGTAAACTAAATATGACCATTTTATGTAGGCATTGATCCAAATTAAGAGAACTATAATTTAAGAAAAAGTAGATTTAGAGGAACAAAGATTTTCAGAACGCAATATTTATTTACAAGAACGTTACCCAAAACTATTAACAAAGTCAAAAACATGTATATGCATTAGTCTAAAGCTATATAATTTCAAAATAAGTAAAATTTTGGACAAAGAAATGAAGACATATTTTTGGTGATGACAAAATATCTGAATAAGAAAATATTGAAGGTACATATTGAATTCATAAGTGCCGTGCTAAAATGTCTTGATAAGGAATAATTCAGTATCAAGTTTTCTACATGATTTATCTTAAGAAAATGTATTAAAAAACTGACATTATTTATTCGCCTTCAATGGAAGAATACCTTATTTCTTGAAAGATACTGTTTTTTGTCAAAAACTATAAGATAAAATGGTCCTCAAGCAAATGAAGTACCATTCAGAACTCTAAAAAAATTACTCATGGTCCCACAAAGTATGTCATAGACCATTCGGACATATACTCAACGTTTTGTTCGTTCAGTACAAGGAATGAAAGTGACAAATTCAGAAGAGAGTTTTTTTTTTTTTTTTTTTTTCATGTGAGTTAGATTTATATCGGATATTTTTTATTATAATTATACATAAGTATTTAAATCAAAAATTAAGTATTAGCATGCTAGCTAATTATGTATCAAATAATGTCTCTCAAGCTTAAAATATACATGTTGTTGTATATGATATTTTAGAAAGCTGATGATTCTGACATTTAAGACAACGAGACAGCAGAAAATAAATACCAAACAAGGGTTTACTTTAAAACACACTAATAATAGTGTACAACCATCTTTTATGAGCACACATGAATGTTTAATCAGGTCTAGAATATAATTGAATGATTTAGGAAAGGATGTTCACCACTCAGGAATTAAATTATAATGAGAACTGCTGAGGAAAAGAAAGTTCATTCTTCAGATTACCATTTCCAAAAAAAAAAAAAAAAAACCGGGCTAACTAATAAATTAATACGATTTACATCACTACAAATGCCCCTTTAGGCCAATTCTGTTGGGTAAAATGTTGCCGGACACAACGCAGTTCGATTAAGCAGAATCTAAAGTGTTCTCATTATTTAAACCTTTATGCTTAAGTTTCCTTTCTATATTAATATGTATATATATTAGAGAGCGTGTACCTGTAGTAATGAACCTGGTCAGACTAAGACAAGGGTGCTGAGTTCTTTTTTTTTTTTTTTGGGGGGGAAGGCATATAAAAGGGACTTATTCTATACCCTAAAAACTAATAACATTTATTTGGAAATGAAGGAAACTAGATAAGGGGTCCAGTTATACACTAAAAAGGTACTCGCGTCTCAAAAACAACTATACCAATAAATACTTTGTTTCAAAATTTATTCAAAATCCAAAAAGTTATAAGCAAAAGAAAAAATGTGTGAAAATTGCAGTTTTTTTTTTTTTTTTTTTTTTTTTTTTCATGAGCTAGGAAATGGATTTCCAAACGAATATTGGTTTCGTAGAATAAATAAAGTTTCTAGAAATTTGTCTGGAAATTCCTTTCCATATAAATTTGATAAATAAAAATTGTCTTTAATTTTCTGAACAATTTTTGACTTAATTTCTCTTTTTTTCATCAAATGTCAATTTTCAATTTGAAGAAGAAATACAACAAAAAATGCATTTTGGATATAAAAATGTAGACCTGATCATTACTTGATACTATTATCAATTTATGGAACATTTTATCAAATCCTTTTGCAATATTTGCAAAAATGATCCAGTTATTGTGGATTATTTTTTTGCCGACAAGATTATCCATAACTTTTTGTTTTTCCATGTTCGAAAAAAATCTTGGTCTGCCTGTGTTCCTCGTTACAATGCCCATAAATAATATTATCTTCTTTTTTGCAAATCTAGTTCAAAACAATATTTTGTATTTTTCTTTGTGAATTTTTATTTTGTATTTTTCTTTGTGAATTTTTATTTTGTATTTTTCTTTGTGAATTTTTTATTTTGTATTTTTCTTTGTGAATTTTTATTTTGTATTTTTCTTTGTGAATTTTTATTTTGCTATTTTTTGACAAATATAAAAGATGGACTTCTCATCTAAACAAATTTTCATGAATTGAAATGTATAAAACTTTTTTTTAAATTCATAATAATACAGATGCTTGTCCTCGCCAAAGGGGTCTAAACATTAATCACCCTTTCTTAGTTATCTATAAAATCTCATAAAACTAATTTCTATTCATAGATTTTTAGAACAATGTTTATTAATAGAAGAACCATGACATTTAAGTAAGTATAATTATATAATTCGATATGCACATTCCACCTATAATTTTCAAAACCAAAATTGTTTAGACAATTTGTATGATATAAGCTTGACATTATTTTATAGCTAACTAGTTTTTTGTTGTTGGCTACCTGAGCAGTGATATTAAATTTTCTACAGTTTTTACCATTATCCTTTCATTTTTGAGGAGGGAAAATATATGTATAAAGTGTAACTACAAGTGTTATAGCACATAATTGCCAGAGAGTAATACTGAGGATTTTAGTACATTATGTGTCTAAGTCCCGGAAAGACTAAGAGTATAATTGAAGATCTAAAACAAAGTCCTTCCTGCCTATGTACTTGCTTGACACAGAGTGGGACGAATTGTGTTTATTTCCTTAATCTTCCAGCTGATTTAATAAAACGCCATAGTAGCTAAGCTACTCTTATCTCAAACATTCTTCAATTTTGTCATGGTTACAATATTAATTTTTAGCTTCTTTTATTTTTTTCATACCGAAAATCCCTATGTATGTTTTTTTTAACGATCCAATAATCACCATCTCCTCATCCCTTCCAACCGTAGTTTCAACCACACTTTCCACTGTATATGTATGCTACACTTCCTGCATATAAAATAATTCAAGAGGCGAGATCATCTGATTCCTGGTTCCAAAAGCCCCTAAACCTATCTAAGGTGATACCCACGTGGAAATTCAGTTTGAACTCTGGACGAATATTTACTCTACAAAACTTAACAAAGATGAGGTAAGCCAGTTTCAAACAACTATCAACTTATAATTGTAGATGATCTAACAAAAATCTTTGGAACTATTGGGCATTACCTTCTAATTTGATTAAAATGAAACCATTTAAAGGATAATTAATACATTCTGTGCCTGGTAAATTTGTTTCTTAATTATGTGCATAGGTACAACTAAATCAAATAGTATTAATTCTTGGCATATTTATTAAATATTCAATCGTGTAAGGTATTTATGTATTGAAATATTAGGTCAAAAAAGGAATTAAACTTATAAATCCTGAGCAAAACATCATTGATACTCTATTTCTTTCATGAGCACAGGTACTGGTTATTACTAAATAAGGTCTTCAGGAATAGAAGAATAATAATAACAGCTTTTGAAAATAGCAAATATTGTTCAGATTGCAAACTAGAAAAAGCTGCTTCCGTATTTTATGACATTATTTATACACCTCTAATTAAAAGAATGAGATAACTTTTTGTATAGTTTGTAAATAGTTATGCCCTTATGTTTTTATGAGATCCAAATAAACGCCAATAATTTACCATTTCACTATTCTTAATTAATGAACAAGGAGTTTTATTCTTTTAAAGTTTTGCCTTTTTTTACTCCAAAATAGCCGACTTCCACGATGATGACATCCCTTGAAAATACATAATGAAGAATTTGATAAAACGTTTTTGAGGTTGCGTCAAATAATTTATAACAAGTGAAACTTCCGATTATTTGTCTACACCTTTAATAAAATAGGACACTAAAAAAATACACGTCCTATTTTATGACTTACTTTAATATGTACCATAATTTTATCCATATTTTAAGTTATTAAAATCAGTAAGGATAAAATAATTAATTTAGTATTATACATAATTCAAGGATCTTCAATAATATGGAAAATATGTGTGTTAGTCAGGTTAACTCTGCTCTGTAATTTTCACTCTCATGAACAATTTTCTAATTTATTGCATGAAAAAATATATAATAAATTGTCTAAATCTAAAAAAGATAGTTTAACCTTCACTTGGAGTATTTTTCTTCTTTTTTTTTCATTGCCAACAATTAAAAAATGTGTGGTTAATTTTTTATTTATTTGTTTTTAAATAAATCTAGATTTGCTAAATAAAGTTAAATATGTATAATTGATACGTAGATTGACATTTAGCACGTAGGATCTGCCGATTGCTTATGTATTTCACTATTATTTTACTCGCAGTTTCAACAAAAATAAGGTTATGCGTCACATAGTATTTAAGTTATTTGTTTTTTTTTCACTCTAAATGTAGTATTTCTTACTAAATAAAGGTGTGACTATTCCAATAGGGCTCTTATAAGTATTACTAGTTGAAAGGTGAGTTTCTACATTAACAACGTATATGTAATGGACAATTTATTTATAAGAACTGAAATTGGAAAACCGATATATCGGACAAATTTTTCCATTATATACATCGTTATCCATATTATTTTGTAAATTTAGATACTTGCTCCGATATTTTATATGATGCAATCAAAAAAGGAAGTAGGAATAGAAAATGAATTGTTTTTCAATTTTTGTAGCCAAGGAATAATTACTACAAAAATTACTTCTTGTGAAAAAGCATGTACTTCGGGTATGTCAAAAAAAAAACACATGATAACCCTAACAATTTGAAGAATGTTTTGGAGGAGAACAGCTCAGCTATCATAACATTTCATTAGATCAGCTACAATCAGTATTTACTAGTCCTTTTTCAAACATAAAAGTGATAATCTGGAATTTATAATTTGCCCTTATTTGGGAAACTAACATTGAATTTGAAGTTAGGATTTTCTCATAAAGTACGTAACGGTTAAGAATGACCGTCCCTGTCATTTCTATAATAAGTTGTTACATAAATTATGGATGAATAGAAGGGTATACTTAAAAATGTTATGTCACACTATAAAAAATAATTTTAGGACTAATTAAATGATTTAATAAAATGAAAATTCAATGTGAGAGCAAACGACGTGTAAATGGTAGTTATTGTAGATAATCTTCTTCATTGCTATGGTGTCTGGTACTTTCCCTTAAATAACTTTCCTCAGGAAATTTTTCTTTAGGACATTTCGTCTTAAACCCAAATTGTCTTAAGGGTATATCGCCATAAAATAAAAATTATTGTTTATTTTTGGTTGATATTGATATATTTTTGGATTTTCAATCGAAACATATATCTTTTATTATCATAAACGCATTAAATAGTTGTTTTCTGTTTATTACTATTGCCTCATACTGTGCTTGTTCGTCAGTCCATGAGTATTTCTAACATGAATCTATCATGCCTAATGATAATTAATAAGGAATAAGTAATTAACACATCTTCCGTTCGAATCATTGTCAAATTTATGTTTCTTATTATAGTAACTTTATAACACACTTTTTCTCTGGTTCGAACTCAATACATAATGAGATTTTGATAGTAGTTATGCATTAAAATTTTGAAGCGTAATTACATCGTTATTTCAACAGAAGACAATTATTTCATGCGTTTTATGTAAAGTTGAAAAGGAACATCCGTTCGAACCAAAAATAATTAATCATCATTTATTAATATTTGAAAGCAAATTTTTCTTAGGACGAAATGTCATGAGATAAAATAGCTTAAAGTGAAAGTGTCTAGCAGCATTTTCTATTCCCCTGTGGAATACGCCAAAAAGTGATAGAACACAAAATAATACTACGTGCATTAAAAAAATGGTGTATTTAAATCGATAATGATGTGTAAAAGATATAACTAATGATATAAATCGGGCGTATTTTCTTAACTACCCACTTTTTTGGAATTGATAGTATGAAGAATGCATTTTCTTTTCCTTAGCTATTGTCAATTATTTAACTCCTGAGCAGTGAACTTCCTTTCCTAAATAGATTTAATTAAACTTGAATGAAAACTCGAGTGTACTTATAAAAGGATGGGGAGATTAATCTTAAAGATTTGTTGGGGGGGGCTATAAAAGTAGGTCAGTTTTGGACTCAGACTAGAATTGAGGATCAACATCGGAGTAATTCTTGCGAATTAACTTGTTTATATCCTTTTTCCCCTCCTCTCTTTTCACAGTTGATTGTACCTGATATATTAAACGTCCATGACAGCTAACCTGCTCTCCTCCAAAACATTCAGCAAATTGTCATGTTGTTCCCATGTTGATTTTCAGTTTTTTACATACTCAAAATACAAACAATTTTCATCACTAAATATAAATGACTAAAAAATTGGAGAAAACAACATTAATAGAAAATATTTTAATAGATAATATTATGCTATTCTAAAAATATTGATAATGTACCATCCAATTTTGATATTTTTCTTTGATCACTGGTACGATCTTTCATATCAAAGTTATTTCGTATAATACTTTAGAGAATATAGTCAATATTTTTGTAAAAAAAGGTATCATGTACATAAAGAGACTTTTCCCTGCAATGATGTTTGCCTTGTTATGGAAACTATGACTAAATTTGATTTTTTTTCTTTGATATTATTTTTATTCAGACTTTCACCTCCATTTGCTTAGTAGTGGCAACCAGTGGTGTGATCCTTATTTAGTACTGAAAATTGCATTCCCGTTCAGTTCAGTCTCGGTCCCGTACAATTAAGTTCTCAAATCAAGGCTAAAACTTAATGGTATTGCGTGTGAGCTTTCTTCTTTTTTTCGCATTATTTAATCATTCGTTTGTGTCTTAACGTCTCCCTATAAAAGAAGAATTCTGGGCTATTTTGGATTAAATTGTCTTGTTTAGTTCGATCTTTGATGACGTCACGCAACCGTGTGTGGTTTTTTTTTTCTTTGTTTTTTTTCCTAGGTTTTTTAATCAGATCTCGTACTAACAGTCCAAGAGACCACCGCTTTTAAAGAAATGTCCTAAAACGGTACTTGGCGAAATAAAATATAACTGACCCTAAACTAGTCGCAGGAGCAAAAAATGACAAATTGCTTTCTGAATTAATAATTAATTTTTCTAAGGATATTTTTTTTCCAAATACTTGCATAGAAATAGCTTATATATAACATTTATGATGCTATGGTGAGAGTATCCTTTTCTATTATTCATTATAAGGAATTCTGAAAGTAAAGAATAATTATTGAGATTTGAAATAAAAGTCTAAGCGGTCTTAACTTTTTTGATGACCTTTAACCATATCTCACTCCTTGAGATTCGATGGGAACATATTTGACAAAGGTATATTCGGAGTTTTTTTGTAAGCCTGAGTTAAGTGAAACACTTCTAAAAAATATATTCTCTGATATAATAAGATGAATATTTTTAAATTTAAAGGAATTCTAATATTTTCCATCAACTAATGCTATTTTATAAGAAGAAGGTTCTCCTCATTATAGTAGTATCTTTCCCTTGTGTAATCCAGTTCAACAGGTTTGATCTGATCTAGTGGTCCACATTTTATTTTATTTTTAATAGTAAAATTTAAACGAGATTTTGTGAGACCATTTGGGCATTATGAATCAATTGGCAAAATTAATTCCACATATAACATCAAAAACGGATTAGTTGAGGGCATTACTTCGGAAAAACTGTGGGGAGAAGAACATCAGAAATGTTTCGATGAAATTCAAAAGGGAATTTCTAATTATAAAGAAATAATAGAAAGATTTCATGAAGGGAAGTCACATAAGATCAATACGGATGCTTCATCACAAGGATTGGGAGCCGTTGTAACTCAAAGGGAAGAAGGAACATGGAGACCTATTGTATACACAAATAGAGCGTCAACTAAAGCTGAAAGAAACTATGCTCCCATCGAAAAAGAGATTAATGCAGTTGCTTGGGCTCGCTGAGTATGTACTGGGAAGAGATTTGAGATAGAAACTGACCATAGACCATTGGGAATTTATTGGGACCGCATTCTTTGGTAGACTTGCCATTGGGAATACAGTGATTTAAACTCAAGTTCCAAAGGAATTACTTTTCGATCAAGTACATTCCAGGAAACATCCAACACACAGCTGATTTCCTCAGCCAGAACATATCTGAGAAAAAAATGGAGAAAGAAATTAATAAAGAATTTGGCCTAAGAGGAGAGATTAGTACAATAATCGGAATGATTATTAATGATGTACCTTCTTCAGATAAAAGATTGAGACAGATTGAAGCTTGCACTAGGAAGGATCCTATACTTGCCAAAGTTATAAATTACGTTTATGAGGGTTGGCCAAGTATATAACGGAGGTAGAAAATCAGATGCACCCATACTGTCGTTACAGGGAGGATATATTTCTGTCCGGAAAGGCCCCTCATGTACATATAAAGAAAGAATAATAACCCCTGTAGAATTGAGACGTGAAATTCTCGTTCAACTACTCGACCGACAAAATTAATAAAACGAAAATGAGGGCAAAGCCTATTGTATTTTGGCCTAGGATTGGAAGTCAAATTTGACAACTAATGGACTCATGTTCCAAATGTTCAGAATATGGAAAGACGAAGAAAATGCCTCTAATTAGGAGCAAGTGGCCTTTGGAACCTTGGAAGATAGTTGCGACCGATCTATTTACGTAATCAAAAGTACAATGCTATAGTTGCAGACTAATTGCAGATTTTTAGAAGTTACGGAGTTATCAAATCAAAGAGAAAGTGCAGTGATTAAAGAAATAAAAGTGGTATATGTAAGACATGGAGTGCCCAAGGTACTTGTTTCGGACAACGGTCCATGTTACTCTAGTCAAGAGCTCTCTAGACTTGCTAAAGAGGGGGGGATTTGAGCAACAATTTTCAGCTCCAAAACAATCACACCAAAATGGACTAGTAGAAAGGTAACGGTAAAAAACTTCTTTAAGAAAAATGGGAAAATTGGCAAAACATTACTTCCATATAGGGCGTTAACCTTACAAAATGGACAGACCCCAGTAATGTTAATGTATAATAGGGAGGTGCAAACATTAGTTCCGCAGCGTATGAAGGTCCCAAATTATGAGTAAATTCGGAAATGAGAAGAACAGCATAGATTCTATAACGAAAATCATCATAACAAACGCCATAGAATTTTGCAAGAAGGAAAAGTCCAATGTGGAGACCTGGTCCATGTTGTTTATTTGAAAAAGTATGGATATATTTCTCAACGAGAGGGTAGAAGAGTATGTGTTAAGATTGGAGAGAAAAGATACTTAAAGGCGTTGGATCAAGTAAGAAAAATATAGACCCGGGACTCGGAAAGAAGATAAAATATTTATATATGTTTTAGAAATTATATTATAGAATGGTGTTTTAAGGTTAAATTACTATTTATAATTTTATATAGACAAAGTTATATATTTTTATAAGTATTTATAAAGGGGATGTTGTGTGTGTAAAATGTATATGGTACCCCTGACCCCTCATTCTCAGTTTGGTAAGTTAAAAGTCGACGTTTTATCCCATGGTGTTGATTATTAGTTTTTGATTAGATATATTGCAAAAAAAATTGTTTGACAGAATATTCTACAATATTTGCCTAAATTGTACCAACAAAAACTCAAGAAATACATTGCAAATGGGTAAATTTTGTAGAATATTCTGTGAAACAATTTTTTTCAATATATTTTTTTACAGAGGAAAATCTCACTACTTCAACACATAATAGTAACGGACTGTACTTTAGAATCCCTCACCACTACTACTGTTACAGCCTGATTTCCACTCAGTACACAAACAGAAATGAATTATCTGTAATTTGAAAATTCCTTTTCAAGTATAGTTTGAACTTTGAAGAGATATCATTTCGTAGATCCGTATGCAATATTACACACTTACATTGATTCATAGGATAAACTCGAAGACAAATATTTGATTAACTTATTTCGAATAGGATTTCTATATATATGGGCATCTAATTATGATGTATATTTCTATACACTGAAACTCTAGCATGATAATCAACCTAATGTAATTTTTGATTTTTGTAGGAATTTGAGATACAACGGCAGTACAATTCCCGTATGAATTATGATTCGGTTTATTTCTATAGCTGCCTTGGGTCTGGCACCTCAAGTCTAAAATAAAATAAACTTAGTCTTCTCGACCTATCAAATTGAATCTAATATTTTTAAAAGCGTTAAAAAAATATATAGTAATATAAACAACAACCACTACTATTTTTTTATGGACTTTCTCCTAAAATAGTTATCCAATTATTTAAAACCAATGCCAAATGAATTATGTTAATTTTATAGGACCCAATATTAAATAATTATTGTCAAGACCTGAACTTGACTGGGAGATGTTTTCTTATAAGTGAAAATGGAAACTCATCGCCACCCGAAGTAAAGGTGATTTTTGGAATAAAGAAAATTATTAAATGAGATGATTCTTCTTCTACCTCAATGATTGTACATACTAATACTGACTCGCTAATCCTCTTCTTCCTATTTTCCTTTTATTTATTCGTATTTAGTATACGTTCCCCCATTTTCTGTTGGTAAAATAATTCGTTTTTAAACATTTTTATTGCCTGTAATTTTGCCGGCGATAATTTGGCCTCGAGGGGAATTGACCGCATGACATATTTGCACCCCTGTTTTTGTTTTTATATTATTTTATAATTAATTGTATAGTTAGGAGAAGAAGAAAAAAGGAAAGTTATCTAACCACAATTGACTTGTCAGTTATCATTTGTCCAAAATTGATTTTATAATCAGCACTGTACTTCTTTGATATTGAATTACATAGATTCAGTCGATCCAAATATTTTTAAATAGCGATTTTAAATATTATCCCAATAATTTGTATAACAATGGCGACAACGGTAGGAAAATGTATCAGAGGAAAACTACCAGGCTTCATAAAGCAGCAGAATCGAATCATTCATTGGAAAGAAGATTCCAGGATTGCAAGAATGAATAAATTCATTCACATGAGTAGGGAATTTCAATATTTCAAATATAATAAGTAATTACATTATTTGAATTTTTACAAAGCGCGGTTTTATATTCATATTGATATTGTGATATTAATTAGTATTATTTATGACGTCATTATCGATACACTGAAATAGTAAAATTATTAAAAAAATGCTACACATTTGCTAGTACACCCCCATAGAAAATAAGTTCACTCAAAAATACAAAATCGAGCCAAAATCCTTGGATATCCATAATTTTTATAAAGGTATTTATTGAAATAAAACATGGAATATTTTTTTATAATTTAAGGGGTAATATTCCTTATCACTATGAATGACAAATAAGGGTCTAAAGAAAAATGTTTCAGCCTAAAAATGGCAATATGTCAAGTTCCAAACAAGATACAAATCAATAAAAAGATTTTATAATTATAAAAAAACCTTTTATATCAGTTTTATTCATCGTAATTTAATTTGATGTAATTCCTAACGATGAAAAATCCCTCTGAACGATAATAGTCCGAAATTACTATAATCTCAGATATTTTTGTAAACTGACAAAAAAGATAAAAACATAGAGACGGTAGGATTCTGGGCTCATAGATAAATTATATTCTTAGCCTCATTTTATAGGAAGAAATTTGGTATTCTAACCGATTGTATAAAACTATAAAAGGGGAAAATGTAGTTAGCAAAATTACGGATCACGTGAGCTCCATACACACACTGTTATATGAAAAATTATATTTAAGAATCTCAACACCCATTCATCAGGACAAACTTTGCTTTAATAAAATATCTCGGAATACCTAGAACTAGTAAATTATTTTCCTGGATATTCTTAAGAACAATTTGGCAGACACTAATGACTAAGTTCTTTTGACCTAGTACCTACCAGGTAGAAATAGGTGTGTGTATCGAAGTATTCAATCATTTTCATCAAGGAAATTCAAATTACACATATTTATATTTAGGTAAACTATGATAAGAAAAGCAAATAATAAAAGAATTTTTTTTGTTGAATATATCAGCATAAAGTTGTTATGTACTGTGTGCTTAAGCAAAAAAATATCATATATTAAAAGTGAACTATATTAATGTAGGGCAATGAAAAATTCATTGCTTGAAAGAGCAATTTTGAGACCTTCCTTCTTAAGTCATACTTTTTGTAAACAAAGTCAGTTTTGTGATATTGTTAAAGAAACGTAGAGGGATTAATTGGATCCACGTATAGTGTCTGTTTGTGATGTGATCAAGGTTGTGGAAGTCAACAAATTCACTGTTTTTAGGATCAGGAAGACGTTTGAGGCTGATGGGAGCTAGGAGAACGTCCCCGCTGTTAATGTCACGAAGCATTCTACCTATGACATAATGCTGGGCGTCCTGGCCTCGAATAGAAAGATAATCCCCTGTTCTTCTTCAAAAAAGGTATCAAGTTCGTTACCAACGTGCACTTTGAAGTAATGAAAGACGCCGTAAAGCCCTAGTTAACTATACGAAGGAGAATTAAGTATGGCAGGAAGACTAGGCTGCCTTAGACACAAGTCTAAGGATGCCCAAACATAGTATAGGGATAATTTAGCCAATTTCTGGAACTGGACATTCCGGCCTCCTTACTCACCATATTGGAACTCACTTGACTATGGGATTTGGGGCACTATTGAGCCCAAGGCTTGTTCTTTCCCCCACAAAAGTACTGTTGAGCTAAAGGCCTCTATTAATTGGGTCAGATGAGTATGTCATCAAAGCGTATAAGGCCTACAGGCCTTGTTTAGATGGTTGGCACTTTTTGGCACGATAGTTTAGGTCATACTAAATACTTTTAAGTGGGAAATCGAAGCCAAAATAAATTAGGTGACCTTTCTAGTCTGTACCAGTAACACTAACATAATGAACATGCTCCCATTCAGTAATCAGACGATTATGAGTGTCTGACAATATTGCAATACTCTAGCAATTTTATGTTGTAAAATAGGACAAAACTAGGGTGGATCCTTGGTTTTTGTTGTAAAAGTATACTGTACCTTGCAAAGTACAGTCCAGGATTTCACGTTTTACAAAGTAAAGACCCATAAATCTTAGTACAAAGTGCCAGAATAATGAAAAATTATAATTATACATTATGGGTCAAGATTCAGATTTTCCGACGGAATTCCGTTTCCCTGGGATTTCTAAAGAGTTTTTATTGTAGACTTACCGGGTAAGGGACGTCACATGAACTCCCTGGCGTTTGTCCCATTTTAAAGGGAAAAAAAGGGGAAAAGAGAAAAAAAAGAATTTAATTTTGATTTTATCAACAATAAAACTGATTCATATTTAACCAGGGGCACCTACAGGAGGTGGACTAAAGGGGATGTAGCCCCACTCTATTTATGAATTTTTTCCAGTAAATTTTATTTCTGTCGAAAGCTTTGGATTCTTTTTTTTTTCAAAAGATTTAATGTTAAAATATTATTTTTTAAATTTTTTGGATGTAAAATATATTTTTGTGAATAGCAAGAGATTTTTGAAAGAAAAAATTCTAAAAATTTCGAAAAACCCTAGCGCTCCTCCCACCCTAATAATTCTCCAGACGGCCTAAATAACTGAGTTGTTATTTTTCTAATTCGGACACATCCACTCATATACATATACCGGTGTTGCATGGAATAAAAGTTCGTTCTACCTTTCCAAATATAATCCTATATACAATTATGGATTTAAAAAAAAAGGAATTGAGAATATTTGTTTATTATCAGCAATCTTAAATGGTATATTTTTATTCTTCAGTTTATGAATAGTTTTCAAGGACAACTTAATGATTTACATAACTAGGTTGACATATTCGAAATGGTTGCTGTTGGTATGTCGTAGATATATAGCAACTTCTTCACAATAATTTGAATAACTCAGACCAACTGAAGGATCCAGGAACCTTATGTAATGGAGGTATATCTTTTCTTTACTTATTATTAACTTTCTGGCACATGAAACAGAACTTACAATATTCTTTGATATCAGAATCTATTGTGCGCCAATTCATTTTTTTGTTTAAAATATTTGTTATAGCTGTTACTCCCCCATGCATACTTATACTTTGACTTTCATTGCTTATATGAATACCTTAGTAATTCAGCTATTCTAAAGAGAGCACGTTACAAAACCTGGGGAGATGAAGCATTGATTCAGAAACGGTATTATGATGAAAAAAGTTCGATTAACTTACTCTAAAGTTTTGTCATAATTATCTTTCTTGTAGAAAAGTTCTTGGTCCATAACAAAAAAGGGTCTTCATACCTTTCAGAAGTTGATTTTCACCATTTGGTTGATACAGTTGGTGGCCACACACGGTTCAGGAAATATTGAGAAATAAATGCAAATTTTTACATACGGCATTATCAACACTTATGGATCTTAATTGAATTTGTGAATTCATTTGTAAATATAATTTCATACATATAGAGGGGAGTACTCAATTATTTCATAGAGGGAGTAATCTTATATGGGATTAGAACTGGGGAGTACTTATTTCATAGGGGGGAGTACCTCTCCCATATGGGATTTATACGGAGGGTTTTTTACCAATATGAGATTTGTACAGAAGAGTACTTATTTTCGGGAGCTGTTTCCAATATGACACAAGATGATAAAAACTTGGGTGTTTTTTATCAACCGCTATATATATTGTATGTCTTAAAATAGGCTGTGATGTTCTTAATGTCAGAGCTCCGGCACGTCTATGGTTTTTATCTATAATTTTAATAACATTCCAAGACATTTGGAATACTCAGATTAGTGAACAGTTGAGCATTTTCAGATTTGTATTTCTTTTTCGATCAAATCTAGTACAGTCTTGAGGGCCTACACCAAATTATGACTACTCGTAGGATTGGGTTGGACCGAAAAAATAAAGACAAACACAACAATACTTTCTCATGGCTACAAATATCATATATTTACATTAGATCTTTTAACTCTTATATAAAAAAAAAGAAGCAATTTTTTTCGTTTTCAGATATCTTTTTACACGTTAATAGCTATTAGAATGATCTAGAATAAATACTAATCATAGAGAAATTTAATCAATTACAATAGAAAAGTAAAGCTATACTCTGGGAGTATCAAAAAGAGATAGTGAGAAACAAGACAAACAACATACGGCTTCAAGTTTTGGAGGATTTAATTTTACAGGATAATTACATACAATTTTATGTACATTTTATATGATTCTCAAGAAGCCATTTAGAAAATAGACGAATTTGTATATACAGGGCGTTAATATCAAATCGCGTTGGTTTCCTCCGGCGATTTTGTTATGATGCAGTTGTCTGATGGCGTCTATTTTTTTTTTTTTTTTTTTTGCAGCAGCAGCAGCAGCAGAAACGTTGTTCTTTAAAAAACTTAAGTGTTTTTTGGGCATTCTTTTAAAGTTTTGGGTAGCTGCTTTTCTTAATTTTACAGAGCATGAATTATTTGTTGATAAAAAAAGCATCTTCTAAATATAAAAAGACATTAGTATAGTCATCAAGTTTATCATAAAACATTTAAGCCTCACACATTTAATTCTACTCTTGAAATATAACTTCACCAATAATATTAACTAAAACCAAGTTACAAAATTTGATAAAAGGTTAAAAATACAAATATACTTATTATTTTATAATAAAATGTAATAAATTGAGATAGGTGTAAAATATATGATTGTTGTACCATTCAAGGGATGAAAAGAAACACTTTTTTCTTTTCTCTTCTTCTTCACCCCTCCATTTGTAGGTAAAAAGAAGAAGAAGAGAGTAATAATATTCTTGTAACTACAGAAGGAACGGCTTTGCAGAATGCCAATAATTTTTGTATACTATGGACATGTATCTGAAGATGGAAGAAATTGTACTGCCTTAGATCCGGCAAAAGTGCTGGAGATCGTTCTTGAGTCTTGCAACAAAAAATTTCGGAAACAAGTCGCTGAAATACCTGAGTGAGCACTAATTTTTAAGTAAATTCCTCAGTACACATTTAAATATTTTTGAAAAATGCAAAGATTTGATCTGAAAACCTTGTATTTAATATGTCACCTTTGAATGAAATACAAAATAACGTCATTTGTATTTACTTAGTGTAACTTTGTATTACGTATGTTGATATGCATAGTTTTAATATCCTGTTTCTTTGAATTTTTGCTAAGTACATATCACAAGGATGAAAATTAGAAATTAAGCATTATTATCGGTATATTTGATTATTTGAAGAACAAAGAAGAAGAATTTTATTAAGTACATTTATACTTGATTGCTCAATACTTAAAGATCTCTACTCCAGAATAAAATAATAATTATGATAGCTGAGAAATTAAATAAAAATTGTTCAAGTTGCCAACAACAAAGAAACTCACATCCTAAAAAATACTGAAGATTTACAAGCAAATTATATACGACCATTATATATACTCCCATTTTTATATTAGACAATAAGCGTACACACTCATAATTTCATAAATAACTAGCTTTACTCAAAAAAATGAGCACCCTGAAAACTATTATATAGAGTTGAACAATAATAGTAATTGCGTCATTTAATTTTTGTATCTGCTTATTAACTATTCAATTTATTTTGCAAATGTAAATATTAATGAAAATGCTAAAAATAACTGTATGAATAAATATCGATAAAAAATAAATCCTTAAATTAAAATAAAATTAGCAAAATGAGTTGTTCTACAAGAAGATAAAATCTGTTATGGTTATAGTAGGGATGGGACGTTTAATTGGAATCAGGTGTATTTTCAGAAATCGGCATCCGGAAAATATTGTTTGATTTCCAAAAATCGTTTATTGTTTTTTTTTTTAATTTCAAAAAACCAAGCCCCCCAGTAAATATAAAATTCTGTGGACGCCCATCCACTTTTTTAACCATTATTTCTAAAAATTGGAATCGGAATTTTTTTCAGATTTGATCCATCCCTAGCTTATAGTAAAAAAAATTAAATGTCTGCTAGTGATAATACATATTTTGAAATATTCATTACGTTATATTGGTGTTTCAAATTAGGAAACATCATTTTTGACAAGGTTGCGTGTATTATGTTATATAATAGCTGCAATATTATAACTATAAATATATATACGGTTTCTACTACAGAAGACCAAACCGGCCTTTCTAAACGTACAGTTATAATTGGTATAGTTTTTTGAAATTCTCAAAGGATAAAGTTTTTGAGTACATTTTTGATCATATTATTGAGCTGTATCCACTATAAGTGTCTGTACGCGTACATTGATTGAAGAGAAAACACAGAACAGTAACTATTACTTCTCTGAACCTCTGATAATCAGACAAAAAAATAAGGAGTTGAGTACTGGATAAAAGGTAAGAATAGATCATGTTATTGCTGTACAAAGATTGATTTTATTTATCTCAATAGGTGAAGTACAATATTGGATGTTTATCGAAAGCGGACTTAAAGATATTATAGCAAAAATCTGCTTGTTATTATAGATATATATCTAAACGTCTATCTTACTTTACTTTTTTTATTTAAATATTATGAAATAAATAAAACTTTATATATATATAAAATTGTTATTTTATTTATATCAGGGTGGTGGAAGTGGTCAGTCAAAAATATTGTGGGTTTATATAAAAAAATATAAATTTGTACCATTCATTCTTAGCTACTTCGTTGATTCATACTCATTCAAATAAAAATTAGAAAAATAAAAATTTGTAGATTCTAATTCATTAACTTCCTATATCCATACTTTTCTATATTACAGCATATTTAATATGTAATTGAGTGTAAGCAAAAAAGTTCTTTGTATGGAAAGAAAGAGAGAGGAAAAAAGGAAGAATAATTAAAAAGAGAAAGTGATTATGGTAGGTTTTAGTAAACGTGCCCAAAAAATGATTAAATATACGAATTAGGAATTTAGGATGTTACACCCCAGGTAGTTTCGCCGTGGGAAGTTCTGCCCTGAGGAGTTTCGCCATGCAGAAGTTTCGCCCTTATACATATGTTACAGCATAAACGTATCTTTCACATATAATTTAAGATATGAATCCCCCCCCCTCTCCCCATCGAAGTCATTATTAGTGCATTTTTGCAGTCATTATTGTAAAATGTGTGCATTTAATTCAATTTTAATATATTTTAAGAAAAGAACATATCAAGCATGCACCTTTTTATAAAGAGTTCAAACCGACTGCTAAAAACCGTTCTACTTTCTATGAGAGAAAAAAAGAAGAAACTCTATAAACAAATAAATAGTCATGAGATGAACTCTTAATTCATCATATCTTACAGAAGCTCGTTGATGGGAGGTTTTTCAGGAAGGACCCCTACCAATAAGGAGTACAACAGATCTGTCACCAGGAATCGCAACATGAACTTGTCAGTGAAGCAACAAATCACCATCAGTGATCAGATCAATGACTCAGACTGGTCCACAGGGCCTCTTCTTATCGCTCAAGGAGGCTGTGGCTCTTTTAGATAGAGATTATCTCCGTGGAAACCCTAAGTATCACATAAGCAACATGTGTCTTGTGTAGTATCCCGAGGACGTGCTTCACAAAACTAAGTAACTTGCATCTGTGCACGTTTTGTTCGTCTTCATCCAGGAGGGGCGTGTCAAGCCAAACATAAAGCTCGGATTTTAGAGCATCTCAACTCTTAGATCTGTGGCTCAAATAAAAAGGTTCCAACAAGAGTGATCACCTTAACATAGGCTCCCTGAGACAACGCAATGAATCTTCCTTTCCTCATTCTTCATCTATTTTGGACAATCAATATAGTTTTAAAATTGATTCAGAACTAATTCATCTTCCTAAAATGCGTCATTTAGGACTTAAATCCATACACATCTTGTCATTCCATCGTTAGTTCTTGAAATGTAATTGCATCGTTTACAGTGGACTCCTATTAGGAAAATGTATTAATTTTTATTTACTTTTTTCTACTCGAATGCAGTTTTGTTTATTAATAAAATGATTTATTTTTAAATGCTTGTTTCTATAGTTTGTACTATCCAGTAATAGAATTATTTAAATAGAACTTGCGTTATGATCTCAAAAAAAAAAGTTAAAAATGCTAGATGACTTAGTCAAAAGTTTTTTTCCCCAAACACAATTATATATTGATATATAAAATCCCTTTTGGCATACTCAAAAACGTCTCTGTTAAGTTATCCAATTAACACTGGAAGCTTAGAGTACGGTCGACCCTGATCTTAATCCGTGAAAAGAATTTTGATGATGATCGTTGCCACTCTCATCCTATTTAATTTAATCATTTCAAGCAATAAAGTATTAGAAATACTCACTTTGTATGTCAAAATGTCTAACAACTTCTTCAATAAAAGACTAAGAAAGAACTTATAAAATTAAAATCATCCCTGTACCAACACTTACTCTGTCTATGTTCATTCAAAATTATTTATTTGTCTTCCTTCTTCCTCTTTTCCCTCAGCTTAAGTACACTGGTAAAAAAACGGTTCGAATTCATTGTAATAAGAAACAACAATTAGTTTGTATTAATTACTTAAATACCATAATTTCATATTTAACTACAAAGGACTTCAAGCTGAAGTAAAGGAAGACCTAAAATTATATGGGGAAAATACATTTATGCTATGATTAAGGGTGATAATTTTGGTAAGAATAGAATAGCGTGCGAGGAGGAAGGAATAAATACGTATGGCATCATTGTTTAAATAGTATACATCTTCTTCTATCAATCATGAACGTTATCATTCCTGCCTATATTATTCAATATTAGTATGATATTAGATGATGATAGTCGATAGAGAACTGAATAAAATGCTTAAAATAACGTTGCCTTCTGTCTGGATTTCTGAAAATGGAGGCCCAGGAATTTGGAAATACTTACCGGCCGAGAAACAGATGGCTTGTTGGATTTGTCGATATAAATGTGCTTTTAGTCCTCTTTAAACTATTCATAATAATCTCAATAAAATTTCTGCATTACCATCGTTGAACTGCTACGAAATTATATTAAGCTAGAGCCATTCCGATCTAAATTGACCAATTTCCTATTAGAAAATCCAGCTTACCATGAATTGCGAGACCTAGCCTGTGTTGAAGATTCAATTTATAGAAATAGCCCCTTTGTAAATTGTGAAGTTGAGAGAATTTTCAGTATGTTTAGATTCATCCACACCAAATTACGATCAAAATTATCAGTATTTACTGATTTCGAAATTGACCTCTCAATTTTGTACTGTCTAACAGTAAGTATTCATTTTTTTAAATCTAATCATAAAATAAAAAAACAACTGCTGAAATGGTTACAACAACGGGGGTAGTAGCTTTGGATGGTTCGCAACTAGTTTGTCTGACACTAGTTTCTTCACTTAAAGACTAACAGATTCAAATAAAAAAATTAATTTAATCGAATAAAAAGTATCGGCGATAACAAAGGAATAATAAGTGTTAATATAATATATCTCTTGGGGTGTTAATAAGCCAGTTCACTTGTGGAATATTAACAAAGGCGTCCGCAGGGAATACGCTGGAGAAGCTGTAGCCCTTTTCCTCCAAATTAATGAAAGATTATTTGCCTTTTAAGAGACTTTTTTTGTTGAGGATTAAAAAATTTTCTTTTTATATAAGAGGTCATTCGGGAAAATTATGCAGCAGAACCAAAAATTTAATTTTGAATTATTTGTTCTTAGCTGTTGGTTTTCGAAAAAAAATTAGAAAAAATTAAATATTTGAAGCTTTTTTTTTTCATTTTTTTCCCTAAAAAATTATTTTTATGTGAATAATTGTAAATTTTTGGAAGTTTTTTTTTAAATTTTTTTCCAGAGATAATACTTTTTTGTCAACATTTGTAAATATTGGAATATTTTAACACTTTTAATTTTTTTGAGAATATGGCTTATTAACATTTTCTTCTTAAGAATTTTTAGTAGAAATTTTAAATTCTTAGATTTTTTTCCAAAAAAAAATTCCAAAACCAAGCTCCCCCGCCCCCTTCAAAATATACTCCTGCAGACGCCTTTGGCTAACTTGATCCACCACAATCTTGAGAGAAACACTGCTTTAATAATATATAAAATAACTCCCCCAGAAATCCTCAGTAGTGTTACTCTCCGTTTTTCAAGAGTACACTCACACGTATTTACTCAATACTTAGATGTTATTTCCCCAAGAATGAAACAATAATTATTGCAGCATGAAAAACAATTGTTCTTATTGCCAAGAGCGAAAATACTTCTTGGCTTAGTGGCACCAGGCTTTATCTCAAAGTTTTTGTTGCCTTCATAATCTTGGTATGAACCCCTTAGAGTAGGAGACGATGTAGTAGATCTTGTCATAAGTCATTTCCACTTCAGGAAGTACTGATATACATTTTCTTGGGACTCCATCTCAGTTGTCCTTGGTCGGATGAAGAATTTGCATGATAAGAAATGTTTGAGGTTATTGCTCTAACAGTTGATATCTGGGAGAAAAATCACCAAAAAATTTAGTATGTAAATAAAACTTTTCTAAATTCTGAATAAAGATTCGTTGGGATGCGCTAGAGTTTAGATAAATCAGGAATTTAAGTTAAGTGAAGATTAAAAACACGTGGTGAACAAGAAAAATACAGACGGGTTTTTTTTTCGGTCTTTTAAAGAAAGTAAGTTTTGTGATTAGAAAATGTAATCAAAATATATGATTATATCTATGGAATCCAACATAACTTTTATATTATTATTTAAAAAGTATCCAGTGTTGCACAGAAAAACGTGTACTGTTCAATGAATATTAATTTTCTCATTAATATAGGAAGGTTTAGTGAGAATTTTTTAACATTGTAGATATTTTGTGCATAAACAAACTATAAAAAAAATTTCGTCATCTCGCCATCATAAGTGAGCAAGAAGCCAAAAGCCAGTGCATCTCAGACCTCCCAGATACTGAATTTGACATTACACCTGTTCAAATTTTAATTTTTTGTTCAAATATTTTAGTAATAAACTTTTTTCCGTTCTTCAAGGTCTATAGAAACTAAATATACCAGTCATTGGATTTTCGACAGTGGCAATGCTTGCCACATGGCCCTTGAAGATTTATTGTTGGTGGTCCCAGTTTTTTTAATTAAAACTATTAATGGTGAGTCATCCATAGTAACACTAATCTGGCCCTCTTCCATGATAATCGAACTTTTATTAGGAAATAACCAATATGTACTCTTCTGCAGATGAATATTTATTTTATGATTAATTTAAGTATTATTTCTGGAAAAAAAGCTTGAACTGAGACTTACGACATTTCTACACGTTATTTCTTCGCCAATATTGAAGTTTGCATTTTAAGGATATATATTTTACAAAGAGATGACTAAGTTTACTAAAAATGCTGTGGTATACTAGTACCTATTACATGTATTGTTATGTCAGTCCTTAATTATACGATCTAGTCCAGTCTTAAGCCCGGTCCTATAAGTCCTTGGGCCGGTATTTAAGACTGTCGGCCCTTGGGGCTGTCAGTAATGGTACTGATTAAAAAAATGTGTTATTAAGTTGATGGATGTCATCAAGGAACGAACATTATAAGTTTTAGTACTGATATGCAGGACTGAACAGTAGTCTTCAGTCCTAAGTAAGGACTGGCACAACACTAATGGCATGTAGAAATTGGTATAAAATATCGTTATAAAAGCCAATCATTTATATGTAGATAACTTTAAACATTGTGGAGAAATAATATGACAATAATAGTCTGGGAGTACATAACTATTGGTATCATTGATATATTTTGCTATTTATCAGATAATCTCGGGGTTTTTGTGAGTTTCTTTTGGATGAAGGTTTCTTGATACAATAAAGGTAACAACGTCTCATAATTTATAATTCTAAAAATATAATTCTTGTTCTTTTAGAAAAGTATGTAAATGCGTGTAGTGCTCATTAAAAATTATGAATAATGTTTGATAGCAATTTATTTAACTATATTTGTTAGTTTGACTGAATTAATAGTAGACGGAGGATATTACAACGAATTCTTTTTTTTCCTTTAATACGAATAAAAATGATTCAAACTTTGGGAAAAATTTAAAACGTTCATTAAAAAAAAAGTAACATGTTGATACCCTATAATTTGAAATACGTATCTAATATGCGGCCGTCTAATCTTTTTATTCTAGGTACTCTTTTTAGATATGAAACAAATCCAATTGATAAGATAACCAAATATTCTGTAGAATGACTAATTTTGTAAAGAATTTTTGTATTTTTTTTTTACATAACCTTAATATCTACATAATTTTATAGATACAAATGAAAGAACAGGGTTCGACAGGAAAACCTTGACTTTGAGCCTCTTGTCCATCATGACCTAAGTTAGAAGGTGGTGTGGGGCCTTCTCCAATCTAAACATGAACACTGGATCCTTCTGTAAACTGTTCCCTCCATTTCCTGCTTTCCTGGAGAGGTCGTATCCATCGTTTTTCATCTTAGCCACATTGAAAACTAGGCCCCTATAACACTTCACAATGTCCAATAGACCTTGTCAAATTTTAACTTCTTTTTTTTCTTCAAACCTTTCATACTTCACTTTCTTCCGTTCTCCAAGGCCTATAGAAACTAAATATACCAGTGATTTGAATGTTGTACTACGGCTATGCCTACCGCATGGTCCTTGAAAATGTATTGTTGGTGGCTCTAAAAAGGAAAAAAAACGTGATTGTTTGTATTCTTTTGACTATAGCTTCGCAACGGCTTATCGTATTGATATGGGTCTCAAATTAAAGCTAATAAACGGGGCTTTAATTTTTATTTATAATTTATTAACCCTTTCTTTGTGCCCATTGGTGAATTATACCAAGATATTTAAAAAAAAAATTATATAGTAAAATTTATCCATGGACACAAATACTGGACTAGATCCAATAGTTCAGGACTGAGATAACACTACATGTAATAGGTACGTGTATACATTAGTATTTTTAGTATACTTTATCCTCTTTTAGTAAAATATATATCCTTAAAATGTAAACTTTATTATAGAATTCAAACAAAATAGGACATTTTAGAGCAGAATTTATGGTATTTTGCCATTCAAATTATACCATCTGGTATATTATTTTTTTATATTTGGTATTTTTTTAAAGAAAACAAACAATCTAATGACTAGAATATGCTTATGATATCTCTTAACTTCAAAAATTGACGAAGATATAGGCTGCAGATATATTGAAAGTTAAATATCTCAGTTCAAGCTTTTTCCAGAAATGATACTTAAATTATTCATGAAATAAATATTCATCTGAAGAAGAGTATATATTGGTTATTTCCTAATGAAAGTTCCATAATTATTATTGAAGGGGGGGATTTTTAGTATTACCCCGGATGACTCAACATTAATAGAGCCGATAAACACAACTACTGTAAAAATTATTGGGCCCCAGGCCCACGTTAATTACAGCCCTGTAGATTAATAGGCTATAAATATAGGTGTATTGAGGTCGTTAGTATTGTGTCGCTCATTATTTAGGAGCGAGGTCCAGTCCAGTTAAGTCCAGTATCTCTAGTCCGTCTTTTGAGAAGGTAAAATTGATTCTTCGTGACGTCATTGATCGTGTTTTTCCTTTTTAAGAATAAATTTATTATATAACTGAGTAAAAATACAATATAATCGTACAATATAACGTAATAATGAAAACATGAATATTTTTGGAGGAAATTAGCAAAATTCTTAATACAAATCTCATATATCTTACTTGGCTTAATAAACCAGTCCTAAGACTGGACTGGAACAAATAAATAAGGACCAACACAACACTAACTGTCGTATATGTTAGTTGAAATTCTAAGCACTGTACTATGTGGAAAAAAAAACAAGTAAAATTGACATGATAGTCCTACCAATTTGATGAATATTTGAGATTAAATATACGTATGATGTATTATTAAACTAGCTACAAAAAGCTATGAGAGTAACTTATAAAATGAAATATAATCAACATACTTCGCGATATATTCTATATAATTTTTAAATAGATATTATTCGCATTTCTTTATGATTTGTTTTGTTTTTTAGAAAGCCTTGTTGTCGTTCACCTTTTTTAATCGCTCAGTTCCCTTTAATCGTTTATTTTTCGAATTCGTTTAGTTCCCTGAATCGTTCACCTTGAATTCGTTTTGATGTTCACTTTTTGAACAACTCTTCGTATCTTTCTCAACAAATTCATATTAATGAAACGCAATTATAATAAATCTGGAAATTTCCAAACTCATTAATACATGGGCCGTCATACTACGGCTCACAGAACACATACGCCCTTTTGATGTGTCCCCAACCCATTTTCCATCTCACTACATACACTGGCCCATTATTGATTATGAATTGTTGAAATTATTTTGGATTGAACTAGTGAGTGTAGCTGATTTCCTTCGTCTTATAAAATATACCTATTTAAATTTAAGGTTATTGCAAAATTACTATTATTAATTCCCTTTAATTTCGAATTAATATTTTCTGATTGATTCACCCTTTTTGCTATGGAAACGCGTTCTTTATGTACAAAACTGACTTTCTGGACCGAAAAATATACTAATTATTAAAATATTGAAACGTCTAAAGTATTCCCAAGCATCTGAAATAAAGTCATGAATACTCATGACTTTATCTGTGAGAAAATATATCGACCAAAAGAAATCGAATACAATTTGGATAATAAAAGATATTGAAGAAAAAAATAGGAATCTGGGATAATTTATTCTAAATAAACAATTAAAAGTGTATTTTTTTTAGTTTCAAGTTCACTTTTTCAATTTGTTCATCGTTTAAATCCAAAATCCTTTTAATTTTCATTCATTTTTTCTTCAAAAACGCTTCATTATTCCGAGAAGGCTAAAGCTTCTCCAGCCCACCACCTGTAGAAGCTCCTGATGAATCATTATCACTTATAATTATTATTTTTTGTGACAAACTGTCCTTTTGGTAATATGCTTACGCCAAAGAGTCATAATATTTTAGTTTCAATTAAACACCAAGTAAAAGCAAGAAATTAAAAGACTGCCTATTTGAGGCAATCTATAAATCTCCAGAATAATTTCATTTATTTATCTCCACAACAACATGTGGAAAAGCACATAGTTTCTTTATTTACTTTCCTTTATCTTTATTGTCTTCCAGGTCTACTTAGATAAGGAAAACTTACATCGCAAATCTCAACAGAAGAGTTGAAGTCAGTTGTGAGCTTCTCGTGCTTTAGCATATATATCAAGGCTTGAATACTTTAAATAACATTATCATACAACCTCTTCCAACGCTGTTGTCCAAAATGAAGATCGTTTTATTTACTTTTGCTTCCATTCTTTTGGTTCATTGTAATTTTAAGAAAAGGATTTATATAAATATTGAAATTACAATTGGTTTTTCTTTCAATTAATGTAGGTTTCAGTCTTTCTTCTGCACTCTCTTGCTATAAATGTGAGAAAGATGGCAAGTGTGAGGATCAAGGAACTAAAGAAAAATGTAATAACGATGGAACTAATTGCTACTATACAATGACTGGTAAGTTTATTATATATTTCCTTCAAGTTAAATTTCATGTTCAAATATCAATAGGTGATTCTAATAAAATTAAGGGGTGTAAAGCCGACAAGAAGGAAACTGAAGCCCCTCAACTGAATGGATTGAAGGATTTAAATCCCACTAAAACTATGAAATGGGATGGTTGTTTTGATATAACCAAGCAGGCTGATAACAAACAGGCCGTAAGTAAAGACATCTTCCATGGCGAAATGAATTAAGTATATAAATTCGAAACTAATATATATATTTGTGTTATAGTATAAAACCTGTTTCTGCTCATCCGAAAATTGCAATATAAATGATGTTATCAAACCTGACATGGTAATTTCAACTGGAGAAAAGGGAGACCGAAAATGTTATACTTGTGGAGATCTATCCACAAATAAGCCATGTAAGGAAGAAGAAATTACAGATAAGGAAAAAACTCTCAAAGATTGTGACACCGGGAACTGCTTCATTGTTGAGTCCAGTAAGAGCAATGCAAAAATTGAATAATCATATTATACTTTACATGTTTAATTATTTAGAGAGAACTAAACCCGCTGATCCAGTGACAGAAGTTTACAAGGGTTGTATGAAAAAAGACTCTGAAACGACATATGCCTACGGCTCTCTGAAATTTGATGATAAAGAGATAGTAAGAATCATTTTATTTAAATTTGCATTAGGGCGGTTTGTTTATAATTTTTTCGATTATGGGTAGTTCGAAAAACTTGTGGTATAGTAACATTACCCTAGAATGTCATTCTTTGGTGGTAAAGCATCTGGTAAAAAGTTTAAAAGGAGCTTAAAGTTATTTATTTCGTCACTAAAAATTAAATTGCAGCATTAACCATTATTTTGTAAGAATTAAGTTACTATGGGCGTTATACAAAGCATTAAAAAAGATGTGCGCTATATGTGGATCATCAAATTTTCATAACTATTTTCTCTTTTTTTGTTCCATGGGACAAATTTGAGAATAAAACTGTTTTAACATTCCTGTAGGTTAAAACAATGTCTATCAAAATTACTTAATGCAAAATAACTAAAAATGTCTTTTTATTCTCTATTTACAAAATAAAAAGTTTGACAGCATGACAACTTTTCCGCACAAGCTGTAATCCAAATTCAAAAAAAAGTTATAAATCAAACTGCTCTAACTTTAATATATAATGTATTTTCATAAACTCGTTTCTTTTTTCTCTATTTTTGCTAGTTTCAAGGACACTATTACGTTTGTAACAAGAATAAATGTAACTACGATAAAAAGTCCTGGGAGGACTCTAGTGTTGCCGGACTTACGTCCTCATTTGTTCTTATTTTCGCGGGATTAGTCTCGTATCTCATGTTTAACTAAAAAAATGGAGACTTGGGGATTTGGTATAGAAAATAAATTCTCATCATTGTTCAAAGTTAATTTTGTTATGTTTCCATGTAGAAAGTTATAGCAACACAAATAAATCTTCATTGTAGCCACTGTAAATTATACCAGCATCGAGAAAATAAATATACATATTGTATTAATTGAATTTGTCAGCCTACTAAAATTTGAGCTCTTGCTGTAAATATCTGAATACATGTAAAATATAATGCAATAGTAATTTCGTAAATGAAATGAAAGGATTTTAAACAGTGATATGAAATAAACCCTCTAGGTAAAATTAAAAGACTCGTGGAAAAGAGCGGACACTTAGTACAAGAAGATCATTAGGTTTTTGGTTTTTTTCTTGATAGGCTTAAAATTATCAGCTGTAATATGATCGATTTGTATGGTCTTGGATGGGTTTTAACTATTATTTCATTGGCTTAATTTAATTATTTGTTGGATCATGTAATTAAACAATATGGCTCTTTAACCAGTTTATCTAGGAAAGAAGGAGGGAATATATTTGATTTGATATATATTAATCTCTTTTCTGTGTATTTTTTTTATAACTTTACATTATTCTGCTCGTCTCTTTACGAGCATGTGGGAAGATGAGAAATCAAATCAATCATCAAACGAGGCGTTGCGTTTCCTGTGTTTATGAACCATTTAAAGGCATGTACTACCTGTGCGTTTAGCAGGTACAAATAAAAATATAGAAGTGCTTTTTACATATTATGTATAGATGAACAGATTATATACTTTAATATATTTATGTAAGAATGTAGATTCACACTCTGTAATTTTTTTTATGGAAAGTACATAATTTTATAAATAATATTGAATGGGTGTATACTTTTGTACTATATGAAATAAATAAAACATTATTTGTTACAATTAGCCAATAATTGTAATACATTTTGCATAATGGTACTGTTAAATGTGTACTGCAGTGTAATAAAAATAAATCTGCTACAGATAAAAAGTTTCTAAGATAATCGGTTATGAAGATGGTTACCTTTCCAAAAGACATAAAGTGAAGGAAGTTGTGGATCAATGCCATCAAACGTGCTAATTGGAATGCAGCCAAAGGATCAAGAGTTTATAAATTAATATAATTAACTATTTTTTTACTATGAATGGGATATCAAAATTAAATTAAGGGGCTGTTTCAAACAGATGTCACTGGGCTTTATATTTTAATTTTTTGTACTTAAATTAATATGCTTTAGACTCATTTTGAGAATAATGTTTCTGAAGAAGTTTACAGAAAGACAGTCAATTTTGCTACTTAATGCAATTATCTCTTAGTATTTGAAAAATAATATGATATAAAAAACCAAAGCTCACGTTCATCTTGAACATTTTATTTAGAAATCTATATCATGTATTCAAACGTTCATTTGCCAAGAGAAATTCACCTATTCGTCTTCTTGCCTAAGTCTCCTTGTTTCTTCTGAAAAAAATTTCTAGATAAGTTTTGAATGATTATCATACTCATTTAGTCGATAATGTAAAATAAGTTCAGTCCTTAGAATCAGTCACTTTTGTGGTTAAGAACTGACTCACGAAGATAACGAAGAGCTCAATCGTATTGGATTAAGAATTTTCAGGAAGTGCATGACTGAATTTATTTAATTCACGAATTCCTCCTTGACACGTAGTAACGGATGATTAACTTAAATAGAATTCTTTGGCTGAAATTAATTCCAAGGAGCTTTGAGGATAATGACTAACATTTCTTCTCATGAAAGTCAATATAATTTTTTTAAGGAAATATTCCTTTTTAGCTCATAAATAAAAGCAACAACAACAGACGAAAATATATCAAGATTTTTTCTGTATACAGTTTATAGAAATCTAACCATAATGTGTATCCGAGTCCTCTGATCCCTGGTGGAATGGAAGGAAATGTCGATATTTTAATCATTTATAGTTAATTTTAAAACATTTTTTAGTTAGGTACTTTTACATTGTATCAATTTAAGTATTATTTTTTTTCTTTATATCATGGGATTATTCAATACATACAATATGATTACATCCAGATGCCCCTTTTAAATTTATTTTTGTATATTGAAGTCTATTTCAACTATATTTTTATCATTAAGTTAGAATTGTAATTATATATTTTATGATCCATTGGTTGTGGCTAAATTCAAATTGATTCGTGCACTTGTTTGAATATTATAATATTAGCCAAGCTTAGGAAGAAGGTTATCGACATTATTTTGATTTTCAAATTATACATAGAATTTCATAATTTAGGAATATGAAGTGTACCAGAAAAGTGATGAAGAAAAATTATAAGAGCTCTTAAAATAATTGATTAGAAATGGATATGACGCTTTTTGATCCTATTATTGAGAGTGAAAATGAGAATTCAAATGAAAATAATATTTATGCAAGTCTCGATATAATTTTCTTATTTCTATAAAATAACTTATTGTTTTTTCTTATTGTATATTACTAAAAATCGTTCACTCTCCATTTATATGTATAATAATTTATAGTACTCCCTGAATGCATAAATGCAGAGTTTATTTCTTCCCACGTCGTTGGTACCTTTATTGTATCCCGTAACTTTTCCCCGAAAAGAAACAGAGAAAGGACCCAAAATTATCTGGTCGTTAGCCAAATAAGTTAATCATACCAACTGCTGTTTTTCTCTTAATTACTACCTGACTATAAGTGTCCTATTATTTCTTCATAATTATTAAAATGAATTACGCTCATATATTTTCATAATATTAAAATTCAAAACATTATTGTATTTAATACTCTTCTATAATATTGCTTAGTAATTTTTAAATTAAAAGCGTAGCTATATATTTATATTTGTATATGATAGCCAAAATGTATCCATAGAAATAATAAAATGGTCAATATATAATGCCTGGGATAATGTGAAAAATGCACCGGCAATCTATAAAATTTCCAATAGAGTGGTCAATGGTTCTGTTAACTTTATTTTCATAGTCAGGTGAAATGATTATGGATAACTTTATTATTAAACAATTCAATGCTAAGCAATTTGATCATTAAGGATTTGATTATGATACAATTTTGTAGCAAGCAATTTGATAATCAAGTACAAGGGTGTCCAACTTGTGGATTGCAGGTAGTATTGCTCCAAGTCTAACGCTTAGATGTGGCCCACTACTTATTCCCACTTCAAGTAGTATTTTTTTGAAAAATTTTGATCTCTCCAGTTTGGGGCTTAGCTCAGAGAATAATGTGGATGCTCACCCCTGCATTTCAAAATGACTCAGCCATTGATATAATTCGGCAAAATATACATAAAAAGTTCTTTTTTAGAAATTAAATGACCTTCCTCAATTTTAGGAGAACGCGTAATCACAAGAGATATTTTAACCGTCCATAATTTAAATTGGGAATAATTGCTCAACGATGGTAGAATAAGATTTCCACTTGTTAATACTTCAAAATATTATTCAATGCCATGCCCGTGGCACGTTAAGATGGTCCCCCTAAATTTTGATGCAGCTGTGAATGACTCCAGGAGCTCCATAGTAAGCGTTTGGGCCTCCCTATGGGATGGAAAAGAAAAATAGTGTCTTCTCTGAGGGGAATAAATGATGATAAAAAGTTTACCGTGCAGTTACAAATCTCCACAAATTGTATTAAATATACTAGGCCCTGCAAGGACTGTGAAAAACTATATAATAACACATTTCATGCGTTTGTGGACTGCCCTGCTATCTATATCCTAAAGTATTTTGTATCTATATATCTAAAGGGCTGAGGAATGGGGAAGAAAAGAAGAAATGTTAAAGGTCTTCTTCTTTTTGGAATTTCAAAGAAGAAGGGTAGAACTTCTGAGGTAACAAGGGCTCTTGACTTTAACATAATTGTAAATCCCTCATCGCTAGCCGACTAACTATCAGCCTATTCGGGAGGATGAGTTGAGAGGTTTTATCTTGGCAGCTTCAGCCAGCTATGTCTCTATCGCAATGAACATTCCTCAATCAGGATGTGATGTATGAAATTTTGCAGGGGAAGAAATTCGGTATCTTCCATCAACTTTGCTGATTCATCGAAGCATTCTAAAAAGGGTTTTAAGAAATATTTATCATAATTGTTAATTTGCATGCTTACTGTTTTGTTTTTTTAAAGATTGATATTTAGAATATTAGTTGAAATTTTACCCCGGAGCATTACGTATAAACTATAATGTTTACCTATGTACTTTTTTACGCCATTACTCCAGTTTATTTATAGATTTATGTTCTATATAATACATAACCCAAATAAGAAGTTTGAAAAAAAAAAATGTCACAATATTATCAAAACGAGTAGAACACTCATAATACGTACAAACATTGAGAAAATATTTGACGTTATCTCGTATTTTCGGAAACTCTAACAGGTTGCCAGGGTTTTTTTACGTAGTTTGGCCTTGAAAAATTAGATATGCGCTTTTTTATATTTGCTCTAAAATTGAAATAAATTTGTATTTCATAGTTTTGTTTTATAATGCCATTTTTCAAGAAACTTAATTGAAAATGCGCCCCATTTCAAGTGTCAATACGGGCCATTATATTAAAAGGTTAGACATCTTTGATCTAGTACATTTTCATTGAGATTTATATTGTATTCAAACCATGTATACTAAAAATTTGAAGGAGAATTTCCATTTTATTTTGCAAAATTATCCCGCCCAACAGGTTGTACAGTTTGATAGCTGGTCCCTAAGGTGGATCAAAATCTATCACCGCCGCTATCCTGAGTATCAAGGACCCCTGCTAATGTCCTATGATACATTCATGGCTGTTGTGATCCATGTAGCTGAGAATAGATCATATAGATTAGGGGCAAAAGTAATGTCTTAAAACGGTTCAATGTAGGAAAGTAGTTAGCGACTTGCAATGACTAATTCACCATTTAATTTAGGATTGCAGCATGTTATGCTATTATGAAACGGTGGTGTTCCTTTTTGCATATAAATTTATTTATTTTGAGTCTGTTCAATTGCATCATTGAACACCTTGTTCATTTCCATCCTACAGAGTTGATGAAGTTAGTCGCAATGTAACTTCCTTCTCTCTGGGAACTTCATCAACAATGAGGAATGGCTCTTTGCGATGTTCAAACTGATTTCCTACATTGAGCTTTTTTAAGACATCATTTTGTCCCTAATCTATATTATCCGTTCTCTGCCAAATGATCACAACAGCTAAGAAGTAGTGGGAATCAGTTTTTCCACGGTCGATACTTGGAACTTGGACTTTGACGCACCTTTCTACCTTATTCTCCTTTAACTGCCTGGAGAAGATTTGCATCATGATATGTGTTTATTATTCTTGCTTGTGATAGCTCCTCTCTGTTGTACTTGGCCGTTAATCATCTTTATTATACCTCATGGCAACACTGGAAGGTTTTGAAGAGTGGCATTTAAAGCTGCAGATAGAGCAATTTTGTCCTCCGGATACTTATTACTGACACATTACCCTGATCATGTATCAACGGTTGTTTTCTCTGGTCTATTTTCCAGGCATCTCTAATATATACTACCCCGTGGTTATATAACACTCTTTGGATAAATATAAGCCTTTCGTCCTACCTTTATCAGTTGGCTATGCATTGCTTGTTGTGAACTTCACCCAATACAAGAGTAAAAGCTGTAATTGTTGGGATACTGAACAGACCACTGTCCATCAGCAACTGACTTGTCTTGTTGTCACGATTCCATATCATAAGAATGTCTTGAATATCTCCATTAGCTCTTTCATATTATTCCAGAGGTTGTGAGTGATGTTGGCTTCCATACATAAGGTCACTTACACACCCTGCGAGCTGAGGTTTATTATAGACTATTAGAAGGTGCCCTTAATGACCAGTATTTCACTTGCACATGCCATGGTCTGGAGAGTATTATGGGATATTAAAAGGGGTCTTTATTGCTCAGGGAAGCTGTGGCGTTGGGTAATGATCCACTTGTTGAGCCTTTTAGTTTTTTTTGTTTTTTTTCACAACCCATGTATATTATAGGGTATTAAAACAGTCTTCAAATATCAGGGAAGCGGTAGCGGTGGGTAATAATCCACGTTTTGTACCATTGGTTCCCTTGCCCACCCTATGGGCTGGGGCGTATCATTGGATATTATAAAGGGTCCATGATACCCAGGGTAGCGGTGGCAATATATTTTGATTCCCTTTGTAAACAAGTAGTTAATTAGAGTAACCCGTGGCCCGGGCTTATAAAATATTTTCAAATGGCTCATTGATACTCAGGATCGGGGTGGTGATAGGTTTTGATCCGCCTTTGGGACAATTTTTCCACCTATACAACCTGTTCGCCAATGTATATTTTGTAAAATAAAATGGAGTCTCTTTTAATAATTTAATATCATATTATGGCTCAATTGTCTGAATAAAATATAAATTTCAATGAAAAGGCACAAGATCAGGGATGTTTAACCTTTTAATATCATTGCCTTGTCACTTAAAATATTTTATTGGGTCTCAGAACTTATTAACTTAAATTTCATTTTGCAAAATGCCAAATTTTCTACATTGCCCGTAACTTATATATGTAGCGACCTGTATCTTCAGGTGAGTTCATTCTAATGAACTAGGTTTATTATTATTACTAGTATGTACCTTTAGATAGAAAAAATATTGAGTACTTATTTACAAATCATAGTGTGTAGTTCCTTTATTGGTGACCCCGACAACAAATCTAATACCTCCTACCACCCGTTTACATGATCCCAAAAATCCTGACCTTGAGACAACTGCACTCCAGCAGTCAAATACCTCCTCTTGAGTAAATTCAACAAGGCACAACACTCCTTGTGACCAAATCGGGTGTTCAGAATTTTGCCTTCCAAAGTTGGATAAAGAAGACCCTGAAGCATAGGTTTGAAAATAGATGCCTTGTTCATAGAACAAGGCATCACAAGTGACTTTGACAAGCTCTACGTAATAAAAGCCGAACTACCTTTTAATATCATGAGATATGTTCCGAAGGAGGAGTTATCAGGTTCTTTTGGAACCCTTAAGAAAAAATTTTTACATCTGTATGTTATATCCCCTCAAGAACGCATGAAAAGGGCCCTTGATCGTTTGAAGCACGAATCATAATCGGCTAAATAAATTCTGGCCGCAGTTGATCGTCTCCTCGACCCTGAGTTTGTACCGGACCTCAAAGACATTCTTGTGAAAGAGCTCATAATCAGGTGTGTCCCAAGTCAGGTGTGTCCCAAGTTCACGCAAAGCCATATTCTTCGGCAGTTCACATATTAGAGAAGTCAAACGGAGAATTTCGATTATGTAGGGATTTTCGTGGACACAACAGTGTTTCAGATCTTGACCAGTACCCACTCTCCAATATGAGATACTTTTCTCAAAACCTTGTGGACTCCAACGTATTTTCAAAGCTGGACCTTTGCTAGGATTATCATGAGATTCCAGTCGAAGAAGAAGACATCATAAAGACGGTCATCATCACACCCATTGGCCTTTTCGAATATGTGTGGATGCCATTGGGGCTCAAAAACGAAGAAATAATTAATTGAAAAATAAGAAAGAAGAAAACAACAGTTTTCCTTTCCTTATCGCGAACTCGAAATAGTAATTTATTTGACCAAACGTGTCCAGCCTTACTTATGAGCAAAGTTGATAATCCTCTAGAGAAAAACGAGTGCAAGGAGCCTTATAGACTTATGCCTCCTTCATTAGGATTGTTCAGGGTATAACGAAAGTATGTATTTACTAAATGTTTAATAAAGATAAACTACGTTTAATTGACTTAGACGTTTTTTATCCAGTACAGCAGATTTGAAAACGTCAAAAAACCATCAAATTGTAGTTTATGATGAACCATATTCTCTTCATGTTCAAGTAACCAGAAATCTTTGTTTTGACTTCTTGTCGATTCTACCATTATTTTTAGTATTCTTTGTTTAAATTGAACTGCTATTAATATTCTAAGTCGTAATATGACACATAAAAAATGAAATAGTTGTGTGATTAACAGGTGAATATACAAAAGTACTCTTACAGCTAATGACATAGTTATTTATTAATAATCTTATGCAAATTTTAATGAGGGTTCAAAGATAATATTGTTCATTTTTAACAGTAAAAATTCGACAATTTTGCCGTTTAATTAAAAAAAAAAAAAAAATCGATAATCCGCGCTCTGAGTAATAGGTTCAAAAAAGGCACTCACTACTATTCCATTTAAAATTTTAAAAAAACTTATTTAAGAACAAAATAGTATAAATAGTTAATAAAGGTTATTTCATTATGTAATATAAATTATTAAAAGATTTTATCATATCTGCTAATGGTTGAAAGACAATAAAAGAAGAAGACAAAATATTCGAAAAAAACGCCAATTTTCAAAACTTTAAGTTCGTTGCGCAACCTCTAAACCTTTTCTTAAAATTGTTCAAAATTTATCATTCATCTATTTCTACCCAAATGCATATTTTAAGCCTATGATGTCTCAACATTTCCAAAAAAAAAGTGCAAATTGGACAAGTCTAATATACATAGTTATTTCATTTCGAAATATGGCTCTGAATCAAAAACTATTTAAAAGCCAAATCTTCAGCAATTGAAAATTTTAAAGATCATTTTCGTATTTTGTGGCATAAATAACGACATTCTAAGAACTTTGTTGTGTTGAATAGGGATATTCTTCCTATTTTGAATAGTCAAATGTATTCAACAGATATAATCACAGCTCAGAGGTCATAATTTTTTATTATAAACTTTCTAAGGTGGTTTTTAGACTCACTGGGGTTTGAGCAATTTTGGCATCTCTATATATTGAAATGAGATTCAATGCATACTTTTTAACTGCTCTGAAGGACTACCACTGCATATTATTATATGGGCAGAATAGGAAAATAGGCACATTTGATTGGTTCCCTTCAACAACAGGATAATGATGTCATTAGGTTAATAGTCTGCTGTTTACAATTCACATGAGATATGTCTTTTATTAACAAAAAAAGGGAGTAACAAGAACTGCCCGGAGTTTCTAGGGGCCAACGAACAGACAAACATTGGATGAATAATAAAAATGATAGCTCACCAACAAATCCTGAATGTTACTCTACGTTTTTCATGGGAACACGCTTACGAAGTTACTCCATACTTAGATGTTCTCTCCTCAAAAATAAAAGAATAATGATAACTTGAGAAAAAAATATATATAGTTTGATGTGACAGCTCGTTGCTATACCTCATCTCAAGTTAAATTCATTTTTTTTTCAAGTTCTTCCTCTTTTTTTTCTTTTTTAATATGAGTCGATTTAACTGCCCATAATTTTTCATTTATTTTTTGCATACCGTTTTTATGTAATTCTTCACCAAATCTCTATTTTTTTTTCTTTTTCTTTTAATATAACGTGTACACTCGATTATATTGCTATTTCTAGAGTTGGGTAATTTGTAATGAAAAAAGAACGCAAAGAAAAGGCGAGACTGAGACATATGGAACGCCCGAATTAAGACCCTTGTTAATATCAACTGCCTGTTATATGATTTTGGTGTGAGAAAATGAATTACTTTAATGAAGAGTATAACCTTCTACATGTAAAATGGCATTAGCATACAATTCTCAAATAAAGCTTGGGAATTCCAAATCCTTATTTATGAATTGTAGTAAAAATTAAAATGAGAAGTTAGCAAGCCACCTTGTTTTTTATACAATTGAATGTCTTCCTTTACTTATCAAATCAACATAAAACCCAGGCTGCTTAATGCTTACATTTATAGATAATTTTGATATTGACACATTTTTGACACATACAGTCAACATTTTAGGTAAGTGTTTTTTGAAATTTTTTTTTTTTATAAAATATAAAATTTTAATTTTATTCTATTATATCTCATATTATTAGTGTCAATATTCAGTTCACATCACTTATTTTGATTCCAACACTACGGAGGAGACTTGTTACACCCCATTTTTATTATATATACTCGTACTATATATACATATATATATTATATTGTATTATATTTTGTTTTTTGTCTAATTTCATGTTATAATTTAATTATCAATCACAATTAATAGTAAAAAAAATATTTTTTAAATTTTATTATTAACTTATGTTAACTTATATTAATTTATGTAAATGTCTTATTTGTTTATCTTATGTATGCCATTATATGTATTTACTTGATGCTGAAAAGCTGTAATAAAAATTAGCAATGAATGCTTGAATATAACAAATGGTAGTTTTTATATCTTTCCTCTTATTGTAACATGTCTAATCCTACCCTGTATCAAGTCTCCTCCTGGTGTACTAAGTATCCTACTGTTGATTAGTTTCAAAAACACCAATAAAGGGCTATTAATAATTACAATACGTCAAAAAAAAACTTTAGAATGATTTATCTTACGTGAATTATCTATTAAATTGTAAAACCTATAACAGTTTTTTTTAAATAATCCTTTGTAACATGTACCTTTACTCTCCCTATATTTAAATTTATTTTATTTTTTATTTTTAAACCAATTTACGCCAAAGATAGGCAATAATTCTTACATAAGAGAGATAATTTAAGACTACGTCGACCCATCAAATAATGAAAAAAAGGGCACAAACAATAAAAAATATAAAAATTCTAACTTAAGTTAATTTTTGCATTACAAACTACGCCATCCCTAGTTATTTCTTAGATCAAGTATACACACTAAAAAATGAGATATACAGAGACTTTTCTTTTATTGACATAGATTAGTAACGCGTTTGCTTACAACCTAAAAATTGTTCTTTTTCTTTCTTTCTTTTTTAGAAAATCGAGGTTTCGAGAGTACAAAAAAGCTCATCGTGCAGGTAGAATAAAACATCAATCTTATGGGATCAAATGATAATAACAATTATAAATACAGATCTACATAATCATAGAAAACAATTTAGAATAAGAATAATCGTTTTATGATTAAAGGTAATTACATTAATTACAAAGTGATCTTTAAAAGTGTATGAAACTATGTGCCTATACGAAACAAAGAAAATTAACTAAAATTAATTAGTTAAATAATGAGTCATAATAAGAGTATTTTGTTAATATTTTTTATAAATACATTATAGATGTAAAATGTTATTATTATCAATATTTCAGACATCAAGGAAGATAAAAATAAAATAAATACAAATATCAGACAAAAAAAAAAATTAATTAAAAAAATTTTTAAAATACATTATTTAGAAAAAAATTTGGAAAAATAAATTAATTCAAAGAAAAATTGAATTGTTAAATTTATTGGTAAAATATTTCAAAATATAAATGTAGTCACAGAAAATTAAATTTTATGTATCAAACGAAATCAAACTAAATTTGAAATAAAAAAATTTTTGAAAAAAATTGAAATACTACATTTCCTCATAAAAACCAAATCTTCCTTGATTTGAGGTAGGGGGAAGGGGGGCAACAGCCCCGTCAGCAACCCCCTTGTGTACGCTTCTGTGTAAAGTATATCAGTTATGCTTATTAACAATGGATCCTCGATTGTGAAGATTTTTAGATGATTATATCATTGACTGATTATTATTTCATTCTAGAGAAGGGAACATTTAAGTTTAAAGTAATAACTACTGTGTGTGCTCACGGAAGACACAACGACTTTTTCATGTATCTACCATGAGCCATTACAGTATAACTACAGAATAAACGTAATGGGAATTATGGTGAGGAACTTCAATATTATCAGATCTATTAAACCCTGAAACAAATTACAATAAACATACAAAATTAGAAATATTCCAGTAGAAGCACCATTGATATCCAGTGGGCTCGACCCCGATTTTGAAAGGAATGTGAATATTATATTAAACATAGTCTTAGTACAAATTAATTTTAATAGTCTTAATATGTTTTTCGCCTATAAAACTTGATGTAACAGTTCCCTAATCACTCAACAGAACTCCTGAGCCAAAATTAAACATATTCGGCTTCTCTTTTTTGCATTGTCGCAACACAACTATTTCTCCTCCCACCAGTATTGCACAGTTACCCGATTTCCGGCTAAGTATTGCTAATTTTGACAGATTTTGGCTAATTATTTCATTTACTGTCTTTATTTTTCTAATAATAATCTGTTCATGGTGGTCAAGTGTACGGGGTGGACGTCAAAGAATTTTGAAGAGAACCCATTACTGAATCAAAAAAATCACCAATTTCATATGTAAAGTCTTCCTAATGGCATCCAACATCATAGCCACAGTTCAATTTTCATGAAATGTAAATTTTTTTGAAAAATCTTTCATTCCTATTTACAAAAAATTATTTTTTTTGAAAAATGAAAATTTTAAAATGAAATGTCAAATATGAGTCTTTTGAAAAATGAAAATTTTAAAATGAAATGTCAAATATGAGTCTTTTTAAAAAAAAGATTCAAAAATCCATAGCTAATAGCAATTCATAGAAATTTTTTTTTTTTTTTTTTTTTTAATTTTAGATATGAAATTTCAAATATATAATTTTTTGGAAAAAAGCTCAAAAATCAATGGTTAGTCTTAGAAAATTAAATTTCATACCAAAAAAAATGAAAAATTTAATTTAATATCAAATATTAAATATTTGAAAAAAAAATTTCAATATAAAATTTTCTTGTAAAAAGCAAAAATTCCTTCATTTTGGGCCGAAGCTACAACCCTTGAGTACACCACTTGCAGCAGACGCCCCTGTCATCTTATCTCACCTGGAAACCTTTTTAAGCAATTCGGATCGATTGAGTCGAAATCCCGTTCCTCCTACTCCAATTATATATTCTTGGATTAGACAAGTTATTTCCTTATTATTAAAAGGTTTGCGAAATTTGCATTTCAAGTAGCCGCAGTTGTTGTCTCCAATTTTGAGATATCAAGAGAAAGTATGAAGGGCAAACTCATATAATGTAGCCAAAAGTTTTAACTATTTTTTTCTTTGAGTTTCAGGAACTTTATTTTGTGTGATTTTTTCGATTAATATTTTTAAAGTATATATTTCCTCAAAAATATACAATTAAAATAATATTAATTTGATACGACTCATACAGTATGGTCTACATTTAAATAAAAACATTCTATAATTTTTCAAAATGGAGATCAAGGTTGTGCCTGGTTCAGGTTCAGCGGTTATATGGGTCCCAGTCTCGGTTCTTCCAAATCAACAGTTTCAGTCCTTTCAATTCAATGGTTTCAGTCTCAATCTTTGTTCCGGTTTTTGGTCTCGGTTCTTTTTTAATGCAAGCTTAGTTTGGTAAGAGGCACTTAAAACAAGGCGGTTCTCTAAAAAATTCGAGGCCAAGAAATGATATTAAATACAAACAGGGTTGCAGCTACCTTATACGGAGAGTGTGTAGTACCCCAGCTTCCAGAAGGGGACCGAAAGCTAAGGTTGGTTAAGATAATGGTTTTAAAAGTGGGGCCGTGATTGGAGGCTGAGGGGGGCTCATGAAGATGGAGAATTGAGGTTTACATTCAGTGTACAAATACATAGTAGACATGTTTTGTATAAAGGGCCCTCACCTAAAAAAGTATTAGTGTAGGGGGCCTTGCCATAGTAAAGTTTGGGAAACCCTGGCTTAAAAAATATTATGGTTATGATATGATAGGGGCTAACAAGCTTAGTAGTGAACCTGGATCCATAATCTTCCCACTCGCTTCCCTCATTTATTTACAACGTCTGGTACCTAAAACCACATTTCCAGATCCATAAGAAGCCCTTAGCTATTTGGAACTCAGATGAACCTGTATCACCCTGGCAACGTAAGAAAATCAATGGAAACCGCTGCTGTAATTGCATTAAAAAAACTCAGAAAATCGACTCACTGATTAAACTTAATTAATTTTTTATAATAACATGTTTCTTTCTTTATATATTCTATATAGGAAAAAAAGAACAAGAACCGAGACAGATAATCAATGTACTGCTGTCTCAGTTCAACTATGTTGGTTCCAATTCTAAAAGCTTAAGATCCAGAACCGCTTGAACTGGTAGACCGATAAAGACACACCCTTGCTGAGGAGTTATAACCCCAATATTAAAATACACCCATTTGACCCCACGCTACATATATAGAAAAACTATACAATTATTATAATTAGGAATACAATGTAATTATGTAAATGATTTATGTTACGACTAAAAACAAAAATGTACTCTAGGTTTAAATATCAAAACGAATCAAATATAATTAGTCATACTACTTACATTGAAAATGAATATTATAAATCAATAAAAACATCAAAATATTATTAAATTTGCGAATTTGCCAATTCTTCTTTGTACATATGTTTTTATATTCTTACATAAGAACCTTATTTCCTGAAGGAACTCTTGTCTTAAAGTCAAAGTAAAGAGTGTAACGTGTATTTTATAATAAAGGTTTATCTATCAAATGGCATATTATGTGGTCAGGACATATGATTAAACATTAATTTTTTTAAAGTTGATAATTAAACAAAATCATGTGTTCAATTTCTTTAAAAAAATTTCATTTTTGAATTATTTTTTCGAAGAATTTAATATTTGAAATATTTTTTCAAAAAATTTAATATTTGAAATTTAGTTTAATTTTTCAAAAAAATTTATATTTGAAATTTAGTTAAAGTTTCAAAAAAAAATTATATTTGAAATTTAATATATTTTTTTTTAAATATCCAAAAAAATAAATTTTTTGTGAAGAGCTGCGGATGTTTGAGCTTTTTTTTTAGAGAATTTCATATTTGAATTTTTTGGAAGAGGTGTGGGTTTGAAAAATTGTAGTTTTTGTATTTACTTCCTTTTCAACCATCTCAGGACTGCTCACAGCCAATCTAATAAAACGTCATGACAGCTAAGCTCCTCTTCTCTAATAACCTTCTTTAAATTTTTAGTGTTACCAAGTTAATTTTCGTTTGAAAGAAGACAAAACTTATTTATTTCGTCCATTAATATTAATTTTACATTAATAAATTATGATAGACATTATTATAAACTTTAAAAAACATTAAAAAAGTTTTTTTTTTCTAAGGCTACCCAATGTAGAAAAAAAGCTAAAATAGCATAAGAAATTTTTGAGCTTTATTTTCTGAAAATGTATAAAAAAAAAGAAAAAATGATACGCAGATTATCGAATTTTCCTCACTTTTTGCTCAATAAGACAATTTTTAAAAAAACTTTTAGGATACTTTTCATAGGTTTGAAAAATGTATATCAAAACAATTTAATGCAAAATAACTAAAAACGTATTCTTAGTATCTATATTGACTTAGTAGAGTTTTTGCCTTTTTTCGTAATTTGATCCAGATGTGCGACCTAAAGATGACCTTGTCGGACAATGTAGTTTTGCATAGGTAAATATCATACTCCAAGGGGGAACTCTCTGCTCTACCCGTAATCGAAATTCGAAAAAGTAAAAAATAAAACCGGTCTAGTGGCCAGTCTGGATCACTTAATATCATAGGGTGTCAGAGCCAAAGACCAATAGCAAGTGATAAAAATATTTGAAGCCTCTTGGTGGTACTTTGGATTTAGATGATATGTACCCAAAATAAAAAGTTATGGATCTTCTTTAACTTTTTTGAATAGATTTTTCTTTGGATGAGTCTGTTCAATGTACTAGATTTTTGTAAAAGGATTTTTAATTATTTTTGCGGACCGTAGTAAAGAAGAAGTGAGTATAACGCGGCACTAACACTTTCGGAAATGGTATTTAAGTCACATAATTATTCCTAAGGAGAGAACTATGCCATTTAAATGACGTTAATGAAATAGTTTAGAAACTTTTTAATGAAAAATATTTAAGAGTATATTTTTGAGTCATTTCAATTATATTATTTTTGTAAAAGTTATGCCACTTTAAATTATTAATAAACTCATGATTATAAATATCGATAATTTAATTATTGAGTCAATTTTTGTAATCATGGAACTTTTAGAGATTACAACTATCTACATTGTAGAGAGAAGATTAACCCAATTTCTAATTTTAGAGTTGTAAAAAAAGGAGAATATTATACAAGATTCTGATCCTGAAAATAATTATAAGTTCTGTGCTTATAGAATTACTAGGTCGTCCTCCAAGTTTGAAAGATCTAGTCAGTAGCAAGGTTAATAGAAATACATGGTTAGACCATCATGTTGAAACCAAACAAATAAAAAAAATGTAATCGGGCTTGCTAGAATTTTCCATTTGATGTATCGTACCGAGTTCTGGGCAAGATAGGCAGATTTTGACGAAACACGCAACCACTCATAGTCTATGACGTCACTATTGATAGAATTTTCAATTTAATGTAACTTATCGACTGCTAGGCAAGAAAAACAGATTTTGAAAAAACAGACAACCACTAATGACGTCAATATTAAAAAGCGTGGTAGAAGTCAAAAATCAGTCGTACACATGTTATAGTATAACCTTGTATTTTATTGACCTTGGTCAGTAGTTTTTCTAGCTTTTCCAAAAAAGCTAGAAAAACTCTGGGTTTTTGGAACTCTTGTGGAAAAAAGAAATTATTGCAGAAAGGCTGCATTATGCAAAACTATCTCTCAATAAAGAATTGAGTTGATAAACCATTAAAATTTGTAGGATTTGTTGGCTGGTGATAGGTCTTGGTATCACTCATTCTCAGCCTTGCAGTGATGGTAAAAGGTCCAATAACCTTTCAGTCATTTTAAAATCTGAGGATTAAGTTTCAAATAAATTCGTCGTCGGTTTGATTAGTAGGTAAAAAGAGAAGCTCTTAAAAGTGGTACCACATCTAGCCCTACATCTAGACACAATAAATATTATAAAGTATCTTTAAAAACTAAATCAACATCCAAAGCTCTCTTTGTGAATTGATCAATCTGTTGATCAACTAAAGACATGGATGAATGCTTCTCACGCAGTATTATCGTTTTAACATAAAAATTTACACAATATTATTTTGCAAGCTCTCGATTTTTCAACGACTCAACACTTCATCAGTCGTAATTTTTTTAATGTTTCTTTAATTTGTCAGATAGAGTTTCACTCATTAAGTATAAGTAATCATTTATCATATTACAATTACTCCATCTGAACAAAGAATTGTATTTGAAGTCAATACCCAGTGTATATTTCCTTCTCTAGTGAATCTTTCTACGCACATGTAACTCAAAATAATAATTTAAGCTTAGTGTATTATCCTCTTGTTAATGACTAGCAGTACTACCCAGAGTTATTAGGGGTCGTCGAACATACAACTTTTAATTAAATAATATAGACTCTTAACAAATAATTGGTGTTACTTTCCGTCTTTAATGATCACACTCACACCTAGTAGCTTACTCAATACTTAGACGTTCTCAACTCAAGAATAAAAAAGCTTGAGAAAGAAATTATATGCTTTGATGAGCCAGGAAGCACTTAGCTAAACCTCATCTAAAGTCAGCTTCATTTTTTATAAACTTCTTTTTTTTTTTTTTAATATGAGTTGAATTAAACGCCTGCAACACTTAATTCATTTTAAACAGTGTTCCTTGTATAATATACTACCTCTTGTTCTAAATACTGAATTGGCATGTGATATACATCAGGGAACGCTATATACAGTGCACTAAAATAGTGACTGTTTTCATTCACACATACTTACAAACTTTGTCATATTAATATAGATTTAAACGTAGATTGGTTAAATTCGAATTAGTTCTTCTTTAAGTGTGAACAATTTTTATCCCTAGGTAGAAATGAAGAATAGTACAAATAATTGTAAAGCATTGGCCATCTAACAACTCATTTGAGTCCTTTTTTCTTCCAGTTTTTTGAGGAAAGGTTAAGAGATACAATAATTATTACATGGTCCATGATGTTCCTAGGGATTACAAATCCAAATTTTATCCTTGTTTTTTTAATTGACTTATTTTCCGATACATAATGCTAGAACATTTACAGTAACAACATATAAATCAAAAAATGTAAAAAAAACATGGAGTCACGAAAAAAATTATAATCCAATTTTATCAAGCAGGGAATAGTCATTCTTCCAACCCTTTTGTTAATCATTAACTGGGTATGGGATGGAATATATTATATACCAAGTCTGCTAAATTCAGTTACATATATACATTGTGTCATTTACAATAAGTCCCTTAAGGACGAATGTTATAGCTGTTTGTCTTTTTGTGGGAATAAATTTATATGGAACGTCCTTATAGAATAATTATTATAACTCATGGCTCAGATTTAAAAATAATGATAGAAACAGTGTATGTAAATAAACCAATTATGATGGCTATGAACTTTGAAGGAGTTGTCACGCCTTTTGGATATAAGCCGTTAAGATACATACATTATAAAAAATATATGTAACATGGTGGCGGAAGTGTACTCTCGGCATTAATTCCTACCCGTTCGAAATACAAGTATAAATTAAACTCGACTTGGGAGGTAGTCTTAGTCTACATAATAATTTGGGAGAGGTGATTGTGTGTGTAACTATGCTTTTAAATTGGATCTTCATCATCACGGTACATCTGATAAAAATTGTAATAGTAGTCAACTTAATAAATTGAATTCCAGGCACTTTTGCATTTACGTTTCGTCCATGGTTTCAAAGTACCCAAGAGGAAGTACCCATCATCAACAAGCTACGTTAATTTTCAACATCCTCGACCAAAACATTATTTCACTACTTCTACAAAACGCCCAAGCATTCGCTTTGATGAAAACCCTCTTCGAGCGACGAGTACCTTGTCTCCTTTTACACTCACAATATCCACGAAAAATCCTGAATATCGTTATAGCTCAACAACCCCACCAGTACATCAACTAAGTTATAGACCTACTACATCAAGATCTCAACCTGAACTAATTTACAGATCTACATCAAATCCACTATTAGCATTTAGCCCCTCTCCCTTGGATCCACCACTCTTTTACAATCCCAATTCTCAAGTCTCACGATCTCCAACTTCTATTCCCCCAAGATATCTATACCCTCAAGCATTCATTGATCCCTATAATCAAGAAAGGTATTATGCTCCTAGAAGACTTCTTTTGGTTCCACAACAGACAAAGTACTACGATCCATACTTATCAAACAATTACAATACTAACTCAATTTCTCCTAAGAATGTTCATACTAAAACAGAAGATGAGAATCAATCGTCTAATGATGATGGAGACGACTTATTCGAATATGATGAAGACCATCAAAATTTTGAGCCAAAACATACTCAACTTCATTATAATAATCGTCGTTTTAACTCAAGAGAGAGATCCCCAAATCAATACGCGAAACCAGGCCAATTTCAAAGGGACCCACACACAGTATTTCAAATACAAGATCCTTTACCAATTAATAATAATCAGGTATTTCCTCATCAAGAATTTGCCACCCCTTCTCTTAGAGATATTCATAATCGTGTACCGATCCGAAGCAGAGGCCCTTCTTTCTTTAGAAAGCACAATACAGGTCCCAAATACACGAATAATCAAGATAAAAAACAATCTCGAAGTAGATTTACACCAAAGGCTCCAAGAAAGGCAATTCCAAATGTGAAGATAATGGAGCCCCACATTCCCAGATCTACACCCGAACAGACACCGTCCCAATTTGCTGTCCATCCACCACCACCATCTCATCTGATTGAAACGAGTAGTTTCCCTAAGACCTATCCAGACAGACGGCTTCCCCATTCATTATCATCTAATCCTAGACGTACATCTATCCCGGATATACCAAGAGAAGCCATTTCTGAGCCAAAAGTTCAAATATATAACAATATAGAGGATAAGGTTCTTAAATTACCTCCACCAGGCTATAAAATATACGAGGCCGTTCCTATAAGACCAAATGGACACACCAATAGATCAGGAAGGAAGGAAGGTAAGTTTAAAAATTTCCCGGCTGAAGATGAGGCATTGGGGAATAGCCATGAGGATATTTTCAACTTGGTGGCGGGCCTTTCATCCCCCGAAGTTGCCTTTCTCCTTGGCTCGGAAGAACTTTATAAGAGGGAGCCTCTCAATGATGAAGTAATGAAATTGGATAAAAAATTGGATAAAACAAAAAGTTTAACGATTGATAAAAGTTAGTTCTTCTCAAATAATCAAATAACTCAAAACGAATAATGGAACATCAACTTTTATTAAAAGAAATAAGTATTTTTATGCCACTGCAACAACACCTTCAGTCCGTGTAAGATCGCGTTTGGCAAGCATTCGTAATTGTTTTTTCTTCATCCGTTTGATTTTTGCTGGGTTCTTCAACTGAAAAGAGTCGAGGAATACAATTAGAATATATTAAAATATTTAAGTAATACAATCCGCACTAACGCAATTCATGTTCCAAACTATAATATAAATATATTAAAATGAATAAAAGTCTTATTACCGTTTGAACAACTTCGGATTTTCTTTCATTTATCTCCCGTCTTTTTGCGTTATCTAATCGCCGCTGTTTCAGTTCCTCTTTCTTCATCTTATTTTCATCTTTAATGGAACGCTCAAGAGCTTTAACCTTTTTCAGCTCATTTCTCAGAGCATTTTTCTTCTTCAAGTTTGACTTCAAGCCTTTGGTTGTGACCAAAGATGAAAAGCGATCTCTATTACTCTTCCAGAAACGACCCGATCTGCAAATTTTCTTTGTACCCTCCACTACGATAGGCCTCACTTTCACTCTATCTACAATCACCATTTTCTCAGATCGAGACTTCGGCACAATCTACAAAATAAGAAAAGGTTTTGTTAAGTTTATTATTTAGACAAAAAAAAAAAGTCGATCCATAAACATTGGATTAAACATCTAGCTAATCTTTACCAAGCAGAAAAATGAGACGGGTAGAAAAAAAAAAAAGTTAATTTTATGTTGTATGTAAATTTGAACCGTTGTATTACGAAATATGTAGAATTAGAAGGACTTCATTTCAAAATTCAAAAATAGGAGTCCCATAAACATAAAAACAATATTGGGCAAAAATCCCGAAAAAATGGAAATTCCCAAATATATACAACAGCCCAATAACTCAAATTTGTGGGTTGAGTTAGGATGTCTGAGAATAGTAGCTACAGTTTAGAACCTTTATTTGATGTAAGGATATATTGGCCCCTTTCAAATAAAATTATCATAATTTTATTTTGACAATCAACTTTGGCTATTATGTGTAAGAACAATTACGGCTCTTCCGAAGGGTTAATAAGAATAATTTGTTGATAGAAATTAACGAAAATCGACTCAATTTTGAGATAAATTATTCTAGCTTGTTTTTATGCTGACGACCTACATATGTAACATTTTAAAAGCATTTATATTTGCTAAAATAAATGTGTACTTACATGGTCATACAGTCTGTATAAATGGTCGAAAGGTTATGAGGGAAAAAATAAGAAATACACAGCTGAAAACAGAGTACGTAGAAGTACTTTCATTGTATCATGAAAAAACAGGTTACAAATAGGTATGGAAGAGGAGGGATAATAAAAGTAATAAGGGCTACGAATAGAATTGAGTAAAAAAATCCCTCAAAAAACTTGAACGTGCAATTATCTCCAAATCTGTGAATATGTTGATTTGCAAATCCAACTTCGATAAATTGATATTAACAATACCGGAAAATATTAAAATCATAATTGCACATAATTTATTAATACTCAGGATATTAGTTATTTATCTTTTTTTACATATAAAAAACTCTGGAAGTTAGGGCATTAGTTTAGAAATCATCATTTATTGTTAAATAATTATCATTCAATAACCAGAACTTGATTTCAAGTGACTTTTCACTAGAAAATTTGGACTGAATTTTAGAACCTATAATATAGATGAAGTAGAATGCCCGCTCGTTAGAGCGCAAACCTCCGCCTACGGTCATTTTTTCTAAATGAAATATAATTTCTTCTCATTTTCAAGTAAAAAAAAATGTGCGATGTTGAACTTAATTAAATGTTGTAACATCTATTGCTTTTATGCTTAAATATGTACATACATTTATTGTGTACCAAAAAGAGATGATTTCAGCTCTATATCTCAGTTTGTTCAAAAGTGATAGTCGATTATGCGTTTTTGATCTTTTGAGTGACCTTTAATTTTAAACTTCCTTTTTTATTCTATATCAAGCATCTTTAATAAACTTACATAATGACACCAATTTGAGCTCTGTACCTCAATATGTTCCAAAGTTATTGTCGATTTGGTATTTTTAACGTTTTGTGCTACTTGACCTCTCAAAATTAAATGGCTTCTCACCATGACCATTTATAATTTTCGTACCAAGTTAGATCAAAATCGATCTGAAACGTTTGCCCTAATCCTGATGGCCAACAGACAAAGGCACAGAGGCAAAAACACAACCTCCGTTCGACTTCGTTGGCGGAGTAAATTAGATAAATATAGTGAAATCAAAATATAAGAAAAATACACTTTTAGTCAACGTTCTCTCGGATACCAACTTTTTACTAAATAAAATACTTCGCAAATAATAGAAGAAACAAAAAGTAAAAAATACGCATAAAGTCAAATTTTTCTACACTTATTTGCTATCAACGTCGTAGAAATTCATGAGTCTGATGGAATGAATCATTCCGATGAAGATATTTCATTTTTTATAGGTACAAAACATTCTTTTTCCCTGTATATTTATTAGTAAATTAATTGATGATTGCTTTTCAATCCATACGGATACATTCATTTTTTTTTTGTAAAAAACAATACTAATATTAACACAAAAAAAAAAAAAAAAAACTGAATCTATCATATAAATATTACATTTTAATAGTAAAAATTTAGTTGTCTCCGATTATATACATAAGTACATAAAAATTGTGGATTTTTTTACATATTTCCTATGTAAGAAAAATTAGGGTATAGTAAACTTTTCATTTGAAAAATAGCAGTTTCCTTAATCTGGATTTGAATATATTATTGAAAACTACAACATTGATTTAATAATTCTGTTTAAACTTTTTTTATGGAATGACCCATAAAAAAGATTACTTTTAAGTAAGCTTCCAAACATAACTTATTACATGGTTAATCATAACATCGAGCAAGATGTTTTTTGTTACAACAAACTTTAAAGAAGGAAATTTGTATTTATTATGTACCTAGTCACACGGATAATAGGTGCAGAGTTAAAGATCCAATATCTACAAATCTAATGGTAAAATTGGGGGTTTTTTTACATTAGAAAAACACATTTAGGCATAGTTTACACGGTACGATTTGGGTTTCATTTATTTGGGTTTTAAAAAGTTTTGCATCCATAAGAGGAACAAATCTCCTTAATACGAAGTGATTATGAATAATGATCTAATAAGGAATCTTATGAATTATTAGAGAAAGGAAAATGAGTGCATTCTTAATTTGTACAATCTAATTTACAAGAAGCCATTTTAAAAAAAATATTACTTTAGGTTAAATGGAACGCCACCCACGTGTAGATGCAACCCTTAAAAGGATAAATATTTCGCTCAGGAAGCATTTCCGTATTAAAGGCTTAAGTCTCTACGACCATTCCCTAAACTACAATAAGAAGTATGAAGCTTTTAAATTAAACCCGCTTTTTCTGACGAAATTTTGTCTAAAATTAAGTTTAGAGAATATAATTAACGTAACAAATTCATAAAATGACGTGTGTGGATAAGAATAAGATAGTTTTATTATTTATTTGGCTCCCTTTTTAGACCTGTAAAAAAAAATCCGTAACTCCTGTACTTGAAGTAAAATATAAATAAATTGTGGGGGAGTGAACTTCTTACTAATCAAATACCTCTGTCAAATGTATGCCTCTTTATGCTACCAATCATAATGATTAAAACAGTTCGTACCTGAGCAAATGCCTTTTCAACTTGGATCGTTTCTAGCGAATCAAATTTGACAGGTGATTTTGGCACATTATTTGGTACCTGAGAGTGATTTTTGTGTTCGAATTCATAGATAACTTCTACTTCTTTACTCTGAAAAAGAAATATGTTTTTAAACTAAAAATGCATAATATTAATTAGGTTATATACCGTTGTATCCTCATCCATATCACTCAGATGGAGAGGCGCTTCATTTTGGTCCTCATTCACTTCTACATAATTTGATTGAGTACGGAGCGAAAATATCATATTAATATTATTATTCGGAAATATGGATGATGTAATATGCAATTTAATAATTATGAGCGTTTTCACGAGACATCACAATTTTGATGTTATCCATTATGGGTGCCTAAACAAATAAGTTTTAAAACAATGACACCCCTTTCTTCATTCATATGTAGGCAAATAGTTAACAAATGGATATCTAAATAGGACCAATAAATAAAAGGACTTATCCCTTATTGTCTATAAAAAATTATCACTCAAATGCCTTGTTTAATTATAAATATGACCCTAAAAGGTATTAGAAATATGATATTACATCGTTATACAATTTTATTTCGATATTGTAAAAATATAAAAAAAAAATAACTATTATATGGGAAGTAAGAATGAATTTTTCTCTAATGACCCTAACTTTTCTCATCCACCCCCCAAAAAAAAAAATATTATTATTATTATACAAATCTAGCCATCATAAGAATTTTCAGTATATATATTATTTACTTTGATTGAATGAAGATATTAATGTTTATCATTGGCATCAAGTGGTATTCAATGGAAATATTAAATCTTTTTTATTTAAAAGCCATTTGATGGAGTTGTATCAAGATTTAAGAGATATTGGTCCGTTTTATATTGTAAAAATATCAACTTTGAGGCTCCAAAATGGCGTCTTCATCAAATATGATGTAATTTATGACGTCAGTGAAAATGCTCTGTAATAATAAATAATTAATATACCTTTGAAGGGAGACTTTTGTGGGGATTTTGCTTTGATTGGAGACTTTTGCGGAGACTTTATCTTCAAAGAAGACTTTTGTGGAGACTTTAACTTCGAAGAATACTTTTGTGGAGACTTTAACTTCGAAGGAGACTTTTGAGGGGACTTTGTTTTGACCGTAGAGTTCTCAATGAGGGTCGGCAACGTTGATTTAGCTCCATATTCTGTAGTTTTATCACTCGAAATATTATTTTTCTTCCTTGATGGACTCTCATAGGAGGACGAGGAAGAACGACGTTTTCTCGTAAGAACTTTATCTGCAATGGATTCTGCTGGACCCTTAGACCGCGTTCTCATTCTGGTTTGCATGGATCTACGATTCTCCATTACCACGTGTGTCAGTTAAAATTTAATAACTAATGTCTAATCGACTACACAATGTTTATTTGCTTATTTTTCAATAATCAGCTGTAAGCTATTATTATTATTAAATTAGTAGTGCAACGGTTCTAGAAGAAGATACAAATTGATTAAACCTCTAGCTATATATAACGTCTCAATGAAATTTATTAATAGATAATTAATGAATAATATGGAAACTTTCGCTTTAAACTATTTTGACTTAGAACATTTCGCCTTTGAACCATTTTCCTCAAAAATATTATACTTAGCCTTAATATATAAATAAATGAAGTCTATGTTTATTTTGATATTATATTTGAAATTCCAAACAATCGCCTCGAGCAAAAAAGGATAAATTGACTGAATTGATAGAGCTATTTACTATAGAAACCCCTTTAACATAAACCTACTTTCATTTTGAATTGTATAGATGTGTCAAGGACGCTTCCAGGGGGGCTGGATGTACACCCCTGTGTGTTTTATGTTTCGTTCCAGAATGCCATTATAGTTAAAAGGCAACAAAGTCTAAAAAAATTCAGTGAAGTGTTTACTTTTCTTATTCTGTACGTTTTTTATTTATTTAATATTTTCATAAATTAAAAACAACAGGTCTATGAAGTAAATGTTTTTATTCAAAAAGATATAAAAATTAACTTCTATTAAAATGAAAACTAAGGAGTAAAAAAAGATTAAAAAATTGAATAGTTTGGATTAAAATGATGATTTATTTCATTAAGAAGATTGATAAACCTGTATAAAAAAATTCGCTTGCTAATTGTATTGTAGAATAGTATTATTAATATTGAATAAATTAATAAATTCCCTACAATCTACTCTTATTCACATTACAATAATATACCTATCAATGAAATAAAACACATTGATGGCGTAAAAGTGAACCCAAGCACCCCTATGGCTTGGATGTTTTTAGGAGTATGACGTCATAATAAAAACAAACAAGGGCAGGTATGTTGGGGATTACGTTAACTATATTTATTTTCTTATATAAATGGATCAACCTCAGGATATAAACATATGAATATGAATAAGTTTTAAAATGTCAATCTTATAGTAACATTAACATATTACTTAACGTTACATAATTGATGGATAATGATTAATTATGTATGTCTAATTGCTTAGCCGTGTGATTATTGATAAAAGTTTGGAATTGAGCCATAAAAATGAGTTGGCTTACCAGATTGGGTAAGATAGGGGCCTTAAAGTGGTGTGTGATAATATTTTCAAGTGTTTGTATCATGGGATTTCTGGTTGTACCTGCATTGTTTTTGTTAGGCGTTTATTTAACCTCAGGGCAGGAATGGACTCGGAATTCCTCTCTCCCATGGCCTCATAAGGATGAAGAGGGATATTTCCTTGCACACAAAGAGTCTGGTCGCTGGATCAATTATTGGTCCAAAGGAAGACCTGGCTTTAATTCATTGCTTCGCTTTGGGCTATTTGAGAAGGATCAAAGCAATATTCCGTCTTCTGAAGTATTACAAAGTACTCTACCCGTTCAGAAGCCGAACTGGAGTACTCCATTTCGTACTGTTAAAGGTTCATTACCTACACCTAAGTTATAACTTATACACGAAGAAATTAATCTTTAATATAATTGATGTTTATTTTCTAGCAACATGGTTAGGACACGCCTCAGTCTGGGTGGATTTTGAAGGATTTTCTGTTTTAACGGATCCAATTTTTAGTGAAAGAGCATCTCCGTTTTCGTGGTCAGGTCCTAAAAGATATCGTGGAGCACCTTGTACCATAAGTGAGCTCCCAGGCTCTCTAAACGCCGTTGTCATTTCACATTCTCACTACGACCACTGTGATTTACCTTCCTTAATTGAATTATCATCACGCTATGGTACAAAACTCCATTGGTTTGTACCTTCTGGAATGAAATCTTGGATGTTGGACTATGTGACAGGGATCACAGAGAACAACGTTAAGGAAATGGAATGGTGGGATGAATTTGAATTCCAAAAAGGAGGATTTAAAATCATATTTACACCCTCCGATCACTGGTCAAGGAGGGGCGCATTCGACGAGAATAAAGTACTTTGGGGAAGTTGGGTCATTGAAGGCAATGGTACTCGTGTGTTTTTTGGCGGAGATACTGCATATAATGATGAAGCATTTAAACAAATTAAATCAAAGCTTGGGTCCATTGATCTCGGCTTAATACCCATAGGAGCATACGAACCACGATGGTTCATGCAGTATGTTCATGTCAATCCTGAAGAAGCAGTCAAAATACATCAAGATCTCGGTGCAAAAAAATCTTTGGGTGTTCATTGGGGAACATTTAAATTGACATATGAACCTTATTTAGAACCAAAGTCTAAAATACGAGAGTTGGCTACGGATCAAGGATTAGATTTCACTACTATTAATATTGGTGAATCATTGCTATATCCTTAATGAAGTAATGTAGGACTCTCATTTGATGGAACTTTCATAGCTTTTAATCATTCAAAATATATTTATAATTAATTTGTGAAGTATAATCACGTCACCTCATAACAATAATAACTCAAAACTAAATCAGTACACAATTATTTATTTTTTGATATATAAAATAACCTAAAGATCGTTGCTTTTTATTTAACTATTTTTTCTGGGACTTTTGATGACTCTACCCGTCATATAATATTAAAAGATATCGTACCAAGTGTTTGAATATGATGACCTAATTGAGAAGAGCTGTATGTGTACTAATATATTTATGTATTGACTTCACCTATGTTTGATGCTGTAGGTGAGATAGTAAGAGCATTTTAAGTATGATATGAGGGCTTGTAAATATTCGTCGTATACATATTAACAAAGGATGTAGTCTTACTAAATTAGTTAATGTATACATGTATTTATTGACGACTTATATTTAAGTTGTTTTTTTGTGTTACAAACTGCAGAGGCCGAGAAGAAAGCAATGCATGCTGTTTGCCATATTGTTTTTTGTTCAGGAAATGACTAATATATGTAGGAACGAAAATAGATAAAATAATTACAGCAACTCCTTGATAATGTTCGTCTTTTTTATTTTAATTCATTCGAATCAAATGAAGTCGTAAGACCACTTATACAATTGGATTGATGTTTACACACATATATTTTAGATCTTTGCACGCGGAGACTAAACAAATCATTTTTCATATAAATATTTTATGAAATTACAAATATAATGTAAATACATACAGAAAACGAGGGATTGACTTTACGTACATAAACATTATAAATATATTTGATGTCGTTTTATAAATATTTGATCCTTTGGAAAATTATATAAAAATATAGATGAGGCACATAGCTAGGAGGGTTATTCTGTTAAGCTGGTGCGAAAAAAGGTGGATGGATAGAGAGTTATATATATTTATTTTTTTAAACTACAGTGTTTAATTTAACAAAATAAAGACGTACGTTTGGGGAAAAGGCTTTACTTTAAGCTACATATAACGATATATAGATTGTATTTATTGAATTGAATCATAGAAACATGGAAATAGGAATATAGACTATCTTTATTTTCTTTTTCGATCGTTTTGACTATAATCATGGAATAGAGAGGCACACACTTAAGAATCTTCAGTCACCACCCTCTGATATTATATGTAGGATTTACAAATACAAAATTAAATAATGTAATCCTTGGCATTATACATAACTATCAGAGAAATTATTTCCGTAGCAACAGGCAATAATGATGCCAAGGAGCTCGAATAAGAGAAGTCCGACTCCAACACCAATGACACTACTTTGATTGTCACTAATGATACGATTGAACTCTTTGATACAGCCTTCAGTATTGATAGCCGAGGGATCCGAATCTATTGTGATATCCTTTGCACATTGATCAGAAACTGTTTTACAACAGGAGTCAGGTATTCTGGCGTAAGAGGAATTGAACCATTCTTTGTAGTCATTGGTACCACAGCAAGCAAAGTCAATTTGCAAATGATTCCATTCCTTGGTTACTTGCTCAAAGTCGGGTTTGTTATATTTATCCATGTCTCCAATCATATTTTCGACAATGACGTCTTGGAATGTGTCCTTGTAAAAGAGATAAGACACAACAACTCCGATTTCCGTCAGGATGAGAAGGAAAAGGAGGAATCCAAGGGTTCGCATGAGGCAGGCGTTCTCCATACACATACCACAACATCCAAAGAAGGAGATTATGAGTATGACAATGCCAATACCAATGATGACAAAGGATCCAGCAAAGTAGGAATTACCCTCAAAATCAAAGTAACTCTCCATACGATTCCCCAAATAGGCTCCGATGGAGATTAGAGCAATGCCAAGGCAGAAAAAGACAAAGTGTGCCAGGAACACCACGTACTTAAAAACACTTCCGCAGCCCATTTTTTCAAGATGAATCAAACTTCAGAATTAGGATACTTGAAGAAGCAACGCAACACTGTAGAGTAATTATTAATAACTTAAGACCGGACGAACTTTGGAGAGAGTCTAATGATCTGAATTCGAATGCTACTGAATGATAAACTAAAACTACGTACAAAGAGAGAGGCACGCCACTTGAGGAGAGGAAGAGAATAAGATAATAATAAAAAAAAGACTATATAAATTATAAAGAATTTATTTTTTTCTCTTCGTTTTATCATCACGCTTAGGCTCCGGCCTGTGTTTTGTAGTATGGGCTGCTACTGACTCCGGCCTTACAAAATCAGCCACTTGTTGAGAATTCCCCACATTTACAATGATGAAATTAGCAATTTCTTAAAATAAATTCATTACAACAATCATGTGCATCCTCCCCCCATATTATAACGTTAAATTAATATTTACATACTTAAAAATTACAGTAAAAGGTATATTTAATGGATAGTCCTAAGAGTCTACTTTATGTAATATATCTAAGTATGCCTATGATAAGACATTTCTATCTATGACATGAGTATAAATTAATTATTTCATGATATCATTTGTTGCTTTAATCATTAAAACTTCCTCTTTATTTTGGGAGTATATGTCATTTTCAGTATGAACTTTTATAAATTACTCATAAAGACGTAACCACGAAGTTATATGCGTTCTATTTTTTCTTTAATGTATGACAAATGACATTGATCATCAAACAAAGAATATTTAAATAATAGTATTTCTAAATTTATTCTATTCGATCCACGGATATGGGAATTTAATAATAAGCGTAGTAAAGAGAAATGCTTACTTTTTCCAATAGATGGCTTTAATAATGTGTATTTTGCTTTGTATAGGTGCAATCGGTTTATGCTGAATAGCGTCAGAAAGACAGTTTTTTGTTTTGTTATTGTTTGAGGACGCGTCAAAGATGGACTCTAGCAAATAAAAAATACGCCATACTTTACATTTTTCTTCGAACAAGTCGAAAACCCAAGACAGGGAGCTGAAAATGTGAAAAGTGTTTAGGGTCCTGATATTCTGAGAGGCAAGCACGTGCCATTTTAGTTTCGTCTATTCTGGTTTTGTAATTTTGATGTCAAAGATGCACCACGCTCTGGAAGGCCAATTGTACAAAAATATGTGAATAAAATAATGGAAATTGTCGAGTACGACATTAAGCACTGTTTTGATTTCCAAGAAGATGAACAGTAAATGATCTTTTGTTTTAATCCATTAAAAATATTGGATTTCTTATGAATTTCTTTTTATTGTAACTTTTATTTAGAAAAATCGACTTTCAAAAATCAGTTGAGAAAAAAAAATACATTCATTTTTCTAAAAAAAAAGATCATATTTAGAAAAAATAAAAGGACCTCCTCTTTTATTAAAATTTATTCGGTTATCTCATTTGACGAAACTTCAAATGAAAAATAGGTTATTTGATTTTTTCAATTTCCCCCGAATAATTTAGCATCTCTATTGTCAAATATGTACATATAACTTGTGTAAAACAATAAACTAGGATATTTAATTGTAGATTTTTTATATTTTGTCCAATCATCAACGTCGGAATGTATTTGCAAATTTTATAATGGCACATTACGCAAGCCTACAATTTTATTATAATAATATATAGGAGTATACAATAATAGTAGTTGCATCCTTAGCAGTATTTCTATTTTCTAAGCTCTTATCAACTATTATTACTATTTAATTCTTGAGCAGGGAACATGAAAGAATAAAGTTATAACTATTGCTTGTATTCATGAAAGAATGAGGGGATGCTAATAAGTAGTAAGTGTAAGACTTTGTTGGACTCGGTGTAGAATTGAGGATCAACATTCTCGTAATTACGACCTTACACCTGAATTAAGAACCTTGTTAATATACTTGTTATATTATTTTGGTGGGATAACATTAATTATTGCTTTAAAGAGGAGAGCCTTACACATTTAAAATAGCATTGGTGCAGGGAAAATATTGTAATTGTTTTTAAATTCATATATATTTATTTCATTATGCCTTTTTATCAAAGATAGTTGATAATTCTTCTTTTAGAGGGAGATGTTAACACACCACGACTTATTGAATAACGAACAAAAAAGTAGAAAAAGCGCACACGTATCAACTTTTTTTCCTTTTTTAATTGCTATTTTTAGTATTTTTGTTACATATAGTAATGAGTAGAGTTGAGTTGTTTTTTATGAAAAAAAAGAGTGCGATGAGAAGGTGAGAGCGAGGATGCAGGAAAAAACCCTCCTCAATTTGTTTGTACAATGAGTGGAGATTAAAATCGGCAACTACCTGAACTACAATTGTAGCTTCATCTTCTAGATGAAAGTGCTAAACGAATTGAAGGGCCTCAAACAAAGACTTAGGAGTGGCCGTTAAAAAGAGTTTGAATCTACAAATATCAGTTTTGTGACTTTTGAAGATCCACCAAATAAAATTTCAAACAACAACTAAACAACCAGCATCCATGTTGATTCTTAGTTTAATCACATTCACGAATGAATTTTTACAAATAGGCTACAAGTTGGATTTAGACTCTCTTCAGCGGTATACAGTGCTTCACTGTAAAGTCTTTCTATGGATCAAGATGGTTGCTGGGTACCGTCTATATGTATCCGAGCAAGATGGTACCCCATCTCATATCTCTAACACTATCTAAGCTTCCATGATTGGAAATTTTAACTTTTGGAAAAAAACAATGTGACTATCCTGAGCCAAGATTTGATCCCATTTGATTTACCCGTATAGGTGTGCTTAAAAATAAAGACTTATAAGAAGCGTTAAATAAATGTATCATGTAGCATTTGCCTTTTTAACTAGGTTTAAGTCTCCAAACACGCCGAGTACTTCCACAACCGTGCGTGTAAAACTACCCTGGAAAATTGCCGGTAGTAGATTGCCCTGGAGAATATTACCATGGAGGAAAATTGCCAGCTGGGAAAATGGCCTGTAGTTCGTTGAAACTTTATGATGAATAATAATAAATAAATTCGCTTTATATTATTTATGACGAATATCTAAACATATTTGTTTGTTCCATCAGTCATCACCAAGGGAATACCTTCATTCTTCAAGTGTGAATAATATTATTTGCAATATAAGAGAAGGAGGGGGGGGGGGCAATAAATAGCGTAGGGGCTTTTTAAAATATGCTTGAATACTCTCCATCGTGCCGGGGTGGCCAGTTTCCTAGGGAATATGATTTTGGCTGAAACTATTTTTTGGTATTAGAGGTGTTCCTTGGATATATTGGTGATGGTTTTTAGAAATCCCACACTACCCCCGGGGTACCTCGGCCAACCTGAGGGCTTTGAACTAGTTTGTGGTGTTAAGGGGTTCCTTGGATGTATTGGAAATCAAATTTGGTGAAGGGCTTTAACAATCTGACACTTCCCCAGGGCAATATGAGGGCGGAGGGTATTCAGCCATATTTTAAGAGACCCTAAGCTATTTATCCCCCACCCCCTCCTCCTTACCAATCCCCTCTATCCATTTTCTCGAAGATAGGATAGAATGTAAAAAATTGTGAGGAAAATGCATAGCAATAAAATTAGTTACACTTGAAGATACTCCCTTGCGGGATGGAACAAACAAAGTATATGTTTCGATATTTGTCATAAATAATATTAAGAGAATTTATAATGTGTTATTATTAATCAAGAAGTTTGATCAAAATACTGGCAATTTTCTCCATGGTCATCTTCCACAGGCAATTTTCCTCAATGCAGTTTTCCAACGTATTTAGAATATAAACTTGTCCAGAGACATATATTAACTTTTCAAAAAAGTATCCTTGATTTTAATCTACACCGCTTGTATCATATTACTCAATCAAAGCATAGAGTAGTTCTTACTTTACTGAACTGTTATAAGTGTTTCATTATTTATTGAGTTATATTAATTAAATATAATAAAACATTGCAATATTTAATGAATAAACATTTTTTTCCCTTTCCCATGTATGCAAGCACTTTTCTTGTGAATCCATATCAGCAATAATACTTGTTGGAAGACTTTATACAATGAATTAATTGAGCATAAATAAACGTAAATTAATTAATTACTCAGCAAGTTGTGTAAATGATGTCATCAATTTTTTACGAGCCAGAGTTGCAGATTGAGGATTAGTAATTAAACAACTTATTAATTACACTCCACTCCTTGACACCTTCATATTAGGGGATTACGCAGGGGGGGGGGCTAGAAGAACTGAACCAATCCGAAAAAATAGGTAGCATCTTACAAAATGCCCGGGCAATCTATAAAATTTCCAATAGGATGATCATTTCACATTTATTTACATTGTAAAATAAAATGATTGGGAGTTTGATAACAAAATAATTCATTGCCCACAATTTGATAGCTAAGGATGATTTTATTAAGATTCAATATCAATTTAAGTGTTATGTATTAAGGTGGAACGTATTATAGCTAGTCGCCAATTTAGGAATAAATAGAGAGGCGTGAATGAGAGAGCAGAAGTATTGTTTATTCTCGAGACAAAGGCAATCCTGTACTAACAGATAAAATGATTACGTATGGATAAAAAGGGATAATACTAAGTACATTGATAAAAACGAGAAAAATCTAAAACCGCGATAATCATACCACCCATCCTAATCAGGGTGACATAAATAAAATACATCACGTCAGCCACTAATCAATACGACCTTTTAGGGCAGATGTGATTAAGGTGTCTTAACATCTTGAAAACATCGGTGTAACCTCGGATCCCGACTTTCAAAGTAGGTAAGAATTCATTCTATTAGAGACACCGCTGATTCTTGGAATTAGGCAACAATGCATTTAAGCAAGTACGTAAAAGACGAGAAAGTAGAGGTTCTATGAGAGTTTTTCCACATTCCAACAGTGTTGTCGTATACCCAAATAGTATCTTTTCAATAGACAATGATCTATTTTTTCGATTGAGGTTCTTGACAACACCTACGGCGCTCTAAGCTAAACCATTTGACTGAGAAGGATACAAAGATGAAAAATTAAGACACTTTGTCTTGAATCACTCACTTGCAAATTGAAGACCATTATCAGTGTAGACATCCTGCAAAAGACAAAAGGAAAAACCAATGGAATATTTGTCTCAATATTGTATGATCGATTTGTCCTTAATTACTATAACATTGCTCCATTTTGATCCAAAGTCAATTAAAACTAGGATATTCTTTCCTTTGAAGGATAGATAATCAAGATGAATGCATTTCCATTTGGAGGCAGGGAGGAAAGGAAGTATTCTGTTTTCGGGTTTGAGCTATTTTCCTGACATGTATTCAAGCATGTATGAAATATTCAATGTCTACATCATTGATGGACCACCAAACGTCTGAGCTATTGCCTTTATCTTAACTATGACTCGTTGGTTCAGGTGTAGCTCGTTCAGGAAGGTCTTTTGAAGCGGGAGCAGAACAATGATCCTGATTTCTCAGAAAAGATGGTAATTTCTCAGCAAAAATTCATCCCTCTTACGGGTAAACGCTTTCTCAGTCACTTCTTTCCAATCTTCAGTTCTGGCAGCTTCAATTGATTTGACCAGTTCCCTGTCCTAACGGACATTACCCAGGATAGACGACTCGGCTGTTTCTGACCGAGAAAGAGATTGAACCATCAATACGTCCGTGGGATCTTCTTCTTGTCGTCAACAGGATGTCTTGAAAGAGCATTAGCATTAAGATTGTCCGTTCATTTGATGTGTTCTGTTGCATAGTCAAGTGTGGAAAGGAGGATAGTGTATCGTGACAATATCGCAAACACAACTACTTGTAAGTCTTTTTCAGGGTAGAAAATGTATACTAGCGGTTGATGATCCGTCCGTAACCAATCCCCGTCGCTTCTTTATCAATCTGAGAGTAGCTATTTTCGTCCATTACCAGTTTCCTTGAAGTAAAAGCCACTAGATGATAACTTCCTCAATAAATCGTGGAGGTCAACCCCCCAATCCAACAGGCGAGGTATCAATTGAAAGTGTGAGTGGACGTGAAGGATCATAATATGTGCGAACGGAAGCGTTTGGTAATGCTTTTTTAATTTTTCAAAACTTACCTCCTTACAATCCTTCTTTGCAAGTTTGTGTAGAGGGGCTGCCTCCATGGAGAGATTAGAGAAGAATGTTCCATAACATTGCACTGTTCCAAGATAGTACTTGACCTCAGTGCACGGGGTAGGAGATGGATAATCGAGAACAGGTGGATCAGTTCTGGGTCCACAGAGCGACCTTCTTTGAATATCATGCATCTGAGGTAAGTGAGTTCATTCGCTCCACTGAAGCATTTTCTTTCCTTGAACCTCACCCAAAGTTTTTATGTGCTCATCGTTACTCTTCGAGAATACAAATACATCTTTAATGAAAACCTTGACACCTTTGACCCTTTGAAATAACTTCTTATTTGCTGCTAATACAATTGCTGGAATAAATGAAAATCTATAGGGCATTACATTATACCTGAGGAGGCCCAACGACTTATTTTTAACGAGGAACTCCTTAAACTCTTCATCGAGAGCATATTGCTCATAACACCTCATGAAGTCCAACTTTTCGAAGAACTTTCTTCCTGCAAGATCTGTAAATACCTCCTCCGGGTGCGGTAGCGGATAGTGTTGTGTATTTATCATAGAAGAAATAGTCTGAGTGGAGTAAGTACAAATCCTGACTTTTCCATCTGGCTTCAGTATTAACACAATAAGGGAAGCCCACTCAGCTGATTATACATTACTTAATTTTTCCCTCGCGACTATGCCCCGAGGCTTTTTATTGACCTTCTCACGAAGTGCAAGTAGTACGGAGTACTTTCTTGAAGACTGATCGACGCAAATTAGGAATGGAGTTAAGTCTTGGAATGGAACCTAAAATAGTTTTGTCCTCGAAAGATGAGGAGCAAGAATTACAAGTAAATTTCCCAAATTTGGCCTAGCACCTGAGTTGCATAATAAAATCATCTATAGGCTCATTATGGACTTGCTTCTTTTCCAATAGCCTATACTATTGTAAGAGCACGGACTCCGAGGGAGAAAAAGCCTCGGACATGGCTCCACCGACGATTTCAAAATCCTCCTCCCTTCCTTTCTCGATAAATTGTAGTGTCTTAAATCATTGATGTACTTCGCTTCACGTGCTATGTATGAGTAAAGCCGTCTTTTTTTTTTTTTTTTTTTTGCCACACCTCCCCAGACAATGAAGCGTAAATCGAAAATTTGTCCAGCAAGGAAAAAAAAAACTATGACTACGATGGTTTCATTTTAGAGAAAAGGACTGGGCTGACTCAGCCCTAAACCACTCATACACACCACGAGGGATACTCCTTTACAAGAATTTGGTCATTAGTACAAAAATTAAGTGTATCGGGATCACTCCGACAGGCAATCAGATACTCCCCAAATATAACGGCTACTTCGGAATTTCTCTTCCCTTCCAGTTCTTCAACTCCTTCCACGAACTCCAACTTCACTCATAGGGCACGCAACTTAGCGAGTTTATACCATACAACGTCTTCACCCTCCTTGACGTCACGTGTTATGTATTATAGTGGAACGTATCATCGCTTGTCGCCTTTTTAGAAATAAAAGAGAGTCTTGAATGATTAAGTAGAGGTAAGGTTTATTCTCGAGATAAAGGCACCTAAGTACTACTAGATAAAAGGAATACGGACTTATAAAAAGGGATAATACTAAGTACATTTATAAAAACAAGGAAATCTTAAACCGGGATAATAATCCCACTCATCTAATTAGGGTAAAATAAATATAATATATAAAAGAAAACAATTTCATATTCTAGTACAAGGATGTCCAACCTGTGTATCGCAGGCCACTTTGTGGTTCACCTAATGTTTTGGTACGGCATACTACTCCTTCACACTTCAAGGAGTATTTCATAGCAAAATTATCTTAATAACGCGTAGAACGCCTATAATACGAACAAATATTCAAAAATGTTTGAAGTCAAATTGTATTTTCTGGATACTCTAACATGGTTGGTAGAAGGGTTTTTTAACAGTTTGGGCTTGAAAGATTAGATCTTGGACTAAAATTGCAATAAATTTGTGTTTCATAGTTTTTTTTATATGGGCATTTTTCATGAAATTTAACTAAATCGGTTCTGCGGCTCATTAAACTATTTCAAGTGGCAATGCAGCCCATTATATTTTACGATTATACATCCTTGATCTAGTGCATTTTCATTGAGGCTTATATTTATTTAGACAATAAAATTTAATATCATAAGAAATTGTCACGAGTGACTCCAATTTGTTTTTCAAAATATACCTCGCCAACAGGTTGTGCAGCTGAATAACTGGTGCCTAATTGGTGCCTAATTGGGATAAAAACATATCGTCACCACTATCTTGAGTATCAAGGACCTATTCTAATACCCACAGCCCACAGGTTACACAAGTGAACTGATTTTCCAAAAACTAGATCCTTACCTATCGCCACCACCTCCCTGGAGATCAACGACCCTTTTAATGTCATATAATATGTCACACCCACGGGTCGTGCAATGGAGCTGCAGGCTAAAGAGGTTTATCATTACCCACCACAAATGCTCCCTGAACATCATGTACCCCTTTTAGTATCCTAGAATAACCCCAAGCCGATAAGTTGTGCAAGTAAATTACTTGTCGAAAAGGTGGGTTTTTATCACTTAAGGATTAGCTATGGTTGATAAGCTCAAACAAATGTTGTTCAGGAAACTCATAAAAGGCAAAAACAACTGCTTAAATGGTAACAACAACGGGGGGTAGTTGCGTTGGGTGAAGGATTATAATTAGCAATTGCATATCCTTCATGATAATAGTGTGTTGTTATACAAGCATAAATATCGGGGGAAATAATCTTTTTTGATGCTCTTAATAACGAGTAATATCGCCGGACATTACTATAAAATTAGTTTTTGCTCTAAATCTTTACGATGGATTTAATTCAAACATTTTTTTATTAGTATATGTATTGTCTAACTTTATAATTTTGACATTTACTTATTATTAATAATTATTTAGATCTCATTGGTTGAGATAAATCTATCCTGTGCATAATTGTACATAGTAACTTCCATATCAAGAAAAAGGGGTGATGATCTTTTTTGATAAAACTCAACGTCTGGTTTGTGTTTTGCAATCTAAAGTTATGACATATTTAACTGGATTCCGATGTCAGAACAAGAAAATATTATTTGGACCAATCTATTATTTCAATATTCTGTATATATAATTTATTGTTATTAGTTATATGATTCCAATTGTTTACTTTTGTATATTTAACATAAATGTATGATGGTATATTTTTTAGTATGTAGTATTCAATTTAAGCCTTTTTTTTTAAACTTGGAACTTCAAATAGATTTCAAAATACTCTACTTCTTGTTTCATTAGTTATTATTCTGAAAATATGGTTCATAATGAATTACAATTTCAAATCTACTGTAACGGATAAAAACCGTCTAAGTCAATTATACGTAGTATATCTTCATTAAACATTTTGATAATAGATACTTTCGTTCTACCCTCAAAAATCATAATAAAGCAGGCCGATGATAATCCCATCAGTATTTTAAACAATGATACCATAAGTCTTTCTCCCCCCACCCCTTCTCCTTGCACGCGTTTTTCTCTACAGGATTATCAACTTTGGTTATACCATAATACGTGTAAGACTGAAGTTTGACTTCCACCACGCTTATAATATTGACATCATAGTAGATGAGGGGTTGCGTGTTCTCCCAAAAAAAATCTTTTTTAACTTGCCTAGCAGTCAGTACAATACATTAAATTGAAAATTCTAGGAATAGTGACGTCATAGACTATTAATGGTTGCGTATATTGTCAAAATCTGCCTGTTTTCCCCAGCATTCGGTACAATACATCAGATTGAAAATTCTAGCAAGCCCGATTACATGATGGTGTAAAATTGTATTTATATTAACCTTGATGTATTCCATAATATTGTTATTTCTTATATCAAAAATAATATTATAATTTACATCAAGGAGTACTATATACAATACAACCTGTATACACGTTCGAAGCTATATGCATACCCCTGCCATATTTCATTAATACAACTACATTGCTATTTCTTCGATCATGTATCTCGGAGAGCTATATACAGTGACTCTTTTTGTATTCATACAAACAGAAAAACTTTCCTTTATTAATATAAATAGCTATGTATTCTTTTTCATTAATATCCCTTTCGCACCCAGGGGACACCAGTGTCCCATGAATTCAATACTGGTTATTGCGCTTGTCTTTTTTAAATTAAGATTGTTGATTTGCTTGACAACTAAGACATGCCAAATAATACATCATTGTTGTGCTGATAGATAAATTCTTTCAGTTGAATTAAATATTGATGATGGAAAATTTGCTCCTTGATGTAAAGCATATAAATGCCATATTGGTTTGAATGAGTTAAAAAGTACATATGTTCAGAAGGAACATATGCCATAAATAACTTAAATCATCAGAATAATTGGTTCCACGGATGTACTACACATTTTTTTGTGATAAAAACTTTGCTTTGAGCTGGGATATTTCCCGGCATGTAAGCGTTCTGTTATTTTGGTGTTCCGTTCAAATGTTTTTCTTCGTTCAGCGTTCAACACTTATTTCTGTTCTCCTGTGTGTTCCGTTCCACGTTCCAATCATAAGGTAGTACCATATACGCCGTACGACAGCAAATCGTGAATTCCACTTTGATAGTGTCAGGGAGGCCGAATTTCAGAACTAGGTTTCAAGATTTTTTAACCCAATAATTTGTTGACTATATGCAATCAAATGAGCTAGAACTGGCTAAAATTGGGTCATTCATTGTCGATATGGAGGCCAAAGCAAAGTATAGCCGATATGATTAGCCGGTGACCGGTACCTCACCTACACGGTAAATGAGGTTCCTCCGATCCACCAGACTGAGTTCCTTGTCTCGTGTCCCCGTATTGGTTCCCGAAAGACCTAAAAATCGAGGCTAAGGAGTCTCAGGACGTCCTCAAAGAGGTGGTCTTACCCTGGGTGAAGTTCACCTTCCCAGAGGAAAACTATGTGTTCTCTCAGGACTATACTACGACCCTCACAACACACATAAGCAGATTTTATTATTTTTAGTGTCCCATTTCCTTACATTCACGGCCCCAAGATTTATAATGATTGAACTGGTCAAGTTCATTTCTTCAAGTTAAGGTAGAGTACTAGAAAGTTTCATGTTCGATAAGAGCCTTTCAAAAAGTGTCCCACAGCCCCCCCCCCTCAGCCGCTGTCTCAAAATAGGGATTCCAAGCATTCATCTTTGCTTTATCAGCCCTTTGAATTTTATTTAAAAAACAAGTAAGTAACATATAAATCTTGATTTATTGAAAGTATTATTGGAACGGAAAGCTAAAATCTGATTTTTAGCGTTGGTTAATTGAACGCACGTTTCATGGAACATATGTTCAATTTTGCGTTCCGTTCATAAACCTGGATTTTTCACATTTTTGATTGTTTTTAGTCATAATTATGGTTTAAAATTATATGAGTTTTTGCAGCGTCTTGCATCAGTTTTTTTTTTCAGGGCTTGATTTTTAAAATAAATATTTTTTCTGTATTCAATGTAACTTTTTTCTGTCGCAGGATTTGTTGGATTTTTTTTTTTTTTTTAGAAAAGAGCTCCTCTCAGTTTTCCCCTTGGAATCTTTTTTTCTTGCTTCCTCTAAGGTCTTGATGAAATGACCGGTAAAAAATCCTCTTTTTTTCAACTTCAAAAATTTAAATTTTTGTTCTGTCCTTTTTAAAAAAGAAATCCTCCCCGTTGTCATCTTTAATTTTTGATTTGACAATTTAAATTTTTTCTTCAAAATCAGTAATTTTATCAACGTCAAGACAAAAAAATTCTTCATTCATTTTTTTGGGGTGGGGGAGGGCAGGGGGACTTCCAAAACTTGTGGGCTAACATCTGCCCTGGTGCTCAAGGTTTTTTGCACGCAAGGGTAAATAAAGACACTCTCAAGTTAGTTGTGACTGTTTGTTTCATACAACACAGTTTTATATTAGACTCGACGTTACCTCACTAATACAAAAATAAACAGCGTATTTTTTGTCAGCTGTCGATATTTCTGCTTCTTTTTTCCTTTTCAGTATTCTGAACATTAATTGGTTCTTTTAAAATTAGCTCTGGTTAAGCTGTAAACATTTTTCAACAATTATAGAAGAATAATTCAATATTTCGGAAGAATTGGTCCATAATTGTTCTTGCAACTCTGCGAGTCAACTCACCCCCGCAATTTAATATGGCTATGCTGCCGTCTGTTGTATGAAAACTACTGGAACATTCTCGGCTTATGTTTTATAGGAATTTCATTCAAAAAATTCACCTGGAGGTCATTGGGGAGTATGAATTGAGTATAGACAATCAAGTTTCCTATATTTGTCGTCCTTTGTACGCCCAAAAAAAAGTAAGGGTATTATCATCCTAAAAAACAAAGGCTTTCACAAGGTTATTTCCAGTCTATTTGGGTCAAAGAAGTTGCGGGTTCTTTCTTGGAAAATATCCTAGGATTTATTAAGAAATAACCCTTTATTCATTAGGCTTCAAACTTCAAGGCTCCATCTTTAAATCCTTCATACAAGAATTTTTTTTATGTCTCCAATAGTAGAGTTTTGATGGAAATCTCTGAGGTTACATCAGACAGCTGGTGTGCACAGGGAATGCTTGTTTTTTTCAGACGGAAAAGAGGTCAAATGGCGGACCCAGACTACAAGAGACAGAGATTATTGATGTTAGCTCCAAAAGGATTTTACAGAAGAAGCCGTAATTGAATTCGAAATTTATTTAACCTTAAGAGTTGATCTCAAATGAAGGATATATGGATATTCCATTATAAATGAAAAGAAAAAAGTATATAAATTATGCTTGAATTTGTGTTTCTTCTTTTGAACTGATTTTGTATAGAGCTTGTATTGGCTTATTAATTTTAAATTCATTTGAGGGAAGATACTTACTTCATGAATGTACTGCCATGTGAGATGATCATCTCTTAAAGAATCCACCTACTATGAACAAGATATGAAACTAATTTATTCTCCAATGACAATATAAAATAATTGTAGCAATGTATCGACAATTGGCAATTTTAATTTATTTATAAAGTGGTTTGCTATAATGCTTTGTTCCTTTAGTTTTTATTAAATTGAATATGTCTTTCACTATTTACTGTATCTATTCGGAATTTGTTGTAAAATATTATACGGTCACGCGACACGGTATCGCAATTTCCTGATAAAATTGTAGATTTAATGTCAATTTTCCCTGGAAAAACTCTTGATATGTAGCCTATAAGGGAAACTTCATGTACATCACTAACCAAATTCCATTGAAAAAATCAGTACCAAAAACTTGGATTAACCAAAAAATGTTGTCTGTGAGGGATTTTCACATAATTTTTCTTCAAATAAACATTCTGAACGTTGATTGGTTGAACGATTCAGATCTTATATAGAAGTGCCATTACCTAATGTGTCTAAATGAAAGTTAATTTTAAATTAGATAGATTTTTCCTAACAAATGTTATCAGCTTAAAGTATTCCATTGATTTTCTATTCATTATGAAATATATACAAAAGCTAAAATGAGTATAAATTATGTAGAATATTGAACGTTCAAATTTCTCAGGTATTATTGTAATATTTATTTGTTGATCTAAACTTCAATTCAAAAGACCACAATTAGCGTTGTGATGAAAATCCTATTCCAGTATGAGACTGTTATGATTTTTGTTGGACCAAACTGATTCAGCCCTTTAAAAAAGTTTGGTGTAGATCTGTCCAAGGGAACAAAACGGATCCAAATGTATCTTTGAGTGTAAAGGGTTATTTACCCCTCATCTAAACAGATGTTACTTACACACTGTTTATAACGTCAGATGTGTTTTTCAATTACAAAAATGGTTCACGGACGTCATACGAATTTTAAATTGAGATAGCTCAAAGGAATTTTCATACGGTCTTCCCTCCTACATGATGGAACACCGAGTTGGATCTTAATTAATTAAGAATGCTCATAGGTCTTAGCAATCGTCAAATTAATAGCATATCTAAATTCCAAGTTATCTTAGTTTTATGTTTATAATTTCATATGGTAATAAATGGACGAATAGATTATGAATGATACAGTATTAGTTCATGAACATATTCTACAATTTGTGTTATACATTTCTAAGGTGATCTAGATATTTATAATCGATGTACAAGATCTTTATTTAATTTTATGAAAACATCAATGACGGTTGATTTATACAAATAAAAAAAAAGACATTGGGTCACTCATAATATATGAGACCGAAAAATATTGGTCCACGTTCTGGAAAGAAAAATCGGTCTAGAAAAACCGAACCGAAAAAAAGCCCGTTTGCTGAACTGAGTATTAACACTAATTACAATGTAAATTATGTAACAAAGAATATTATGGTAGATAAATAAATATACAGTGTAGGACAGTTGTTTAACAACGAACTTAGAGTGCCTACGACAGGTGAGCATGCACGTTGTTTAATGTGCTTTTGGCGGCAGCCAGAAGTGTTTAGAGGCAATTAAAAAAAATGGCATTAATCAATAAAGTATTTATTTCACAATCATGGAAAAGACAGAGTGCCCTTGTTGCGATCCGCACCATACGAGACAATGTTGAGAGTGCTAACTTAATAAACCTTAATAAGTCCTTTGTCTTGAGAGTCAGGAAGGAAGAGGCACGCGGAGTTAATTTTTAATGAACAATACAAAGAAAATGTTTACCTAGATGTCACAATATTTTGCTTCCAAGCTCACCGTACCTCAACCCCAGGACGTCTTTGTGTAGGGTCAACTCTAGCGACACACCAACAGATTTGCTGGCTACATAAAATCTGCCAAGTGAGACTTTCATCAAGACTTGCTTCCGTTTACGATGTATAGTGGAGGCCGCTATTGACGCTAAAGGGGATTATATTGAATAACAAATTTCTTTTATTATTCAGCTTTCATTTGGCATTGCTGTTTAGGAGAAAATCTATATATAAAAATTTGTTGGCTCATAAATAGAGGCTCATAAATAGAGGTCGTACCCTGTACATATATTATATTGAATATTATTCAAGATACCAAGGGTACAAGGCAGGCTGGAGAAAAAGTCCCCATATTCCCTTTCCACAGGAGGCACGCAAAATAAGGGCTGAGCAACACAAGAATTAACAAAGTTGATAACTCCTGGGGGCTCAACATAATAGTTGACGAACTCGTTCAGTCCTCTAAAAATCGTAACGCCTCAATAACTCAGAGTTTTTAGATTTACATTGATTTTTTTTTAGTTTTTATTTATATCTAATATTGTGATGAATAAGTCGACACAAGGACAATCATACATAATAGTCTAACTATCTATTAAACCGATTTACCTTGGGATCAAAAACTTATCATTAATATATGTTATATGTAGTCAAGTATACTGTGTACAGACATATCCTACCTATTAAATATATATTTGGAAACGAAGAAAAAACACCAAGTATAAATAAATGAGAAAGTTTGATTTCTTTTTTCATTGCTACCCATATTTTCTTCACCAATGATATAATTTTTTTTATATTAATTTTGAAATGAGTGTCAAGGACTTCAAAATGAACCTCCAATATCTAAATGATTCCATATTTATTGATAATTTTTAATACTTATATTTATAAAGTGACGTGTGTCTGTATGTGTTACGGGGAATGTGCAAAATGTCTGGGTAATCTATAAAATTTTCATTAGAGAGGTCATTTGAATTTAATTTAAAATTATTGTGCGAAATTTGATTATTAAACAATTCATTGCAATCAATCTGATCATTAAGGATTTGATTAAAATACAATTTAATTTCAATAAATTTGATAATATAGTGCAAGAATGTCCAACTTGTGGATCGTGGGCAATATTTCGGTGCACCCAATGTTTAGATGTGGCCCACTACTCCTTCTCAATTAAAGTAGTCTTTTTAGCAAAAGTGTTGCAATATCATCAAAACGCGTAGAACACTCATGATACGTAAAAGCATTGAAAAAATATTTGACAGTATCTCGTATTTTCTGAGACTCTAACAGTGTTGCCAGTTTATTTTTGTAAGCTGTTTGGCTTTGAAAAATTAAATTTGCCCTATTATTATATTTCTTCTAAAATTGAAACAAACTTGTATTTAATAGTTTTGTTTGATACATCCATTTTTCAAGAACTCAATAAGTTCTACAGCCCATTAAAATATTTCAAGTTGCAATACAGCCCATTTTATCAAAAGGCTAGACATCCCTGATCTAGTTTATTTTAATTGAAATTTATATTGTACTCAGACAATCAAAGTATACAGAGTTCGGAAGCAAAACCTGGACTGAATGACTGATTTTAGAAAAATGTCAACAATTTTATTTTTTGAAAAATAATTTTGAAATTTTTTAACAAAACTTTGAGACACGACCTTTCTGCGTACATTCACTCTTTATTGCACTCTTTTTTCCTTGCAAATATGGCAACTCTACATACAGGGTGTTAAGATACCAGCCAATTTTCATGTAAAGCCATCTTAAAAAGTGGCCCAAGTGACAATTTAAATATTGCTGAAAAATGCTCCGATTTGATTTTAACATCCTGCATAATATTCTAGAGTGACCCAAAGTTATGAAACAAATGGCAAAACAAAGACTATGTGGTCAATATTTGTACAAAGTTGTGATTTTTTTTGTTGGTCGCCTGAGGCTTTGAGTTTTTTTAAATATTACTTTATGTATGGCTAACTACACAACCTCCTTGAATTGGCCCTCTTATTAGGACAAAAGTGTTGTTTACTGACATTCATTTGTAAACAAATCGACAGAGAGTGGCAGAGTCTTCTGGCAAAATAATACAACTCCCTGAATAATAATATTAACATATAAATAAAAAAATAACATGTACGTATTTTTCTCACATAGAGGATGCTGTCAAAATTCTTTGGAGTATACCCATTATAAAACAAGAAGTTATATACTGTCACATTATCCTGACAGATAATTTATATATTTTTAGTTTGCTCATGCCCAATTGAATTACCAACGAGGTGAATTGGTAAAAGAAAAAAGGAGACAAAACAAATTTGGAGGAAAGGTTGCAAGACACAATAAATAAATAAAAGTCCCTAGAAAATATCAACTTTCTCACTCATTTTTGATCTTTGTTCCACAAACATTAAACCTTCGAAAAAAAATTAGATTATTTACAGGTGTTCACAAAAAACAATTTTTGGAAAAAATTTCAAAAATTATTTTGTTAAATATTTGAATTTTTTGAAAAAAAATCAAATATTCAATTTTATGGTAAAAAGCAAAAATTTATTTTTTTAGGAGGGTGGGGGGAGCTACAGTCTTCCTAGTCTCGCCCCACTGTGGACGCCCCCCAATAACGATATATCAAACCCTGCGAAGAAAATGACTCAATTAATTAGTTAATCACATTATAGATAATGTTATTAAAGAGTTTGTATAAAGTTTGTACGGAAATTTGACTTTGTTCCTCAATACTTTTTAGTTCTTTCAGGGCTAACAATAAATATTATTATTTCATGTTGTGTCATTGTTCGTGATAATTGTTATTAGTCATCCTTACTAGAGTCATAAATAATTATTTATCGATATTCAATCATTTGTCAATAACATTTTTATAACAAATGTATGATATAATGTTGTGTAGGTTTAGACTTTACGACACAACAAGGGCGTCTGCAAGATGATAATAATTTTGTTTTTCTAGGAGGGGGAAGAGCCATAAATTTTTATTATTTTTTGAAAAAAATAATAAAAATTCATAGTATTCCCAAAATATTTTTAAATAGAAAATGGGGTAATTGAGTGTTCAATAACTAAAATTTGAGGTGGGGTTAAAGAAGCGTCCGCAGGGGGTGGGCTGCAGGGGCTGTAGCCCCTCCCTCCTCTTCAAAGTAAGGAATTATTACTTTTAACAACTAATTTTTTTGTCATTCGAGTAAATTATGCAAAAGATCAACAAATATAATATTTGAAACTCTTTTCCAAAATATCAAATTTTTTGTGAGTATTTAGTAATTTTTGAAATTTAAAAAGAAAATAATATTTGAAATTTTTGGTGAATAGCTATGGATTTTAAATTTTCTTTATATTTAATAAACAAATAATGAAAAAACCAAGACAACAAATCCAGTAAAGTCAGAGCCATTTCAAAATAAGGGTACTAGAGGGAGTCTCTATGAATTTTTCTTTCAAAATGTTCTCCCCATTTATTAAAATTTATATATAATATGCTGGGCCCGTTTAGTCATATTTATTATTTTTTTAAATTTTTATATATGAGGCTTATCAACACAAAAGCAAGCCAGAATAATTTTTCTCAAAATTGTGAGTGAATTATATCTGGTTTTTTCCCATTAAAAATCCTTAATTTCCATTGCAAAATTATACATACTAACCCTTTGGTTGTACTGAAAAATTACACTCTTTGATTGTCATAAAAAAAGAACGAGAAATTTATAGATTTTGAATGTCCATATAAGTTTTTTGAATATAATAAATTTCTTAAACTATAGTTCTAATTTTTAAGGTACTTTTATTCATCACACAAATTGAAATATAAAGTCTATAATGGAGTCATATACGTAATGAAATATTAGGCTGTGTGTATAAATGATGTATCAAAATAAATTGGGAATTGGTACCCCTTGAGCTTTAGCAAGACACATTCGTCAAAATCTCTCCTCCACAGTCAGAGAGACAGAGAAACTTTGGATAATTTTCTTATATATAGTAGGAAAATTAAAGATAGAAGCCTTGCTATAGGTTTTCCCTCAAATAAAAATTATATATATTTGCGTTCAGAGGCTTCTGAAGTTGAGGTTCCTGTTCTTTATGAGTAAGACTGGATAGTTAATAATTACTTGATAAATTTGCTAAGGTTGTGTTAATCCCCAGATAATAAGACACTTCTATAAATACCAATGATTATAATTAGTAAAGAGGGAACTTTTCTTTCACTTCTGCTTTTTAACTAATTTGAGCTCCCATATTTAAAAACAAAATAAAATCCGTCTTTATTTGCTATCACTGATGCCAAATCATTATCTAGTTTTTTTTCGCAAAAAAGAGTTCTTCGTTGATTTCCTTTTTTCTTTAAATAATACAAGCATAATTTTTTAAATCATTAGTAACATAAATAGGAAATCGTGGCAAATAAAAATTTTTGGGTGTTTTTTTTTTTTTTTGCAAAGGTTTGGTTATATCCACAGCTGAAGTCCTTATACCAGTAACTATGTATAAACTTTATTTGAGACTTCAGAGGTAATTAAATAAGATCAGAAGTAAAGGAATTAAAAATAATCCATAACACTATTTAAAAATTATGAGACCTTATTTATTATACACTATTTCGGTCCTAATATCACTACCCTGGTCAGTTACTTCAAGGCACCAAAAATTTTTGTCCTTACAAATTTACAAGGAATCCCATAAATATGTGGCATTTCATAGTAAATTCGCTATCCTGTGTTAAATATAATTAGCAATAAAAATAAGAAATCAATGCAGAAAATTACACTCTAACCTAGCCTAAATTATCCATATCAATTTACTATGTGATAGTAAGTAGAATAAGTATTTGTAAATTTAATAAATTATAACTAGAGAAACAATAAACTGGCTTTTTTTTTTTTTTTTTTTTTTTTGTATGCACGTACAACCAAATATATTTACCTTAATTCACATTATTTTTACAATCCAACAACAACATATTTATGATATTATTCACTGTCAAAATTAAATTACGGGACCAGGGGATTTTGGTATATCTAAATTTATATAAAATACTCTTAAATTTGGTAGTAAGAAAATGGATTAATTAAATATAACACAAGCTCTTTAATCTAAAAAATCTTTTATGCTTCTTATACATCACTAGGATCAAATGATCCCATATTTTGCCTATCATGTTGCATTCATTGAAAAAAAAAGGTATCATTGTCTTTAGTTTCCTTCCGCAGAAAAAAACATTCTAATCCTCATGAGTCTTGCCGAAAATACTACCAAGAGAAGATTGTGGGTAATTATCATATATTTGAATTAGTATAGAGAAAAATCCACCAAACCACTCCCCAGACTATTTAATAGCTGTGTGGCCGTGATCTTTGTGCAAGCCTTCTTCCTATTTCGCCCAAAAACGCCAGTTTTTTGAAGAAAAAAAAAATCCTTCGTCATTCACCAAAAATTATTTTTTTTGAAAAATTTCGAAAATCTATAGCTATTCACAAAAAATTTTTAAAAAATTAATTTTGAACATTAAAGTTTTGATGAAATATTTGAAAAACTAAATTTTTTGAAAAATTATTTTTTTTGCAAATAAAATTTCAAACATCCACAGTTTTTCAAAAATAGTTTAATATTTTGCTCTGCTTCATAATTTGTCCCAATGACAAAAAACGTTTCTTGGAAAAAGCAAAAATTCCTTAACTCTCCAGCCCAACCTCTGCAGATACTTTTGGGTTATATAAATTATATATCACAAACTCCAACTTATAAATATACTTCAATTTTACCAAGGGTGACTATCTCTCAATGAATAAAATACTTCGCACAATTGACTAGGCTTGGACATTTTACCTCTTCACCCCGATCCAAACAATGTTGAGACTGCCTAGACACTAATAAGAAATACTTGCACTGAGCTGGTTAACAGCTATATCCCATGGAGGGTCCATAAGATTAATCAAGATAAAAATGAAAAGGAAGTTAAACGACTTGTCTCTTTAAAACGATATTCTTAGGATCATTTCAGACAGTTTCCATGTCGAGATAAGTTACTTTGCTACAAAAAATATGAAAAGAATGGGGTTCAACTTATTCGACAACTTACGATTAAAAATGAAATAAAGCTAGTACCAATGCTTTCACACTCTAATATGAAACCTCTTTCCTCATATATCAGAAAGAAGAGAGTAGGTTCCGGTAACAACGAAATCGGGTTGATACAACATAATCAAGATCTACTCATCTTAGATGATGTTGGCATAGTTATTCTATCTACCCGAATTGAATCGAGTGCATGCGGGTTCTATTGATATGATTCTCTCTGAATGTTCGTTTTCCCCTAAAGAAGTTCGTAGTGTAATTGTACATATCCGTTGCTCTTTCTCCATTTGACGTCAAAGTATTAACTCCTTTTTCTTGAAAAGAGTTGTTAATAGTTTTGCCTTCCCTCTATATAGGCTCTTTAATCTTTCTTTTCAAAGTGGATATGTACAAAATGAATGTAGTTCCCATCTTTAAGAAGGGAGATCCTCTTGATCCTTCTAATTACATGCCCATATCCCGTACAAACCATAAAGGTATGGAGCTGATTTTCAACCAGAAGCTACAATCATTCCTTAAGAGTAATAAACTTAATTGTAGTAGGCAACACGGATCTGTCCTAAGATGTCGTGTGTCCCGAATCTAATTTCTCTCTGGGAAGTTATCGTCAGTCGTCGTAACTGTAACCTTGACTGTGTTGTTCAAGGCCTTCGACAAGGTCCCTCCTCATCAAGGCCGTACGTCAGTATTGCGCTTTGTCCGCTTCAGCGGACCAAAAAAAACAACAACCTTACTCAACCGTCCACCAATCATATAGGTATGTAAATATAGATGAATTAAGTCATAATTAATTATTAAAATCTATTATATATATGTAACTTATGACCAACTCATAATAATACTGAGTCATTATAATAAAATTACATATTTGTAGCACGTCCACCCAAAAGGAAGCTAGATAATTTTTCTCAAAATTGAACATGGAATACATTTTCCAACAAATTATTGTTCATTTAAATGAAAAAATGATTCTGATTAATCCTTTGGAGGCACCACAAATTGTACTTAAAGTAGCCAAAATTCACCGGCACATTTATAGAATTAGTAAATTAATAAATTATATCTCTAAGACAATATTGGGGCCAAATTAAGTCAGATAGATAAAACGGAGGTTTTAAACTACAGTTAACACTCTCGGGTATCTCAATTCATCGCAGAAATTTGAATTCAAATCCTGTAATTTATCGTAATATCTCTTTCAAATATTGCCTGTCATTTTATAAATATAAATGATTGAACCTTTGAATATAAAACGCGTTTTCCGCTTCCCATGATACATTTCTGATAATTAATAAATTACTGCAATTATTTCAAGAGTACTTTACAGCCAAAAATAAAAAACAAAGTGTTATGTATTTAATATGTCCTTTCTGGTTTTTATCTTCCTGTATATTCGTTTATGTATTTAAGTACTGAGTTTTATGTATTATAAATAGTGTCGTCTCTTGTAAATATATTTAGAGTATAATTAGAACACACATGATCTAGTGTAGTATCATTCCTCCACGTCCTTCTTCCTCTCATCTCTCCCGGTCATCCTGGATCTCTCCTATTATAAATAAGCTTGCGTCTCTCCCTCGTCAAGACGCAACATTGGCGACGAGGATGGGATCAGGATCACGTGACCTCCCTGCTGTGGGATCATCGGCGAAGCTAGCCCTTTGGAGTTGGGTAGCCCTTTTTCGTCGATAGGGAGAACGCTCGTTCGTTTGCGGAAGGCGGAGCAATATGGACTGTGCCTATGTTTGGGCCTCGTGGAGGAAGGAAGAGAACCTTGGTCACTTTCAAGAAGTGAAGTGTGTGTCCGGGTCCGGGACCACATAATTAACAATGGATTTATTCCTACACAATTTTGGTTCTCCTCTGTTCCTACTCTCCCGTTCACATCATTGGTTGATGGATGTGGAACGGTCTCTCTTGTGGATCATCCAGAGTTGGATGAGGGTACATCGAGCAAGATGTCTCCCAGGGACGAGCAGGGTGCTCGGGTCCTTAAAACCTCGACAAGGGTGAGTGTTGTTTCTCCCAGGGACGAGCAGGGTGCTCGGGTCCTTAAAACTTCAACAAGGGTGAATGTTATTTCTCCCAGGGACGAGCAAGGTGCTCGGGTCCTTGAAACCTTTATGAGGAGTATTGTTCTCCTTTCTCCGGTGCGCGTGCTGAGAGCACGGCACGTCTATGGAGATAAACTTTTAAAATACAAGGAAGAATGCTTTGTCCTCGCCTGGACATGGATGGAGCGGATCTATAGGCTGCTGTTCATGGAGAGGAACCTGTTTAAGCACCGCCATGGATTTGGTGCTTGGGGGGTGATGTTATGTATTTAATATGTCCTTTCTGGTTTTTATCTTCCTGTATATTCGTTTATGTATTTAAGTACTGAGTTTTATGTATTATAAATAGTGTCGTCTCTTGTAAATATATTTAGAGTATAATTAGAACACACATGATCTAGTGTAGTATCATTCCTCCACGTCCTTCTTCCTCTCATCTCTCCGGTCATCCTGGATCTCTCCTATTATAAATAAGCTTGCGTCTCTCCCTCGTCAAGACGCAACACAAAGACGCACACAACATTTTTCGTATGGATTTAAAGTATTTCACATTGAGTGGATATTTGAGCTAGATATTACGTTTAATGTTACTGGTTGCAAATGTGAAGTACATTACAGCAAAAAAAAAAAAAAAAACGCACACAACATTTTTCGTATGGAGTACTCTTGAAATATTTAAGAGTGTGAGAATTTGTTTCATTGAATACAAGACAAATT